>NW_027225567.1:10882500-11528750 GCF_038994185.2 Dermacentor albipictus | reverse complement strand
ATCACTTGAATGTGTCACCTCGTATCGTTATTTAGGAGTGACCATAACTAACAATTTGTCTTGGAAATCGCATATTGATATCATAGTGTCCAAAGCTAACCGCACTCTAGGGTACCTACGCCGAAATTTTTCTCGTGCGCCATCATCATTAAAACAATAACTATATACCACTTACGTTCGCTCGCAACTTGAGTATGCTTCATCAATATGGGATCCCTGGCATTCAACACTAATACATACGGTGGAAGCTATACAAAACCGTTCAGCCCGTTTCATTTTAAATAACTTCAATCGGACAGCAAGCGTAACACACATGAAATGTTTATTAAACCTTCCTCTCTTATCCGACCGCCGAAAACACTCACGCATTTGTCTTTTTCACAAAATCTATTATCATAACACCTTTTTACACACTCTTTGGATCAGGCCAGCACCTTTCATTTCTTCTCGTCGTGATCATAATCAGAAGGTCAGAATACTATCATGGGCGCAAATTCATTCTTACCAATGACTAGCAAAGACTGGAACAGCTTATCCCCTTCATTAACAGGTATAATTAATCCACTTATGTTTAGAAACGCACTTGAAAACGAACTTTTGTAATATACTTACCATTTGTCTTGCCTATGTGTATGTACCTTTCTCTATTGCAGCGTTTTCGTCAGTTTTCATCAGCATCATGATCAAAAAGTTAACAATGCATTTTGTAAATCTACTGTACATATTATGTTTTTTTTTTCTTTACCATTGTGTACATCACATTTGTATTTGTATCTTTTGTACCTCTGTTTATTATCATCGGATGTCAACTCAAAATTTGGAATTATTACTGCTGTTATAATTTAAAATTATTTTTTTGTTTGAGTTACTTTTACCGATGTTTACTTTGTATTCCCTTAGCCCCTCCCCTCTATAATGTACTATGTACCTTGAGGGTAAAATAAATGAAATGAAAATGAAACATTCGCCGTCACATTTGAGGACCCGAGATTACGTTGCAATGTACGAGCATTTCAGTCTGACGCACTGACGCCTTGATCCGTAGATCGGAATCAGAAGCACATTGCGCGCAGCCCTCGTTGCGCTTTGAGCGTTCTCTTTTCCAGCGCAAGCTCACCTTATAATGAGTTATATTCGTGACTCACTCTTTGGAAGTGTTTTGTTCTTGACATCCCTACAATGTGAGAGTATAGAGGCGCTCCATCTTCATTGAGTGAATACTTGGAAACGGACTAAACCTTTTCTTGCGTCTGCGTTTACACACTTACCGCATCAATTTATTTTTTATGACCTAATTTGGGAGGCTGTAAAACACAGCAACATTTTATTAACAGGACGTTTTAATAACACAGAAAATATAAATGCTTATTAGTCGGCTTTCACCTCATGGTAAGGAATTTGAATAAAGATGTCTTTATGATAATTAAAAGCCTATCCTCTTGACAACGTTTAATCTGAGTTCCTCTTTGCAAGCTGATACAGACTTGCAGGTGGTTCGTATCGGGGGCCCTCCACATATGTCTAACCGTCAAACAAAGAGTTATTCCGAATGTTTAATTTCAGGAAGGCGTGTTACGCTCCTGTCTTTCATTCCCGTTCGCAAACACGCACAACACGAAAGTGCTGCATGAAGAGCGTCGTTAGTCAAAACCAACGAGCTAGCGTAACTCACCTCGCTTATATCGCTGTCATTTAGGCTTATATAAGAAATATATATATTATATCGACGCATCACGAATCCAAAAAGAGCTGTCCGTGACCAGCCCAGCTAGGTTTCTTCCATTTCGTACTTCGTAGTAGCGGCTAATAGTAGCTCACGAAGCAGAGCACTGAGTGTGGATATTGCAGAGAAGGTGTTTTATATACTGTCTCGTCACCCGCCGAAAATTGCCCGCCGTGCTACTGGCCATTCCTAGGAAATTGTATATGTGACGCCCAGCTATTTGCAACACCGCAACTTTGTTTTGCGATTGGAGAGTCCAGGCGAGAGAGAGGGCGGTTATGTGGATAAAGACACGCTATTTTCGGCAGTAACATAGGAATGCATGAATGAATGCCTTCATTTATTGAGAAAAAAGAAGAGCAAGCATCAGTGGAAGCACGTCTCAGCAGATTGGGAAAGAAGCGGGGGACAAAGAGGAAAAGCTGGAGGTCGGGTGGCAGGCAAAGTCGCAGTTTAGGGGCGAGAGAATATAAGCAAGAGTTGGTGAAACCACTCGAATTCTAGTGTAGATTTGTGATGTGGCGAGTAAATGATTGGAGTCACCGCCAAGCATCCGTCATTTGCGGTAGTATAAGCACCCGCCGTTCTTGGTAACAAACGTTTACTGAAAACCAATCTTCGCCATTAATTATTCATCAGCCATACCTCGCCACGTATTTCTTAGTGACAGGGTCAGTGGATTTCAACTACGCTGTCGCGACAAGTTACGACTATAACGTGACGCTTGCGGTTACGGTTGCCATACTCGTGACTCTTACTATTGCGCGAATACTATAAACATGTGTTTGCTGCACAAGTTAGTGAACAGACATTTCAGAACCGCGTTTCTCACCTTACATACGCTCAACGCAAGCACCATTGCAGCATGTTACCGTGCGCGTCCTTTCAAGACAGAGACGAAAACAAAAGAACGTGTTAGAAGACAGGTTACCGACTTGGGCCTCGTGCCAAACATATCCAAGCCAACAATATTTATTTTATTTCAATACCCTAAAGGCCCAATGCGAGCATGACGTAGGGGGGATTCATCAAATAAAACTTAACAATGTACAACACAGAATATGAACGGCTGAAGACAGGAATTAAAAAGGTAATAAGCCAGGTGCAAGTTGACAGGTGTAAAAATGGCTAGGAACAGGCACAGAAAAAATGCACATTAGCAAATCCCACAAAACAAAACAAAAAACGCACCTTCAGAAGTTACAAAACATGTCATCTAATATTCCACGGGACGGTACGGCCCACACGCACACACTGAAAAAAAAAACTAAAAAAAACGCACATCATTCTACAGTGGAATTTTCTAAGCATGACCAAAGAGCTGTTTGAAATGATGATGCTCCAGCGATAGCCGCAATGCCAGAAGGAAGCGAATTCCACTCTTCAATAACCAGGACCAAAAGTGAGTATTTGTATCGTTCTGTCGGAGCGAAAATGGGTTAGTCTTCTTCATGTGATCTACACAAGCCGGTGTGTGCGGCACCGGGAGAAGATGTGAACTTGCGGATGTTGTGTTGCTGTGGTAGAGAGTATGGAAAAAAGATAAACGGCTGTGTTTTCTGCGCATGACCAGAGGCGGGAGACGGAGCGATATTTTCAGTATTGTTACACTGTGATACCGAGAGTAACGGAAACGGATGAATCGAGCAGCCTTGTTTTGTATAGATTTCAACATGTTAACAAGATAGGTGTAATGACGGTTTCAGACCACGGATGCGTATTCTATCACAGGCCTGATTAGCATGTTGAATGCGTGTAGTTTTGTGTCCTGGTTGGCTTGGTGTAGTCGGCGTCTAAGAAGACCAAGTTTTTTTAAGTGTTTGGTAGTAATTAGTTCAATATGAGTTCTCCAAGATAAATACGAGCTAAAATTTACACCGAGGTATTTTACCGACGCTGAAGTTTCAATGATAGTATTATTAAATGTGTGGGCATTAGGAATCGCCTTAGCAGCGGAAGTAAACTTGAGATGTATAGTTGTGTCTGCGTTAATTACCATCTGCCCTATTGCACCAATGAGTTAGCTCATCAAGATCAGTCTGGAGAGCAATGATGTTAACAATCATGCCGTCGTTTCTATGCAAAGAGGTTATGTATTTAAACTTCTGGACTGACAGTCCAATCCGCCACCTACGGGAGCGCTTGTAGCCGCCAGCGGCCATATTGTTAGAGGAAAAGGAGCACGGCTACAGTACGTGGCTGCAAGCACGCGCGACACAACTGTGCTTGTAGTTCTGCGATGAAAAATGTAATGAGACCCCTTCAGGAAGTATATCAGTCCGGCATTGTGTGTGGCTGTTGTCAAAAAAAAAAGAATGTCATGGTGGTGGGTGCCTTGTGTTCTGTGTACAATATGTTGCGAGAACTGAAAAACAGTCGTTTCCTGTTTTCTTCATTCAATAACCTGCCGCGTGCATCGGCACTGTGATGCCCTTTCGTCAATACGTGGTGCCGGGCCGCATTGGCAAAACATGACCTTGAAATATATTATCCTTATGCCATTTCTTTAAAAAAATCACTATTTGTGTTAATGAGCGTTTTTGCTTTAAACCTAGAAAACAAGAAAAATATTCAACGGTAGGTCTCATTTTTGTCCGGCGTTTCAGTTCTAGCTGAAAAGAGTTGGTGAAAGCAAATTTACAATAAAGCTATGGTGACCCACCATCTGCACGAAGCCGCAAGCCTACATGCGATCCAATGAGGGTAACCTGCCAAAGTTAAAGTCATGCGTCACTGGCGGCTCAAGCAATCTTTACTTTTTTTTTCGTTTCTGCATCCGTTCTTCCTGCGTCTGCGGCAAAAACGAGAAGTGGGAAGGCAGATAAACGGAAATTTGTGGAGGCAGGTGGTAGCGCAATGGTTAGAGTGCTCATCTCCCAAATGCAAGATGCTGCATTTGAGAGATGGGCTCGAATTCCGGTGGTTTGTTTGGGAAGACAGCTTTCTGTGCACTCTGATGACTGCGATGCTCAGAATTAGGCGGCAGCCTGACGACAACGGTCGCCGTCAACGTAACAGAATAAGCGGGCGTGCAAGGTCCCACTTAAAGCCGAAAGTACATTCAGAGGAGATACGCTATGCTCTTGTCAACAAAAAAAAGGTGATGAGTAACGAGTGGTGTTGTTGAGCGAAGCTGTAGACCGATAATGTCACCATAGACAGGACCATGCTCCAATCCCGGGGCTCAGCGGAAATATACGTCGACAGCATTTCAACTAGCGTGTTATTGATACTTCATTAAGGTCGTTGCGTGTTTGTTTTGTGTCTTGCAGGAGCGAGTAGTATAGGAGATGACATTGGAGAGAAGGCGGTGAGCGAAGTCCGCGAAAAGTAGTTGAGGATGGCCATATCGAACGTCGACGCCGTGTTGAAGAAAGCCTGCGACTTCAGTTGCTCAGCCGACAGAAGGCTTGAGTGGTAGCATACCGCTGGGCGTATTTGTTAACCACAGCGATAGACACACTTTGCGGAAGTAAACAGAGGAAAGGCACGTAGTGAGTTGGCCGCCCTTTCCAAGCTCTGGTATAGCTTGAAAAATGAGTGTGGCGAAGTATGACGCACCAAATAGTATATGCCAATCCAAATGAATCAGCGTGGTCATACTTGCGCGACATGTCATGGTGGCCTGCCACCAGGACATTATGAAGTTGCAGCGATGACAGTTTTCATTGGGTACTTGAGGATAAAAACGAGCACATCAGAGACGTCCGAGGGATGTTTCTACGGTATAAGAACACATCGCTCTCGCCCCCCCCCCTCCCCAGATAACTAAATCACGAATATAATGACACGTATACTTATCTTTATCGGGCAACCACGTTTCGCAGCCTAACAAATGTAATCGCACAGCGTGGGACACGCCTGTATGTATCCGAAGTTTCTGGAACGTTATCGATGCTTCTATCCGCTGTCTGTTGTCGCCGAACGTTATGTTATCTGATTTCATCATCTGACGCGAATGGCGTAGAACTTTGTGGAAGGCACGCGGGTCCGAACGATTAGTCTGGAACATTCGATGACTGCTCTATAGAAGCCGACGCGCTTGACCCGCTGATCAGATTTTCGACGATCGCCGAGCGTGTTCGCCGCTATCGTTGTGCTATAAGTGTAGCCTGTTTTGTGGGCACAGATTCGCCCAATAAAAGTTAGTTTTCTCGTTCACAGTATTGCTACTGTGTTATTCAACGTCACCACCACGTGACATCTGGTGGAGGTGCTTTGCGTTCATACACCGGACGCCCCCACAAAGCCGTGACCCAAGCCCTCACTCGGAAGACACCAGCGTCGACAAGAACCAGCGAGGTAGCCGCAGGCTGCAAGGACTGCCCCCGGAGCACGGACTTTTCCCCGAGACGACTAGGAGGATGGCCACCAAGCCCACCCCAATGGCAGCACCAGCGTCACCCGTCGTGCTTCAGCAGCCCAGGGAGCCTCCGACGTTCCGCGGTTCAACTTTGGAGGACCCAGAAAGCTGGCTTGAGACGTACGAGAGAGTCGCTACCTTTAACAGCTGGAACAGCGACGACAAACTGCGATATGTGTTCTTCGCTTTGGAAGACGCGGCCAGGACGTGGTTCGAGAACCGAGAAGCCACCTTAACGACCTGGGAACTTTTCCGAAGCGGCTTCCTGCAGACATTGGCAAGCGTCGTACGCCGAGAACGAGCCCAAGCGCTACTAGAAACCCGGGTGCAGCTACCTAATGAGACGACCGCGATCTACACGGAAGAAATGAGCCGTCTCCTCCGCCACGCCGACCCTGAAATGCCCGAGGAGAAGAAAGTCCGCCTGCTGATGCGTGGTGTGAAGGAGGAAATCTTTGCCGGAATGGTACGAAGCCCACCGCAGACCGTCGACGAGCTTCTTCGCGAGGCCACCAGCATCGAGAAGACACTCGAGATGCGCAACCGGCAATTCGACCGCCGCACGAACTCGACAAATTACGCCGGAGTTCAATCACTGGCCACCGACGACCTGCGCGAGACTATCCGAGCGGTCGTGCGGGAGGAGCTACAAAAGCTGTTCCCACCATCACAGCCACAAGTGGCTTCGATTGACGACGCCGTGCGTGAGGAGCTCCAACAACAACTTGGAGTAGCCCCTGTATCGCCCCAGCCTGAGCCGCAAGCGATGACCTACGCCGCCGTCGCACGCCGTCAAGGTCCCCCTCCGCGACCACGCCAGGGCCCTGTCATGCCGCAGTTCCGTCGTCCGCCACCGTCAACACGACCACCCGTCGCCCAGCGCACCTACCCGAGAAAGACAGATATTTGGCGAGCACCCGACCCCTGCCCGCTCTGCTATCACTGCGAAGAAGCCGGCCATGTGTACCGCCGATGCCCATACCGCGACTTGGGACTGAGAGGGTTCGCCGTCAACGCGCCGCGTCCACAGCTTGGCGAGTGCCCACGCGATATCGCCGATACCTCGCCGCTACTCAGTGGAGCTCTCGACGACCGTCGCGTTCGCCATCACCAGGCCGCTACCTGTCGCCGCAGCGCCGACCATACACTGGCCCAGCCCGAGGCCGGTCAGCGAGCCCATATCCGAAAAACTAAAAGCAGCCACCGATGGAGGTGCGGTTGCTGTTCGTCGAACTGTCGAAGATCCTCCGCCGCCGACGAAGTCGACGAAGAAACCATCTCGACGACCTAATGACGACACGCCGCCGTCCCGACGAAGTCAGCAAGCCAAGACTACACCGATGAAAGACGACTTGACGACGCGACGTTCCAGCTTCAGTTCAACGCGACGCAGCCGTGATCCGACGCCAAGACCCAACTGCAACGCCAGACAAAGAACCACCGACCTCGACGTACTTCTCGACGGCCACGCAGTCACTGCCTTAGTCGACACAGGGGCCGCTTACTCCGTAATGAGTGGACACATCGCCGCCCAGTTGAAGAAGGTCAAGACTGCATGGGAGGGCCCCCAAATAGGGACCGCTGGAGGACACCTCATTACGCCGACTAGAATCTGCACGGCAAGAATTACCGTTCATGACCGGACTTACCCTGCCACCTTCGTTGTCCTCCAACAGTGTTCACGAGACGTCATTCTCGGCATGGACTTCCTGAATCAACATGGCGCAGTCATCGACCTGAAGTCGAAATCGATAACGCTGTCACAAGATCAAGCGATACCGCCGGAGAGCTATCGTTGTCACCCCGCCTTGAGTGTGCTCGAAGATCAAGTGAGCATCCCGCCGCGCTCCAGTATTATTATTTCAGTCGGCACTGAAACACCCGCTGACGTAGAAGGCGTCATCGAGGGCGACCAACATCTACTGCTCGACCGTGAAATTTGCGTCGCAAGAGGGATCGCTCGACTCCACGGAGGGCAAGTGGAAGTTATGCTAACCAACTCCAGCTAGGAATTCAAACACATCAACAAGGGCACGACGATCGCGTACATCGAGGAAATTCTGGCAACCAGCCATGCCTTTGTCCTCTCGGATTCAGCCGCATCTACCCCGATGAGCATTGCCCCCGAACCAGACTTCGACGTGAATCCAAGTCTTCCTATGAGTAAGCAGCAACAGATCAGAAGCCTTCTCCGACGATACAAAGACTGCTTTTCGACGTCATCGAGGATTAGACAAACACCAGTTGCAAAGCATCGCATAATAACCGAAGAGAGCGCTGGACCACTCCGCCAGAGAACTTACCGAGTTTCGACGCGAGAACGTGAAGCTATTAGGCAACAAGTCGACGAAATGCTGCGCGACGACATCATCCAGCCGTCGAAAAGCCCGTGGGCCTCTCCTGTAGTCCTGGTAAAGAAAAAGGACGGAACCCTACGCTTCTGCGTCGATTATCGTCGACTGAACAAGATCACGAAGAAGGATGTGTACCCCCTTCCACGCATAGACGATGCATTGGATCGGCTCTGCAACGCTAAATACTTCCCGTCGATGGACCTCAAGTCTGGCTACTGGCAAATAGAAGTCGACGAGAGAGATCGCGAAAAGACTGCCTTCATCACGCCAGACGGCCTCTACGAGTTCAAGGTCATGCCATTCGGACTGTGCTCGGCGCCTGCAACGTTTCAGCGCGTCATGGAGACGGTGTTAGCCGGACTGAAGTGGCATACGTGCCTTGTCTACCTGGATGACGTCGTTGTATTCGCCGGAAACTTCGACGATCACCTTAGGCGGCTTGCGACGGTGTTAGAAGCCGTCAAGTCATCAGGGCTCACTCTGAAGCCGGAAAAGTGCCGCTTCGCTTAGGATGAGCTTTTGTTCCTAGGCCACGTGATCAGCAAATCAGGAGTACGCCCCGACCCACAGAAGACAGCTGCCATCGCAAAGTTCCCGCAGCCAACCGACAAGAAGGCAGTGCGCAGATTCCTTGGCATGTGTGCCTACTATAGGCGCTTTGTCAAAAACTTTTCACGCATCGCGGAGCCGCTAACACGTCTAACCAAATGTGAGGTCGCGTTCAAGTGGGAAACGCCGCAGGCCAAGGCATTTCAAGAACTCAAACGAAGCATGCAGTCGCCGCCGGTACTTGCACACTTCAACGAGGACGCCGATACCGAAATCCACACTGATGCCAGTAACCTAGGCCTAGGTGCCGTCCTAGTCCAGAGGAAAGAAGGATTTGAAAGGGTTATATCGTATGCTAGCCGGTTGCTGTCAAAAGCGGAAAGCAACTATTCTACGACTGAAAAGGAATGCCTAGCCATCATTTGGGCTACAGCTAAATTCCGCCCTTACCTCTATGCCAGGCCATTCAAAGTCGTCAGTGACCATCACGCATTGTGTTAGCTAGCTAACTTAAAGGACCCTTCATGACGGCTGGTGCGGTGGAGCCTCGGACTACAAGAATATGACGTCACGGTAATATACAAGTCCGGAAGAAAACACTCCGACGCCGACTGCTTATCGCGCGCCCCCATCGATCCCCCGCCGCAAGACGACGAGGACGACGACGCCTTCCTTGGGATAATAAGCGCGGAAGACTTCACTAAACAGCAGCGAGCCGACCCGGAGCTAAAAGGACTCGTCGAGTATTTGGAAAGGAACACCGACGTTGTCCCTAGGTCATTTAAGCGCGGGTTGTCTTCATTCACGCTTAAAAACAACCTGCTCGTTAAGAACTTCTTACCAGTCCGCGCCGGCTACCTTCTTGTTGTACCGTCAGCGCTGCGTCCAGAAAGACTGCACGCCCTACACGACGATCCAACCGCTGGGCACCTCGGATTCTCCCGGACCCTGTCGAGAATACAGGAAAGGTATTACTGGCCGCGTCTGACCGCCGACGTCGCCCGTTACGTCAAGACATGCCGAGACTGTCAACGACGCAAGACACCACCGACAAGGCCAGCAGGATTACTACAGCCAATCGAACCTCCTCGCCGACCATTCCAGCAGATTGGGATGGATTTGTTGGGGCCGTTTCCGATATCAACATCCGGGAATAAGTGGATCGTCGTGGCGACGGACTATCTCACCCGTTTTGCTGAAACTAAAGCTCTACCAAAAGGCAGCGCAGCCGAAGTGGCGAACTTTTTTCGTGGAGAACATCCTGCTGCGACATGGTGCCCCAGAAGTCCTCATCACCGACAGAGGAACGGCTTTTACAGCAGAGCTCATGCAAGCCATTCTGCAATACAGCCAGACAAGTCACACGAGGACAACTGCCTACCATCCGCAGACGAATGGTCTTACGGAGCGCCTGAATAAAACCCTCGCCGACATGCTAGCAATGTACGTCGACGTCGAGCACAAGACCTGGGATGCGGTCCTGCCGTACGTAACATTCGCTTACAACACGGCGGTGCAAGAAACAACACAGATCACGCCATTCAAGCTAGTGTACGGCAGGAACCCGACGACGACGCTCGACGCCATGCTGCCGCACGTCTCTGACGAGGAGAATCTTGACGTCCCTACCTATCTCCAGCGCACCGAAGAAGCCCGACAGCTCGCCCGCCTGCGGATCAAAAACCAGCAGAGGACCGACAGCCGACACTACAACCTCCGACGACGCTTCGTCGAGTACCAGCCCGGCGACCGTGTTTGGGTATGGACCCCTATACGCCGACGAGGACTGAGCGAGAAGCTTTTGCGTCGCTATTTCGGACCGTACAAGATCATCCGACGTATTGGGGCGCTCGACCATGAGGTCGTGCCAGATGGCATTTCGCTATCACAGCGGCGCCGCTCACGACCTGAAATAGTCCACGTTGTGCGACTCAAGCCGTACTACCAGCGTTAATGAACTTTGGGGCTTCGCGTAACTGACCTTTGGACTTTGTTTCTTTTCCTTGTTTTGTTACTTATGTTTAATAAGTGTCCTTTTGTGTTTCGCTCTCTTATATTTGTAGCATCGGGACGATGCTTTTTAAGAGGGGGTATTGACACGTATACTTATCTTTATCGGGCAACCACGTTTCGCAGCCTAACGAATGTAATCGCACAGCGTGGGACACGCCTGTATGTATCCGAAGTTTCTGGAACGTTATCGATGCTTCTATCCGCTGTCTGTTGTCGCCGAACGTTATGTTATCTGATTTCATGATCTGACGCGAATGGTGTAGAACTTTGTGGAAGGCACGCGGGTCCGAACGATTAGTCTGGAACATTCGATGACTGCTCTATAAAAGCCGACGCGCTTGACCCGCTGATCAGATTTTCGACGATCGCCGAGCGTGTTCGCCGCTATCGTTGTGCTATAAGTGTAGCCTGTTTTGTGGGCACAGGTTCGCCCAATAAAAGTTAGTTTTCTCGTTCACAGTATTGCTACTGTGTTATTCAACGTCACCACCACGTGACAATAAGCTTACGAATAGGGGCATCATAAGATTGAGCACTAGGGCGCTTGTTGATTTTGTTCAGGATGACGTCAGCGGTTCATTCAGCTTTTATTTCTGAGAAAATGAGTTGAAGTTACGTTTATTTGCATCACAATGGCGGGCGTAATCAGGCAAACATTGACAGCATTTCATTAGAGGGTGCCTGACTACTCTGTGGAGATTACGTTTAACAATGACAACAAACACAGAAAGCTTTGCTTACATCGATTCACACATACATGGGATACGCATAATTTTGTGACTATCAATTTAGATGCTTCAGAATGGTGCTCATTAGCCCAACATTTCCATCCACAGTGAGCAAAAGCGGCTGTCCTATCCACAGTATAATTGATTTAAATGGCTTTAATCCCATGGACATATCGTCGCCAACTTCCGTGGGAATGGAGTAGTCAAAATTGAATACAGGTGACAGGGAAATCAGGAGGTTGATGAACGGCAAGAAGGCGGAAGCTTGCACAAGACCTCAGGGATATAAAATGACTTTTTGAGCAGCTTGGTCAGGGGGCCATGCAGTGGTTTCCACGTCTATTAAAGATACTCCAAAATATTAACAGAGGCCGACAAAAATGCGGGAATTTTGGGAAAGGTGAAACCGCTGGAAATTTCACGACAGCCTTAGCCTAAATATAAAAGATGACTTAATAATAAGAAACCATAATGTTGACAGGGTGGCCAAATTCTGGCACAAATAAATCAGCTGTTGAAGCAGTTCAGCTGAAACGCAATGGTGCCAAATAAGGCGAGAATGTCGGCAAGTGTTGAAGAAAGGTCAAGTAGGTCCTTTGGCCGACGCCAGCGCTCGGCAGCTGTCAAACGACTGCACGTATTAGCGAGATGCCTGGTCGTCAGTAATTTCAGTATGATTCGGGTCTGAAATATTGGAGGCGGACTCCATTACATTGAATACAGTGCATTCTACGGTGTCATTCTTGGACAGATGGTGACCATTCTCTCGCAATGAGGATGGGAACAAATTGTCTCACGTGCCGGCTGTTACCTTCCTCCTACTGCCAACATTCCTTTCCCTCCGTAGTTGCTTAGCTTTTATTGGGTTCGGCTGCTAATCACGAGGTCTCAGGATCGAATCCCAACCACGGCAGCCGTATTTCAATGGTTGTAAAAAGCGAAAACCCGCATACTTAGGGTTAGGCGCACGTTTAAAATCCTAAGTGGTCTAAAATATTCCCGAATCCTCCACTACGGCGTGCCTCATAATGAAATCGTGCTTTTGGCAAGTAAATCTTCATAATACGTTATGTACCATTCGTTAAGGATGTCCTGGGCTGTCGCACAACTCTTGATTACAATTAAGTGTCAGGAGTTGCGCGCGAGGTCTTTGAATATGTCATCATCATCATCAGCATCATCATCGTCATCATCAGCCTGGTTACGCCCACTGCAGGGCAAAGACCTCTCCCATACTTCTCCAACAACCCCGGTCATCTACTAATTGTGGCCCTGTCGTCCCTGCAAACTTTCTTAATCTCATCCGCCCACCTAACTTTCTGCCGCCCCCTGCTACGTTTCCCTTCCCTTGGAATCCAGTCCGTGTATAATAGCTGTGTCTTACCAGTACTCACCTACGGGGCAGAAACTTGGAGGCTTACGAAAAGGATTCTACTTAAATTATGGACGAGGCAACGAGCTATTGAAAGAAGAATGATGGGTGTGACGTTAAGGGATAAGAAAAGAGCAGATTGGATGAGGGAACAAACGCGAGTTAATGACATCTTAGTTGAAATCAAGAAAAAGAAATTGGCATGGGCAGGACATGTAATGAGGAGGGAAGATAACCAATGGTCATTAAGGGCTGAATATGTGGATAGCCTTTATGGCGTTCGATAGCTGATAGTCTACATTGCGGCTATATAATAAAGGCGGAACGGCAACATGGTAGCGAATGTGGAGAACATACAAATCCCGCATATATTACTGCACAATAATTTTAAATAGCGTTCTTGCTTCACGCACGTGGATAACCGCCATAGGAAACTACTTTGGAAGCTAACTGCAAGTACTGTATATGTCGTGCCCAAGGGTGTACCTGGCCTTATCATCATCATCGTCATCAGCCTGGTTACGCCCACTGCAGGGCAAAGGCCTCTCCCATACTTCTCCAACAACCCCGGTCATGTACTAATTGTGGCCATGCCGTCCCTGCAAACTTCTTTATCTCATCCGCCCACCTAATTTTCTGCCGCTCCCTGCTACGCTTCCCTTCCCTTGGGATCCAGTCCGTAACCCTTAATGACCATCGGTTATCCTCCCTCCTCATTACATGTCCTGCCCATGCCCATTTCTTTTTCTTGATTTCAACTAAGATGTCATTAACTCGCGTTTGTTCCCTCACCCAATCTGCTCTTTTCTTATCCCTTAACGTTACACCTATCATTCTTCTTTCCATAGCTCGTTGCGTCGTCCTCAATTTGAGTAGAACCCTTTTCGTAAGCCTCCAGGTTTCTGCCCCGTAGGTGAGTACTGGTAAGACACAGCTATTATACACTTTCCTCTTGAGAGATAATGGCAACCTGCTGTTCATGATATGAGAATGCCTGCCAAACGCACCCCAGCCCATTCTTATTCTTCTGATTATTTCTGGCTCATGATCCGGATCTGCCGTCACTACCTGCCCTAAGTAGATGTATTCCCTTACTACTTCCAGTGCCTCGCTGCCTATTGTAAATTGCTGTTCTCTTCCGAGACTGTTAAACATTAATTTAGTTTTCTGCAGATTAATTTTTAAACCCACTCTTCTGCTTTGCCTCTCCAGGTCAGTGAGCATGCATTGCAATTGGTCCACAGAGTTACTAAGCAAGGCAATATCATCAGCGAATCGCAAGTTACTAAGGTATTCTCCATCAACTTTTATCCCCAATTCTTCCCACTCGAGGTCTCTGAATACCTCCTGTAAACACGCGGTGAATAGCATTGGAGAGATCGTATCTCCCTGTCTGACGCCTTTCTTTATTGGGAGTTTGTTGCTTTCTTTATGGAGGACTATGGTGGCTGTGGAACCGCTATAGATATCTTTCAGTATTTTTACATACGGCTCGTCTACACCCTGATTCCGTAATGCCTCCATGACTGCAGAGGTTTCGACAGAATCAAACGCTTTCTCGTAATCAATGAAAGCTATATATAAGGGTTGGTTATATTCCGCACATTTCTCTATCACTTGATTGAAAGTGTGAATATGATCTATTGTTGAGTAGCCTTTACGGAATCCTGCCTGGTCCTTTGCTTGACAGAAGTCTAAGGTGTTCCTGATTCTATTTGCGATTACCTTAGTGAATAGTTTGTAGGCAACGGACAGTAAGCTGATCGGTCTATAATTTTTCAAGTCTTTGGCGTCCCCTTTCTTATGGATTGGGATAATGTTAGCGTTCTTCCAAGATTCCGGTACGCTCGAGGTCATGAGGCATTGCGTATACAGGGTGGCCAGTTTCTCTAGAACAATCTGCCCACCATCCTTCAACAAATCTGCTGTTACCTGATCCTCCCCAGCTGCCTTCCCCCTTTGCATATCTCCTAAGGCTTTCTTTACTTCTTCCGGCGTTACCTTTGGGATTTCGAATTCCTCTAGAATATTTTCTCTTCCATTATCGTCGTGGGTGCCACTGGTACTGTATAAATCTCTATATAACTCCTCAGCCACTTGAACTATCTCATCCATATTAGTTATGATATTGCCGGCTTTGTCTCTTTGCCGGCTCTGTCTTTGTACCTGGCCTGGTGGCCAGTAAATGTGACGTAATATTGCGAGGTAGCTTCGGCCATAGCATGCTAACGGATGACGACATGAAGTGACTAGCGCAAGAGTCGACAGGGGACACTAAAGACGCTACAAGGACAAGCGCCCAGTTGGAAGTTTGCGCTTATCCTTGTTGCCTCTTTAGTGTCCCGTGTCCACTCTTGCGCTAGTCACTTTAGCAGAAATACCAACTAGCCCCCTCTCACACCCGGCGACGACACAGGGACAGTTTGCTCAACTCTTGTTTCGTGACTTGTGTGTCATGGTGAAAAACCAACATATCCATGTATATGTCTTAATACTTAAGCACATCTAGATTTGCAGCTGCAGCGATAGCCCATGAGTGCGCATTGCAAAGTCGCTAGTGAAATAATTGTGTGCACCTTAACGAATTCGATAAGGGAAAATCAAAATCCATCCAAGGCGGCGTCTCTAGTAGGCGCTGTGCGATGTTCGGACGTTAACAATGTATGCCCATTGAAGGAAGGCTGCCCCGAAGTGCTTCTGACGGTTAGGCTAGCTTCTTTACTCCGTAGAATGAAAAAAAAGAAAAAGAAAAGGAAAAGAGAAGAAAAAAAACGAACCGAATCAAAAGCCCAGAATCACCAATTGCTTGTCGCGAGTAAACGCTGGATGACGAGTAATTTCCAGGCGACGAGCGAATACGCTTGATCAAGAACACTGATAACGCCGGCGGGATAAGCACTGTGGCGAAGTTCAATGCGCAGGGATAGCTTTTACTTTTTTATTTTTGTTTGGTTGACGTCGTCACGCGTCACCGCGGGAAGTTTGAAAAGTTTAAGGTGAGTACGCCACGTGGTGGCATTCACGCGAACTAAACCCTTGTGTCCAGAAAAGCTGGATACATGACACCAGATGATGCTGCATGCAACAATAAAATAACACAACCACAGAACATTTTATGCAGTGCAAGTAACTCGGTGCTAACCTAAAACAAAGTCATTTGCGCAAGGAACATCGAAATGTGGTGACGGAAAAAAAGTAAAGTAACAAAAACGACACAAGAACACGGTGATGACTATAACAAATGAGCAAGCGAAACTTACGCGAGTACGTTTAAATAGCGTTTTAGTTTTGCTAGGAAATCATCATGACTTAGAGCGGACACGATTTCATTTGGTAATGTATCCCAGTGATATGTTGCGAGAAATGGGGGCGAGTGACTCAAGAAGTTAGTGCACGCAACAACGGGCTGCACTTTTAAAGGGATGATCAAGGCGCGCGAAGATAGGATGGGCGGGCCTGATGTGGCATGCGCTGAAAGACGACCTGCAGAGATAAAGCTTGTGTAATTGGGAAAGAAGTCCAATCAGTCTTCGATTTTCCAGAGAGGGGATATTTCTATATATTTTAATGGGCTACTGATGCTAGACATTCGCGAGTAATTTTTCGTAAAGAAGCCCGCTGCTTTGTTTTGGACTGGGTCGCGTTTATGTATGAGGCAGGGCAGATGCAGATCCCAAATAAAAGACGCGTGCTCAATTTTCGAATGAACCAGTGTCGTATAGGCTAATGATTTAATTGATTCGTTTGCCGAATAAAGGTTAAGCCTAAAGTAGCTAGGTTTTACACGTGCTGCTAGTATTCGCTTCGATGTGTTGATTCCATCAAACATTTGGAGCTAAATGCAATGCCAAGCATTTTATTGTGTGTGCATGTGTAATACTAATGCCGTTCATAGAGTAATGGGCAAGCCTTGGGCTACTTGCTCTAGGGGAAACTATAGCGCTAGTTTTTCAAACATTTATTTTCTTTTACCATTGTTTGCAGCAGTAGGTAATTTTCGCTAGGTCAGATTGCAAAGTGTAAGTGTCGGAAGAGTTAATTATTCGCGTATAAATTACGCAATCACCTGCAAAAAGTGTTATTGTAGATTTAATATTATTACTGATGTCGTTTACGTATAGCGGGAATAAAATTGGTCCCAATACAGAACCATGCGGCACCCCGAATCTTACTATTGATTGCGGAGGAGAAACTTCATTAGTAGTTATAAATTGGTACCGGTTAGTTCACAATTTACCAATCCAATTCATAGCCCAGTCAATTCGTAGTTTACTGTCATTTGTGTATCACACCAAACCGATGTCCCCTGACCTGCCTGTGCGGGCCCTGGCGCTTCATCCAGTGGTGGCCTTTGAATATGGCAACCTGGCCCCACTGGTTTCATAGGGATCTAGGCTCATGAAGATAGACAGCAACGTATGCATGGCAAGGAGTTTGATGGCCTGGCACTCGTCTAATCCCCTACTCCTCGTGATTTACTAATGTACTAGAATCCTCCAATTCCAGTAAATAAAGCGCTTTCTGTGTAATTACTTAGTACTTGCGCCCCCTCCCCCCCCCCTCCACGTCCCTTTGCGGGCGTATTAACTAAAACAACTTTTTGAAGTGTTCACAACTTCACAAGTAATGTTGCGCACTATATTTCCCACCACACCAAACACGCCATGGGGCACGTTGTCCTTGCAGTGCGTTGTTGCCGGTAACCTCTTTAATATCGATACACTGTTCTGAACCAGGGCTGTTTCAGCAGTAATCTTAGCCATGCGGCTTGAACTCGCAAATAAATGATGTGATCCAAAAATATATTCAGTTCTTGCGATCTTAATACAAGTATCTCCAAGACATGTAAAATTTGTAATAATTGACCGTATCACAGGTTGCAAGCCTGTCAGGTATTTGGTCCTCTCTTCCGAAACACCTCATACAGAGCAAATGCTTAGTCACTCTCTAGGTTTCTTCAAAACAAGGGCAAAAAAATTATCTGTTGTGACTGAGGCCTTCAGAAGCGAAATTTCGCTTCATCGCGTTTGGGGAATTTTCTTTTTCTTTCAGTTCAGGATTAAGCCTGCTCATTTACAGCCAAGCATGACGCAAAAACCAGACAGCATCACGCACTGACTTTGCAAATACTTGCATACAGGTATCCGCTCGTGACTGCTGCAGTTAGCGTCACTTTTGCTGCTAACATGCTTGGCTATTCACGGAAAAATTGCAAGCTGCGATACAGCTCTGCACGGGTAGGTCTCAGCCTGAATTCTGGGCCCGGCCTGGCCGGTAGGCGAGGCTAGGGACTGCGATCTCCTTTCTCGCGTCACGCTCGGGCCTCAATCGGGCCTGTAATAGGCCCGGGCGTGTTAATTGCAAGTCTGCAGAACGTTAGGCCATCAAAGCTAAATCGCTATGAAATTTTAGCTCAGTGGCTCTTGTCGATTTCTAGGAAAGCGGGACAGGCAGGCCTTGGCGCGGCAGTGGTGCACTGCATAGATTACTGCACATTAGCGGTACTCTTCGATCACTGGGAAAATGGTACCAGTGTTCACCACGCCAACTGTATGGCCTGGTAGCGTGGGCCAGCTGCCCATTTTTGAGGCCCACCTGCGGCGTAGGCTAGAGATAGTGTGGCAGAACGTATATCACGATGAGCGTCGACGTTGATGCGATTGGCCATGAAGCAATGCAGCGGTGCACCGTACAGCCACCGCAGCGATGCGTCCAGTGTGAGGCATGTATGGAGCTGGGCTACTCTCTCGCGCTTCCCTCTGCACACACTGTGCCATCTAGCACCACCGCAACGAATTTCTCGTGTGGCACACGTGCGTAATAAAGTTCATACAAGATTTTCCAAATACTTATGACACGGGTTCGAGTCCACCCACCATCGCATAAAGTTATATGACCTTTGTCATTGAATGGGAGGCATTGAATGTCGCAGTGGCATGGCACATACTCCGTGAACCATGTCGGCGTCCCAGAGGTTTTTCGAAGGTCGGCACATACCCAGTTGCACATGGCTAGTGACCCAAGACGGAGTAAAATACGTTCGTTGAAGAGCTAACATACTCACTAACTCAAGCTGCCTTGAAAAAGGTTCATTGAATAGCGACACATACCTTGTGGCGTATGTTCAGCGGTATACACCGAATTACCCAAATAAGATTGCGGTTAAGAGGTTCATTGAACAGTGGTGCGTATACCCACTTGCACAAACTCAATCACCCAAATTCCCATCAAAGATGTTCATGTATTGTACATGCCTAGTTGACCCAACTTGACATCAAAGATGTTCACCGATGTGTAGCACATGGCTAGTTTCACGTACCCAATAATCAATGTTGAGGTGAACAAGGTTCATTGAAGAGCTGCACGTAAGTAGTGGCACGTCCCCAATAACACAAATTGGCGTGAAACGGCGAATTGATGAGCGGAACATATGCAATGTCATTTACCCATCACCCAAGCTGGCGCGGCGATTGCTTTCGCACCGGTTTCTCTCGTCACAGCGGCGCGATCAGCTAACCAGTCGACCATGAACTACCCGGTGACCTAAGTTGGCGGGAAAACGGTTAGATACGCACACAGACAGGCAGACAGACAGAGACAGAGACATTGCCGGCAAAATGGGTGAACTACCATAATAATGCTAATCACATTAAATAAATCGGCAGAGCACACATCCCGATGACTATCGACAGTAATGGGCCCAGCATTGAATCCATACAGCGAGACAACGTTGTTCCACCGTCGTAACGAGTTATGTATGAGGCGTGTACTAGCGGTACTAATATTTCATCATCATCATCATCATCAGCCTGGTTACGCCCACTGCAGGGCAAAGGCCTCTCCCATACTTCTCCAACAACCCCGGTCATGTACTAATTGTGGCCATGCCGTCCCTGCAAACTTCTTAATCTCATCCGCCCACCTAACTTTCTGCCGCCCCCTGCTACGCTTCCCTTCCCTTGGGATCCAGTCCGTAACCCTTAATGACCATCGGTTATCCTCCCTCCTCATTACATGTCCTGCCCATGCCCATTTCTTTTTCTTGATTTCAACTAAGATGTCATTAACTCGCGTTTGTTCCCTCACCCAATCTGCTCTTTTCTTATCCCTTAACGTTACACCTATCATTCTTCTTTCCAAAGCACGTTGCGTCGTCCTCAATCGTCTCCAAAGAACACTCGACGACATCTGGCATCGACGCCGCGAATCCTGCGCGTGGCGTCCCAAACGCATGGCACCCCAGTGCGTGCTAATATTGAGCAGCACGTCGTGTGGCAACCAGGCTCCCGTCTAGCAGTTCTCTCTGGAAGCGCAGAGCCATACAGTGGCGATGCCAAGAAGTCCGCACGTGGCCTCTGAGCCGAGAAGCGTGGGCGAACGCTAAGAATTCCCTCACCTGCGGTACACCCATTGACACATACTCAGTGACCCACGTTGGCGAGCGGCTCATTGAAAAGCGTCACATACAGAGTGCCTTGATGGCCCAGCTCGCCGAAGAGTTCGCAACCGGCGAAAGCGTCGGGTGGCGGTCCTTGAGGAACGTTTGTGACATGGATTTCATTCAGCGCAGCCCCGGAGCAACTTAAGGGATCTTTTCTTCTCACTGCCGTTCATTGATGAACGTCACGCATCTTCTGGCACATACCTCGTGCTCCAAGTCGGCGCCAAAGAGTTTCACTCAAGAGCAGTGGATAAATAGTCCCGCATCTACAGTGACCCATGTCGGCTGTAATGAGGTTCGTTGAAGAGCGGCCCATACATACAACATTCCCACATGCTCGGTGACTCAAGTTTGTCAGGCGGTTGGATTCGAAGCCAGTTCGCCAAGCACAGCAGGCCGACGCTCTAATAATTCGACCATGGATTTTCTGAATATATACTGCAAAATAAAGAAAAAAGGAAAAGATCATAACTGATCGAATTACCGTACCAAAGCGTGTGCGTTACTGAGCTCTTGTTACCAGCTGCCCTCAAGAAAACTTGTTTATTTCTTAGATAACAAAAGAGGCAATGAGCTGAGGCACTACTAATCATCACTATTCATTACTGTAGCTTCCACAATCTCGCACGTGCAAGGATCTTTATCACTGAACAAGACTGCAGTGTTGCCAAAATACGGAGCACACCCACACTCAATGTAGTGTAACACCAAGTGTCAGTCAGTCAATGCAGTATAACACCACATGTCCTAGTCCTCCCTTTGTCATGTTCCTGCTGTGCTCCTTTGATATTCGTCCACCTTTATTATTATTTATTAAACAGCAACTCTAGCGGAAAACAATGCAGTGAAATCTACCTCTCGCAAATCTGTGTGCCATTATTATCTTCACAATAATTAAGAATTTCACCGTGCTTTGCATAGGTTCAAGGGTTAACTGCTTGAACCGAACCGGTCAGGGCCCATTACGTGTCGTAAATTGCGCCCCGCGCACTGCTATAGGTGTCGATAAAAGCAAGGTATATTTCGTTTCTGAACAAAAATCCGTCATTTTTGAAAATCTTTCTTTATTCTGACGAAATTCTGATACTAGTGAAGCAAAGTACAATATCTTACATGGCTGTAGACATCATGCGTCCACCTAGCTCATTCTGTCCCTTTGAAGAATAACATGAAGTAAAGGCGAAAAGCATGGATGTGTGTTGCGGCACTATCTTTTTTTTTTTCACAGTGACTGGATTATTAACGAACACTATCTTTTTCAGCACACCTCTGTACCTCTTCTTGCGCCTTCTCGCTAATAGGCAGTTAGTGAAAAAAATTGCTTGCTTTCCAAATAAACACTTGCGCAGGCTGTGACCGCTTGTTGTTGGCCTCAATCCTTGTGTCGTACAGGTCAAGCATGCTTTTGCTAAAGCGAACCATTCCTCAGAAGTAAAAGTTGTTGTTTTTCAAGTCTATAGGTTAGTCCTATTTGCAAGCTTCCCGGTCTTGTAGTCTGATTAAGAGGAAGCTTTAGCTCGGGCCCAACTCCGACGCGGCCTATTCAAATACATGTAAAACGCAAAAACGTTTTTATGAGATAACCCCTGCACCGATTTTAATGAAATTTGTTGCATTTGAAAGAGAAAGTTGAATTCTAGTCACTGTTGGAAGCGGAATTTCTATATAGGGCTTCAATTTTCTTAAAACCATTTTCAAATATTTGATCGTTTGAAAAAAATAGAAGCACAATTTTTAAAAATTGATAGCTCTGTATCAAAAACGTATATCGCGGTTCTGTGAACGGCATCCATTATATCATTGAAAGCGGACAAATTGGATATGTCATTTTACATCTTACGTGAATTTGTTACGTTGTTTACAAGGGTTCTGCAAAAGCTGTATTTCCATGTTAGAAAATTTTTTGAGATTCATGTATAATATATCAATTTTGTCCGCTTTGGATGTACTATTAGATGCATTTCACAGAGTTGTACTATCGTTTTTCCTTTAGGAGTTACGGAGTTGTAAACATGACAGTTTTGTTTTTTGGAAATTTTGGATTTTCGCCAGTTTTTAATAAAAGATTGGCGCCCTAACTCAAAAATTTGAAACCAACCGTCACTAGATTTTAAGTTTTTCTTTTAAATGCAACAAACCTCGTCAAAATTGGTGCAGTGGTTGCCGAGAAAAAGGAATTCTCTTTTTGCATGTATTTAGAAAGGAGCACCCGAGCTAAAGCTTCCTCTTAAAACAGACATTTAGCGTTCCAGGACTATGTGCCCTTCCCACTGCAACTAAATTGCGCAATCTCGGGCTCCCACCCCATCGCCATTCCACCTGGCCGATTGGTAAATCATTCCGTTTACATTCCCAACGGATTGTTTGACAATGTGGAATGTTTCCAGAATCATTCCAACTACGGCGTTCCACTTCGCCACTGTGATCTGGTTGTTGCCGAATCAGGGAAATGAGGCGAGTTAGCTTATTAGTTTTTCGGAGCTCATGTGTGACGGAGCGCAAGAGCCTAAAACCATACCATCTTTTCGCATTTTCTTTTGTTGCAAGGAAAGTGCTGTAAAAAATATTTATGCATGACATAGCGAGCTGCAAAAGAGATTTAACAAAAGCTTCCTCGTCTAAAGCCATATTGTTAGTTTAAATATTATTACCTTTTTTATCTAACCTTCTCTGGCCCGCTAAGTAATTACATAACAATACTGTCCCGATGGCTGAAGAGGACTGAATGCCGAACTCTGTGGGAGCTCATATTCTATATTGCAACCACTTTCTTTTTAACAATTTGGCTAGAGTTACCTGGAACACCATGTATAGCCTGGAAATTTGACCAACATAGTTGTACCAGTGAGCGCACATTTATTGTGTGTAATTACATAATAAATAATGTATGTTACCTATACCTTTTCAGCTTATAGGTATCAGAAATATCCCTTGATAGAATAGCACGTGGCATTTAGCGGCTTCTGCGAATTCCTTCAATTTCTTACATTCAGCCTACCTTCTTGTAGGAGCACTGGGTGTGTACGACTATGACACAGAGGTATGAAAGTCCTTAATGTATCTGCACATGCGCATTCGATTTCTCTGCATACACATCTGCTTGCTCCTTTTCCTTGAACAAACATCTAAAATCGGCTTAGTCCTCGTGACATCACTATTGAGCAGCGGCTGCAACAACGGCCCACGGCCCCGTGCACCCGGGGCCAGTAGGGGGGGGGGGGGGGGGGGCTGTCATATACGTCCGAAGAACCCTAAAATTGTCGATATCCTCGCCTTCCTCGACTACACCCGGGCGGGGAGCGGGGCGGGGAGGGGGGTACAGAAGAGCTATCAGCCTCGGGTGCCAGACGACCTAGCTATGCCACTGCTCTGCGGCTTCCCTGGACTTGGAACTACGGCGCCTGCGCTTGATCGGTTGGAGAGCCATATAAAGGGGACCATCTCGGAACCAGCTTCACTACTGAGCAGCGGCTGCATCAAAACAGGACGCAGCCTAACCGTCCGATATTTTTACTGCAGGTTAGTTTTTTCTACTTTTCACTGCGTCCTATGCTGTTGTTGCAGCTGCTGCTCACAAGTGTGTCTCTTGTTTTTGGTCTGTTTTCTGCGATGCCAACCAACGCTGAACTCGCTAAAAAATTGAGCATCTCGAATCACTGCTTAACGATAAGCTTGACGCACTTGTCGACAGTCTGGCTGCCGAGATTGGGAAGAGGCTTGAAGACCAGGGAATTGGCAACCTTGCTTCTCTAGCTGAAAGCGTGCGCTTCATGAGCGAACAGTATGACACATTCAAAGCGACATTCAGTGAACTGGTAACTACTAACAAAGCGCTAGCTTCTCAGAATCAAGCATTAACCAAGAGACTCGCAGACCTGGAACAGTACAGCAGAATGAATAACATCGAAATTAAAGGCATTCCATCATCACAAGGAGAGGAATGCTCTGCAATCTTGAAGAATGTTGCTGATGCGATTGAGTGCCCAATTTCTTCTGGAGACATTGGTATAGTTCATCGCGTGGCTAGCAAGATGTCGGACGGGAACATCATTGTTCGTTTTTGTTCAGGTAACGAAAAGCTGAATTTCTTCGCAAGGGTCGCAAAACTCGTCTGCGATGCTCCCAGATTGGCTTTTCTGGTAGTAATGATAATCGCATTTACATTAACGAACACCTCACAATCGACAACAAACGTTTATTCAGCAAGGACCTTGCACTGAAAAAAAGAAAACAGTTGGCAGTTTTTATGGACTGAAAATTGCCAGATTAAAGCCCGTAAATCAACCGACAGCAGAGACTTCCGAATAAACTCAGAGGGTAATTTTCGCATATTTGCGCAGGAGTAGCTTATTGCTACATTTCCTGTCCAGCGAACTGATTGCACACACATTTCTGAATAGTTTTCATCAAGTCTTCGCTATCCCCTGCCGAAGTCAAACCATTGCTTACATCTTCTAATATCTCTATTCCTCATATCCATGCGCGAAGTTCGCGCAAGAACCATGATATCATTTCTGCATTTACTGACTCACTTAAACATTCGTTTTCATTTATTTGCTTTTCGGAAACATGGCTTGACAAAGCTGATAACAATTTGTACGGTTTTCGTCCATACCAAGCAGAATACTGCCATCGTATTTCGGATCGATACGGCGGTTCCGCCATATTTGTTTCACCTCATATTAAATATAAGCGTAGGCTTGATCTTTTTCTTAATGTAAATCACTGTGAATCGGTATGGATTGAAACTCACTTACAGCTGAATTCTCATAATCATAACAGTTTTATTCTTGGTTGTGTATACCGCTCCCCTTCTTTATCTATACCTGATTTTCTGGGTGAACTCTGCGTAGTTTAAAAAAATTCTCTTGAACATAAGCAACTCCTAATTGTCGGCGGTATTAACATCAACCTACTTGACGTCGACAACGGAAGTGTAACAGCTTACACAGACTGTCTTGCTGGTTTCGGACTGGAATCATTAATTATCTCTCCTACTAGGTGTTCTACTCATGGTACCAACGCGCTCTTGGCCATGCTCTAACATCGCACGAACTCCAAACTCTGGTGTCATAGATGCGCAGATCACAGACCATTTCCCAATATTCGTCTCCTTTGAGGCCGAAATACCTCAGTCCGAGCCTTGCTACTTTTCCTCCAAGTTTGACCGAGACAGTTTCGTTAACACTATAACAAATACTGATTGGTCTGCAATTAACTCTCTGCACGATCCCGATTAGGCTCTTAAAAATTTTTGTTCCATCTTTCTACAGGCCGTTCGCGCTAACACCACTACCGTCCGATGCAAGAAACATTTTAAGTTTCCCGGTAACCCTTGGATAAGGAGAGGTCTACTGACTAGTATGAAAAAAAAAGAAAACATATACAAAAAGACTAAAAAGAAACCCTTTAATGTACGCTTAGCGGCACGCTATAAAAATTATTGTAAAATTCTGAAAAACTCGCTAACGAAGTCTAAACGACAGTATTACGAAAATGAATTGCTAAACACAAGAACGATCCCAAAAAACAATGAGAACTTCTTAATGCGTTCATGAACTTACGTAAGTGCGGTAATACTGCTGATAAAATAAACTACAACAATAAAACTCATACTGATTCTTCTAGTATAGCAAATAGTTTGAGTGACTACTTCTACAATATATACAGCAGTCGTCTTATGACTGCTACTTATCCCATTTATCGCTGCAATCATTCTTTTTCTCTCTTTCCCGTAACTGCGGATGAGGTATGTTCCATGGTATTAGCTCTAAAGAATTCAAGCCCTGGGCTTAGATAATATTTCTGTATTTCATCTAAAACTTGTTGCACCGCTTGTTTGTGATACCCTTTGTATTATAATTAATAATATTTTTAAATGTGGTATTTTTTCCACTTCGCTTAAAAGGGCTAAGATTATTCCTGTACACAAGAAAGGTGATAAAACGGAGGTGTTTAACTATTGTCCTATTTCTATTCTGTCGTCGATTAGTAAACTGGTTGAGAAGTTATTTTGTAAGCGCCCAAATAATTACTTAAAAATTTAATTTGATGCAATCCTCTCAATTGGGTTTTCGCGCTGGCAGTTAGATAACTTAGCTTTAATATCTCTAACCGACTACATTCGTCACTCGATTGATACGGGTAACTTCGTTGGTTCGGTATTCTTGGACTTCACTAAAGCTTTTGATACAATTATTCATAACATACTTTTAACTAAGCTAGAAGCCCTGGGAATTACCGGTCCAGTACTAAAGCTCCTAAAATGTTACCTATATGATAGAGAACAAACAGCTTTTTTAGGTGCTTATTCTGATACTAAAGTTATTAACCAAGGTGCACCACAAGGCTCCATACTAGGTCCCTTATTATTCTCTATCTATAATAATGATTTACCCACTTGTCTTAAGTCGGCACATTGTGTACTATACGCAGACGATACTACTATCTCGTTGCGTAACAATTCTTTAACAACCTTAATCCTTAAACTAAACAATGAGCTTGACCATATTGCTGCTTGGTGTTCGTCCAATCAATTACTGATCAATCCTTCAAAAACTCAATTCATGATTTTTCGATCTAGCCAAAGAATACTAACTGGCTTACCTGAGATAACTCTAGATGGTCATCGCAGACCCGTCTCCGACTGTGCATCATTTTTGGGCATCAAATTAGATTCTAACCTAAAGTTTTCTCAACACATTGCCTCTATTAAGAAAAAGTGTACCTTCGGTATTAGAGCATATCAAAACCGTACTTCTCTAAAGACGCATTATTAGCATAATACTTTGCCTTCATTCACAGTCACATTAATTATGGCATTGTTTCATGGGGTAACACATATAACTGTCATATCTCATCTATTCAGCACTTACAAACCAAGCAATACGCATTATCACTAACAGTGGGTTTTTCACGAGCGCTACTCCTCTACTTTGTGAAAATAACATCATTGTTCTAACGAACTTGTTCAAATATCATCTAATAATCATGTTTTATAAATTACTTACTAAACAGCTGTCATACCCATTCATTGATTCCAGGCACCTCATCAATAACAATAATAGCAGGTTTGCACGTAACTCTAATTTTCTACTACCTATGGTTCATTCTAACTATGGAAAAATTAAATCATTCGCTGCTATAAAACTGTAGAATGGTTTACCCGTTAGCATTAAATCTTCATCCTTTCATGCATTTAGTCATGCTCTTAAGCTGTTTTATATGTGTAACTAAGTTTACGTCATTCAATACACTATGTTTGTCATTTGTATGTACTGACAGTTTTTTATACACTACAGGCTTATATAAATACAATTTGTTTTCATTTATATGATTTTTCGATGTTGTATTTTCGCGATTGTGTTGGTCTGTTTTAGTTAGTTTGTACTTCTTTAATACCTCTCTCCATTGTTATTATTAACCGAGGGTCCCATTGCAGCCTGACTTTGGGACCCTCACCTGTATATTGTATCTTCCCAATGCATTGTATTTAAAGAATATTAAACTGAAACTGACATCGTTGGGCGTCGCTTCGGGCACAAATTTGATAATGTTGTAACGCCACGTGAGCGCGGTTACGCCTTCTTGCCTAGAAGAGACCGATAAATGTACAGTTCATTCTTCAAAATAAATAATTTCAAATAGCTAAGGTTTCGTCTGCAGCACACTAAAGTATCCGTACGGAAACACCATTATTGGCAGCTTCAGACATGCTCGAAACTTGAAATATTCGTACAGTGCCCGATAGCGCGTTCAATCTCCTATACAATATGCGTTGTTTCCTCGTGTGCCGCATGTTACACATTTCATTTCATTTATATCATTTATTTCACCTTAAAGGCCCGAAGGTATTACACAAAGGGAGACACAAAGACATGTGAACTTCAACGAGTTGAACAAAAATGCAAGAAGAATGCAGCAGAAATACAGCCAGTGAAGTAAAAAAAAATACAGTTGCTAATATATTGAAGATATAAGTGTAAATAGTAGAAAAAAGTCAGAGCAGGTAGATATTTATTAAGGGGCACTCGGCTGTATCGACTCCGTGCGTAGTTCTCTCGGACAACAATCGCGCACGTCCCCTTCTTCCGGCAGGTCGCCCCGGCCCAGGGTTGCCGGCTGTGCGGCGGTGCGGGCGCGGAACGCAGCACGACGTCGACCGGAGGCGCCCCTCAGTTCGTGCTGCATCGCGCGTGTGCCGGCCGCCACCTCCCCGGCAGCACCGTGTCCCGGCTGCTGCTGCAGCACGGCAGCCGGTTCTCCGGGCGGCACTGCTGCCTCCCATCCTGCATTGTCGGTAGCCGAGGAGCTGACGGTGCGCTCGCTGCTCTCACCGGGGCCGGCGGCATGCAGCTGTTCGCTGGATGTGTGGAAGCGGGTCGTGCGCCGCGCAGTGGTGCTGGGTTCGTGAGCCGAGGCTTGTCGAGCGTGATCGCGGCAACCGCTGCGAGCTAGTCTCGGCGCCGCTGAACTCGGGACGATGGTGCTGCGAAACGGGGGCCCCGCTACCTCTCAGCGGTGTTCTTTTTCGCTAGTAAATTTCACATTTTCGCAATTTATTAATCTGAATGTAATATTGTGGTTTCTGAGAAAATTCCCCGAACGCGCTTTTAATGCTCGACAATACGGGGCAAGGAAAAGGATGAAAGAGTCATTTGCCTCTTATTTTCAATATTATTGCTGAAAACACGAGCAGCGAGAGCGCAATCATTTCAGAGGCTAAAACGTGACCGGGACAACACCACGTGATCACTTGCGTGCCAGGCCCGATGAAACGTATTAATGCCACTCGGCTCTAGCCTACTCGAATGAAATCTCGTTCACACTAGGATAAAGTTCACTTGAATTGTATTGCACTTCTGGCAAGGAAGCCCTGTCAACCTTTCAGATGGAAATTCTCTGGAACAAGTGCAGCAAGACGCGGACACATCTTCGTATGCAGATAAGTGTGTTCACCTCTGCCATAGATATTAGAGGCACCTGTGGACTGCTCATTGTGGTGGGAACCTACCTAGATTATTTACTGACGTCGTACGTAATATGGTGGTTAGCACTTGAATATCTCAACGAAAAATCGAGTGTAGGTGTGCATTATAGCGTTTTCGGTCCGTGGTGCCATTTTCTGTCAGCCTACCATTACGGAGCGAATGAGGAGCAGCCGAGTGGTTTTTAGGCAGTGGGAGCTGTTCTCGGCTCTTCTGCCGAATTTCACAGGCACGATGATGGTGTTCGTAGTAATTCCGCCATTATCGTCACAGTGTTTTGATGAGGAGAGGCATCTCAATAAGTCATTACTTGTATGTGCATCAAAAGTTCCATCACCGAGCCCCGTAAGTATGCATGGTCGGCCAGTCTAGAATCTTCTAGACCAATCATTTGGGCAATACTAAGAACAAGAATACCTTGCAATCAAAGCTGCCGCTTCAGAACGTGGCTGACAAGAGAGGCATAAGTCATAACGCAGAACCAAAGAAGTTCAGCCAGACCGTTGCCGTAAAGGAAACATTTACCGTTGGCTTACACATACTGTGGTCCAATGTAGCTAGGTACAAAAAAGGAGCGGTAATATGGAAATCCACCAATATGAGGTAACACACTTGGTCCAATACCAGTGCAGTACAACGCCATAATACAGTGCTAAATTATAATAGCATGTAGTGCTAAAGCAATCGAGTTTAATGGAAGATATGTGCTCGTGGTTTTTCTATATCCGCAACGTTTGCTGGAAGCCTAGCTGTTACATCCTCGTGCTTTCTTTAAGGAAAAGCATTACTGAGAGCAGTTTGTGAACCATTTTCGCTCTACATGTGTATTATGCTTGTTTCATCTAACATAAGAAGTCTCGTGTATGTATCGGATTTTTTGCAATTAACCCATGGTCGCCTACCGACTGGCTAAGCAGGGTTGAACCTGTAGCTGCACGAAAGGAATTTTAGATGACAACGTCCCGTCAGTGCAGCGGGAGCTAACGCACATAAAGTGATTCATTTAATGTCATTCTTTGTGTTTGAGCTCTGATTAGAGTTTATAACTGTAAAAAGTGACAGACCTGCAAGACGATCGATTACTACTCGTCCAAATTGTATTTTTGGTTCTTTTCAAGTGGCATGCGTTGCCTTTTTACCAGGGTAGCTGTCATACAGTGTGAACTTGTTGTACTAAACATAATGCACAACCCTACTGTATAGAGCAATGCTTGTTCAATGCTTATTTGAGCAAGGCGTCCTGAATAGTGCTTAAAGAATGGCTATTTTTTTTGTCTAAATAGTGACACTCGTTAACTGTAAAACAATGGCTACATGAAAGAGGCATGAATTCATTTGAGCCACACCGCTTCCATGGCAATACAATGGATCTTCATCTCTTGGATGAGCAATTAGGATGACAAGTAAAGACGGAAGAACTTTTATGCGTTCTGTTCCACTAACTTCTCTTGGTGTCAGGTATATATATCCTCTGGTGCAAATGCTCGATGGCACCTCCTACGACATGATTGTGGTATTAAATTCCCGCAATGTCTAGAAGGCAAGAATGGCACTGTTGTTAAAAGCGGCAGACAAAAAAAAATTGCGAGAAGTGTTCCGTACGTTCGAGAGGTTCTAAAGGCACAATAACCACCACCCGGCTAAGTGCCTATGCTGGCCGATCTTGCAAAAACTGAATAGATTCTGGGGCATTACGTGCCACAATCACGACATGATTACGAGGCACACCGTACTGCTGGGGAACTTTTTATTATTATTGACCCCCTGGTTTGCTTAACGTGCACCGAATGCGTGATACATGACCGCTAATGCGTTTCGCCCTCATTGAACCCAAGACCTTTTGCTCCACAACACGACCTCATAGCCACTGGGCTACCGCCGCGGCTGATGACCTTGTGAAATTGAAATAGCTTTAATGAAAACAGCGCGATAAATATTGTGTGGGTGGTGTTTCTTTGGCGTTAATAATGCTCAGAGGGACACTAAGGGTTACTATGAAGCCAAGGTAACGTGATAAAGCAATGCTCTAGAATGTGTAAGGCGTCAATATAATCGCGGACAGAGCTTTAGTAACCGTGAGATTGAGGTAAATGCATGTAAATGCATGACACGATTTGAGACCCTCCCAGTGACATTCCGGTACTAGCCCAATGACGAAGGCACTACTCATCACAACTTATGTCATTAGTACTCAACTACTTGCATTAAAAAGATCATTTCAAAGGTTATAAGACGGAAGAAAATGCTTCTTGTCTACTTCTGTTCGATTCTAAGAATAACATTTTGACGTTAGGATAGGGATAACATTAATAAAGTGCTGGCAAACGACGATTTAACGAGTCGTGACGCTGGCCAAGCGTCGACCCGGGGTTATACTCTACTCTGCACTAGCCCAGTTGGGCCCGTTTGCAGTGGCTCATGAGGCTTGTGCTTTTCGAGCGCACCCCGAGCCTGCTGGACGGCCCATAGTTGTGTGTCCTTGTCTGCAGACTGCAGTGCACTTTGAAGTTCTGGCGGGTAAGTCCTGGGGGTAGCTGCCGTCAGGAACCTGGCACAGTCCCACATGATGTGCCATTGGTCCGCCGGACCCGTTGCACAAACACCGCACAGCCCACTCGAATAGAGCTCTGGGTGAAGCCCGTGCAGCATTACGGGGGCGAGGAGTGACGCGGTCTGTATTTGTCTTAGGATTACGGCCTCCTCCCGACTGAGTGCCGGGTGGGGAGGCGGCATTGTCCGTCGAGCTAAGCGCTAGCACTTCGTTACTTCGGCATAGCTAGTCAATCTGTCCTTGGTTTCGACGTTACCCTTCAGTAGTATGGGTAGTCGAAAGGTGTCGTTTTCGCTCGACTCTGCACCGCGCGCGTTTTGGAGTTTCAGTTGTTTCGTTATCGCGTCGTGCTGCGCTGGTTCTGCTGGCTCACGAAACTTGCATTTGGAACAAGCGGCGAGAATGCCACGTCCATGTGATGTCGCGAGATGCGCGAACGTTCCGCGGAACTTGGCCAAGGGCAGTTGCAGCGGCGAATCCAACGTTACTTATCACTGTGTGCGAACGAGTGAACCTCTCCGTTCGAAGTGGTTAAGTGCCGTACCTCTGCCACAGCGTGTTGGCAAAGAGCCGAAAAATCGCATAGTATGCTCGCTGCACTTCCGTCCAGAGGATTACGAGTTCAACGCCGACTTACTGAAGTCGTGTGGAGTGCCTTTCAAAGCAATGCTTTCCCTTAGAGCTTTTCCGTCGGTGTTGCCTGCATTCTCCGGAGCGCAAGAACAACTGCAGGTCGAAGATAGGGCGGTGAGTGCGCCATTTGGTTTTCACAAAGGAAAAGCTACAAATGTGCGAATATGTACAGCCATGACATATAATTGTCGCCTAGTAGTAGTACTCAACGACGGCAGCAGCGCGAGCCCTCAACAGCAGGTCACTTCATGAGTGGTTAAATCGCTGAAGTCGAGCCCAGCATCGTAAGCCAACGTGTCGTTGTCAGGGTCGTCCATTGCAACGAGCGTCAAAGTTGGCGTCATAAAATGAAGAAGCTGCTTATCGTCGCACGCTTTTCCTTCCGCTAGCTACCATAGTTCCGCTTTCGCGCTGCTGTCGGCTCTTTCTTGGCCCTTGTTTCTGGCCGCGCGTTTGCGTTTTGCGCAGAAAAGCCGTAGCGCCGTCTGCGGGCGCCGTTTTACTCACCGACGGCGCAACGTCACTACGAGAACATGACGTCACCACTCCTCGATCGGAGGGGGGGCGATTTAAACTGCGCTAGAGGTACGCGGACGTTTAGAACGCATTTTCTCTTAAAATAAGTCTTTTCATCGCATGAGACAAGCGTTTAGAGGTTTCTGGGATGGTATTTCAACAGTCCACGTTGAGTTAATATTAACCTTTAGTGTCCCTTCAACAGGTGTTACTAAGAAGCGACTTCTCATTACTAAAAACAGTGATATGGAGTTGAAGCATGCTTTCAATTAATTTTAATAAGATGGGCGTCATTGCTACGTGCCTGATGTTTCCAAAATGATACCTTCCCATTGTTTCTAAACAATATACCTTAAGAACAAATACGTGCAGCAAATATTCCATTGTATGTTCTTTCCATGCTCGTTTCATCAAGATTTCCCTGTATGTAAGCATCATGCACAAATGTCTGTGCATAGAAGAAATGCTTGTGACAAGAGGCTGTGAGAAAGACAAAAACATTGCAAATAATATACATATCTAGATAGTCGGCATAAAAAAACGTCATTACCGACAAAAATAGTATGCCTCCTTTAGCATACTCTTGTGCTGCAAAAGATAACTGGATAATGTACAATCCCATGTGTGTCATGTTTCACACTTGTAATTTTTATTGCCATTTTGTAAAGTTGTTAGATATCAATTTAATTTAAAGCCAACTCATTAGGGAAATGTTAGTTTGAATTATAAGAAAGAGGGTTTTATTCACAGAAAAAATTAAGATAAACAAAGCTCTTCTTTGCATAACAAATGTATTTGGAAGCAATAGGAACGCAGTAAATGAACATAATTGCCAGTAAGTTAGAACTGAAAATGACTGAGGTGGGAATGGTTGCTTGAGCTCTTAGATCAGCAATGTTTTATCATAGGCTAGTACCATGCGGACTAGGAGACCAACTCCTGCGATGATAAAGTATCGTGCACAAACATATCCAATTTTGACATGCAGGGTTGTTATCATTCAGATGATTGTTGTCAACGGAAATGAAATACTGGAACAGTTTTAAACTATTCTCTCGGAGAAACTTCTGAGCATAGGATTCATACAGTACATTTCCCATAAAAATAAAGTGTGTAAGATGGAACCATACCCGGAATCCTGTTTCATATGCTGCCTTTGGGTGGTTGACTTTTGGTTTCAATACCAATGTTCATAATATAGCACATGCGTAAGCATCTATCAACAATGCGCAACAACGCATAACGCTTCAGCGGTCGGCTGTAATAAGAAATGATATAAACGTCAATGTACAACCGGTTGTGTTTTGTGTTAATATGTAATAAAATTTACATGCTGATAACAGCATTTATGTTGTGCCCTCTCGGTTTCAGCTGTCTACACATGAATGACTCTGGTTTGAAGGACAAACTATACTGGTCCCTTTAGTGCGTCAGCCTTGCAAGATATAACTTTATTCCGCAACCACAAGGAATCGGCAACCAACACCAGCATGCCATGGCATGTCGAAAAAAATGTAATATAACAGTTTAGAATGAAAGACTTTAGACCTCCAGTTCACAGTGTTGCCTCCCTTTCCCCATGAATACCTCTCAGTTTGCCAATATTAACTACACTGCAGTTCTTAAGTAGCCATGGCAACTGGAAGTGGTAATAATCATTCAGCCATCGCTCACAAAGGAAACAGTTTACACATTGAGCTGCGACGGAGACTGCACAATGTGCAAAATAAGTAAAATAATGTGTTCACAATGAATCTAAGTCCATTTTCAATGCCCCCTTACACGAATGACTGTGGTGTCAAAGAAGATCTCAAAGGTCTTAAGTGGCATTCCTGCCCTCGTCAGAGGCTCATTTGCCAGCCTGAAATGCCTTTGTGCGGACAATAGTACATCTGCTGGGCGGAGGACTTCAGCTGCCACCCTGAAGCACGCAGCTCGATTAGCTCCATCAGGACTTTGCGCGAGTGTGCCGATGTAGTTGACTCGATGAAGGCATCGCGCACTCGACTCATCAGCCCAAGCATCAGGTGTGGCTAACCCTGCTCCATGGTCTTGCCGGCAGCCGTCATTGCGGACTTCAGGCACTCCATCTGTGGGTACAGGGCGAGAGTACAACTGGATTACAGGCATGGAAAGGTGCTTTTGAACCCTCACCGACTTTCCTGACCGTGGCTCCTGCTGTCTTGCGGAACTGTTCACAATTATAATAAAATAGATACGTTATGCGTCCAAAGGTGGCGTCGAAATTCGGCCGCCCAGCAAGGCGGCCCGATGCTCTAACCAATATACACCACAATCGCACGTATCGCACCAATGCCAACTAGCGTATTGAGATAATAGCCGCGTGTGCCGCATTGCATAGAACAAGCATGCGAAAGCACATTCACATGTGCCACTTTCCTTTGTGTCAAAGAGACAGGAATAAAACGCTCAATTTTATAGCATTCTATTAATGTTTCGTGAAAGCTTCACTTCACATAGATACTAAGATGCGAGTTAGCTCTGCACATTTTTAAAAAATACCGTAGTTATTCTTCGAATCTAGGCCAAAAGCATTTTTCCAATAATCATGTACCAAACTCTAGAGCTAGATTAGATTCGAGGATTTTAAAAAGACACGCCAGTTTGTAATTGAAAATGATAAATATGGTGCATAGCTAGGGTCATCTAGAAAAATCAGTATCACATCCGCTACTTCCCGCGCCAGTAGCCAACCAAAATACACGAGCGACGTCGCGATTTTCACCTGTGTCAAATCGGTATGGTGGCTAAGTACCGGCGTGCGCCATGGCGTTATCGTGATGGCAGCAAACAAGCGATGCCACAAATGAAAAGTTGTGCTAGCCGCAGAGGTATTGTCTTAAGGTTCCGTTTTGGGAACCACTCCAATTTAACTTATATAAATGATATTCACTAGGTTATAGATTCGGAAATCCGGTTATATGCCGACGACTGGATTTTGTATCGGCTGTTAAGAAGTAAGGCTGAATTTATTAAATTACAAAATGGCTTGAACAGTATTGAAAGATCGCGCTCATACTGGTAAATGAGCGTAAATACCTCAAACACTAAACTTATGAGATTTACTACTTGCAGTGAAATTACGAAGCACACATACTTTCTTGATGGTGAAGCGCTAGAAACTGCAGAATCATTCACATAACTAGGTCTTCATCTTTTTCCGACTTTGTCTCGGCATAACCACGTGGGTTGTATTGTTTCTGCTGCGTGTAAATCTCTTGGCTTCATTCGTCGTACACTTCGCCAGGCTAATAGTGAGACCCAGCTTCTTGTGTATACCACCGTACTTCGTTCAAAGCCTGAGTATGCCTCATTTATTTTATTACAAATACCTACAGCGCCCAAGTTGGGCGTTATCGTAGGGGGGTTAATTACAAGCATAAAAGTCAACTTCTCGAACAACGGCATCATATCATCTCTGGTATTAGAAATACAATAATCGTAATTAGTAAAGAAAGACAACACATCCAATACTAACAACATCCGATTATAAAATTTGTTACACAATGCATAAAATGGCACACTGGAAATATTGTCTAAAACAGACTCACATAAAGTTCTCTATGGCAGATGAAAAATTGGGTGCAGACACTATCTCATCCGGGTGCAAATTCCACTCTGCAATTGTTCGCGGAAAGAATGAATACTTAAATACATTAATACGACTTTGGTAGGCCCTCATTTTCTTGGAATTGTCACGTCCTTTAGATTGATAATGAGGTGGTTTCAAATATATGTTCTTATCGATTCCTGTGTTACCGCTGTTAATGTTGTGTAAAAGTTTGAACCTGATTATATTTCTGCGTGTGGACAGCAACTTCCATCCTAGATTTTCCCTGATTTGCGAACCTCTAATTTTGTAGTCGTAGATGCCCGTGACGAATCTTGCAGCCCTTTTCTGAACACGCTCTAACTTATCTTCAAGAACTTTTGTGAAGGGGTCCCATGCTGCGCAAGCGTATTCTAACACCGGCCTAATATTTGTAAGATACAAAGCTGCCTTCAATGGTTTTGGCGCATACTTGAAGTTTCTGTGGAAAAGGTGCAAAAGGCGGCACGCTTTAGCGCTTGTTGTGTCAATGTGGGATGTCCAGTCTAATCCCGCAGTTAACGTGACGCCCTGGTATTAGACTTCGTCAACGCATTGTACTAAAACATTATTTATTGAGTATGAACTGGGCACTTTTTTCTTTTTGTTCGTAAATTTAACATGATAACACTTTGCTACGTTCAAATCCATTTTCCATTTAGCACACCAGGAACAAATTTTTTCGAGATCAAACTGCAACACACTCGCATGTTCGGCACAAGACACAGGATGGTACACAACGCAATCATCCGCATACAGTCTGATATTTTAAACACAGCCTTCACTTAAATCATTGATAAATATGAGGAACAGCAACGGCCCAAGGACCGACCCTTGAGGCACACCTGATAAAACTTTAACCGTTCTCGACGTCGCACCGTTCAGAACCACTTTTTGCTGCCGTTTATACAAATAATCTTTAATCCAACCGTAAAGTGAATCGGGGAGGCCAAGAAATGATAGTTTGTGCAAAAGTAAGCCATGCGGGACTACATCAAATGCTTTTCGAAAATCAATAAATATAGCATCAATCTCTGTACTATTGTTAAAGCCGAGTGCAACGTCATGTATGAATTCAGTAAGTTGAGTGGTACAGGATAATCCCATGCGAAATCCATGCTGGGTCGGGATGAAAAAATTATGGTCATGAAGATGCTTAATAATACCAGAGTAAATAACATGTTCCAGTGTTTTACAACAAACAGATGTCAAAGACACCGGTCTGTAATTGCTTGCCAAATCACGCGCCCACTTTTAAATATAGGAGTTACATTGGCCATTTTCCAGTCATTAGGTAATTGTTGAGAACCTATTGACTTGGTAAAAACTTTTTGAAAACAGGGTTGAAGTGCCTCAGACAGGCTGGCCAACGTTTCGATAGGTGGACCTATCTTCGTCAAAGGCGGCCTCGTCATCCTCGGCGTGTTAGTTTTAAAGGGTTAGTGCAGTGACGTCACGTGCGGGTGTTGTCGCTGGCGGCTGGTTTTAAAGAGAGAGATTACAAGAGGGAACAGGCGTTGTCGTCCGACGTCTGTGAGCCTCATTCTCAAGACGAAGGGACAAGAGCGTGAGAGTGGGCACGCGGGGAGGAAAGAAAAGAAATAGAAGCAGAAAAAAGGGGGAAAAAAGGAAAAAAAAGCAGGGGGGAGCCAGGGCCGTACCAAGACACAACAAAGGGGGGGGTGAAAGAAAAAGAAAGAAAAATGAAATCTTTAAGAAATACGGGGGCTTGGGAGCGTGTTGGGGATGCGAAAGGTTAGGAGGTATTCAGGGGAGTCGTTGGCGGCATGTTTTTGAGGCATTAGAACGGCCGGTCAAGCAATAGGTCGAGTAATTTTGAAATAGTTAAGGTGGCGACGAGGAGTCTGCGGTGCAATGTGTAGGGTGACTGAAAGGCAGCGGCATGGTCTTTCAAGGGGCACTGCCCCACGCGCTTAACGTAGGTGTCGTTACGGCGGCATCCAGAAAGCGATACTCCGGGTTGAGGCGCCGAAAAAGGCATATTGACTTCGGAATGTGTTGTCGAGGGGGTTTCAAAAAAAAAAGACTAAAAAAGGGGGCAGGGGGAAGGGGGGGGCGAAATCGGTATAGCAAACAGGAGGGTGACGCGTGCAGAAGCGGGCGCGGGCAAGTGTACATGGAAGAAGGGGATCGTACACTTGGTGTAGACGTAAACTCCTGAAAGAGTACATTAAATTGAGTAGTAGGCAGGAAATTTTTTCTTTTTTTCCCTTTCTCCCCCTCTCCCTTTTTTTCCTCCGAAATGAAAGAGTAGGTGAGGTTAAGAATTAAAGTTGGCTGGTGGCCTAATGTGTTTTGTGTATTGGTTGATGATATGAGAGTTTCAGATTTAAGTTACAGCTTTTAAAGATTCTAAGTTGCCGCGTGCCAAATTAATTCCTGTCGGGTGTAGGCAATTAAACTTGTGTATGAGGTATGATTCCGTGTACTTCCTTTCGCGAGGGGAACGGAAATTTGTTTGTAGTATATAGAGCCTTGCTTTGTCAAACATATGTCCATGTTCATTAAAGTGGCTGGCTACTGCTTTGGGTAAATTGTGTTTTGTGTCCGCGCGGTACCATTGAGTCTTGTATTGATTTGTTGTCCGGTCCCACCTTTGTATTGTTTGCTACAAGCGGCGCATTCTAGACAGTAGACTACATTGCTTGATGTGCAGGTGAAAGCCGATGTTACCTTGTGTGTGTAATTCGACGCTGTACTTTTTACTGTAGTAGTGGATTGAATGTGTTTGCATGTAGAGCACCTGGGGCGACCACAGGGATTGGTTCCCAACTTCTTCTTTTTCTGTAGTTTGGCGTGCACAAGAACATCTTTAAAATTAGTGTTGCGTCTGTAGGCTACTCTGGGAGGGTCGGGAAAAATCTTCTTAAGTTTCTGGTTGCTGGTGAGAATCGGGTAGTATTTACTTAGGATGTTATTCACGTTTGGGAGTACGTTTGAGAATTTAGTAGTAAGAAGAGGCGTTGTTCTTGTGATCTTCGGGCGGGGCTTGAGGACCTCGGCTCGATCAAGTTTGGTTGCAGCGATGTAAGCTGTTTGAAGGTCACTGTTTGGGTGGTTCCTGTTTGATAGCGTTTCTTTAAGGTGATCGAGTCTATCTATGTAGTCTTGGTTTTCAACGCAAATGCGACGTAGTCGTGTGGCTTGGCCTTTAAAGATGCCTTGTTTGCAATGTCTGGGATGGTGGCTGGTATATTCTAGGTACTGTTGTTTGTCGAAAGGTTTCCTATACAGCGTTGTCTTTAGTTCACCATTGTCATTGTATATTGTTGTGTCCAGAAAGTTTATGCGCTCAGTTGAGGATTCTGATGTGAATTTTATTGTTGGGTGAACAGAATTTAGAAAGGATACATATTTATCTAGACTGTCTTGGCCATGTCCCCAGATTATGAATATGTCGTCTATGTATCGTAGGTATGTGTGGGGCTTGGTAGTGCAGCGCGATAGGAAATCTGTTTCTAGAATCCCCATAAATATGTTCGCGTAGGTTGGTGCAAAAGGCGTACCCATGCTTGTACCATGTATCTGTAGGTAGCAACTCTCTTCAAATTCGAAGTAGTTATGTGTGAGAACTAATTCAAGGAGAGACAGGTAAACTTCAGTAGAGTGTTGTGCACTGTGTTTAGACAGCGTTTGTTTTATCGAAGATAAACCATCAGGGATTGGAATGTTGGTGTACAGCGCCGTGACGTCTAGTGTTGCGAGAATTGTGTTGTGGGGTAGTGTGCCTTTAGTATTAATGTCTTCTATAATTCTCAGCAGGTGGGGCGTATCTTGTACAAATGACGGAAGTGTTTTCGGCAAGTTACCAAGGTAGTGGTTAAGGAATGTGGAGATGCTCTCTGTCGGGGTGTTGTTGTTTGATACTATCGGACGGCCTGGGATAATAGCAGTGTATAGTTCAGCGGATGGAATTTTATGAATTTTCGGAAGGAGGTAAAAACGTCCGGCAGTTTTGTTGCTTGGTTTAAGAAATTTGTATTCTGATGGTGTTATCAATTCATCAGCCAAAAGTGATTTCAGCCTGTTGGTAATTGTCACTGTATAGGACAATGTCGGATCGTTATCTAGTTTGCGGTAATGTTCTGGGTTGTTTAGTTGTCTGTAAGCCTCGTGCTTGTATTTTTCTATTGACCAAATAACTATACTTCCACCCTTATCTGCTTCCTTAATAACAATGTCATTCCGGCAGCTCAGATTTGAAATGATATGACTCTCCGACGCAGTTATGTTTTTAGGTCGCTTAGATGTCTTGGATTGGCTTATAATTTCTTTAGTGATAGTTTTAAGGTATATGTCAAGTTCTATGGCTTGTTCTGGTTCGGGAGTCCAAGTGGATTGGGCTCTAAGTGGTGTCGTCCCGGTGTCTGGTGTGTCTGCAAAAAAGTGTCGGATACGCATTCGTCGAGAGAATTCTGAGAGGTCCTTGTGAAGCTCGCATTCATTTATTGTGTTGTTCGTGGGGCAAAAGTTTAAGCCCTTGCTGAGTACGGCTATTTCTTTTTGACTTAATGTTTTAGAAATGTCTATAACATTGGAGCGGTTTAGTTCTGTGGAAATTTCCTTACTGTCTGGTCCTTCTAAGCTCGAGGTCCCTCTTGTCTGGGTGTGGTGGCTGTTTGGCTGGAAGGTTGTTTTTTGATTAAAATTTGCTTTTTTCCTTTGTTTTTGAACCAATTTTCTAGATTGTTTTTCGCCGTATTGTTCTAAATCTCTCTTCTCATCTGGTGTCAGGGTTATGTTCCTAAGTCTGTGGTTAAAAGTTTCGATTTGCTCTTCGCAGTGTTCTTTGAGGATATTCAAAAGTGAAAGTGAGGCATTATGTAATGTTGTTTGCCAGATTGCGCGATGGTGTGGTGGGAGTGTTCCTAGAGCTGGTACAGCCTTGAGTGTTAGGCCTTTAGGAATTATATTTTTCTCGGTGCAGCTTGTGTAGGTTTTCAGATGGGAGGTGTAGCTCACATGTTTTTTGGTAAGTAATTCAACCAAGATAGGAGCAATACTGTGGGAACAGCGTTTCAAGACGTGATTTGATATACCATCTGGACCATGAGCAGAATGAGGATTAATGTGGCACAACAGAGCCCTAATTCCAGCCTCATTTAAAACGATGTCATGCATTTGAGGTAATTGTTCGTGTAATTCAGGTATCGGAGTATGACGACATGCTGTGAAGACGGAGTGAAAATATTCGTTAAAGCAATCAGCCTTCTTTGCGTCATCAGTTAACATATCACTTTCATGCCGAAGAGCCGGAACGCCGACACTGTCTTTTCTGTTACTTTTGACATATCACCATAGCTCCTTAGAATTAGATCTTATTTTATCAGCTATCGACGACAAGTATGTTACTTTTGCTGCCTTTAATTCTTGTTTCAAGTTTTTAGTTAGAGTTCTAAGCTTGTCATATAAGTTCTGACTTGGTGCTATCTTGAATGCCTTGTATACTCCGGCCTTCTTTCTTATTGACAGACGCAGTTCTTTGTTAATCCAAGGTTTATCCATTCTACGTCTAGATGATATCACTCTCGAGGGAATATATTTAGCGACCAAAGACAGGATTTTGTCTCTGAACAGAGCTCATAATCTTTCTATGCTGTACTGACTGCTGTATTCCAGCAATACTGACAGGAATAAGTGTAACTCTTCGTCTATGGCATTATGATTCCCCTGTTCATACATAAAAATCTTTCTCGAGCCATTCTTGCTAACCTGTAACTTCTTGCACACTATTGTTACATTTACGACCTCATGATCACTCATTCCTGGTGCTGCCGTAACTGCTTCAACTAAATCATCATTGTTGCTAAACAACAAATCCAACGTACTGTCCTTAGCTGAACCATAACGCGTTGGGAAATTTACAAACTGAGCAAGTTCATTGTTACGTGTTAGTTCAATGAATGCGAAGTGAAGTGCCGAGGCGCTCGTCGCTACATGATAGCGGTCACGCCATACAACGTCAGGCATGTTAAAATCACCCCCCCCCCCCCAAGTAGAATAGTTTCCGATGATAAGACCGACAGTGATCGTGCAAGGCTGTGAAATGGTTCTACGCTTGTTGAAGATGGTGACCTGTAAAATGATCCCACCACAAGGCTGTTACCACCAGAAACCAATATACTGCACCAAATGCATTCTGAAGAAACATCACAGTATAACGGTACACTTCTGATTCTGTCATGTACAAGAATGAACACACCTCCTCCCTGGTGATTATGGTCTTCTCGATAAGCTATGTATTCGGATGGAAATACTTCACAATCCCATATGCCAGGGTGGAGCCATGATTCTGTTCCGATGACAATATCTGGTTGTGAAATGCGCAGAAGGCTAGAGAATACGTCTGTTTTATTCTTCAGGCTCCTAAAATTGATAACGATGACGGACAGGCAATCCGCCGAGTTTCTTCTGAGCCGCGGCGGCTCACGCTTTGTTTGCTATTGAATGTACTCCCGTACGGAATCCGTTGTATCATCGCAAACATAAGTCTTGCCCTCATAAGTCATCTTGTTGTACTTCAGCTTATATCTAGCTCCAGAGTTCTGTTCTCGCGCATAAGCAATCAGTTTGCTTCTACATGGCCGAACCTGCTGGGAGTAGTCTTCACTCAGTGATATTCTTCTGCCTTTCAATTTCGAAGCTGCAGAAAGAAGACGCTGTTAGTCCTTGAATAGTCCAAACTTCACAATAATGGGCCTTGGTTTATCGTTATGTTTCCCCATCCTGTGAGCTCTCTCAATTGTTGACGGTTCAACAGTAATACCTAGTTTGGCCGAGCAGACAGATATAACCTTCCGTTCCGATTCATCCCATGTTTCCTTCTCGTTCTCATCGTCTATGCCGAAAAACAGTAAATTATTTCTACGTGAACGATTTTCGAGTTCGTCCTGATTGATCAATACGTTTCGCATAGCTTTTGAGAGCTGGTTATTCTGCGCTTGCACTTCTTCTCTGTCCCCAAGCGCAGACAAAACAGATAAATCCTCAGCTAATTTGGCAACTTTTGACATTATATTCCCAATTTTATCTTCGATTTGCTTGTGCTCTGTCCGCAGTGTTTCTAACTGTTTAATTATTTTGTCTTGACCTGCCAATATCTTTGGTAACGAACGTATTGCTTTCATTAGTTCACGCTCTTCCTTTTCCGACAGAGGGCCAGGGTTCTCTTCGACGTCACCAGCTAATAGCAATCTTATTCTAAACAAAAAATCTATCGCACCAGTACAGAGACAGATACCTGCACGAACAAGCACAAACCGCCATAACGACCAGGTGGGCTCCGGTACCGAGTTTTCATGCGTGCTAGTTGGCTTATAACGGTAAAAAAGACCAACCTTGTGAGTGACGTGATGGGGCTTGGCCCAGTTGGTGTGGGCTGCTACAGATGGCGCAACGTGACCTGCGCAACAAGTAGCCGCACCGACATCGTCACCTACCTAGTCCTGCTTCCGTTTCCGGGAACTTCGCTTGTTTTTGCTGTTTGCCCGCGATGGGCGAGTCAGTCAAGCCATTGCCGCTGGAGTGGTCAGTCGGTGTGTTAAATGTAACCTTAACCCGCATTAAACCGTTACCCTACTATGCGAGTCTTCCTGCGTTCAGCCCAAGCCTCACAACCTGAAGAAAGAGCAGCTGTGAGTGTTTCGACCGCATCTCGGCACCAGAACCCAAATGCCTTGTCTGTAGCAGGCGTTTAAATAGTCTTTCCTCGAAGAGCGAGCGCCCTCGGTGACCGGTAGAGACAACTGCTATCACGCTGGGTACTGAAGATGCATCCAGATATGGCCATAATCACCAGTCAGTGATTACAGCCGGGCACTGTCCTCCGGGGAAATCGCTGATGTCGTTAGTTGTGCACGTGTGTGCAAGCACCTTTTGTTCCTGTTGACGCTCCGTCAGTTCATGCAGACGAGGCCACGCAGTCACTGTTTCCATTTGGGCATGCGTTGTAGACCTCACCACATCTTCCCAGGTGTCCTGAAACAAAACCAGTGCCGGACGCTGCTACGACGATCTGAAACAACTGAAGAAAGAGCAGCTGTGAGTGTTTCGACCGCATCTCCGCACCAGAACCCAAAGGCCTTGTCTGTAGCAGGCGTTTAAATATTCTTTCCTTGAACAGCGAGCGGCCTCGGTGACCGGTAGTGACAACTGCTATCACGCTGGGTACTGAAGATGCATCCAGATATGGCCATAACCACCAGTCAGTGATTACAGTCGGGCACTGTCTTCCGGCGAAATCGCTGATGTCGTTAGTTGTGCACGTGTGTGCAAGCACCTGTTGTTCCTGTTGACGCTCCGTCAGTTCATGCAGACGAGGTCACGCAGTCACTATGTTTCCATTTGGGCATGCGTTGTAGACATCGCCACATCTTCCCAGGTGTCTTGAAACGAAACCAGTGCCGGACGCTGCTACGACGATCTGAAACAACTGAAGAAAGAGCAGCTGCAAGTGCTTCAACCGCATCTCGGCACCAGAACCTGGACAAGCGGAACCCGCACCAAACGCATCTTATTACCAAATTAGAATCTTTTCAGGACAAGGCAGCGTGATTTATTTCAAGGAACTATTCACAACATTCAAGCAACACAAAAAAAAAATACATGACCTAGCACTCATCCCATTGCAGAACAGATATCTCGGTTAACTTTCTTTCATCACGTTTTTCACCACCCAAATATCTTCTCTCCGGCACACATCTTACCAGCCAAAAGGAAATTCCCCCGAATTGATCACGAATTTAAGGCCCAACAACCATTTGCACGTACTAAACTATTGCAGCTTTCATGTATGCACTAAGCCATTTCGGAATGGAATCATCTCCCAAGTAATATGATGATGACGATTGAAGCTTATTGGCACAAGGGCATCTAGGCCAAAGAGCGCCAAGACATGTGTTTTGGTTTAGTAAAATTGTGGGTTTAGTGCTACGACTTAAAATAGAGGCTGTATTGAGGTCTACACGTAAGACAAGTCTATAAATACTAGTGAATGAATTCTAAAATAATTACGAAGATAAATATAAAGCCTTAAATGCGTTGGTTATAGGCACACATGGTAAATTATTGCGGATTGCCTGAGTCCCTTACTGTACAATTCTTGGTTACTCAAGGAGTGCAAGAGAGCTCAGACATACTTTTGTGCATCAGATTTTGCCTCACCTGTGAGGCACAATCTGATGGTTAGGATGATATGAGATGCTGTCTAGAAAGTTAACTTCTGTAAGGTAATTAAGCACTCTTTTAAAGTTAAAGAATGCATCCTCTGATAAAAACATTGAGGGATGGGGGGTATATGATTTGAGTAAAGTTCCCTAAAATGAGCCACTCGCTCTCGGTGAAGTTCTGGACATTGAATGAGGACATGTAGGACGGTTAAGTTCTCACCACAGCGTGTGCACGTCGGTAGGTCAGTTGCAGTCAAGAGGTATTTGTGTGTGCCGTAAGTGTGTCCTATTCTGAGTCGTGCCAGTGCGACTTCAGTGTGTCTATCAAGCTTCAGTGGGAAAGATTTGGTTAACTGTGGTTTAAGCAGGTGGAGCTTATTTTCAACTTCCTTGTCCCATTCAGCTTGCCAATGAATATGGAGCGCCTTTCGTTACACAGGTTTTATGTCCACACCAGGTATCCAGATTACATCAACGGTATTCCGACGAGCTGCTTGTCCAGCATTTTTGTCCGCCATTTCATTGCCTACGATCCCAGAGTGGCCTGGCACCCAGCATACAACAAGAGCTAGGTTTTGTTTACACGCTGCGTGAATGTGTTTAAGGAGCATGTTTAATACAGGGTTTCGGCTTGTTTTGCCACAGGACAACGCTGTGACAACGCTTAAAGAATCTGTGTATATTATAGACTTTTGTATTTTGTGCTGTACTATATGCTCAACAGTTATCAGAATACCGTACGCTTCCGCTGTAAAGATGCTGCTATGTTTATGCAAGGTTTTAGAGTTGGGAAAGTTTGGGCCATGGGCTGCACATGATAGCGAAGTTGCGGACTTTGAAGCATCAGTGAAAAATGCCATAGATTTATACTTGTCTTCAAGGGCCAAGAAATGTTTTTAGATGAGGGCATTTGGTCAACTCTTTTGGTTAAGTTCTGTAAAGGACAAGTTACAGGTGACTACATTCACCCCAAGGTGGGATGGGTTCAACGTAGTCGCTTTCCTTCAGATCTGTGAAATCTACTCCGAGTTTTTCTGCAACAGATTTTACTGCTAATGGGAACAGCGGAGCGTGTGAAGGTCTGTTTGAATACAACTGATTTGTGGACTGATCACTTATGAGTGCTTTGCATGGATGTTGTTTTAGCGACATGTTTCTTAATGCGTAGGTGACTCCGAGATATATACGCTGATAATCCAGTGGCCACTGATCCGACTCTGCATAGAGAATTTCGACAGGGCTCGTACAAAAGGCACCAAGTGTGAGGTGGATACCTAAGTGATAGACAGGATCGAGTACCTTAAGTTTTGTCTTTGAAGCCGACTGGTAAACAATACATCTATAGTCTATGCGTGACAACACAAGACTTTTAAAAAGAGATAGGAGGAAATACTTATCTGTTCTCCACAACTGGTGAGATAAAATGTTTAAAAGGTTCGTAGTTTTAAGACAGCTCAGCTTCAACTGTTTTATGTGCTGCATGAAGGTTAGCTTACTATCGAAGATTACACACAAAAATTTTTGTTCTTTTCTGTTTACCAGGCTTCTCCCATGCATCGTAATGCAAGTGTCAGGACATACCCCTCTTCGCCTAGAAAACAGCACACAGGAAGTCTTTTCTGCACTGAATCTAAACCCGTTTTCGTTGGCCCATTTCGTGAGCCGATTAACACTCAACTGTATTTGCCGTTCACATATAGACAGGTTGCAAGATTTAAAGCTGACTTGGATGGCATCCACGTAGACAGAATAAGACACCATGGATGGCATAGCAGAGCGGGGAGAGTTCATTTTAATTAGGAAAAGTGTGCAACTTAGCACTCTTCCCTGTGGTACGCCGTTTTTTTACACAAAAGTGCGCGACAGTACATTACCAATTTTTACGTGGAACTTCCTTTCAGATAGGTAATTTTGCAAAACATTTAGCATACTATCACAAATTCCATAGGACGACAGGTCTTGCAGAATACCGTGTCGCCAGGCAGTATCATATGCCTTCTCAAGACCAAAGAATACAGATAGACAGTATTGGCTATGTACAAATGCATCACGTATATATGATTCAAGGAGAACTATATTATCGGTTGTAGACCTCGCTCTTCGGAAGCCAGACTGGCGGGGGTCCATTATACCATTATATTCCAAAAAGAACACAAGGCGATGGTTAATCATTTTTTCAAATACATTAAGTAAGCAGCTAGTGAGTGCAATTGGTCTGTAACTGTTAACGAAGGAAAGGTATTCACCGTGTTTGAGTATTGGTAGGACTATTGCTTCTTTCCAAGATGAAGGTATATGACCAGTTGCAAAAATCTTATTGTAAAGTCCTAAGATGCAGTTTAGGATCTCATAAGGCAGATTCTTGATTATTTCATCGGTTACTGTGTTATTGTTTCATGTTATTGTTACTGGACGCAGAGGAATATTTTCAGCTATTCTTTTATGGTTTAAGAAATTTTCGGAATAATTTTCCGAACTTGGTACTCTCAAAGTGCTCGCCAAGAGTGTTTGCTTGATCTTCTATTGTATCACCACAGCCAGTCACGAGAGGAAAAGGATTTGGACGTTGTCCTCTTAGTTTACGTACCCTGTTATATACTTTGCTAACATTCGTGTACGAGTTTATTGAGGATAGGTAGCGTGTCCAGCTTTTTCTTTTGGATATTCGGCGGATACGGCGTCCATTTGCTTTGCACCGCTTAAATTCTATTAGATTTTCTGTGGTTGGGTAGCGTGAAAATCTACTCCATGCTTTGTTCTGGCGTTTCTTTACAGTTTCGCAGTCTTTGTTCCACCACAGCTTTGGATTGACTTTATCTGTACAGGACTGAGGTATACAGTTTTTAGCATAACAGAGGATATGTTCAGTGATGTAGCTGGCCAGTTTTTCTACACCTAGGTGGTCCACATCTTCCAGGCACAGTTTATATATGTTTCTGAATTTCGACCAGTCTGCACTATGAAGTTTCCACTTTTTGCGGTAAGCTGGTCCATCGCGCCACTTTGTTGTTTCTAAGAGTGTTGGGAAATGATCGCTCCCATATGGATTACTGATCACTCTCCATTCCAGGTATGCAAGAAGTGATGCTGACCCTATGGCTAAGTCTATACACAAATACGTGTTATGTGTAGGACTGCAAAAAGTTGGCTTTGTCTTGTTAAATAGACAGGCTCCAGATGAAAGAAGGAACTTTTCAATTGCCCGTCCTCTCACATCACATCTTGAGTCACCCCAGAATGTGCTGTGAGCATTGAAGTCTCTGATTACTATAAAGGGTTCGGGAAGCTGGTCAATCAGCTTTTCAAATTCTGCTGTGTCAAACCGTTCATCAGGCGGTAAATATATGGAGCAAATAGTTATAAGTTGGTTGAACAATATAGCCCGAACAGCCACTGCTTCAAGTGAACTTTGGAGTGATACATGCTGGCATGCTACTGACTTTTGGGCTATGATTGCCACACCACCTGAAGAAGAATTGCCATTATTTCTATCTTTACGGAAAATTATGTACTGTTTTAAGAAGTTCTGGTGTGTAGACTTTAAATGTGTTTCTTGAACACAGAACAGTCCTACATTAAAATACATTAAAGTAGATTGTGTGTCCCTGGTCACATATTGTTCTTTTAGAATTAGATGACACCATTGTGCCCGCGAAGACTTGTAACCTTATGATCTCGGAGTTTCTCACCGTATTACCTAGAGGGAAATCTTGCACTGCTGCGCTGTGGTTTGCATGGGAATGCTGGTATATTGCGACTTTGGATTGGCATCGTTCTCGAAGAGCCAGTAAAGCACCGTTCCGTCTTTCACAATGATTAATTTCCTACTGCAACAGCACGTAAAAAGCTCTTTTAGCTTTATTATTACACAAAAACATGTTTTCTTTAACTATGGGAACTTGTTATTGCATATACATTTATATGAAACGTAAGAAGTATCAGTGGGCCGCTAAAGTTGGAGCGCAGACGACAAGATTCGTGCTCATTTTGGAACATGTTGTCGTCTGTTTTCACTTTTCTTCTCTTGCTTATGCACTGTAGGTGAGTAAACTTCACTGGATGATGTTATATGCGTGAATGGAAACATTTTATGAAGATTTTACTTCAAGAACATGTTATTTGTGTAGCCATATTCATGTTTTAGACGAAGCCTCTTACAACACCAGCGAACGCAAGCCTCGTAGACACATATACCGTCATTCCCATGACGGCAAAGCGCCCCTTAGGAAACTCCCATAGACGATGGCGCCAGATTTCCCTCCAGATGTTATAGTGATAAACTCTATGCTTATGAGATACCAGCATGAAAGTTCCATTGGTATCTGAATTATACAGCCATGCAAAGGACGTCTCCATGCTTTCACGCTAAAGCTGTTGCTTGGGTTACTGCTGGCACTTCAAATAGAACATGTCATGCCCCTTCATAACATCAGATCAGTGATCTCAGTAATTATCAATCGCTTCATGAAGCTGTGTGAGCAGAGAAAGTTAAGCAATCATGTAAACTAAATATATGAGCACGGCCAGAACAAAGTCGAGTTTGATTCGGCACATCTAGTTTACTTCAATTAGCAAGGAACGCGACATCTACAGTGAAGTGGACTGCGCAACAAAGGCTACGCTGGCCCTGTATACTTCATTGTAGAAACGGTTGATGGAGAGTCGTCTTGAACTCCTTGTCCAAACTCACAGTCACTCAACTGATGCCTCGAGTAGTCCTTTTGTTTTTAGAAAACGCAAGTAACTGAACATTGTGCAAGGCCAGCTGCAACAGCTCAATGAGCTCATAATGTAATATATTTAAACCTGAGAAGAGCACATTTTACTTCTTTTCATGTGTCATTTGAGGTCTACTATCAATGAGAAACGTTCTGGTAAAATAGAACAGTGAACTGTCTAAAGTTAACCCTTCTGTATTAGCAAACCAACCAGTCTCCTAGGTAATAAGTACACTTCACTGGTCGCCCCGATCGTCTGGCTCGAAGTGGGTGAATTCCTGCGGTCGCTTGAAGTGGAAGCTAGTGGACCCCCGCACAAGCTGAACGTGTGCCACGCTCTCAAAGCGGGCACAGCAGGCTAATGTACTAATGCATTAGGGATCTTTCCTCCATTGTAGGCCAAATGAATCTGTGGCCTAAATGCCTAGCTGGATCAAACAAGCAAAAAAAAGTTTAAAAGCAGCGCTACAACGCTCTACCGGCCTCCTCTCCATAAAAGAATCTGGTTTCGCTTCGAAACTTCAGGTACTTTTGATTGGCATACAACTCAGTCCTATTGTTCAGTTATTCTAAATTAGACTGACATCTGTCAAATATTCACCTGCAATTACTTTTTACTGTATTGTCAAACTGAATTTTGGGTAGCTGTTTTCGTGGATATTTCAGTGCTCATAGCTTTCGTATCCGACTGCTCCAACTCGATTGCTTTGAAACACGCAATGTAAAAGGCCACATTAAAGTGGGTTCACTTCAAGGACTTCCTACTCCATTTGGTCACCTATAGACAATAAACAACACCTTCCTCTCTCTAGGAGGCTGCCAAACTAAACATAGAGTGTCATACGTGAAAGTAGTATCCGAGCCATCTCTGAGCAGACCACAGGGAGCTTTACTGCCGCAATCCCAAAGGAAGCACTTGGGATGGCGCAGCACTTTAGGCTAATAGAAAGCGACAAGTAGTGTTGCAACCAAAACTTTGCCATATATCGAAGGCCATCTTGCATAAAATCCACAGCGCAATTTGAGACTGAAGAGGGCGATCGGAATGATACAGTCAAATGTAGACGAGACACGTTGTTTTGAACAGTCGAACGTACCGTAATTCAGAAAAGACAAAAAACAAAAGGAAGATGGAGACACCACATATCCTGAAAGTACCCATGCCAGATTGGCGTGACACATTATGAACTTTGCAGCATCTGCTAAGGTAGTACAGTCAACTTCCATTAATTCGACCCTGATGGGACCAATGAAACTGGTCTATCTCGTGGGTCGAAATAAACAAGATGCAGAAACACTGTAGTAAGATGCTGATTCATTAGGCAGCATCTGCCTAATTCTAACATGCCCGCTAATCAAACGTGCATGCCCACTTCGTACGTGTCCAAAGTAGAAAACTTTATGCACAAATGGCCTTAAAGCTTCTAAACAAAGCAGAAATTATGCTAACGCGCGCCCGATTTTTAGCAAGAATGATGGCAGAGGTCTAATGGCAGAATGGTGGCCGGCTTACTAAAGTCAGCTTTGCTACAGCACGTGCATTTCATGAGAACGCCACAAAGGTGGTTTTGGTTTCGGGTTCTATAGAACAGCATAGGCATTTTTTGGTCCAGTTTCCTTTAAGAAAAAAAGAAGATGCGCATTAGAATAGGGTAAATACAATAATCGGACATTGTGAACTGCGACTATTGCTTGAATATCTTCCTAAGGCAGGCCCAAAATAAGCGTTTTCGACAGGAAAATTATTCTGACGTGCATTCAACACGTTTACTGTCCCATAAGCTCCACCCCGGGGCCACAGACACGGCTGCTGAAGAGGTCGCGATTGCCATTAGCACTGCATAGGGGTCAAGCACATGTGTGCTGACTGGTCAAGTTCGAATGATCCGGTGAAGGGCAATTTTAGGATTAAAATAACAAAAGTGGTGCACATACAGATGCGTTGGCACTGGCTGAGACTTTCAATTAGAACTGAATTGACTGAAAAATCACATTAAGTGGAGTTGAATTAAAGGAAGTCTACTGGAAGAATGGATTACAATGGAAGAATGAACTACACCGCGTTGTAAAGAAACCAGACTGCTCAACCTAAGAAGTGTTGAAATCTAGTTTTTGCTCCAAAACAGGCAAAATATGAAAAGATATACTTCAAAATTTTTTACGTCAAGGTGTGACGTAACGGTTCATCAGCTTCAGCACAGAATTAAAAAAAGGGAGCTTTAGGCATTAATTTTCTCCAGTGATAAATAGTGTTTTCAGGTGCATGAAAATAAAATTTTGAATTAATACAATACCAGCCTTAACTAATTTTGTGTTCAATGAGCTTTTAACCAGTAAAGCCAGAATACGAACGACCTCGGCTTGTCAAGAGCAACGTTCACTTTTCAGCTCACAAGCCCACCTCGTCATGGATATTTCGCCACTTTTGAATGGCCCATGAACAGAAACTGTCGGAGGGTGTGCTTCCTTTCCCAACATAGAAGGCACTCGCCGTTCTATCATCAATGCTCTTTTGAGTAAGGTTTTTCACGATAGGTGGCAGCAGGAAATTCTTATGTACCGAGGTCATCCTGTTAGAACGAAAATTTCCTAAGGCTTCAGACAGATTGCATCTGTGTAAAGTGATATGTTTTCAGTGCTACTATATCATCGGTAGTCTCCAATCGTTTGCACGGCATCAATAGATTAACGCAGCAATTCAAAGCTATCTATACTCCATATTCCCACAAAGTTGGTGGTTCACAAGTTCACAAGTGGAGTAAAGTTGGTGGTTCACAAGAGTAAATATAAAGCTGTTCTTTGACGTAGTACAAGCTGTACAGGGATCCCTGTGTGTTTTAAACATGCCCTTGAAGCATTTACCATATTGGTGCCATTTACAATCAGAAGTTTGGTTTTAGCTGTTTGGTTACACACACTTCAGGAATTCAGCGGCACAGCACCTACGCAAAGAACATATAATAGTTCTATTTATTATAGTTCAAAGAACATATCTCTGTCAGAATGGGCACCAATTTCCTACAGAGTTTATTCATAACAATCACATGAAATACATGCAGCCACTATCACATTCTTATGGTGAACATACACACTGCAAAAAAGGAAGCGTGAATGCAAAATGGTCTTTAACACTGTGCACTAGCTAAAATACATTTGCAAAGACTTGTAAAAAAAATAAGGCCAATGTTATAACATGCTTCTCCCTTCTGCTTGATGCAATAGGCCTTTGTTACTTTCGCTTGGGTTTATCTTTACCTCAGTCAATAAAAATAAACTTCGTCCGAGTGACTTGGCAGCAGCGGGGGCAGCGAGAGCACACCTGAAACATCTTTCTTGTCGCTGCAGATAAGCCCATCAAACAAGCCACATCTGCTGCTTGCCTCGGATCCACGTGCCTACGTTGGGGGTGTGGCAAGAGAGAGATAAAACTTTATTGTGTCCTTGATGGGGTTAAGGGGTGGCGGGGGTCGGGAGACTAACCCCCAATCCCCCCCTTCCTCAGACGGCGGCCAGTTCTTGCTTTCGGGCGGCGTCTTCGGCCATCCGGACGGCCCAGAGCTGCTCCTCTGGGTCCAAGCTGAGCAGCAATGTCTCCCACTGCTCGGCCGTACTAATGATGCGTGTGTTAGTGCGGGAGGTGTTGGTGGGTGAGGCTTTGGGGCATTGCCAAATAATATGGTTGAGGTCGGCGCGGGCTTTGCACGCTTTGCAGAGTGGTGAGTATGCATCGGGGTACATGCGGTTGTAAAGCACGGGGTTCGGAAAAGTTCGTGTCTGAAGGAGTCGCCAAGTGGTGGATTGAGACTTAGTCAGTGTTTTGTGTGGTGGGGGGTAGCGTAATCGCTCTCTGCGGTAGTGCAGTAGAATTTCTCCGAACGTGACCATTCGGTCCCGCGCGTGACCGCGATGCAGAACAGAGGGCTGGTCGGGATCGGAAGACGCAGGAGAAGGATGATGCGCCCGATGTGCGAGAGCTGGGGCGGCATCGTGTGCGGCTTCGTTTCCAGCCAGACCCGAGTGACCAGGGGCCCAGATGATCTGCACGCGGCGTTGCTTTGAGGGAGGAGTGCCAGAGAGAATCTTCTGCGCTTGGGGTGCTATTCGTCCTCTTGCGTAGTTACGAATAGCCGTTTTTGAGTCGCTGATGATGCAGTGTGCATTGGTAGCCGCGTAGGCCAAAGCGATGGCCGTTTCTTCTCCTACTTCGGGTTGCGTGGCGAATATTGATGCGGCCGCGGAGAGGTGGTACTGCGAACCCGCGACTGCGACGACCGCCATGGCGTTTTGGTTGGGGTAGTCTGCTGCGTCCACATAGGTTACATCAGCGGCTTGGTCGTAGCGCTTTTGTAGTTGTTTAGCTCTTTCTGCACGTCGCTCCGGATTGTGTTCAGGGTGCATATTGCGAGGTATGGGCGGGATAACTAGCTGATCACGAATGTTTGGAGGGATGGGTACTTTTGGTCCGAATTGGGTGGTGTAGGTTATGCCTAGGGTGCCTAGAATGTGCCTGCCCGTGGTGGAATGGGCAAGTCGTTCGTATTGGCTAATACGATGCGCTTCAATAAGCTCGTCTATGGTGTTATAAATGCCTAGGGCGTCCAGTTTCTCGTTAGAGGTGGTGATGGGGAAGATGTAGGGCTTGTTTATAGGCCCTCTTGATCATGGTATTGAGTTTGGACTTCTCAGTTGCATTGAGGCTAAGGTACGGGGCGACATAGGTGATCCTGCTCAAGGCGTAGGCGGTTACCAGGCGTATAAGGTTGCTTTCCTTCATGCCGTGATGTCGATTTCCGATGCGTGCAATGAGGCGAGTGGTTTGGTGTACATGATTATCTAATTGCTTGAGTATCTCCGTGTTTCTGCCGTTTTGTTGGATGCGTAAGCCAAGGATACGAATGCTAGGTACTGTAGGTATGCGTTGCTGGTGCACGCGGAGTTCCATCTCGGTTGGGTGAGGGTCTGGACGTCGACCTCCCCAATTAGGCTTGTACAGAAGGAGCTCCGATTTCTGTGGGGAACACGCCAGGCCACGCGGTTCTACGTATGCAACGACCTCGTTGATGGCTTGCTGCAGCGTGTCTTGGATGTCTCCGTCGCTGCCCCCGGTGACCCACAGGGTGATATCGTCCGCGTATAGGCTATGCTTGAGGTTGGGGATGCTAGCTAATGCAGGCGGTAGTCCGAGCAAGGCCACGTTAAACAGAAAAGGGGATAGAACCGATCCTTGCGGCGTGCCTTTACTGCCTAAGTGAATAATTGGCGACTGCAACCCTCCGATGGTAATGGTGGCTGTGCGACCTGTAAGAAAATTCTTTACGTAGTTATAGGTACGATGTCCAACCTAGAGTTGTGCCAGTTGGTTCAGTATGGCCTCATGCGTGACGTTATCGAAGGCCTTGGTTAGGTCAAGCCCCAAGATGGCTCTGGTGTCCAGCCTGGAGGTTTTGTCGCCATCGATAATTTGGTGCTTGAGCTGAATCATGATATCTTGAGCAGAAAGTTTCGGGCGGAAGCCAATCATGGTATTGGGGAAGAGGTCGTTGTCGTTCATATGTCTGTGTAAGCGTGTGAGGATGACGTGCTCGAGGACTTTTCCGACACATGAAGTCAGGGAGATAGGGCGGAGGTTTTCGAGTAGGAGGCGCTTCCCGGGTTTGGGAATCATAATAATTTTGGCTTCTTTCCATTGTGAGGGGAGGTTTCCAGTTTCCCAGTATGCGTTAAAATAAGCTGTGAGGGCTAGTATAGAATCCTCATCTAGGTTGCGAAGCATTTTATTAGTAATGCCATCAAGTCCCGGGGCTGAGTTTGGGCGGAGTGCGAGGATGGCTTCACGTACTTCTGCTGCTTCTATGGGCGCATCCAGGTGGTCGTTATCGGTGCCTGTGTATGCTGAAGCGGGTGCAGTAGGTTGAGGTCCTATGTATCGGTCTATCAATTCTTGAAGAACTTGTGCGTCCGTTCCCGAATGGGTGTGAATAATTTTTTGCAAGTTGTGCTGTTGTGTGTTCTTGCTGTTAGCCGGATCGAGGAGGCAACGGAGGATATTCCACGTTTTGGGCAAGTTTGGTTGCCGCTCCATGCTGTCGCATGTGCTGTGCCAATTTTGACGAGTAAGTTGTTGTGCGTAGTCTTCGATTTGAAGGGTGAGAGTACTAATACGCTTCCTGAGCGTTCGGTTGAGCTTGTTGCGTTTGTATCTGCGTTGCAGACTGGCGAGGGCTTCCCACATATGCAGTAACTTGCTATCTGCCTCCTGCAGATTGGCTTCCTCAGGCACCAATTTAGTGGCTTTGCTCGCGTCATGCAGCAAGGATGCGACCCAATCTTCGAAAGGGGGTTGGGTACCCGAGAAAGAGGTGAGGGCTCTGGCCTGCCGGAAAGCATCCCAGTTCGTTATGTGGAGTTGACGACCCTTAGGCTTTCGCGGGCCCACTCGAACTGTTGTTTGGATTAAATAGTGGTCACTGCCCAAGTTGTCTTGTGTATTGATCCAGTCTGCTTGTGGAATTCGTTTTGCGAATGTCAAGTCCGGAGTAGTATCTCTGCTAACGCTGTTTCCCATACGAGTGGGAGAAGTTGGATCCGTGACAAGAGTAAGAACTAGATTCTGTCCGTCAAGCCATAGTTGTCTTCCCTTTCGGCGGTCCATTGAGTATCCCCATGCTACCGCAGGGGCGTTAAGGTCCCCTACGATGAGGAGGGGGGCTCCCCTAGCTACTTGATCTGCTTTGGTGAAAAGTCGTAGAAACCTATGTTGTTCTCTGGGGCTGCTGTACACATTGAGGATGAAGAGGCTCTGTTGCTTGCGCCTTGCAGACGGGATGATCTCCAGAAAAATGTGGGCTGCTGTATCAATGCCTGTGTGATGCTGTATAACCGGAATGTTTCGCTTAACTAGTGTAGTTACTTGGGGCCTGCGGTTATCATTGCAAACTGCGGTGTATGCCGCGTATCCCGACAGCTTAGCCGCTTCTCCGGTCTCTTGTAATGCGATAACATCGGGGGAAGTATGTGGTGCGAGAGAGGTAATGTATTGCTCTAAGTGTGCTCGCTTTCGCCGGAAGCCCCGGCAGTTCCACTGCCAAATGCAGTAGGAAACACGTTCTGGATTACTCGCAGCCATCTTTGTCGGGACGCGAGTACGGCTTCTTTAGGGGACCTGCTCTGGGACGGAGTAGGGTGTTTTCCAATTCTGTCAAACGGGTGTTGTGATTTTGAGCCAAAGTTGCGACCATGTCTTGAAGCACTTTGCGCGTGTCGTCCATGTTTTCCTGTCGCTGTTGTTCTCTTGCCGCAAAGGCTTGCTCAATTCTGGGCAGTAGTAGCGTTTCTAGTTTCGCCGTAAGGAGGTTGTCCATTGCGCGTTCGAGAGCTTTTGCAATGGAGGCGTCGAGCAATGTGGCAAGCTTACAATCTAATGCTTCGTTGAGGTTGCGTTCTATCCGCTGTTGCAGCTCAGTGAGGGCCTCACAGTTGACATTTCCTTCTGAAGTGTATGCTGGTGTTGCTACTTTTGAGATTGGTTCGAGAGCTTTGCGTTTGTGCGAGGTTGGTTGTTGGGTGGTTTGCGGGCAATCTATTGCAGGGACAGGAAGGATGTCTGCATTTGATGCTAAATGTTTGGGTTGTGTGTCTGCAAGTTGTGATTTGAGATTAGCGTTTTTTGTCTTGAGTTCTTGTATCTCAGCACGTAAGGATCGGAGCTCCTGCATGAAGCTGTGCATGGTAGCGTCACTAACTGTGTTCACTAGGGTTGCTATAGGTTGTGTGGTGTGACCTGTGTGGGAGACAATGCTGGCCCAGCTTACCTTGGGGGGTGCGTCTTGCACTTTGACTGTGGTCGTTTTAAGGCTTGTGTTTCCTTGCTGCTGCGGCGGTGTTGAATCCGGTCCGCTCCGAGAGTGACTGCGTCCTTGTGACTGACTGCGACCTCGGGAGCGGCTGCGACCACGAGACCGACTGCGTCCTGCGCCACTGTATCGCCACCAGGGGCCATCGAAGCCTATATAAACCGGACATCATCGTTCGCCGGACCACTTGGCAGCAGCGGGGGCACCGAAGAGCACGCCTGAAACATCTTTTTTGTCGCCGCAGGTTGGATATCACTCCCATATATACTTTCTTTTGTTGTTTTAGTTTTTCCTTTTCTTTATTTTTCTGCTTCCCGCTGCCATGATTGTCCACTGTTCGTTTGGTACCCTGTCTAATTATGTCTACTCGTTTCGAAGAAGATATCAGGAAAGAAATGAAAGAATTCAAATCTAAAATGGCACGTGATCTGAGGAAGGAGTTGAGAGAAGTCAAAGAAAGTCTTGAGTTCCTAAGTCTAAAATTTGAAGAAAGCAAAGTGAAAAAACGATATGCTGCAAAAAGAGAATGAAGCTTTCAAAAAAAGAGAACCTAACGCTCAAAGAAGAACGTGATAAGACTGTGAAAAAGCTTGCAGATCATCTTGCAAGCTTGCAGCTTGCAAGCTTGCAGAGCAATCAAGAATCACAAATAGCGAGCAATACTCTCGGAACCGCAATGTGGAAATCAAGGGGATAGAGGAAGATAGGAATGAAAATTTGCATGAAATATTGAATCAAGTGGGGACTGCTCTGAATGAACCAGTAACCGTGAGCGACATTGATGTTTGCCACAGAGTGAAAACCAGGAATGATTCTTGTTCAAACATAATAGTGCAATTTAAGAACCACTCAAAGCGTGACGCCTTTCTGCTTAAAGTAAGAAAAACTAGGCTCTCGGCAAATGACATTGGTCGCTCAAGCAATAAGCCAATATTTGTTAATGAGCATCTCTGCCCTACTCTCAAGAAATTGCTTGGAATGGCAATCAGTAAGAAAAAGGCATGCGAAGGGAAATTCGTATGGACAAGAGATGGTAAGATTTTTGCTCGAAAGGATGAGCAGTCCGCAGTGATTCGCGTAAGCACTGAAAGTGACATCGGAAAAACAGTTTAGGTGAATGGCGTCAGGCTATTGAATATCACTCCTATTCATCATGGCATTGCAACCCGAAGACGTTAAGTCTTGCAGCTTCCGAAAACGATATTGGACTAACATGCTTCCACCTAAACATCAGATCTGCCTACCATAAACACGACTTGCTAAACGTCTTCCTGGACCAATTTCGCTTTAAATTCGACATAATTATGCTGACCGAAATGTAGTTTAATTCGGACTGCGATGCCATACAGATTGATAATTATCAGACTTTTCGTCTAAACCGCCAAAATAAACGTGGTGGAGGAGTGTTACAGAATATCAAGAAGTGCATTACTTATGACCTACTTCCTGAATTTTCATTTATAACACGTGATGCAAAGTGTGTTGCTATTGTATCACAGAAATATGTTGTAGCTGTAATGTACCGCCCTCCAGATGGAATTGTGGATATATTCATTGTGTATTTGGAAGGTTTATTGAGTTATGCAAGTGAAAACGACCTGGTACTAATACTGGGGGGTGATTTTAACATCGACAAACTGAATTACTCAAATGCTCAAAACAAGTTACAGACAATGCTATCTTCCTACTGTTCAACTAATGTAATTAGAGATTTTACACGAGTGACAAACACAACGAATACATCAATTGACCTATTTATAACAAACCTACTAGAGCACAAAGTTATTGGTGGTGTATTGGCATCAAGCATTAGCCAGCACTTACCTATTTTTTTGTTGGCAAAAGTGCTTAATAGAGACGGTACCCCACTTCCACAAACCAAGAAAATTCTAGACATTTGCGAAAAAACATTGCAGAACTTTCGCAATCACCTTATCAAAATAAAATGGGATGCCGTATACATGTCTCATACATCTGACGATGCATATGACGAATTCTTGCGCCTATTTCTTGATGCGTACATGAAGTCATTTCCATATATCGTACAGAAGAAAAGTAAAAAAGCGCGCAAGCCTTGGATAAATAAGGAATGCCTTAAAATGATTAAAAAGAAAAACAAGCTTTTTAACAGGTTCCTCCAAACGCATAACAGTGATGATTGGGTCATATTTCGGACAAACAGAAACAAAACTAATGCCTTATTACGGAATACAAAGCGAAACTATCTCTACAGTTACTTCGATATCGGGAGAAAACAGAAACTGGACCTAATGTGGAGGAAAATTAATGAGATGCTAAATCGGGTACCAAAAATGCAGAGGTTGGTGAAATAACGCTGAACAATCAACTTAAACAAGGAGGTGAATTAGCAGAAGCATTTAATCCCTACTTCACAAATCTAGTCACTAGCTCTCATTCTCCGGAGGCAGTAAATGGGATGTCGAGAACTTCTACGAGCATATATATGAATCCCACCACTGAGAGTGAAATAAATAACGTTTACAAATCTCTCAAGAACAGCTTAATGTGTGATATCGACAACATTCCAATTGGGCCAGTAAAGTACGTTCTTGACATCATATAGACACAGCTCACGCATATTTATAATCTAGCTCTCTCGACAGGTGTTTTTCCAAAGAAAATGCAAATAGCAAAAGTTATTACGATATTCAAGCGTGGAGAAAGAAACAACTTATCAAATTACAGGCTGATATCCATACTACCCGTGTTCTCTAAAGGTTTAGAAAAAATAATGTATGCTAGAATAATTGGGTTTGCCAACAAATACAATTTGATTAGCCCCACCCAATTTGGATTCAGAAAAGGCAGGTCTACAGAACTTGCCCTTGTCATGCAAAAAGAAATTATTCTGAAAGCATTCGATGAAAAACGCCTGATAGCTGGTATATATATCGATTTCCAAAGGCGTTCGACCGTCTAAACTTCTTAACACTAATTAAAAAACTAGAAGTATACGGAATTAGAGGCACACCGCTCGCGCTTATAACATCCTACCTGCAACATAGAATGCAATGTGTTTGCATTCAGGGAAATTTATCTACATGCAAAGCAGTTACCTCAGGTGTCCCCCAAGGGAGCATACTTGGACCGCTTCTATTCAATTTCTATATCATTGACATTACACAAGGTAACCACGGCGTAGAGTACATAACTTATGCAGATGACACAACAATTTTTCTTTACAGTGATCATTATGAAACTCTTCAAAGTAAAATTAATGGAGCTCTCCGCGATTTACGCAAGTGGAGCATAATAAATTCGCTTGAAATTAACATAGATAAAACAAAAGCTATTATATTCACACTTGGACAGTCCCCTGCAACACCGACTTTGAATATAATCTTAGGGAATTCACGTATAGAAATTGTTGACTCAGTAAAGTCACTTGGTGTAATTTTCCAAAAGCATATGACTTGGGACATCCATGTTAACTACGCTGCCACGCAAATTGCAAAGGCAGTAGGAATTCTGGCGAAATTCAAGTTCCACTTACCAACAGCTGTGAAACTTCATATTTATAACGCACTACTTTTTTCACACTTGAATTATTGCTGTCTAGTATGGGGCACAACCTCGTTAACGAACCTGAACCAATTGCTTATGTTGCAAAAGAAAGCACTTCGTCACATTGCATGCATTAAAAGTACTGCGCACACAAGACCTCTATTTTTAAAATACAATCTTGTAACTGTGCATAAATTATACCCCCTAAATCTAGCCAGAAAATATAAATATGATTCAGATGGTCTTCTACGTACACTTTCAGAGTTGACACCACTCACAAGGTCTTATAATTCACGCAGAGATGTCACCTGGAAAATACCCTTTACACGCCTTATGTTAACAAAACCAATGCTTTGTCACACGCTTCCAGAGCTGTTAAATGAACTTCATCAATACGGAATAAAATTAGAAACAACTGGGAACCGCGCAATCAAGGCATTTTTTGTTGCAAAAGATTGATCCATATCTTTTGTATGCAAGCTACATATTATGTACAATTTTGTTCCAGATTTCCCAATTATTTTTTTGCAGTGTTACCATTGTATAAAGCATCGATGAATTTATTGTCATGAATGCCTGAAGGAATTATCATTGTTCAACGTGTACACACATTTTTGTATTTCCACTCTCTCACTGTATGCCATGTAAACGGGGGCTTGAAGCTTCTCAAGTGGATAAATCCACTTTTTTTCGAGCCCTCGTCTTCCACAAAAGAACAGATTTGTGGATGGAATAAAATTTTTTGATTGATTGATTGAAATAACACCTGTATTTGCTGTAATGTGTGATCATTGGGCTGCGAATACCACACCTGTCAACCTAGCTGTGAACATGCACCAACTAGCCCCCCAACAAGTATAACTGTGAACATTAAAATTCGTAAAGACATACTCATGGACATAACAAAGGGAAGGCGGTGAGGGCAAGGAAGCAGCACTGATTTTGTTTATATTTGCCCTGAGCACGCACCTTCCTCAAAGCCACAAGCCTGTTTGGCGTCTTGCATTATAGCCACAAAGGGGCAGTGCCGATAGCATTGCAATTTCTCGTGTCCATTTACATTGTTCAATTATGCTTGCCCTATCATCCAACACGATTAACACATTCTCACGAAGAGAATATTTTTCACAGAATTTGACACAACATTTGTGCAATTGTTGAACTAGCCAAGTTTGTAAACTTTACGCCCAATTAGGGAGAATTGGCAGGCATGCAATATCATATTGAATGTGAAGACCTTTGATCTGTGCTACTGTGCCCAGTCATTAAAAGGGCACTCAAGAGAAAAAAATAGGCTGAGCTCCATTAGAAAAAATATGTTGAGCTGCATCAGGAAATTATGATTCTACAGTACCAAAAAGTACCTGTAACGTGGTTTAATTACAAAGCCAGAACAACACACATGCTCCTAATTGACCATCGGGCACGAAGTGTGCGAGCTGTATCCACAAGTGAGGCACTGACGATGCGCCCGAAGCCCGGCCTGTCTTCACTACAACACTCCCCCCACTGGAGAAGAGAGTGCAATCCTGGCGACGTTAAAGGGGAGGAGAGGATGACCGGGTCGTAGTATGATGTGAGTGACGGCCCAAGCACCGTCTCACGTCCACGGCGCCTTAAGTCAGCGGACAGCGTGAGCACATCAACGGCGTAATTGACAGACTGTTGTACAATGTGGTATGGACCATGGTACTTAGCAAGGAGTTTAGAGGAAAGACCAAGGGTGGTCAAAGGTATCCACAGCCTAAGGAGTCCCACTAATATGTGCAGGTGGGTCAGTTGTCATCACAATAAAACTTTTGCAGCCATTGGTCTTTAGTCGTAAAAGAGCAGGCGAGCTTCCGACATTCTTCAGCGTATTTCGAAGCTTCAGACAGCGGTGTGCATTTGGATTAGTCAGGTTGGTAGGGGAGATTCGTGTCAAGTCTACAGGAATGTTCACAGCCATATAGGAGGAAGAATGGAGAAAAGCTGTCCATTGCCTGTGAGGCGGTGTTGTAAGTGTAAGTCACATATGGTAAAACGAGGTACCAGTTGGTGCGGTTGGACGCTCTTTCATTTTTTTTTCTTTTGTGCTACTTACGCACTGACCACCTGACCGGCTCTTCTAATGCCACAAGAACATGCCGCCAACGACACCCCTGAATGCTTCCTAACCTCTCGCCTCCCCAACGCGCTCCCAGGCCCCCATCTTTCTTAAAAATATTTTTTCTCTTTCTTGTTCTTTCTCTCTTTTTTTCTGTCTTGGTGTTGCCCTGGCCTCCCCCTTTTTTTCTCTGCCCTTCTTCCTTTTCGTTTCTCCCCGCGTTCCCACTCTCCCGCTCCTAATTGTCTCCTCGTCTTGGGAATGAAGCTCACGGACGTCGGAGGACAGCGCTCGCTTCCTCTGAAGCCTCTCCCTTTCAAACCAGCCACCAGCGACAACACCCAAACGTGAGGTCACTGCACTAATCCTTTAAAACTAACATGCCGAGGATGACGAGGCCGCCTTTGACGAAGGTCATCCTATCGAAACGTTGGCCAGCCTTTCTGAGGCACCTTATCCCTGTTTACAAACTTTATACCACAGTGTGCTATTCCATCTGTCAGCCACCTTCTTGATTTTGAATGTACATGGATAGCATGTCACACGCAGTGTGATTAAATTGCTCAGTCATGCCGTTCGTCTGCAGTGGATAAACAAAAGTGGTGTGATAGAAAGCAGTACAGCATGCAGTAAAAAGTGCGTTAACTACCTTGGAATGGAAGAAGCATCCTCTGTCCACCAGAAGTTCTCGGGGTGCACCATGGCTAAGCGAGGTATTCACGATGTGCCTGAAGTACATGCCTGTCTTTTTTGCTACATTAACATAAGAGGAAGCTAAGATAAGCCGGAAAAGACGCAGGAATGAGAGACAGTTGACGACGCCAGATTGAAGGTCTTGCACGAGCTCGCCTCCACGTCAGCAACACCGAGGGCATCTCCTTGGGCTTATTTTTATCACTGGTAAAGACGGGCTACGCTGTACTTTAATGGAGCAAGAGACTGGATAGAAATGGCACGAAAAAAAAGACTCCAGGGCAGGTGCCATGCCCTGTCATCTACTCTTATGAATTGTCTTCTTTTGCACTGTTTCTACTAAGACAAACCTGCACAAACTGGATCAACAAGTCCTACTCAATAGAGTGAAATTTGCCAGTTCTGTAAACTTTCAATGCACGCCACAACAGCCCAAATACAAAAAAGCACTTCACTAATCCCTGATGTCGAACTAGTATACTAGCACAGGGGTCTCGGCGCAAAATTTGAAAAATGCAAGGCTTGTCCTTCAGTTTTGCTTCTGTCAATGAACCTCTCACCTTCAAATCAGAAAAAGACAATTTTGAAAGAATGCTTGGTTGGTCTAAAATGATTTAGTGCTTCTGGTGTTCCTGTACCCGTAACTCCACGAAGCCCAAAGGGCATTGCACATTCTTACCAAAGATGATAAATTATTATTTGTGCTATAATTAATTATTGGAATAAATTGGAATTGGAATTATTGGAATTAGTAATTGTGTTTTTCCACTTATTCACAATTCAAACTTTGCTCCAATATATCAAAAACGCTACTATGGGCTTTGCATTAGCTTCCCATACACAAATCACAATTTTCAGGTATCAAATTTGGTGTATCAAAAGCGATATGTTGTGCTTTATATACATTGTGGTTTGATGCATTGTGCTTTGATACATTGTAGTGACCAGACGACATCCTTCCATTCGTATATGTGTTGATTGTCGCTGTTTGTCTCTCATTCTTGAATTCCTGACGCAGAAGTCTACAGTTTGCTCTAAGGGGACATGAAAGGAAAATATTAGGTAAAGCTAGAACAACAGAGTGTTAATCTAAGAACTTATTTTCAATTTTCTATGCCAATATGTAACCTTAGTGTGTAGAACATTCGGACGAAGGTCCTGCTGCTGCATCTCAATTTGAACTGCCCGTGCCAGAACAAACCATTTGACGTAATTTCTGCGCGAGTTCCCTCTATGCTGCTCTCTGTGAATCAGCCAGTGCTGACATTTATGAGAGGTGCTGAAGTCCATAACAGGTGGTGCCCCGTCAATTTTTCATTTCTGCCATTTTCTTACTTGGAAGAACTCTGTTCTCACTACCAATGACCAATTCGTTATTACGAAATCCTAATCTTTCAATCCAGCGGGGCTTCACATTTTTTAGTGTCCCTTTAACTGGCGATCTGTTGGCCGTGGGATCGAGCAGTTGCTGCCTGGCAGGCGCTCGGTGAACCACAGATAGTGTGGATTGTGCCGCTTGTTGTCTGCTAGGCAATACGTGTTTACATGTGCATGTATCAGCTTGAATAGCTCTAAAGGCTGCTTCTTCCGTGGCTGTAGCACAGTCATAAATGCTGGTGTACATTTCCTGACAGTGTACAAAAGCATTTAGCATAGCGCTGCCGTCCTTGCGCTATAGTAAGATCAGTAAACACCCGTGTCGAGCACGCGATGTGTGATTGTCACACACTGCGCTCGCCACAATCATATCAGTCTTATTAACCCTTCGCGATTTGAGAACATCCCCCCCCCCAGATTTTTACATTGTTTTAAATAAATGAGGTGGTAGCAGCAAGACGTGAATACTGCGCTAAAAAAGTGACTTGTCACGGTGTGTTGTTGACTCCGAAAACTCTGTGATGCCACGAAACATGAGTGGGGTGGGGTGAACATCCCTCAAAGCAGTAGAAAAAATGAGTTGTAAGCGTGGACTCATATAATATCGCGCCGTACATCTCATATTATGATAACTGCATTATGATAATTGTGATAATCGCATGACTTTTGCTTAAGGGTTACACGACCAGAGATGTTCTTTCAATATGTGGTGGTTCTGATGCCGCTACGACAAATTAATTTTGCCTCACAATTAAGTTGTGCACTTTTGTACCTTGATTAGCTGCTACAAAAAGAAAGCTAAAATATGGCACGTATGGTGATCGCGTGGGACAAGGCAGCCTCTAGACAGTGAATGTTGTGACACTTGCAGTTGAAAGGCAGCTATTATAATTTCCTCTTGCTCTTCATCATGGTGTGGTTAGCTTGATGCAAGACAGTGGCCACTATTAGCTGAAGGAAAACTACCAAATGGTTCTAGCTCCTCAAATAACTTTGTCACATCGCTGTTGTGTGCTTAACCGTGCAAGGGCAATAAAAATAATCTCATCTGAAGCAATAACCTGATGATCCTATACTAACGTACTGTCACAGTGGCCTAGCTTGCCTAATTGAACTCATTCACTGTTTCCATTTCACAGCGAATAAAAAAAAGAAAAAGAAAAGGAGCTGTAGAGTGCACGCTAACTTTCTTCTTTTCCTTCGTTGTACAGGAATACAGACATATTTAAACCAGTGCAAGATTTGGACAGAATGCAGCATTAATACCTGGTGCAACAATATTAACAGAGTAGACGGACCGCAAGCGAAACATACACAAAAAGCCCTGAGAAAGTGCTGAAACAGAGACTGTGTGGGTGAGTGCCAGTCCCACATTGAATGACAGTTTGCACTTCTTTCAAGTAAATCGAAACGACCTGCGGATTTCGTGAAAAAACCTGGCATTGGAGAGCAATACTATAAGATCAACTCACTGCAGTCAGCGGGTTTCATTACCAGAAAATTGGGCCAAATTGTTCACAGCGGAACGCTGACGTGTACATTTCAATGCGCGCTATTGACCGCCTATCCACACTAACGCGATGATGGTGTTGCCACCTAGAGTTCGATCTCGCAGTGAATAGTGCGAACAATTTCTTGCCTCGGCAAGGCTGCCCAGGGATGGCGGCCGCAGAATGAAGTAGAAGCACTCGCTCAGCAGTTTGGCCAGGGACTGCACAGTACTCCGGATCCCATTCGGCCTCTTGCCATCTCTGGTGTAGACATTGTCACCAGCTGCATCTGTGCCGGGGCTGTCCAATGGCTTGAATGCCACCAGGAGCTTGGCCACAAAAGAGACATAGGGTGTCCAGCGCAGTGGCAGGTCCTTCGATGCCTCGAGTGGGCCCATCAGCTCCTCCCGCCTCTCGAACAACTCGAGGCAGCCGTTCAACAGGACCTCCAGGAACACACTGTCGCTCACCTTATGGTGCAGATATCAAAAGCAGATTATTTTTTCTCACGAGTAAAGTTATTGCTATGATTCGCGAAAAAAAGAATAATTGGAGAGACACAGGGAAACAGACGAGGGCACATGCACGACAGACCAACTAGCCAGGCTGTCAGTCCTTTTACTGTATTTTAGCACAAAGGCTTGCATGCCTCGCATTGGCTACTGATGCTGGTACAGTTGTGCACAATCTTGAGAAAATGCAGGCAAGAAGTATTTTTAAATAATCTGCTTGTGTACAAAAGAACAAGAATGCGGCACCTGCATCATGCCGGCCTGCATGCACTTATTTCATGCTACATTGGGTCATTTATTACAGCGTAGGTTTTGCAGCTAATCAACCAAATAAAAAAGATATAAACTGCAGTCCACTTATAACAATACCATCATCATCATCATCATCATCATCATCAGCCTGGTTACGCCCACTGCAGGGATAAGGCCTCTCCCATACTTCTCCAACAACCCCGGTCATGTACTAATTGTGGCCATGCTGTCCCTGCAAACTTCTTAATCTCATCCGCCCACCTAACTTTCTGCCGCCCCCTGCTACGCTTCCCTTCCCTTGGGATCCAGTCCGTATCCCTTAATGACCATCGGTTATCCTCCCTCCTCATTACATGTCCTGCCCATGCCCATTTCTTTTTTTTGATTTCAACTAAGATGTCATTAACTCGCGTGTGTTCCCTCACCAACTCTGCTCTTTTCTTATCCCTTAACGTTACACCTATCATTCTTCTTTCCATAGCTCGTTGCGTCGTCCTCAATTTGAGTAGAACCCTTTTCGTAAGCCTCCAGGTTTCTGCCCCGTAGGTGAGTACTGGTAAGACGCAGCTATTATACACTTTCCTCTTGAGGGATAATGGCAACCTGCTGTTCATGATCTGAGAATGCCTGCCAAACGCACCCCAGCCCATTCTTATTCTTCTGATTATTTCTGTCTCATGATCCGGATCTGCCGTCACTACCTGCCCTGAGTAGATGTATTCCCTTACTACTTCCAGTGCCTCGCTGCCTATTGTAAATTGCTGTTCTCTTCCGAGACTGTTAAACATTAGTTTTCTGCAGATTAATTTTTAAACCCACTCTTCTGCTTTGCCTCTCCAGGTCAGTGAGCATGCATTGCAATTGGTCCCCTGAGTTACTAAGCAAGGCAATATCATCAGCGAAAGAAAAAAAGGTATTCATTATCCTCACATTATTCTGTTCTGCACACTCTACTAATAATTCTCCCCTGCTATTTCTAGTGCCTATGCCATATTCCCCCACTGCTTTATCTCCAGCCTGCTTCTTGCCTACATTGGCATTAAAGTCGCCCATTAGTATAGTGTATTTGGTTTTCACTCTACCCATCGCCGATTCCACGTCTTCATAGAAGCTTTCGACTTTCTGGTCATCATGACTGGATGTAGGGGAGTAGACCTGTACAATCTCCATTCTGTACCTCTTATTAAGTTTCACAACAAGACCTGCCACCCTCTCGTTAATGCTATAGAATTCCTGTATGTTACCAGCTATATTCTTATTAATCAGGAATCCGACTCCTAGTTCTCTTCTCTCCGCTAAGCGCCGGTAGCACAGGACGTGCCCGCTTTTTAGCACTGTATATGCTTCTTTTGGCCTCCCAACTTCACTGAGCCCTATTATATCCCATTTACTGCCCTCTAATTCCTCCAATAGCACTGCTAGACTCGCTTCACTAGGTAACGTTCTAGCGTTAAACGTTGCCAGGTTCATATTTCAATGGCGGCCTGTCCGGAGCCAGTGATTCTTAGCACCCTCTGCTGCGTCGCAGGTCTGACCGCCGCCGTGGTCAGTTGCTGCGCAGCTGCTGGGGACTGAGGGCCGGGGGTTTGATTGTTGTGTTCATATACGAGGTTGTGGCCAAGTACTGCACCAGGGTGGCCAATCCTGCTCTGGTGAAGTAGTGCATTGCCGGTTCTGGTCACCGGGATCAGGCCACACTCGAGGCCTGTTTGTGCAATTTTATCAACACGCGGATTTTTTTTTAATCCGGTGGAAAATTGCCGGCACCGGGATTCGAACCACGGACCTCTTGCACGCGATGCGGGTGTTCTACCTCTACGCCACCGCTGCACCATATCTAAACGCAGCATTCTTATTTTAATAACTCTAAAGATGAGTGCACGTAAATGAGCGATGCTTGGAACATCAAAAGCGGTACTGGGCACTGAAACAGTTGTCCGTAATGGTAACAGCGCGAACAAAACGACGACGGAGTGAAAGGACACAGGACGTCCTCTGTCCTTTCCCTCCGTCGTCGTTCTGTTCGCGCTGTTACCACTGTGAATGTATACCAACTAGCCCAACTTTCTACTGAAATAGTTATAATTTTGTCTGCTCTCGCCAACCCGCGAAAGTCAGGTACGAGATCCTCAAGACAGGCTCTCTCTGCTCAAGAGAGATTGCAACGCGTGAGCGTTGTGCTCCTGCAATCTGGTTTCCAACACACCCGTGCATGCGAGGAGAGAGAATCTTTTTTCATCCATAAATTTGGAACGTACACTAAAGGAATTAATGAGAGTCCGGGGCGGCTGACGTGCCTCCGGAATATGCCGTGAAAGTGCATGGGAAACGCGAATACATGCTCTGTACTCTAAAATTGAGACGCTGGCTATTCACTGCTTGCTCACCCCTCCTCATGCGCCTCAAGGGGGCGAGCGGAAACCCAATAAATTCAGTTTCCTGGACCCTGCCACTGAAGTGGTCATTCTAAGTGACCTATTGCCCTTCTTAAAACACGCACGTGCTGACTTGATGTCCGTTGTCTGTTAAACGTTCAAAAACTGGACCACAAGGAGGCTATTTAACTAGGCTCCCTAAATCTAAGCCCATGGGCGCACTTGCTTTGCGAATCCCACGCATATATTCTTTTTTGGAGCTTTTTTTTTTTCGCACCGTAGCTGGACCATAGAGTTGCCGGAACGGGCCGTGCCTTGTATATGTGTACTGTGACACTGTGTTTCTTTCCACAAGTTGCCGCTCTTCTGTCTTCCTTCTGGGCCCCTTCTCTATTGTGCCCCCCGCCACCCGATTCAACTTGCCCTCTCCCGCTACAACGGCAGCCCACGCACTGGTGCTGCGGAGCGACCGTTTTCTCCCTCCTTGCCTCGGGTGCACGGGAACCTAGCTGCCGCTATTTCCCGCCTCCCTCAATCTCCGACTTACGTCTCCCTCCTCCTGTGTGCTTTTTTATTTTTATTTCCTTTTTCTTTCTCTTTCCTTTTTTTTCCTCACTGACCTCCTTGCTCTACATACATGTGACTCCGCCTTCCTCTTGCCCTGCATAGCTGCCAAAGGCCGCTGTAAATCTGCCAAGGCGCCGAAAGTCAATCACTGTCACAAATGTTCCTCTTGGTTTGATGTATGTAAGAGCGACCGGGCACACGGTCTGGTGTCTTCACTACCAGGGCCGAACTACCATTTTTTTGTGAACCCTGATGAAGATCGGTCCACCGATCGAAACTGTCGAAATTAAATACTTGTTCTGTTTACCTCGTAGCACCACTCAAGTTATACATATATATATATATATATATATATATATATATGATGTTACTCAGTGCATATCAGATATAACGATCGAAATTCTGCCTCTTGGGCGGCGTTTTCAATGCAGAATAATTGCGAAATTTCCTCTGCTAAGTTCCTCTTAACCGCCATTAGCGCGCAGCACGTCCCGCCAGCGCGCCGATTGCAAAAGCCAGGGAGAGCATAGCAAGTTGGCACAGCGTGCCACAAGATGGCGCCAGCTGCTTTGAGTCCACGTCGCCGGCGGGCGTCCAGAATAGAGTGAATTATAGAAGGCTTTCTAATGGCGCGAACGGCTTTCTGGGGGCGGGCCTTTCAGCGTGGAATGATGCGGTGGCGCTGGCGTGGACCACTTTTGATTGGAAGGGGAAAGCTTAGGTGACGATTGTCTACAGCTTTTGAGAGAGCTAGATTTACCTTGAAAATACCGTTTGCGTTGAATGGGAAGGGGTGAGGAGAGAAAGTTGATACATCCTGAACTAAATGGGGAACATATATATGTATGTGAAAGCCAACTGAGAGCAGTTGTTTCCATTTACAAGAACTGATACAGCAGCTAGGAAACGTACTGTCACATTGAATGCTAGCTTTAGCATGGGATGCTCAAAATGTAGAAGCACACATCAGCAGAATAATTTTTATCCTGTGCGTAAAATCATAAATGCATAAAGCATGACCACTGATTATACAACTCCTGGTCACAGCGATATAGGAAAAAATTATCTAGCCCTAAACTGCAATGTAGCTGCTACTTGGTGCACTGCCTATAGGGTGGTATAAAATGTGTAGAGCATATGTGCAGTTTGCACAGAGCAACACAGTGAATTGTAGTACAGTATGACTGCACAGAAGAGACATTTATCACAGTTGTGGCAAAAACAGTCGGCGACTTTAGCAAGGTGCATGGGATACAAAAGGTACGGTACTGCAGCAGTTGGCAGAAAGACAACTGCAAAATGCACGCAAACGTATCTGGTAACAACACACAAAAAACTAAAGTGGCAATTTACCCAATTCAGAGGAAATTTCATGCAACGCTAAGGCATCAAGCAAACATGCTCATGGACTCTTTTTGGTGGCATCTCTGAACGCACACCTTTAATTAAGTATTGTATGAAAAATAGTAAATATTTTTTACAACAGCTTGAATAGTATTAATTTGCCATGATTCTCCATATTTTTCTCCGGTTTGTCACTCTTTACTGTATGAATTTAAATTCGCTTGCAAAAAGTTTCAATAACCTTTAATTAGGCAAGATATCTAAGCCATTCACACCTTTCAAAAGGATTGTTTACAGATTTATGAGCCAAAATTCTCACATATATTATACACTATGCTGCTACAGGCACATTTTGTCACCATGAAAGAACATTCTAATTGCAGAAAACTTATAAACATATCAGTACCATTGGAAGCAACTCGACATATTGCTTTAAGAAATGCAATGTATATTTCCAACAGCTCAATCTTATTCAAGTTTCATTCAAATTTGATATCATCCTTTATCGAAGGCTTCAATGCCTATATGCGGGATCATATACAGGTCTTGGTTTAAAGTTGGTCTTTAGGAATTTGATGCAAAAAAATATGTTTCTATGTTGCTGCTATTATAAGCTCTTAGAATGTGGCAAGCTCCACACTATCTTCATTGTAAACACCATTATTGGGTAGTGCACATAACACGAAAATCGAGAAAATTTGCTTGTTTTGAATTCTGTCTTTAAAGTTATCCTGTTTGCTTTCTCGTGTGTCGTCATGGATGTCCAAGAAATGAATAGGTTCCAACTCGCCTGCATTTCAATTCTGCAGTTCATTGTAAACACTGCTTGTACAAACATAATTTGCCACCAAATTTGCTATGTTGTGAGAAAAATCTCTAGACTATTCAACAAAGCAATAACTTCACACTGCATGACGTAGGATACAGCAACTAATGCGTCACAGAACTATCCTAATTACTTTTCGACCAAAACATTTCAGTCGGCTAATAAACGTACCTTCATACTTTTTTGTGGACTCATTTAATGAGTATGGGTAGTGGAACGGACCTGTTCATTAACTTCTTGCTCATTGTATGCATGACGAGCTTGGTGCCATACATTGTCAAAATAATTTGCAGTGTTAAGTTGCTAATTATTTCACTGCTAAAGAGAGGATGCAGATTTATGATGAATCTGTACGATTTTCATTCTGTTATCCTAAATGTTCTACGTGCATCACACATGATACGTACACCATGCAGTAAGATGTCAAGCTGATAACTCTGAAAAAACAATGCCTACAGACTCATGGCAAACCACATATCTTTTAAGTATAATGTTTCAGTGATAGCCAGATATCAACCTTGCAACTGCTTATCACTTCAAAAACATTAGCTCTTTATTGCTCCGTCATAGCATTCTAGCCGAAGATGCATGTCCCTGCATTTCATGGCCACTCATAACTGTTTAGAAGGTCACAAAAAAATTCTTGCCCATTCAAAGAGAAATATATGCAAGGACGACGAGCCCATACATCAACCTTACACAGCTCCTCCTGCTCTTGTCGCCTTGCCGTCTTTATATGTGCACTTTTAACTGTGCTGCTAGTAACATACACATGGGATAAGAGGAAAAAATTCTGCTCTCCAGCTAGCCCTCTACACAAAATTATTCTTCTTGTTTTCATGTAGGTGCCATCTGGAAGCACCACAGTAGAATCAATTTTGGTGTGCCTAGTATATTTCTCGGAGGCAATTACAGCCCCTCAGACGATCAGTCTTTTGTACTCTACTGCAGTCTCACTACCCTGCAGGTATTTCGAAAGAAAAGACTGATCAATAATTTCCGGTTTCCCCAAGGGAACAATGCTTTCTTCACCTGCTTCGGAAACTTTCTGAGCTACGAGTGACAGCGCGTGGCTTCTTGCAAGTGCCTTCACACAAATTAAGCTGCTGTGCAAGAGTAGCCGCGTGGCAATCTGAATGGCCACACCATCTGATGATGTGACCAGCCTTAAGAGCTTGCCGTTGTTATTCTCAAAAACAAAGCATGAATGCGTCCATAGAGGACCGAACAGAAGTACAGACTTTGGTATGTGCAGAAGTTGATGAACATTGTAAATCATGGTACTTTCACTATACAGAAATTGCACATTCACAACAAATTCTGAAAGCAGACGAGTGCTGTGGTCAACATCTGCCTTTGCGTTGCTTTTGTGTTGCATTGCAGCGCTGGCTGGGGAATCAGCACAACAGATGCAGAATACCTTCAAGATTGAAAGTGAAATACCATTAGATAAATGCATATATGTCGCTCACATATCAAATGAATGGGCGTTTGCCTTTGATTTTACTATAGTGTTGGCAAACGTCCATGTCAGTCCAGTTTTGTTCAGCTCCTGGAGCTGCCTCACGAAGGCTTGGAGTACAAGAGTCATGTCCGGGTGCTCTTTGCCATACGACAGTACCGGTGTTACAATGTTGTTCCAGCGCAATCGTGGCGGCAGCTCATTGAAAGCAAGCTGAACTGACCATATACTGTAATTAGATGAGTTGAAGACAGGGCTTCCATCAGAATTTATAGTCAAAGTTAAATCAGTCTCCTCAATTTTTTGACGCGTCTCCTGGTAATGTATACCACCGGTGATGTCGCTCATCAGGCTTTCATTCTCGTGCTTCCGAGTGAGCGAGCTCATTACAGCAGAGCCGACTGGCTTGCTCGATAGGATGGAGACAAGTTGCTTCTTAACGGGGAGACTGATAAAAAAGCTGCCATCACGCACAAGGCCTCAGTATTGCGTATGGCAAATATCGCACTCAATTTGGAGGCGTTTCTTCTCGTCCAGAGTACCTTTTGTGTCTGCAAGGTGCAAGCTGCAGTGTGGACAGTAAAAATGAAATACGACATTGTTCATGTCTACACCACAAACTTTTTTGAAAAGGTTCCTGCTTTCAGGAAACGCTCCATTTCAATGAAGTTGCTGACCAACCTCTGAATTTCCTCAATTGCTCTCCACGAGAGGCCAAATTTAACAGCAATATCCAGAAGCATCATGTATGCGTCACCGCGAGTCAGCCGCCCGCCTTCAATGACTGGAAGCTTGAGATTCTCAACATTAAAAGAGTCACTTGGCAGGTCATACCTGCCGCTTGAAACTTTGTTTTTCTGGTTGAAAAACGATGCGTCACACGGGGATGTAACGCATTCACTACCTTCACTCGAGTTGCTGAAATAATCACCCCTTTCATCTGTGACCTCCAAGTTGTCGTAACTTGCTTCGGAATGCTGGCGTAAACTTTTGGTGTCAGCGTTACAGCACAGCGGTTGTGGTGAATGTGCGGTGGTAGGCCTCTGATTCGTTTGACTTGCTGTCCGACGACGCAATGCTCGTGAACTATCCTCAGCAGATCTTGAAAGATGTCACTTTGTGGGCCGTGGTAGGGGGGGCAGTGGACCCAGGATCCAGGTAGGCTTTCCACCTTTTCTGTGGCACCATGCAAAGGTTTGAGTAGGTGCTGTTGTCAGAGGGGTAGGTTTAATCGAATACCAAGAACACCGAGTTCAATATCTCGTGGGACGAACACAACCTGCAACTGCAACACAACGCAAGCGAGCGCTTATGCCTTGTCCTATTTCGCCCGCATAGAGTTTCTCACTAATGTAGTGAGAAACTATGCTCGCCCGCCAGAGAGGGACAGCTCCGCATTCATACTGCTTTTTCTTTTGTTTTTTCTAACCTTGCAACGATTGCCCTCCTTAATTTTATTTCTAAAAAGTACATAGTAAAATTTTAAAAAAGTTATTTAAGCCACGTATCTGCATGCAAGAAAATTTACTGTAATTTGTGATTTGTGCTGACCAGCGCGGACTATACTTTTTTTTTGCTTTACCATCCTCCATGTTGTGTATACACTATGTGCTTTTCGTAGTGTGGCGTGAGGCTAGTAGTTATTGTCTACAGTGCGAAGTCTCGACTTTTTGTGCGTATACGCAATATGTTTGCTCTTGTACGATTTATCGATGATGATATGGACAAGTGCCAATATGTCATTCCTGTTGGCGACATCGAGGAGTTTGATCCACTGGATGAGAACAATTTCAACAACATATATATCAAAACGTTCATTGAAAAAAAAAGTGCAGAAAGCGAGTGGGTGGAGCCCCTAGTCGAGGCCCCACTGGCTTGAGCGGTCCGCCGTGCCTGGTCGAGGAGCGCTAGTTGCATCTCCCGATCCTCGCTGGCGAGCCAAGTCTCCCACTGCTCCCTTCTGGAAAGCTTGCCGGTTATTTTTGGTATAGTAATTTTGGGTGGCCTGTTCTGGCAATCCCACGTAATGTTGGCGAGAGTTGGCCCGCCTCCGCAGCAAGGACAGCGAACGCTGTACAGCGTGGGGTGAATGGCATGTTTCAAATAAAGGTTTGGAAATGTGTGGGTCTGTATTCAACGCCAGCCTGGATAGGTCAGGGTGTGGTGGACTGTACTTTCTTCGTTCACACCGTTGGTGCTCAAGGATGTCTCGTGGTAAGGGGTTTTCGTCAAAGTGGTTGGCCGCTTGGTTGACAAAAGCACGAGGTGTGACCCCGGTGGTATTTTGGACTCCTGTTCTTGGGGATTGGGGCTAGTACGATCCTTTCACGAAGGACTTTGGACAGAGATTCGAGTTCTTCTCCTGCATACTGTGAACGAGTAGGGTAACCTACGCGGCAAACTAATTTTCTGCCAAAGGAGGTTAAGCTAAGCCTCTCCTGTTGAGAAATGAGTGTCGCTGCCCATAGCTCCTCGTAGTTATTGTGAATTCCTAGGGCCAGCAGGCGTTCAGTAGAGGTTCCCTCTGGTAGGCCAAGAGCCACTTTGTACGACGATCTGCTCAATGCATCTAGGGCCTTTAGTTCTATTTTCATGGGGTCCTGGAAAGGGAGGCTTTATGTGAGACGACTTAGCATAAAAGCCTGAATGAGCCGGATCGTCTCTGTTTCCTTAAAACCTTTTCGGTGATAAGTTACTCTACGAATCATACGTGAGATCTGTTTGACCGTAGTCCTAAGTGTTTTAATGGTGTGGTCTACTCGTTTGTTGCTTTGCAGCCACAGTCCGAGGACTCGCATTTTCTGGACCTCCCTTATCTGGCTGTCTCCTAGAAAGAGGTTCACCGGCTCCGTGAGTTTGACGGCCTTGACCTCGGATCCTGACAAGCTCTGATTTATTGGGAGCGCAGCTCATTCCGCTGCTGCGAGCGAAGGTTTCAAGAACGGTCGCTGCTTCTTGCAGGATTTGTTCTTTTTGTCCTAACAAGCCGTTAGTTGCCCATAGGGTAACATCGTCTGCATATAACGCGTACAACCAGCCCGGGTATGATGTCGAGTATTTAGGCTAAGCGTCTCATGCCGATATTGAAAAGAAGGGGGGAGAGTAGTATTGCCTCTTGCGGTGTACCTCTATTGGGCATGGGAAAAGGGTCTGAGTGCGTAGTGCCGATGCCTATTGTCGCGATGCGAGAGGTCAGGAAAGAGCGGGCGTAGTCATAGATTCTTTGTATACAACCGATGTCGTTTAGCTCAGATAAGTTCATGTGAAATAGTGTCGAATGCGCTTTTCAAATCAAGAGCTAGGGCTAGATTTTCTGCACCAACTGTGGCGTTGCACATAACTTCTTCGCGAAGTAGCAGGAAAACATCTTGTGTCGGCAAATGCTGGCGAAAGCCGAATATGTTTGTGGGAAATAGGTTGCAGTCTTCAATGTAAGACGTGAGACGTGTGTGGATCATATTCTCAAAAAATTTGCCAGGACAGGAGGTTAGTGATATCGGTCTGATATATTGTAGATCATGAGGTTTTCCTGCTTTCGGAATAAGCACAATTGTGGCCTCCTTCCACTGTTGTGGAACCACGCCCCTCTCCCATATCTGTTCATTAAAATACTGAGTAAGCTCTTCTAGGTGCTCGTCGCTCAGGTTCCGGATCATAGCATTTGTGAGGTGATCTGGTGCTGGAGCAGTATTTCTCTTCACAGCTTTCGCTGCCGTGAAGAGTCCTGCCTTAGTTATCAGGGCGTTTAGCACCACGTTTTCTTGCCCTTGGTATGGCAAGGTGCATGGGGGAGTGATTACTGCTCCTACGTACTTCTCTTTAAGCTTAGTGAGGAGGGCCTGATCTGCTCCTGAAAATTCTCTGGCAAATTTTTGAACGGTACAGTTATTGGCAGCTTTGGTTTTTCCTGGTTCCATTATGTTGCGAGGTATCAGGCATGTCTTGGAGGTGTGTAATGTTTCGCGAAGTGAGTCGCAAAAACTCGCCCAACTCGCTGCCTCTAACTGCTGTGCGTAAGCATTTGCCTGCTCGGATATTTCAGGAATTCTGTGGCGTAGTTTGCGATTAAGTCACTGTTTTTTTCATCGTTTAGTTAGCCCCCTTCTGGCTTCCCACATATGTAGCAGATGGTTGTCAACTACCGGCGTTTCCGCTGTGAGCACTAGCCGCTTAGATGTTACTTTATGAGCATCTCATATGCGTGTTTCCCACTCTTCAGCGTTCTCAGGTGATATCTCCGGCATGGGGATTTTGCGACAATTTACCCAGTTCATGATTACCACCTGGCCACAGGGTCATCGAATTTTCGGGGAGCCTACCGACACGCTGATGATGAAATGGTCCCTGCCTAGATTCTCTCCTACATTGGTCCAGAATACCTCGTCTACATTATTTGTGAATGTGAGATCTGGAAAGGTGTCTGCACTGACGCTGTTACCTAATCTCGTCGGGTTTTGAGAGAGAATGATGAGTTGGAGATTATATGCTTCGGCCGCTCGCTCGAGCTCCCGGCCTTAGGGGGTGTCTGTTCGGTAACCCCAGCTGGTGTGAGGGGCACTGAAGTCCCCAAGAAGCAGTAGTCTATCCTGGGTGCCAGAGTGACACATGACATACCGAATGAGGGCTTCAAAATCGGCCCTCCTTTCCTTAGGTGGGCTATACACGTTCGTGATTGTGGTTTTTGCCTTGCTACGCTTCTGCGGTAGTATTGTTACAATTTGGTGGTTGATGCTGCTAGTCGCCAGATAATCTATATTCGTTGCTATGTCCTTGAGCACCATCATCGCGACCTTAGGGCAGTCTGGGTGGGATATCGTGTAGTAGCCAGTCAATCTGACCGACTTGTTACCGATCTCTTGCAAACGAATAACATCAGGTTTGACTGGCACCGTGTTAATGTATTGCTGTAGAGCTGCCGCCCGTTTGTGGAAGGTGTGGCATTTCCACTGCCAAATTTCGAGATATTCGTGATTTGCTCGCATTCTACTCGCCATGAATAGTGATGATGATGATATGTAGTTTTTAATGGTGCAAGGCAACGTTGCTAGACTAGCTTCAGTTTTAAAACTCGGCGCCGTTGCGCGGAACCGCCACCCGCCCGCGCCTTCATGGCGCTGCAGTCGCGCCCGGCTTCACTTCCTCACTAGCCGGCTATGCGGACGGGCCGGACTAAGCACGCGGTGCAGCGTTGGTGTATTCTTTGGTTCGTTGTTGACAGCGAATTTCAGCAAGCATGTCACGGTGGAGCTGTAGCCTTCGCTGAGTTTCTTAAGAATATCAGCAGACGATGCCGACGTGCTGCGTACCTGGCTGCATAGGCCGCTATCGGAATGATGTCGACAGTTCGGCGCGCCAGTTTTTCTGTGCTCGCAGTAATGCGCCGCTTCACTCGGCGCGAAACAGAGCGATTCCTCGTGCCGACCGCGAACTTTGTCTTGTGTTGTCTTGTGTCCCAGACAGTGGCGCATACCCACTATGGGGGATTGGCCAAGAAGCAGGCGGTTTTTTGTATGGTAAGAAGTAAAGCCAAACTAGATTTAAATTGTGGAGCGTGAGAGTAGAACTGTAATTTAGACGTGTGATGAAAATACTGTGAAGAATTTTGATAAAATAAGTTAACATAAATAAATGAAATAATGGAACATATTGATAATTTTAGAAAGTCAGCAAGGTACTCTTTTTGTATCTCTAATAAAATTGTAAATTGCAAGAAAATCATCCCTTTGGCTCGATCCCAGTGAGGTCGCACCAAAAGAAAGAATGGTTGGTGAGGTTAGCTTTAGCCCAAGTTTGGTGAATGAGTGTACTAATAATTTTCTTTGTCTTATAAAGCAGCTGCAGGAGAGAAAACAATGTTCGATAGTTTCAGGTGCACTGCAAAAAGAACATAGAGAACTTTCTGCGAAATACACGGCACGTGCTCGTGCCACTGCTCCCGCGTTCCTCGTCGTCTTCCACAGCTGGCTGCGTGGCCGTTCATCTTTCCAGCCCAGAATTTCCCTTCTGTCGTCGTAATGGGGAGGCCGCGTTTACGGGGGTATGAGCCATTGCTTAAGGGTGTATGAGCCACTCATGGTCTTACGTAACGGAAAGATTTAATTTTGAAGAAATTTAATTTCGAAGAATCACAAGCGGCAAATCGCAGGTGAAGGCTGCTAACCACGGCACCGAGCAAACTCGAGACATCGAACGCAAGCGACAACTGCGGATTGCGGGCATACCGTCAGTGACGTCGTTCTCTCCGTCGCAGCCGATTGTGTGTGTAACATCATAACTGAGAAATACTTTAATGAACCCTCGCGATTAACCCAGTGATAAACACAGGGGCTGCACGTTTCAGCTTCGCTGATTAGGCATCTTGCCGGAATGAAAAATCCGACTTCTTTCTTTATTTTTTTTATTTTTATGTATTATTATTATTATTATTATTATTATTATTATTATTATTATTATTATTATTATTATTATTATTATTATTATTTATTTTTATGGTTTGTGTGCACAAAGACCGACCTGATCTTTCTTTTTGTAGCGCTTCTTTGGCGTGGTGAGAAGCTTCGGTGGGGATGAAGATCATCCTACAATCACGCACTTTGGCCAGATATTCAGGCTCGAGAGCCTAATCTGCGCGAAATGTTAAGACGACAGGAAGAAACACACGACATTCAGAAACGCAGCTTCTGCGCTTCGCTGTACGCGTTTCTTCCTTTCGTACAGTTTACCCTTCTTTCATTATTAACGAACTGGCGCGATAAATCTTGTTGCTGTATGTAGATACCGCTTTTTCGTGGTATCACTGATTCGGACAAGGGAGAACACCAGCGAGCGTGAAACACGCACAAACTGCCCGTCCGCTCGAGCTCAAGGCTGTGACGAGGCGTCTGCAGTGGAGCCCGATGGAGCAGCGTTGCCACCTGGCGGCTGTCACAGGTGGTGACAGCCGCTGTAAGCAAGCGGTCGGGGAGTTTTACAACTGAAGCTAGTCTAGTAACGTTGGTGCAAGGGCCAGTTATGGCCAAAGAGCGCCATGACAAATGGTAATTTAAAGGATTTATTCTGGATGATGTGGACAGTGAAGTTATTATGGTAGGTGTGACATGGCTGTATAAGGGCCTAAAAACTTTCGCTGTACATGACGTAAATATATAACTAGTAAAATAATAACACTGATTAGTTATGGAGGTGGACGATGGCAGTTGTGCTTTGATAAAAAAACATATGAAAACGAGACAACAGTTACACTAAAGCATCAAGACGGCCCTCAAATACAAAGGCTGGCAATCACGTGTTAAAATTTCCTGACCAAATTATTTTCACAATGTCGGTTTCGGCTAAGAAATCTAACACTATTTGCAGTTTAAGAAACGGTTCGTCACTAAGAAAAAATCCTGGGTGAAGTGGTATATTTTCCCGAAATGCAGAAGGGAAATACTTTTTCCTCACTGTTTCTATTGCAGGGCACTGGATAAGAACATGGAGCACTGTCAAGCTATCGCCGCACCTACTACAAGTAGGAGAATCCCCGCCAGTCAAGAGGTAGCAGTGATTACTGTGTGTCCTATTCTTAACCTGCAAAGAAGCACTTCCTTGTACCATGCTGTTTTCTCACTTATCCAATTCCGTAGTTTTGGTTTTATGATGTGTAACTTATTTAATGTTTGAGTATCCCACTCTGCTTGGCAATGTTTCCTCAATTTACGGCGCAGAAAGGGCTTTAGGTCTGTGGCAGGAATGGGGATTTTTCCATCTGTGTCGCTAAAACTTGTTGACGTAGCATTTTCGTCAGCAGCTACGTTGCCTTTTATACCTTTATGGCCAGGTACCCAGCATAGGATAATCGCTTGGGTGCACATATATGCGGAGTACAACAAGCTATACAGCTCATTCAAAACGGGATTCTTATGCTTTCGTAAGATAATTAGGGCTCTCACGACACTTAATGAGTCTGTAAAGACAACAGCCTTAGCGACATTTCTGCGCCTTATGTTTTTAATAGCCGAAAATATAGCGTATGCTTCTGCCGTAAAGACACTGGTGTGTGGGTTTAGTGGCCCAGATGTTGAATATGAGGGTCCGAGGGCTGTGTAAGCAGCACCAGCTGGAGACTTCAAAGCATCTGTGTAATATTCGTCACAGGAATACTTCTCTTTAAGTTCAAGAAAATGTGATTGTATGTGAGCCTCAGGTGCTTGTTTCGATATTTCTAAGAAAGAGATGTCACATTTGATACTCTGCCACTCCCAAGGCGGTGGAAGCTGTGTAGGAGCCATTAGGGCATTGTGTAAAAGAGGGACCCCTGTATTTTCTGAGAGTGCTACCGATCGGAGGGACAGAGGAGGCCTAGTGGCCGTGCGGTTACGAAACACCCTAGCAGTGGACAAGTCGCATATAGTAGAATGACAAGGATAACATCTGGGCTAACTTTCAGGGCGTAGGAGAAAGTTAAATATGTCCTTTGGTAGTGCAATAACCATTCGTTTGATTCGACGTAGAGGGTTTGCACAGGGCTAGTCCTAAAGGCGCCTGTAGCAAAGTGGATACCTAAGTGGTGAATAGGTCTAGCATTGAAAATTATGGGGTTTTACGTGCCAAAACCACTTTCTGATTATGAGGCACGCCGTAGTGGAGGACTCCGAAAATTTCGACCACCTGGGGTTCTTAAACGTGCACCTAAATCTAAGCACACGGGTGTTTTCGCATTTCGCCCCCATTGAAATGCGGCCGCCGGGACCGGGATTTGATCACGCGACCTCGTGCTCAACAGCCCAACACCACAGCCACTGAGCAACCACGGTGGGTAATAGATCTAGCATTTTCAAAGCGCTAGGTGCAGCAGAAATATAGACTATTGCTCCGTAGTCAAGCCGTGTTAATATTAGACTTTTGTAAAGTTTTAAAAGGCACCGCCTGTCGCTTCCCCAAAATGTACGTGACAAGAGCTTCAGCAGATTCATAGTCTTGAGGCACTTTGATTTCAGATACTTCAGGTGTGGTACATAGGTCAGCTTACTGTCTAAAGGATTCCTAGAAATTTGTGTTCATGGCTCACAGATAGCCGTTCTCCATTTAGATCTATTGCGGGGTCCGCAAGTATGCCTCTCTTGTTAGAAAACAGGACGCATGTGCTTTTCTGTGGGTTTACCTTGAAACTGTTTTTGTCCGCCCACATACATAATTTAATTTGCAAAGCTGTACTTGCCGCTCGCAGATACTTAGGTTACCTGATTTGAAACCTATCTGGATGTCATCCACATATACAGAATAAAACATAGTATGTGGTATGGCAGTCTGGACAGAGTTCATTTTGACTATAAAAAGAGTGCAGCTCAGCACACCACCTTGTGGAACACCAGCCTCTTGCGTAAATCGACGAGACAGAACATTACCAACTCTAACACGGAACGTGCGATTGGAGAGGTAACTCTGAATCATGTTCAGCAAGTTGCCTCGAACTCCCATTTCAGACAGGTCACTGAGGATTCCAAAGCACCAGGTTGTGTCGTATGCCTTCTGCATATCTAAAAATACTGACAGGAAAAACTGTTGGTGGATAAAGGCATCACGGATATTTGTCTCGATGCGGACAAGGTGATCTGTTGTGGATCTACCTTCCCTAAAACCGCACTGAAAGGGATCGAGTATCTTGCTGCTTTCATAATAATGGATGAGGCGACGGTTAATCATTTTCTCAAATAATTTGCATAGACAACTTGTCAGAGCTATAGGCCTAGAACTGTTGGGTGAGGAAGGGTCCTTGCCCTCTTTGAGAATAGGGATTACGATTGCTTCTTTCCAGACAGAAAGAATGTAGCCGGCAGAGAACATGGAATTGAAGAGTGACAGTAGTGTTTTTGGGGTTTCAAGGTGTAAATGTCTGATCATCTCATACATAATTCTGTCACTTCCTGGAGCGGACTTGTTGCAACAGTTCAGTGAAGCCTGGAACTCAGCCATTCCAAATGGATGATTGTATGCTTCATTGGATGTGCTTTTCCGACTCAAATGCAGCTGTTGTGCTAGTCACTGGTATTTTAGGAATGTATCTGTATAATGAGATGCACTGGAAATGTGCTCGAAATGTGCTCCTACACAATCAGCGTGGTCCTCAAGAGTGTCTGCTTGTGTGTTTACTAATGGTAGAGGATGAGTTTCGCGCCATTTTAATTTGTTTATCCTGTTCCAAGCTTTTCTTTCGTCTGTATAAGAATTAATGTCGGAAATATATTTTTGCCAGCTATCCCTTTCGGCAGGGCGGCGCGTTCTTCTGCCTTCTGATTTTATTTTCTTAAAGCTAATAAGGTTTTCGATAGTCGGAGAGTCACGGAGCTGATTCCAAGCCTTATTCTGTTTCTTTCGTGCTTCCTTACATTCATCGTTCCACCAGGGAACACGTCGTTTATTAGGCGATGCATTTCTTTGCGGGATACATATTGACGCTATGTCGAGAATAAATGCGGTTAAATATGACACTGCATCGTCAATACTAAGCGCACGAATATCATCCCAGGTCATATATATGTCAGCTCTCCGTATCGCTGCCAGTTCGCTGAGTGAACTTTCCAGTGGGGTACATGTGGAGAACATTTGTCCCGTTTCCATAATTTTAAAACAATCGGGAAATGATCACTCCCGTATGGGTCCTTATGTAATTTCCAGTCCAAGTACGGCACGACTGTACTTGAAACAATGGATAAATCTATAGATGAAAATGTCTTGTGCGCAACGCTGTAAAAAGTTGGCTCCTTCTTATTTAGTAAGCATGCACCCGTACTGAAGAGCAAGTTTTCAATCAGACACCCTCTGGCATCACACCTAGAGTCGCCCCCGAGGTCGCGGGATCGAATCCCGGCCACGGCGGCCGCATTTCGATGGGGGCGAAATGCGAAAACACCCGTGTGCTTAGATTTAGGTGCACGTTAAAGAACCCCAGGTGGTCAAAATTTCCGGAGTCCTCCACTACGGCGTGCCTCATAATCAGAAAGTGGTTTTGGCACGTAAAACCCCAAATATTATATATTATATTATATTATACCTAGAGTCGCCCCACAAGGTATGAAGGGCATTTAAGCCTCCAACGACAATGTAGGGTTCCGGAAGTTGTGCAATAAAGCTTTCAAATTCAGTGTTGGACAGTTGACTGTTGGGAGGAATGTATAAGGATGCAATTGTCAGCAGCTTACTAAAAAGCACTGCTCTGACTGCAACTGCCTCTAGGGGCGTTTTAATCTGTAACTGCCAGCAAGCAACACTCTTATCTACTATTACTGTCACACCGCCCGATGAGGCAAGGGCCTCGTTGCGGTCTCTTCGGAAAGTGGCATACAGTCGGAGGAAGTTTGTTTGTGAAGGTTTCAGATGTGTTTCTTCACACACAGCACCGTTGGGGTGTACCTATATAAAAGTTCCTTAACGTCGTCTAGGTTGTGGAGTAAACCCCTCACGTTCCACTGTGTTCATATTATGTATGTTTTGTGCTGTGTGTCTAAGAGACATAGACTAGATTAGCTCACGGGGCCTCGAAAGGCCCCGTGATACGTAATTTTTCTTTCTTCCCGGTGCGCTCGAGAGAGCTGCACCGTTGCTTGGGCGTCTGAGACGGCGGAGTTGTATTTGTTGTGTCCATCACCTCATCTGAGGCGGTGGATACTGCCCGCGGGATGGGGATTTTCGGGTGAGTGGTGCGCCGATCTGCATGAGCAGTGGCCCTGGGTTCAACAGCTGTTTGTGATGTACATCGTGAAGATGGAGAGGGCACTAGAATGAAACAATATCGGGTTTAATCTCCCACACAAACAGGCAGGTACAGTAGTAGAGCAGCAGCTTCTAGGTTTATTTTATGCAGACAACATTGTGTTGCTACCTAACAAGCAATGTGATCTGCAATGTCTGGCTAATATCTGTGGACAGAAAGGCCACAATTTAGGTTTGAAATTTAGTGTTAGAAAATTAGGTGTCATGGTATTCAATGAGAAAAGTGAACAGACAGTGGCAATACAGGGTCAGGAAATACCTCGGGTAAGAGAATATAAATACCTTGGTATATGGATAAACGAATCCAATTGATGTATGGAAACACAGTAAAAAACAATGATAGTACAGGGGAAGCGAAATGCAGCCATAATGAATCCCAGAGTGCGATGGGGACATAATAGGTACGAGGTGCTTCGGGGTATGTGGAAAGGTGCAATGGTTCCAGGACTTACTTTTGAAAATGCGGTTGTTTGCTTAAAATCAGGGGTACAATCAGGACTCGATGGGAACCAAAGGTCAGTGTGTCGCCTCACATTGGGCACTCACGGGAAGACTACAAATGAAGCTTTGCAGGGTGATATGGGCTGGACTAGCTTTAAGTGAGGGAAGCTCGCAGTAAAATTGATTATGAAGAATGACTGAGGAATATGGAAGAAAGTAAATAGGCTGGGAGAGTGTTGTATCTGTACAGGAAAAACATTGATTCACAGTGGAGGAAAACATCTAGGAAGCTTACCAGCAAGTATGCAGTCTGTAGGGTGGGCAACACAGCAACAAAGAACGTCAAGTGGAGAGTCAGAGAGGCTGAAATAATCTCGTGGGTGGTGGCTTTGGAAAAGAAACCTGCCATGAGTAACTACTTAAGAGGAAAAAACGAAATCAGGAAAGAAACAATTTATGATAACTAAAAGGAAAGCTCATTACTTTTCGAAGCGAGATTGGGATGCCTTAGAACACGCACTTATAAAGAGAGATATAAGACGGAAGAAGAAGCATGTGCTTGCTGCAGTAAAGCTAGGGAAACGATGGAGCATGTTTTATTAAAATGTGAAGACGTCTACTCAGTGGTCGATTTGGGCACCACTGGCCTCCTTGAAGCCCTTGGGTTCAGCGAGAGCAGTGGAAAAGTAAACATGTCCGCAATAGAGATTAGTAAGAGGCTATTGGAAGATTGGTGGAAGAAAAGTAGGGAAACAACAAAAACGGAGACGTACAAAGCCAAGTTTGCAACAGGGGATCAGAAAATTTGGTTGTGGGAGTTCATAGGTTTTTTTCTTTTTTTTCTTTTTTAGCCTAGGTAGGACATTAGGCAGTATAATAGCAAGAGCTTGGTGGCGCAACCCACCGCCCCGTTCCAAAGGGGACGCTCATAACATCCATCCATCCATCTATTCTTGACAAATGCCGCCGATCATACTGCAGCCTGCATCGGCGCAGCATTATACTGAATGCGGTTTTTTACGAGAAACTCACTAGCCGGTACTTCGGAAGGAAAAAAAAAACATTCATATACGCGCACGGAACGAAGAAATGTTAGCAGGCCCCATGTATCAGTACGAAGCTAGGAACAAAAACGGGGAGAGTCGGTTTAGCGAGTTCAATGTACTTCAGCTATAGTTGTTCAGCTGTTCGAAAGGAAAGCACATCCGCACGGATGCACTTGTTAATGGGAGGTGCCTCAAGTATATGTTTAAAACAGCCTGGCTGATTACTTCAGTGCTATTCGCAAATGGGGCTGTTACAGTAACCGGCAGCGCTACCTGCTTGTGAGCACACTCAAGAGGCGCATCTTGTATGAATGGGTGGTCATTGCCATGCACCCATGAGACATTCTATCATATTTCCTTACACCCATTCTTTTTCTCACGTTTTCTGTTCTCTGTGCAAAATGACTGAATATGTGCACACTGTACCATCCCTTTATTTCAGCAGTTCCATGCACACAGCTGGCCGGGCTGGCGTGTACAACACTATAAGATCAAAATCACTTTAAAGTTACACGTCTACATGTTAAAAACTGCAGCGCACTTCCATATATGCTGAGTAGGCAGCGATTACATGATGGCTCTTTCTTTGCCAGCTTTTACCCGCTGCTACTGTGCTATCACCGCTGCTCAGATATGATAACTTGTTGTAGATGCGACAAGATAGACTAGTTTTGAATATATAAATACTTTTGCCAATACACTACTCGAATAAATGGAAGCTCGCTCTACCTGGGGTTTACGGGTGGCATTGAAGAAATGCAACAATTTAGTGCACACATCTTGTTTCCCATTTCTCGAAGCTTGTAGTCATCAGACTTGGGAGCAAAAGCACACGTTATTTATCCAGGTTGTTCAAAAACAGTTTCTTATCTGCACATTAATTCCAAAATTCAAAAATATTCAATTATGGGGTTTTACATGCCGAAACCACTGTTTGATTGTAAGGCACGCCGTAGTGGAGGACTCCGGAAATTTCGACCACCTGGGGATCTTTAACGTGCACGTAAATCTAAGTACACGGATGTTTTCACATTTCGCCTCCATCGAAATGCGGCCACCATGGCCGGAATTCGATCCCGCAACCTCGTGCTCAGCACCCTAACACCACTATAGCCACTGAGCAACTACGGCGGGTAAATTCGAAAATTAACATAGTGCATTAGATTAGGCACAAGAATGGCGGCATACATTTATGGCACTGCCAGGATTCGTACAAGCAACACAGAAAAAAATTCCTGGATACTCAAGGACTTTCAAGGCCCTTCTAGGAGGTTTTCAAGGACCTACTACGAAGCTGTATTTTGTAGGTTTGCAACACAAAAGTATTTGAAAAAAACTAATATTTTTATTGCACTCAATGTGGAATAACATATCTGTCAAGACGCACCAAGGAAAGTTCAAAAGACCTCCTGAAGCTTTGCCCCAATCTCTTTCTTCAGGTTTAACAATTGCTCAGCCTTAGCCTTTGCCGCTTCTCTCATGGAATTTGATTTGATTATGTAAATGATGTCATTGGCTGCTTCCGTCTTTTCAGCATAGTCATCTGCTGATGCAGTAACAGCTGCTTCCAGTATCTTCCAGTATCTTCCTTTTTTTATTGAGACTGTCAAGCTGGTCCTCAGCATGGTGCTTTTTTTACTGCTTGACACGTTCTTGTTCCTGCCTTTTCTGAGCTTCCAAGTAAGCACTATAATGATGCCTTGCAGCTGATGTGGCCGTCCTCAAATCTTTTGTGATGACAATGTTAAAGATACCACCTGCTTTTTCCACTGCATCGCACACAATTCATTGCGAGATGTAAAAGAAGCCTTTCAAGTTCTCTACAGAGATCTGTCGGTTTATGCTAATGCCTCTCTCAACAGTTGCCTGACCATGGCTTAGCACAAGCAAAGATTTTACAACTTTCCACAGCTCTGCATAAGAGGCATTGAACTGCAAAAGTTCACCAAAAAGGTGTCCAGACTGGTGGCTTTCTCCGAAGTCACAGTTGATGTTTTTCTTGTAACAGCTCCGTGTACTCTGCAAGTACAGAGTCTCGATGCTGATCTGTCAGCCTCCCTGCTGCAATGAGTGCTTCCAACACTTTCTTGAGGCCTGCCAGGCACTCATTAGGCCTGCAGCACATTTTCCAAGGGTCAAGTGAGGAGAGGCCTCTAACCACTGGGAACCTCGAGGGGCTCTTCTCAAGGACCTCCTTCGTCACTGCGACTAGAAACTGCTTACACTCCATCTTGAACTGAAATATATCTTCTGCACTTGCATTGCGCTTCTTCGCGATTTGTTCGACTGTTTAACCAACGTCCACTTTTTCCAGTGGTGTTAGAGGTCGGCCAGCTCGTTTCCCTACCAAGCGCAGGGACGCCGACATGGACAGGCGTCGTTTCCAAAACAGCGGTGGTAGTAGCAAACGCGAGACGTTGTAGTTGATGCGTCATTGCGGGTGCCCTTGCGTCTTGATTTACTGAAACTACGGCTGCATGGGCGACGAGATGACTCGTGTCGGTGTTCCGCTCCAGAGATGATGCGTTCCAGGCGTTCACACAAGGAGTTAAGCAGAGATTGCGCTGCTGAGGAGCAGGGAAGGGTTTGCAGGGCGGTTGTATTGTCACCCGGAGACGATGCCGTGGCTGTGATGGTTGGGGTGGCTACTTCCATGACTTTGTTGGCCAAGGTGGCAAGTCCGGTAAGGTCCGTGGTAGAGGCTGTTGCCAGGACCATCTGCACATTAGCCGGTAGTCATTGCAAAAACAATTCGCGTAACAGCGCGTCATCGATGGATCTCGAGTTGTTTCTGAGTAGCTGCCTCACCCTGCGAAGAAGTTGACTAGGGAGTCGGTCCCCGAGTTCTTCAGCGGACAGATGCTGCTGGATTCAAGAACGCTGTGAAGCTGCTGTGCGCTGTAGCAGGGCTGCCTCGAGATCATCATAGGTGGCGGTAGACAATGGGGAATTCAAGAAATCTGCTACTTCGTCAATGGCGGTGAGCGAGAGCGCTGCAACGGCGTAATTAAACTTTGAGGCTGGAGAGCAGATACCAGCGACTTGAAATTGCGATTCGGCCTGAAGAAACCATGCCAGGGGATGCTGGTCGCAATACTGTGGGAGGCAGACAGCAATGCCCAAACAGGAGGGCTCACCGTACTCCTCGGAAGGGTTCTGGTCTTGAGCTCTCGTAGCGTTGGTCTGGTCCATGGTCGTCTCTACCACAGGAGCGTATGGCAGTATCACGTCCGCGGTCACCAAACTGTAGTGACGAGCGACCACGTACCAGTAAAGTCTCGGGGTCTCATGGGAGAGGAAAAACCGACACTCAATCTCTTAGCGTAGCATTTTTTTATACCCTTTCAGAGCGCTAGCCCATGCCGGTGCATGCCAGCCGCTCATGCCTCGTGCAGAAGCGAGCATCTACGTGACTCTCATGCGGCGCTGATGCTCTGCCGCTGCATACCGAAAGAATTTTCCGAGAAAACGTGGTACAAGCGAAGATATTACAAGCGCTACATTAACCTTTCCCATTACCCCTCGGTCTCCTTCATTCCGAGAAAATGGGGTGCCACCAGTGGCAGTACTTCAGCCAAGACATTACTTTTCATTACTATGTGGGATGGCGCAGCTGAGTGTGAGCAAACGACAGTCAGTTTCTTCTGGAAGTGGGCAATTCTTATCAAAAGTAAAAACATGACTACTTAATACTTCAGACTGCTTAGTACTGCATCAATTAATATGTGCAGTAACAGTAGGAAGAAGTGCACTGACGCAGACATCCTGCTTCCTTTATGTCAGCCATATTGGCTAATGGCAGCTCTACGACAGCAGCTGACAGCCACTGACAGCTGGCCCACCGCCATGGGCAGGCCTTCATTTCAAGAGAGGTCACCTTTGCGCTCTGCTTCTGAACTCTAAGGGCTGTGCACAACTGCAAAATTTGGCTGAGATGTTCACAGCTGCGTATGCTATCCGCGTTCATGAATGAATGTGTTTTATCACCAAGCCCAAGGGTGTTCCAGGGCCCCTTCGATGGTGTTACTTTTGATAAAGAAATTATCAGTGCACGTGATAGACTGAATCCACAAGCACTAGAGCAGCCAACAATGAACGTCACTTACACATTCCTAAGAGACCCTGTGCAAAAGATAAATTAAAAAGAATATTTCATTAGTGATTACCTTTCACTCAATCACCACAGATAGCTCTGTAATTGGATTGCCCATCTGCGAGTACTTGGGCTAGTTTTCATAGCTTGGTACCACTACCCTCAAAGAGATATTAGAGTCATGGAGTCGAGGCCTAGCAGGTGTTCTTTATGGATGGTGACCGCTGGGCCTGCATCAGTGCAATGTCCTGCAGATTACTCTATTAGCAAGACCTGCCACAAAGCACAGCACAAAACAATTATGTGTTTCTGGCCAAGCTGCTCAGAGGTTTCCCTAGTAAAAAAAAACTAAGCAGGCAACATGAGTCCCGCCTACTAGCATGAACTGGTTCTAAACACAGATTGATTGACTGTAGGGGCTTAGCATCCAAAAGCAATGCACTGGCTGCTTTAGTGGAGGGCCCAATAAAGAATGATTCTTACAAGTTTGTGTTTTTCATTCATGTCTTTAGAACACACCCACCATAGAAATTAGGAACACAATGCGATAGCCACTGAGAAGCCATTGTCAATTGGCAATTGAATTTTATGTCGGAAGACAAACCACTTGATAGGATGTTTCAATCAAGTATTTAAGAGGAAGCTTCACCACAGGGCCAACTAAAATTTCCCTGTTCAAATACTACATGCGAAACACAAAAATTATCTCATATTAGACAACCACTGAATCCATTTTGAAAAAAAAACAATTTCTGCAATTAAGACAGAAAGCCGAGTTCTACGAACGGCAGAAAGCAGAGTCACAATTTATGGTCCCATTGTTTCTATAAATATTATTAAAAACCAGGAAGTTTAGGAAAACTTCAAGGACAAAGTTTGCAAGATCACAGCTTTCCACCAATACCAGATAATGGCTTTTGTGAACTGTACCTGTTAAAGGGACACTAAAGAGAAACACTTAGGTCGGCTTAGACTCAAAGATTTTTTTCAAAGCTCTGCAGTGTCAATAATTTTGTACGAAGCGACTGATTATTAAACAAAAAAATTAAAGGCAATGTTTCACTTTCTCGAATTTTGCAGTAGAATACCAGTGTCAATATCTCATCGTCATATCACGGATTTCAAAGTGCCTCATCATATTTGGGTCATAATGGCTCAGTAAAGGTTCTCGAGACCTGCCAAGTTCAGTCTTTCGATCCTTTACAGTTCGATGCAACCCATCTCCACCGATAAAAAAAATCAGCTAGGCCCGAGTAGCCACTGCCAAAATTCATGCCGTCATGGCAAGCTGGTGTGGGAACTTCAAGGTGGCGGTGCTATCCGTATTTGATTCTTGCATCTTTTCTGGCATGGCAAGCCTCTTCTCGCAGTGAAGTGTCACTCTCGGTATCGCAAAAAGGCAATTTACTAAAACAGTTCAAATTGCTTTCTCTCTCTTTAGTGTCTCTTCTAAGCATTTGAAGAGAACAAATGTAAAACAGGAGTCTACAGCCTATGTGAAATTGTTAAAATGCGTACAAGCGTCCTGCTCACAAACTAGTACTGTGTTATTTTGGAGTGGCGTATAATACATTAATCTTGCGCACTTTAGACGTCTAAATAGGCACAGTCTACAGAAATGTAACAACATTTTTTATTTGCGAGTTTTATGTATTCCTTAAAGTTGGGAAATGTTGACTTTTTCGTCTTCATGTGCACTATGCAATGACTTGGCGAACTTACCTCCCATGCTCTGGCGATGCCCCGCGTTACGCAGTGATGAACGTAACACTTCTTCACGCTGGGATGCTGTCCTACACAGCCCAAACCTCGAAGAACAGTTATGGGCTGTCCAACGGGCCCGCGATGCAGCGGAGAGGCTCGGCCTCTCTGTCCCGACGTGGGAGCGGCCCGCTGCGCGCTAGGGCGCGCCCTAAAGGACCCGAATAAAGTTTTTCATCCATCCATCCATCCATGTAACCAACCTTGTCAGACCCTGTGTAGTGGATGTCAATCAAAATTATTTGTCCATTTTCATGTAGTTAGCTCTTCGGTTATTGCTAGAAATGTGCTTGTTTTTGGTGGTCTTAAGTTTTTGCTTTCAAGAAGCAATAGTTGCAACGTATACCGTGACACATTAAATTGTATCCCGACCATTGGTGCTTTGAATGGAAGTAAAGCAGAAATATTTGCTCACATATTTTTTAGAATTGGTATGCAAAACTGCAAACAAGCACCTCAATCAGGATGAATGCACATAACAATTTGCTATTTTTATTATGAGTACAGAGTAATAAAAAAATCTGAAATATACAAAATATGCACCTTGCTCCTAGTTCCCAACTTCTGTAAGTTAGACCATGCAAAGAAGATTATGCATATTTGGTGGTGTGAATCTCAGACATAGTGAAGCCCATGTTATGTGGGAGAGCCATTTCTTTACAGATGCGAAAATGGGTAAGTGCCTATGGTGCAGGGAGCATTTGACTTTAGTCATTGCAGAAAGCACCTGTATCCTTCTTTTACTGTATTATTTAGAGTGTCGAAGGAATTGCTGTCAGGTTGGGGAGCATGCACAAGCATCTGCACAGTTGATTATTTTGTTCTGTCAGCTTTCTTTGTGCACAAGCTGGTCTAGCCGTGCCCCTAAAACTGGTACTGCAGCCTTCACACTCTTTCTACTGTACCTGAACAGTACTTTATTTATTTATTTATTTATTTACAAATACTGCAGCCCAGAAGGGCTATTGCAGGAGTGGGTGAATACAAATGCGAGAAAGAAAATCACTATACAAAAGAAGCATACGTGAGTAACATGACTAAGGGGAGCATTCAATGGCATCCCCAAATTCTCTATGTGGTAAAGAACGGATGGAACCAGGCAGGTCATTCCAGAGTTCAATTGTGCGAGGAAAAAAACTATATTTAAAAGTGTTGGTGCGAGCAAAAAAGACGGATAAGTTTAAGTCATTGCTGTTTCTCGTGATTAGGGGCTTTGCACGGGCCAGATATGTGTTAGGGGAAGCATAATGTGGAGAGTAAAATAGAGAGTGTAAAAGTTTCAGAGAATTAATGTGACGACGGTGGGAAAGAGGGGTTAAACCAAGCATATTCAGATGAGATGACGGTGAAAACATTCTATCATAACGGCGGTATATGAAACGAACCGCCTTTTTCTGAACAGATTCAATTTTGTGGACGTCCGAAATTTTGTAAGGGTTCCATATGGTAGACGCATATTCAAGAATAGGTCTTACAAGTGTTTTGTATGTAATGAGTTTAGTTTCTTTGGGGGCAGCACGTAGAGTTCGGGTTAGATAACCAAGTTTTTTTAGTCCTTTGTTGCAAGTTGTTAGAATATGTTCTGACCAGGATAATCTTGGAGTGAAAAGTAGGCCTAAATACTTATACTCATATGCGCGCTGCAGAAAAGTAGATTTGTAGGAGTAGTTGAAATATGAGCAATTAGCATGCTTGTGAAAGGACATGGCGACTGTTTTCTTGAAGTTAATGTTCATTTGCCAGAGTTCGCACCATTCACAAAAACTTATAAAAGATTGATTCAGAGTGTTATGATCGTTAGGTGAAGAAATGACATTGTAGAGAACGCAGTCGTCAGCGTAAAGCCGAATTTTTACTGAAACAGAGCTTGGAATGTCGTTAATGTAAAGCAAAAAAAGCAATGGCCCTAAAATAGAACCTTGGGGCACACCGGAAGATACTGATGCGTCAGGAGAGTTGAATGAATTAAAAGAAACATACTGTGAACGATCAGAAAGAAAACTACGGATCCAGTCAACGAGAAGAGGGTTATTAAGGATAGAGCTTAGTTTATGTAATAGTTTAGGATGTGGTACAGTATCAAATGCTTTGGAGAAATCAATGAAGAGTGCATCTAATTGATGACCTAAATCAAGAGCAGAAGCGATGTCATGTGTAAATTCAGTTAATTGAGTCACTGTGCTAAAACCACTACGAAATCCATGCTGAGCGCTGCATAAAATATTATTAGACTCGAGAAAAGTGATAATGTGTTTATAAATTATGTGTTCAAGGAGTTTGCATGCATGAGAAGTTAACGAAATGGGTCTATAATTTAGTAGAGATTGTTTCTGCCCAGATTTGAACAATGGAATGACTCTAGCCCGTTTCCATGAACAAGGAACTGTACAAGTGGATACAGATTTCTCAAAAATCAATGTGAGGTATTGACACGTCCATAGCGCATAACGATGAAGGAACACATTGTTGACATTGTCTGGACTGCAGCCTTTCTTGGTGTCAAGATTTAAAATAAGGTTCAGGACTCCTTGCTTACATATTGTAACATTGTCAATTGCACGGGACATGTTAGTTGTCGTGGAGTAGGGAGGAATTACGCCATTGTCCTGTGTGAATACAGACTGAAAATATTCATTGAATGCTTTAGCAATAGGTCCAGGATCGCTTACTTCGGAATCATCTAATAGAAATGTCTGGGTGGTGTTCTTTATTGGCGAAAGTGAGCTCCAAAATTTTCGTGGGTTACTTTTAACTAAGTTAGGTAGAGTGAACTGATAATAAAAGTTCTTAGCTGCGTCCATTTTTTGACGGAGTTCTTCCTTCATAAAGCGGAACTGGACATTTGTTTCGGCATTCATGTGGCGCTTCCGACGTGCTCTGGCTACTCGACGCTTCAAATGCAGTATTTCCCTTGTCATCCAAGGAAGGTCTAGATTTTTCTTTTTTGTTTTCAATGGCACATAGCGCTCTATGCAAGTATGGACAATGTTTTCAAAATGGGATACTATAGCATTGATATCACTGGTAGTGCATAACTGGGAGAATCTGTCGAATGAAATGCTTAATGTATCAAGTATGGACGTATCATCTGCATGATTAAAATCGTAAAAACTAGTATATTCATAGTGGCGCCTTGAAACTGAAAGATTAATAGTAGTAATAACAGCCTTGTGATCGGAAATACCGTCCGTAATCTCACACTCAAAGCCACTCGTAAAGAGCGGTGCACTTAGGAAAATCAAATCTAGTATGGACGACTCTCTAGTAGGGTTAGATACAATTTGTTTCAATCCAAGGGATAGTGTAAATTCAACCAACTCTCTAGAAAGAGGGACGTTATCACCAGTTATCGATAATGAAGCCCACGAAACGTTAGGTACATTGAAGTCCCCCATGCAGATTAAATTTGAGGAGCCAAAACCGTGCTCTTGGATGAACGCGTTAAGGATCATTATTTCATTTGAGGTATGTCTGGGAGGTCGATAAAACACACCAATGATTACATTTGTTTTACCAATGTGCACCTTACACCAGACCGTCTCGATTTCAAGTGGGGATTGTAGTACAGAAAACTGTAGATCAGAGCGCAAAAACAAGGCAACGCCTCCGCCTCTGCCCGCATTCCTGTCTACTCTTATGACGTTATATCCTGGGGGAGTTACCTCGCAGTCAAGGATGTCGCTATGCAACCAGGTCTCAGTAACACCGATAACATGTGGGGAATGTGATGCCACCAAAGAGGAAAAGCTTGAATATTTGTTAGATAGGCTTCTTGCATTAAGATTTAATATACAAAGTTTATCGTACTTGTCATTGTTAAGTCAAGGATTGTTCCCCTGGGAGAGTGGTAAATGATGGTGAGTGGTGCGGTCAGGAGCTTTTACAAGAGAGTTGGAAACAACATCCCAATTGTAGAGCTGATTTTCAACAAACGCATGGTCGTACCTGAGGTGTACCACTGAACCATTGTTACGGAATTCTGCTGTAGCGTCCCATAGTTTTTTACGGATGGATCGTACGTTTGAAGAAAAATCTTCAGATAATCGCCACTGAGACCCTTTTAGCTTATAGCCGTTCTTTAGAGCACTAATCTTTTCGCGAAAATCTAGGAGCTTCATAATGATGGGGCGAGGTCTCCCACCTCTAGGTCTACCAAGCCTATGCAATCGCTCAATTTGAGGAAAATCAAGCTTTAGTACGTCCGTAAAAAAGTTCTTAACTTGCGATTGCAGCGATTCATTAGTGTCATGCTCAGATTCTGTCAGACCATAAAGAATAAGGTTGTTGCGACGCGAGCGATTTTCCAAATCATCGTTTTGGGAAGAAAGTGTGTTAATAGTGGATGACATTTTCTGAATTTGGCTCTGTAGGTTATCGTAGTGGGCTGTGCTAACCGTGGGCGCCTGCTGCTCAAGATCAACTATGCGTTTTTCAATTGCCTCAAATCGAGCGTCGATAGATTTTCGCATGTCGGCTATATCTTTTGTTATCTTATTTTGCCCTGCAAGAAGCTGAGCGAACATTTCGGATATCATAGAGCCAGACTCATCTGTTTGAGTGGCGGAGCGTTTTGTAGGGCCCGGGTTTGTTTCAATATCGCCACTCAGTAGGAGGCTGCTCATACAGTAAACAAGATCAGCACATACAGAAATATATGCAGAAAGACGTTCGTGTGGGCAAGGCATCAGCAATAAGAAGCGGTTGTCAGATCGAATACAATAAGCGTCCGTAAGGTAACATACCTGCATGAAGAAGAGACAGCGTTTGAACATCTGGCCTGTATTGCTGCTGCCTTGCCCACTGAAGCGATGAAGCTGCGGTGTGGCTTTTATACTGAACGGAGCCGGCGTCGTGACTCGCATTAGTGCACCATCCAGGCTGACGTCACCGATGGCAGAGGTCAGTATCTTGTCGAATCCAGCGGTGAACATTGCATTGCAGCGGTGAACACTCATGCCTTGTACAGTAATGTACAGTGTTACACAATATTGTGCAGTAATGTATAAGGGTATTTGCAGAATCAGTTTTCCAAAAGTAGGAGATTAGACTGCTAGTAAAGTTTCTGCTGCCGTGGTGTACCGTGTTTACTCTCGCACTGGTTATATCATTACGGAAAAACAGCTAGCCTCGTCTCACACCTTGCTTCTGCCAAAGGTAGGTCTGAAATCGACTGCATGCTTTTGTGTGAGTAAACACTCGACACAATGGGAACGATTGCTTGTCATAAGTTGTACATATGCTGTCTAAACGCCGATGGATAAATTCAGCCTACAGGAGGATAAAATAAACTTGCACTTTATATTAGACGAACAAAGTCAAAACAACATGCACTTCTGAGCAAGTACTGATGTTTGAGACATCGCTGCAACAGCATAGAAATTGGATTGGAAAATTATACAACCCGACAGAAGCTTCTCAGTATTCCCTGCTGCTCTCATTTAAAACTCATGCTGCCGTGCTGATCAAAGTGCAAATTTGGCGTTGTTTGTTTATGGGAGTGCCAGGAGCATTGAAGACTAGTTTTGTTGATACCCCCTCCCCCTGTTGAAGTTTAATTTTTGTAGACTCCTCAATGTGCCGAAAATTGCAGAATCTGACCAATTGTTTAACTGCAGTCATCAGTTCATTTGGTGCATGGCATTACTCATGGTAGATTTCTAACGGCAATGTTTAACAGCATGTCAAAGAACTGTCGATCAAATCGATTGATTTCTTTGAGATCGGTAATGTGAAATATAAACAGAAACTTTGCAAGACTTCTGATAATAGAAAAAAGAAATGGTGCTGTGAGGAAGAGAAGAACTATTCAGACAATTTGGGCTTGTTGGCATGCCATTTTTATCGAAAAGTTATGGAAACGAAAAGTACATGGAAACGAAGAAACAATACACAAGACAGAGCAGTAACTTCGAACAGCATTTCATTCCTGGGAACAGGGTTTTATAAGACATGACATGTAACATGCATGCTTGCATCACCTTGCAAGAGATTCAACCTCCTTATCACTCAAACACACACAAGGGCAGGTTGCACATTCTGACCCAAGCCTTAAAATCATACAGTCTTCAACACTTCCTTATGTAGTAAAACCTCAATAATTCAACCAAATTCAGTTAATTCATTGAACTTGCACAGCTCTATAATTTACAATGTAAATTATAGAGCTTTACAATGTATTACAATGTATTACAATTATTTACAATGTAAATTATACTGAATAATTTGAAACGCCTGCATGCATTTGTCTGGATAATTCATAATTTCTGGTAGCGGCCTCCGAAAAAGGCATGCTGTGACGTGCTTCTGGCTTTGCATATCTCGGAGGTGGTGTTAGAAATATGACGACCATGTCGTGTCTCTGGCTCCTGCAATTGCTTCTTTAACTTGCTTCTGGTATTGCTTCTGGCAACTTTGCCAAGAGGGCGTTGACGCTGTCAAGTGTCAACTACAAAACCAGCGGAGCAGCACTGTGACGATGGGGCGTGGAACCGGCGAGATGGCGGTGACCCTTACAAGTTTTCTACTGCTCACGCAGGTGTTTACGGCGAACTTTTCCCCGGCGGTCCTTCCTCACAGATTACCTTTCGACGACGTATGCCTGGAATTGTTCGACAGCGGTTCTTCGTCTTCGACAGATTTATTCGAGGCCTTCAAGCTACAACAGTGTCCAGCTGGTGACGAATTTGAACATTTTCCGTTTCCGAGCTGGCAACTTTGCCAAGAGGGCGTTGACGCTGTCAAGTGTCAACTACAAAACCAGCGGAGCAGCACTGTGACGATGGGGCGTGGAACCGGCGAGATGGCGGTGACCCTTAACAAGTTTTCTACTGCTCACGCAGGTGTTTACGGCGAACTTTTCCCCGGCGGTCCTTCCTCACAGATTACCTTTCGACGACGTATGCCTGGAATTGTTCGACAGCGGTTTTTCGTCTTCGACAGATTTGTTCGAGGCCTTCAAGCTACAACAGTGTCCAGCTGGTGACGAATTTGAACATTTTCCGTTTCTGAGCTGGCAACAATGCCAAGAGGGCGTTGACGCTGTCAAGTGTCAGCTACAAAAGCAGCGGAGCAGCACTGTGACGATGGGGCGTGGAACCGGCGAGATGGCGGTGACCCTTACAAGTTTTCTACTGCTCACGCAGGTGTTTACGGCGAACTTTTCCCCGGCGGTCCTTCCTCACAGATTACCTTTCGACGACGTATGCCTGGAATTGTTCGACAGCGGTTCTTCGTCTTCGACAGATTTGTTCGAGGCCTTCAAGCTACAACAGTGTCCAGCTGGTGACGAATTTGAACATTTTCCGTTTCTGAGCTGGCAACATTGCCAAGAGGGCGTTGACGCTGTCAAGTGTCAGCTACAAAAGCAGCGGAGCAGCACTGTGACGATGGGGCGTGGAACCGGCGAGATGGCGGTGACCCTTACAAGTTTTCTACTGCTCACGCAGGTTGGCTCTTTTTGCTCTTTGAAAGCGTCTCGCTTTATTTTGCCGGTTCCACCCCAACTGCTTTATCTTACTTTTTCCTGTCGGAGACGCGGTTCTGTGGTGTCGAATCGTGTGCATGTCAAGCGGCACTTTTCACTTTTTCGTAGCCCGGCATTTTATCTACTTATTTTGCTGCTTTGTGGCGGAAATATTGAGTGTAACCCAGGTCCGTCAACTGCTAAACAAATCCAAGAACTGTTAAAGGGTCAAGATGCAATACTTTCCAAGTTATCGCAGCTCACCGCAGACGTTACTGACGTTAAAGCTCGCCTTCTTTCGTTGGAAACTAAGCTAGCAAAGATCGACACAATTGAAAAAACCTTGGCTAACGTTGAAGATCAGCAGCGACAAGATCATGATGCTTTGGCAGGCATGATTAAAAAATTGGACGACTTGGAAAATCGTGGGAGGCGCAATAATTTGCTTTTTTATGGCTTGGCAGATTCTAATGCCAATGAGACGGCAGCCAAGTCTGAGGAACTCATAATAAGTCTGTGCACTGCGAAGCTTGAATTGCCTTCGTTAGCTATTGAACGTGCGCATAGGCTGGGTAAATTCTGCGCAGGAAAAAATCGGCCCGTCATTGTTTGTTTCAATTCTTTTAAAGACCGCCAAGCCGTGCTTGAAAAAGCATTCAAGCTCAAGGGATCGAGCGTTGCTATATCTGAAGACTTTTCCCGTACTGTCCGTGATAAGCGAAAAAAATTATGGGCGTATGCCAAACAAAACAGCGAAGAAGGCTTGAAACCAGTTCTGAAGTTTGATACGCTTCACTTGGGGAGCAGGCGCTTTCAATGGGACGGTAAAACCGGCGTTGCACGGGAGCAATGACAAATTACTGTTAATGCTGCGATGTGCCCCGTCAGCGTTCTGTTAGTCAACTGCCGCAGTGTCAAAAATAAAATTGATGATTTTCACTTTTTTCTTCGTACTATCCAACCGACCATTGTTTTGGGAACAGAATCTTGGCTTGACCCAACTGTCGCAAGCACTGAAGTATTTCCGGACACGTACGAGTGTTTTCGTCGTGACCGCTGTACGCGTGGTGGAGGGGTGTTTATTCTTGTCCACAATAGTATCCCAAGCGTGCAAATGAAATTTCCGGATAATGAAACTGAATCGATTTTTTGTAAAGTAAGGTTACTCAATGGGAAAGCAATTGTTCTTGGGTCATTTTATAGGCCTCCTGGTCCTTCTGTAGAACCACTAGTTCATTTAGGCAATTTTCTTGAAACTATTAAGAATGAATGCCTTGTTCTAGGGGGGGACTTTAACCTTCCGGATATTGACTGGTCAGCTGGGGAACCAAGGGATACTGCTCGAGGGAGCCTATACTCAACTTTCTTTGATATTTTAGATCAGAATGCTTTTTATCAGTATGTGCACGAGCCATCACGCACTGACGGAACAGGTCACGTACTCGACCTTTTGCTCTGTAACGTGCCTGATGTTGTATACAATGTACGGGTGTTGCCAGGTTTGAGCGATCACAACGTTGTTCTAGCAGATTTATCAGTTCAGTATGTGAAGGTTGCAAAAACACCTAGTCGAAAGATTTATGCCTACAGCAGGGCCAACTACGAGGCGATTAGAGCTGCTTTCGAGTCGTTCTTTCCAACTTTTGATGCACTCGCAGATAATCTAGATATCGAACAACTATGGAATACCTTCAAATTGAAATTGTTCGAACTACGTGAAGCTTTTGTCCCATCACGAGTTATATCAAGTAGGCGAGCTCGAGACAAACCCTGGTTTAACACAGAGTTACGTGCCCTTGTTCGACGACAGCGACGAAACTATCAAAGATATAAGGCGTCTAATTCGCCAGAGCATTTGGCCTTGCTAAAAGCAACAAAAACTGAATTTAGGCAAAAGTCTGACATCGCTAAGGACTTCTATTTCTTTAATCTAGGAGAAAGACTTGTCAGGGATACCAAAGAATTTTGGAGGTATGTGAAGCGTAATGGCACAGACAACAGATCAATACCTGCTTTGAAAAATGAGGAAACTATTATTCATGATAATGAGTCTAAAGTTGAAATTTTTAGCCGTTATTTTTCATCTGTCTTTTTGCCGTCTAGCTCACGTACTGTCTGTTTTGAATTACCTGCTGAAATAGACCCCATGCCAGAAGTTACCTTTTGTGCCGATGGTATCCGTAAATTATTAAAAGATGTGAACCAGGCTAAGGCATGCGGCCCTGATGACATTCCTGCCGCTATCATACGGAACTGTGCGGACGCGTTATGCTTTTATTTCGTCCGGATGTTTCAGAAGTCTCTCAATGAAACTGATATGCCAGATGATTGGAAGTTAGCGCGAGTCGTGCCCATACATAAGAGTGGGGTGCGTAACTCCGTTCAGAACGACAGGCCCGTTTCCTTAACTAGTATAACCTGCAAAATTATAGAGCATGTAATATACAGTTGTGTTATGGCCCACTTAACTAAGCATAATCTCCTAAGTCCCTGCCAACATGGCTTCAGGCGTGGTTTATCGTGCAATACACAGTTGGTAGAGTTTATTCATGATTTAGCCTCGGCAGTTGATAAGCAACAAGTTGTGGACTGCGTTTTTTTGGATTTCAGTAAAGCGTTTGATGTAGTCGCACACAGTCTCCTACTCTCCAAATTAAAAGCTTATAACTTGGATGGTAAAATAATAGCGTGGATTGCCGAATATTTGTCATTGCGGAAACAGGCTGTGGTTCTGAACGGTATATCTTCGCAATATGCGTCAGTTACGTCGGGAGTTCCCCAAGGCTCAGTGTTGGGGACACTATTGTTTTTGTTGTATATTAATGATATTTCAGTTGGTATACAGTCTTCATTCAGGATGTTTGCCGATGATTGGGTTGTTTACAGAGTCATAGATGCAATTTCCGATTCACAAATCCTGCAAGTTGACCTAAACACTATCGCAGACTGGTGTGTGCGTTGGGATATGTCGTTAAATATAAATAAGACTGTTCACATCACCTTTACAAGAAAACGAGCTAATCATCCCTATATGTATAGAATTCATGATTCAACTCTAAAAGTAAGCAAGGAATTTAAATATCTAGGTGTGTTTTTTACTTCTGATTTACGATGGAACAAGCATGTTAACTATATTGGAAATAAGGCAGCATCAGTTTTGGGATTCTTGCGGCGCAATTTTAGTCATTTACCGAGTAACTTGAAGACGCAGTTGTACTTTAGTCATGTACGTTCAATACTTGAATATGGATGTGTTTGTTGGGACCCACACACATCTGAGCTTATAAACAAATTAGAAAAAATCCAGAATAGGGCAGTTAGATTTGTTCTTGGTAATTATAGCCGGCAGCTTAGCATGACAGAAAGCAAACTTAAACTTATATGGCAAGAGCTGAAGGATCGTAGAAGGCATATTAGATTAAAATTTTTCCACGATATTTATTATTCTAAAACAGGCATAATCCGCGATAAATATATCCAGGCACCACACTATATATCTAGGCGACTTGACCACTGTTTGAAGGTCAGGGAATTTTCTTGTAGGGGTGACGTCTTCCGTTATTCTTTTTTTGTTAGAACTGTTCGAGATTGGAACAGTTTGCCATCGACCATTGTATATATTACAGAAAATGATGCTTTTTACCACGCATTGAACTAATTTGTTGATGTATTGATTCAAGTTTGTAACCTCCCTGCTGTAATGCCCTACCGGGCGATGCAGGTAACTAATAAATAAATAATAAATAAATAAATAAATAAATAAAAAGTAAGATTAATTCCTTCTGGCTCTTGCAGAACCTAGATGCATGGCCTTAGAGATTGACTCCGTAAGAGTTGTCACTGGTGTTGCAGTTCTGACACCACCAATTGAGTGAGCACCAGATTCCGCTATGTGGGCACTGATAGCCTGTACAGCTGTGCAAAGTGCTTACATTGTGTGGTGGTGCACGCTAATTTTGTGTTAACTGCATTAATACATCTTAGCTTTCAGTGCAGAATTACACAGAACACAGAAATGGAAAAAGAAAAGGGAAAAATAGGTAGAGCCCCGTTTAAGTTTTTCTCTTTTTTCATTCCTAGTGTTTGGTGTAATTCTGTCATGAAAGCTACCACAAATCGTGCTTACATATAACATCAAAAGCTCTTCTATGCATAGCAAAAACAGCAACTGAGGGCTTTCCCCACTCCCCCATTGAACAGCAGATAAACTTGGTTAACTTGGAGTTTGTTCATACTTGAAAAGCAACAGTTTTATTTCTTTGTCCTTTTCTGTGTTAGCACGGTTGCTTACACCACATTTAGGCTCACGACACAGCCCAGATTGCTACCGCAAAAGGTAAGTGAGGTGGTTACCAAAGCAATATGGTGGCAAAACTTGGCAGCCAGTTCAGCGTGCTCGATGCTCACGGGTGCTGTGTGACAGATGGCCTGTGCAAGCTGCAGAAGCTGCTGCGAGTTGAGTGAAGCAGGGTCTGCACAAGAGGAAGGGAAAAACTAAATCTCATATCGAGACAGTGCAAGCTTCTTTAGTTCAGTCACGTAAGACACTGCAAATTTAGTTTTTTTCCGAGAGCTTAGTGAGCTGAGCAATGAGTGGAACTCGCTCTCCAATGCTGCTGAATCACCATCAGTCAACATATTTATAAACGTACAACGTTAGCGGTCTTCTTGTGTTTGACAACTAGACAGGAAATGACATTACGAAGTATTTCTTGTCGCAGCTGTCTTTTCTTTTTTGCTTTGTGGTAATTTGCTACTGTTGTCATTATTTCTCATGGTTTTTGTTGTGTAAGTGTTGCTAATACTGATTTCTTTGTTTTGCTGTCTTTGTTTTCTGACAGGTGCATTATTAGGCAACTAGACAAGATTGAGAAACCATTCTGAGTTGATATGATCCTGCATGTTGCTGCCATGCATGCATAATTGTTATCCACTCCTGTAACAGCGCCAACAGTATTTATAAATAAACAAATTCTGTAGGCAAACTATATGACATGGAGGTAGAGCCATGTATGCAGCCTCATCAGAGAGCAGTGAGGACTATAGGCAAGGTATTTAACCCTAATTATGCTCCAATAGTATACTTCTTTCAAGCTTGTAGTTGTACCTGATAGTGAAATATGAAAGAAAAAGAAGTGAGGTCATTTTACTGCAGGTGCCACCACATTACAAAGACTCACTAAGTCCTAAATAAAAACATGCCGATCCCACACACTGTAGGAATCAATGATATGGTATAAAATATCAGAGGTGGTTCTCTAGCATTGTTTGGGGTTCTGCAAACGGTTACCAGATGGCAAAACAGGTACACATTACGAGTACGGTAGCACAAGACAAGATGTGAGTGACAAGGAAAGAATCAGAACAATCATGTTTCCTCTCTTTTTGTCGTCTTGTCTTGCACTGCCGTCCTCTTAGTGAATTATTACCATCTAGGCAGCCAGTCAGTTCTAGGTCCATGTGAGGTGAGCAGCTGTGCGTGTGACAACAATGACAAGAGGAGGGCCTGAAGATGACAGCGAGGCGTATGCATGGCGACAATGGCAATGGTGACTATGATGGGACCTTGATGACAACAGAGACAATAGTGATGGCGTGCTGATGATAGTAACATGATGATGAAGACAATGACAAGACTGGTGTGAAAGCATCCAATCTCAAAGTTTTTGCACTGGGAATCAAGCCAATGTGAGCTGCTACTACAAGCAGGTCCCAATCCAAAAAAAGTAGGCAATAAAGTCCCAGAAGTAGCCTAACAATGGCCAGCCAGAGTCACAGACAAGGGAAGTAGCCTAGAAAGTAGCCACATTAACTAAATTATCACCATAAAGCATATGCATATCCACTATCTGCGCACTAGCAAAATTAAGTCAGTTGACAACACTGAAGTACCACATTTCAACGCATCACTGGAAACAAATACATGGGACATCTCAAGGCATAGTCACGCTACCTAGCGCATTAGCATGACCCTTTGAAAGACCCTGTGTTACTTACATACGTAAGTAATGCCTGTTGTACTGGATAACTGAAGTAGTCAAAATGCAGCTAGGTAGTAAAGAGCACAAAAAATGTTGTAGCTAAGAGATCTCCAAAATATCCAACTTGGTGTCAAGTAGTAAAACACGAGAAGAAGCTAAGGGCAGTGCATTCAGCAATATGGAAACAAAATGTTAGGCTTAATGTTAAAAGACAGGAAGATAGTGGTGTGGCTTAGAAATCAAACAGGAGTAGCCTATAATTTAGTTGAGATTAGAATGAAGAAATTGAGTTAAGGCAGATCATGTAAGACATAGACGAGATACCAGTGGTATATTAAAAAACGGATTGGGTGCCAAGAAAAGTGAAACGCAGTTAAGGACGGCAGAGAATTACCTAGATGGTGTGATGACAGAAAATCTACAGGCAGAGGATGACATTAGTTGTTGAAAGACAGAATTGAAGATCGCCGAGACATGTTTTCATCTTGCAGCGAACATAAATTAGGCTGACGACAATAACGAGCCAAAGAATGACAACCCTGCTCACCACCATTCACTCACCAGACATTGCTTGCATAAATAGGTCGTTATAAAGCTGTTCTTTGTCTTGCTTCTCATCACTGTGTGACTGTGGGCTGTTGGCAGTGGGCTCTGGTTTATCATGTGCAGAGTCCAGTGAAGCCAGCACATCATCCAGGACCTGCGCAGAAGTAGCTTGTTGAACTGGTGGTTGATTAACAGTGTAATAAACTAAACAGGGAGTTTAAAGGAACGCTAAGAGCACGAGTTATATATTAGTAAATTAAAGCCTTCCACCGAACAAGCAACTTCTACCATATGACCGAGCAGGCTTGGTAAGCGAGAAAAGATGTGAGAATGAAAGACGCGTCACCCCCTTGAAGTTTCTGCACCGGAACAGTGTGATGCCACAGACTTCAATCGCCTTTCTTCGGGCCTAGCTGATTCCTTTTTTCAGTGAAGATGAAGTACATTGTAATTCTGAAGGAGTCAAAGAATAAAGTTTGCCAGTTTTGAGAAGTTTCACAATCCCACAATGGCCCAAATACAGAAAGACAATATGAACTCCGTAACGAGAGACCGATGCAACAGTACTGGGGTTTCAGCTCAAAATTTTGAAAATTGAAGTTTTGTCTTCGTTTCCTATCAAGCATCAACATCTTACCAAAAAATCTGCATGTAAATTTAGTTTTGAAAACATACCATATGAGCCTAAACTGATTTAGTGTTCTCTCCTTAGCATCCATTTCAGTTGAATCAGAGAAGTGCAGTGCTACAATAACAATGTGGCCACTCTATACCACAGTAAGTGGAGGCTTTATACAGCAAAAGAAATGCAACAGTGAAAGACAATTTGTGCACCACTATTTTTTTAGGTTGATTTCCACATCGAAAAACATTGCCGTAACATTTGTGATTTTAGGTACATCTGCTCAGGTCTAGTCAATTGTCTAACTGTATCAATAATGAAAGACAAGCTAGCAAGTTACGACTTTTCTTGCTCTAAAACATCCAAAATAGAAAAAAATACTCCAATAATCTTTACATCACAGCAGTGTACCATTGCCGAGTTTTAAAAGGCAAAATTCATTAAAGGAAAATTTGGTCCTCATTTAGTCCAGTATTAATTAGCTGACTTTTTCCTGTCAAATAAACAAAATGAAATTTCGTAAGGTCAACTCCACCAGTTTAAATTTATTTTACTGTTGCTCTCTAGTGCCCCTCTAATTTGTTGAAAGCACTAGACCAAGCTTTAGCAACAACACTCAAACAAAAAGTTTATAAAAAATCCAGAAGCTCTAGAACTACATATACTGAAACATATATACGAGAACCTCCTGTGGATGCAATTGGTGGATACTTGAATGAAACAAAGCTGAACTGCACACACTAGACGCTAAAATGACATGAGAAAAGCGCTACTATTAACTGCTTATTTAAGGACCTGAAAGAAACAAAGACGAAAGAGAAAGGAGAGAGGCAAAGAGGTCAGCCAAAACAGAAATTCACTCACGCCCTACACTGGAGGTGAAGGCAGGGGGGGGGAGGGGGAATACGTAAAGAAAATAAGGAAACTGAGCGAGGCAGGCACCGCAAACACACAAGCCTTGTGATTGATGCACGTAGCACCAATCAGCATGGAAATTGTTTGTACATGTCAGTCACCGTCAGAGTGTGCGATGATACTTTCATCATGCTCTGCTGCGCAATGGCAGGTGACATCGGCATTCCGTTCCATTATTCATTCCGAAAAAGGTCTGATATGTTAGTCATGAGCGATCGCCTCAGGACATTATGCTCTGGACACTTGTGAAGAATGCATTTAAGAGTCTCATCACCACGACAGGTATCACCGGCAGTGTTGTTGGCTGCTGCAAGAAGAATTGAGAGATGGCACTACCATACCATGCTATGTTTCACACTGGCTGACCAATCCCAATTCTGAATTTTCCGCATCTATGAAACCCTTCGCCTCCTCCTCCTCTGTACGAAGTACTATCAAGCTGTAGCTGCCCATCTGTGTTCCTTGGAACTGCCATATCTGCTCTACAACTAGCCCTTTTGCCACGTAATGACACCTCTTCTTGTACATGTACCACAGTGCTGGAAAAAAACCTAGTTAACCTCCGTTTGACAAAAGCTCGCTGTTATATCCCCCACTAAACAAGACATACTGGAACATTGGACATCCAGGCATGACTTCATAAAGGCTACACCTAGCCACAGCCAATCACAAGTAGGATTCATAAAGTAGGATTTGAAGGTGTAATTTTTTAAAAGCTCAGGGCATGCAGTCAGTTGTTTGGACAGTTCAATGCATTCACCAGATAACACATTTCACAATGCATTCAATGCATTCAATACATTTCACAATGCATTCAATGCAGATAACACATTTTGTACAAAGATATGAACATTTTTAGCTCCATCCATCTGACCTTGATAAAGTGATCCATTCTCGTGTGTGTGTAGTTTTCATAAGCTGAGTAGCCTGCCTCACTGTATGTTCATTAACTACTATAACCGTCTTCGACAGCACTGTTAAGGCAGTGACAAGCAACAGAAAACGACATGTGCTCGTCCCCGTCTTAAGTGGTGCTGCTAAAGATGAATCCTTACCAACTTGTTCAATTTGCGATTGCAATAAAATTAAGTATAACACAACAGGTGCCTGAAAGTCACTAAAAAGTGACACAATGTCAGCCAAAATGTGAAGCCATTCCCTTACCACACATATCAGTTGTTTTTGTGGGTCCGTTCTACAGTGCTGATAGTAAACTCTGCAGAGCTGCTTTTGAATGGCAGAAATATGGACCACTCTATTTTTTTAGGTTGTGTTGGCTAATGAGATGAACAGCAGGATGAAAAGCTGCAAATTCTCCAACCATCAATGTATCAATGTGACTGGGTGGGACGTCTTTAATCTGACATTGGTGGCTCTCGCTGTGAAGATGATGGCTCCAGCCAGGTCACTGAGAGTGGCTGAGCATAAATATTGACATGGTTGCGATGTATCTCTCGTACAAAAGGAGCAGACAAAGCAGGAAATTACAGCTTACATTCAGGTATATGTCGGGGGCACTTCCGTTGGGCCAGACACTAAGAAGGAAGTGGCGGTTGAGTTGTAAGAGTAAATGGGGCAATAAGCACAAACAGTCATATAATATAATGTTGGTAGCCTTTATCCAGGTGGAAAGGCAAGACAGTGCCTAACATGGACTCTTAGCACTTTAACTGCAATGTGTGTTTGCACTGGATGATCCCAGGTGATTGCAATAGTTGCAGTTGAAGCACATCTTGGGCAAATCAAGGCAAACTATAAGAGCCCAAACTTGAATGACCTGTGGTGCAAGAAGATTTGGCCTGCAACTATTAGCCAGTACAGGCAAGCTGTAGTTAAGAAAGCCCAGAAAGAGGACCTTGTACAAATTCAACAGTGCATGTACTGACATCTCCTCAGAAACTTGAACAACTGAAACCCTGCTGTGAGGTGCTGGCTCATGAAAGTTCTTAACCACACACCCCTAAATTGGTAATCAGAGAGCCAAGCACCAGGATGACCGCATAGAAATGTCACGTGAGGAAGCCAGGCTATTTCACATAGTAATCCAAGCGTGCATGCCAACCTGTGAACCTCAAAGTTAGTAAACATCCTGCGTACACAACACCGGGGGAAGGGATGTAACACACAATTTTTTAAAGCTTGCAGTGAGCACGCACACATTGTGGTACACGTACACAATTTATTAACAATAATTAACCTTTAGATGCAGTACACAGGCCGCAGCAAACCTAGAACACAAATGACTGACAAGAATCACACTGTTTTTAGATCACAGCCACTTTGTCATTGCCGATTTAGCCTGCTTCAGGAACTTGTCTCTATAAATTTGCTCTAAGCAATTTCTTTTTGGCCTCTTTTCCCCTGCAAAAGACTTCCAACAGAAAGTTCAGAGACCAACGAACAAAACTTATTTGGAAACAAAATTTATGTGACATAAGTTGTTGCAACTGTTTACGACAATGAAGTGCGACAGACGAGCAAAGGAGGGCGAGACACATGGGACAAGCGTAAAAAAAATGCATCACCAATTGGCCCAAAATTCTACTCTTCTAAAGTTAGTTTCTCCTGTGCTGGGCTCTTTCTTATGTAACTACTCATTCAGCAGTCAATGTGCCATGTGCGGTAGTAAAAAAAATGCGCTTGTCCTGTTTATCACACTTCACAGTAATAAAATATGCATCACCAACTTGCTGAAAATTCTACTTTTCTAAACTCGTTGCAGAATTCATGAAATTATAACATGAGCTCATCTTTGTAAACTTTATGGAAAATTCCAGAGAACTGGCAGACATGTCTATGGTACTAGCGATGGACAGTGTTGACCTATGCTGAGAACGTCCCAGAAAGTAGTTTCTTTCATCCATTCTTTCAATACAGCCCGCTGATGAGTTTGTTTTATATGCTTGGCCTCACAGTAACAGTGCAGCCATTGTTACAGGAGCAGCTGCAGCCTTTCCTAAAGCCACTGGGCTAGCTGCATGGAGAGTGGCCACGACGTATTAGACTTTACGTGCGCGTGTGTATGTACACACAAACATACACCACCTCATCATTATCATTTATCATTTCTTTTCCTCCCCGTCCCTTGTCCCTGCACACAGTAGAAGCGCAGACCGAGCTTAGTGATGGTCATTAACTTATTTTATTCAATTAAAAATTAATTAGTCATAATTTTAGCCTTTAATCAATTAATCATTTTCGATGAAATATTTTTCATTGATTAATTGATAAATATAAATGTTTGCCGTTTGAACACAAGCTTGTAAATGTTTGAGAAAGTACAATCTTTAACTTGTTAAAGGCTAAATACAGTTTGCACTATATAAACAACATATATTACAAAATGGCACTTAGTGCAGAATCAAATAAGATACACGGCACTAGTGGATACCTGTACAGTACAGTTAAACAAGAAATAATAAACATGGCAAAAGTGAAAGGTGAAGTACACCACTGAAAGATGCAAGAAATTGCAATATGCACAGGGGAAAAGAAAATTACTCATTTGGGGTTTTAAACCACATGTCATGCTCTTTTACACAGAGTGAAGAAGTGTCAATTAGCTGGGATGTTTGGTGAAATGGACACTTTCTTTGAATGGCCACAGAACCAAAATGCAAGAATAGATGCTTGGAAGCTATAGGTTTGCTGGAATTGGCATGAGCTCCATCGCCATGTCAAAACACAAGCTCCAAGCTGGCGCGCATGCTGTGCCACATCTTTAGTGGACTGGGAGTGGCCCGATGATCAACAACTGGGTTGCTATATTATGCCTTGAATTGTGAGGGCATTTCAAGCCTCTGGCTCAAGCCTCGCGCAATGGTTGCATGTGTGGTGTGGGGGAAGAGAGGGGTAGCGCTTGGCTTGGCATCACTGATGAAAACAGTTGACAATACCTCTCTACCACAGCTGCACAGTCACTGCTCATGCTCTGTCATTCCAGTACAACTGCAAAATTTTAGCGCCACTGCTGTCCAACTCTCGAAAACGAACAATAGAACAGGTATAATTGATTAGGTTGATTAAATGAAAGGTGCACATCACTGAAGATTAATTGCCTTGCGGGATACATTTAATCGATTAATCATTCATCAGTATTACCAACCCTAAGCAAGTAATAGCCGAGGCGAACCTCTCTGCATGCCTTTCTGTAAATGAACATTTTTCCCTCTTCAGCTGTGCCAGAAGTCCACCAAGAAGAGCAAATTTCATGGCTGTAAACCATGGGTTACAATACAAAGGCCAGACTTTCTTAAATATATGTAAATCAACACTGTAGAACAGTCGGCTACACAAACGAAATGCTGTATGCTCTCATATAAGTTGGTCGCTTCATTTTCCATGCTTCATCCTCTAGCACAAATCCATGTAGTAATGCACGCTGTGTGTGAACCAAAGAGAGCATTCCCTTTAAGAATATAGTGCTTTTGAAGCTCTCCCTAGTTGGAATTATTATGTGGTACACTTCGGTCTGCAGTGAGTCTACAGCTAGTGCACGCTGCCGCAAGTTTCAAGTTTATTAAAATACTGCCACTGCATTTTAAAATATTTCATAACACTTGAACACCACTTCATGCTCACTGTCTGAAGGACTCTATAAAGGTCAATGGCAAGGAAATTTCAATTACAGTAAACTGGCCATAAGTGAGGGCTAGTTATATATTACTGAGGCAATCTTGTAAAATCTGCGGGGCAGGTATTCATCTAATTCCCTTAGTAACAGCCTTTCAATGACACCTAAGCAGACTACTTGTGCATCCTGTGGTTAGCAGATATGCAAATTTTAGCCCAACACCTCCGAGACGTTCAGCGAGCCGAAAATGCTGCCAAATCTCGAAGGGGATGTTAAGGAGCCGTGCTAGTTCTCAATGTTGTGGGGTTCTACATCGACCATGTAGAGCTAGCTAGCAGTAACAGCGGTGTCTTTCTTCTTTTCCAGTTTCAATAACAAAGACATATTTTCGCAAGCTTTTCATATAGTGTGCACTCATATTTGAAATGTAAAATATTGCAGAGAGGCTGCACTATATCTACACTAACCTTAAACCCGACTTTTTACGAGGTCCAAAATTTCGTTGCAGTCAGCCTTGCAACCTGCACGCTTCTGCATCATTTATCATACTTTGGACAAACCAATGCGAGCATCCAAGGGTGACAGCAAAAGCAAGAGCAACGGGAACAGTGAATAAAACAAAACACTTTTCATTCGAGCAGCACATACAGCCTTTCTGCATCATCTAGTGGATATGTCGGCATGCATGCTGTCAGAGATGAGTCATAATTGTCGAAGGGGCTAAAAAAGAAAATGAAGACAGACACAAACACAATCAAGCAAAATAATTGTATTAACTCTAGTAAGCCACACTCATAGTGCAGAAAATGCAACAAAAATGTATTAATATTGGTTTCGACATCTAGATGGAAAGAGGCAATATCGATGTTTCGTAAATTACAGGAACTGTGCAACTAACCTCAGAATGGTCTTGTCTTGGCTTTGGATGTGCCACTGGATGACAGTCGGTTGAAGTGTCAAGAACCTCAGAATCAACCAGTCTTGGCTTAGAATAGACCATTGGGCTGTTGCTTGTTGTGGTGTTGAAGGTTTGGCAGTGGAAGTGGTCGGTATCCGACATCCCGGTATTCTCGTTTTGCTGGCGAAGCATCTCTTGAAAGCCACAGTAAACAAGAACAATGAAAGGCTCCTTGTTATGGCTATAAGTTGCTTTGAACTTTGCAAATTTGATTTCTTGGCACTAGTCAACGCAGAATAAAGAGCGTGCAGCCTAGCTTTTACTACTAATGTGAAAAAGAAGAAGAAAAGGAAGGCTATACAAATGCAAACTTAGAGATACTAATGCAGTGCTCTCCATTAAAAGGACGAAAGGGATATAATATATATGTGTATCAAGGCAAGACTCTGTAGTAAATCAAAAACAGAGCTTTAACGCAGGGATCAACTTGGTACAAGTATGTTGACGATTCTGCCTGTTGCCAGTATTCGATGATTGCCACCAGTCTGTGTCTGTACCAGCACGCCTCAACTCATAATGTGCATGCGGCAATGGACTGACCGAAACTAGACTGCCGAGGCCAACACAAACTAAGTACTATACACTGGTGAGGAAAGGTGTGTGCAAAGAGAAACAAGACGCAAAAGACAGCAGTAAGGTCCCCTAGTATTGGCCTATTTTACTGCTGCGTCCTTGGCCTAATGTGAACCGCCGTGGCACATACATGCCAATCGTCCCCTAAAAACTATCTTGTGTTGGCATGCGCTAAGTGTGTGCGTAGATGTGGCCTAATGATTAGAGCATCAGACTGTGGTGCCTGGAAAATAAGGTTCGATCTTACTGTCAGACACACATTTATTTTATTTTCTGTGTATTCAACATTGAGGACGTCTTAGAAATTCTTAATTTTTATTTACGTTCCACTTTCATAAAACACAAACCCACCCGCCCTACGGGGGGGCTGCCTAACACGAGGCTCGACCGAGACATTACCATATCAGAGGTACGGGTAGCGCTGCACGAGATAACACCCGCTCAGCAGGCGGGTGTTCCTCACAAGATTGATCTTGTTACCAACAAGATGCTACGCAACCTGGACGATGCTTCGCTAGACGCCCTGACCCATTACTTCAATGAATGCTGGCATTCGGGCAAGCTCCCCCGACAGTGGAAAATGGCAAGAACGATCCTGATTCCGAAACCGGGCAAACCACTGGACATCGGCAACCTGCGTCCCATCTCACTGACGTCCTGCGTCGGCAAGGTGCTGGAGCATGTGGTCGCCAACCGGTGGCAGGAATACCTAGAGAAGGAAGGCCTCCATCCTGACACGATGATCGGCTTCTGGCGCAAACTCAGTCCACAAGATGCCATGTTACAACTCAAACAAGAAATCATCGACAACAAGGCACAAGACAGCAAAGTAATTCTGGGTCTCGATTTACAAAGTGCATTCGACAAAGTCAAACACTCAGCCATATTAGCACAAGTATCAACACTCAACATGGGGGTAACGATCGAGCTACAATTATATTACAGACTTCTTGAGCATCCGCACGGTGGAACTGCACGCCAGAGACCTAAAGCTCCCCGAACACAAGCTCGGTAGTACGGGTACTCCACAGGGTTCAGTCATCTCGCCATTGCTCTTTAACCTCGTCATGATCGGGGTAGCGAGGGCAGTAGCGGGGACCGGCGTTCGGCATACGATCTACGCCGACGACATTACCCTGTGGGCGGCCGGCGGCACGGACGCCAGCATTGAGCAACAGCTGCAAGCGGCGGTTACCACCATCGAGCAGCACGTTGACGGCAAAGGCCTAATGTGCTCGCCCGCCAAATCCGAGCTGTTCGCCCTCACACCGCTTCAACCGGGACGAAAGCGCGCTCCCCTTCGGGAGTGTGACCACATCAAGATTGTGACTGCATCGGGGCAACGGATCCCCGAAGTTCCCAAGATCAGGGTCCTCGGCCTGCTGCTCAACAAGAGCGGCCGCAACGACGAGACCATCAACAAGCTTACCACCAAGGCAATGAACGCTTTGTCCAGTCGTTCGTGATCAGTCACATCGCCTACGTTGCGGCCTACCTCAACTGGCACGTCACTGACAGGACCAAGATCAACACGCTGATCAGACGGGCTTACAAGACCGCGGCGCTGGGCGTAATGGAGACCACGAGTACGGCTCGGCTCCTGCAGCTCGGCGTCTATCACAGCCTAGAAGAAATAGCCGAGGCGCAGCTGAACGCGCAATTCGAGCGCCTCTCTACCACCAAGACGGGCCGCAGTATACTAACGTCCCTGGGTTACAACCCCCCAAGCTCCCAGCCGGCAACCATGCGTGATCACAGATGAGGCGCGGGCCTACATTTACGTGGACCCCATCCCGAAGAACATGCACCCAGAGTACAACCAAGAATGGCGGCAGGCGCGGGCCAAGACTCTCACCGAACAACACGCCAAAGACCAGCACGCCCGGTATGTGGACGCAGCGGAATACAAGCGGGAAGGCTTCGCGGCAGTGGTCGTTGCGGCGGCTACCGGCACCAAGACAACGGCAGCGAGCGTGCGGTGCACGAACGCCACAGAAGCTGAGGAGGTTGCCACCGCTCTGGCGATCACCGAGGCTGAGTGTCGCACCATGCTCAGCGACTCGAGGAATGCCGTGCGCAACTTTGCCAAGGGGCGAATATGCGCGCCGGCGGCCGCCATCATCGGCAAGCTCCAACTTCAAAACCGCGGCAGCACCGTCCGTATCAAGTGGTTCCCGGCGCACGCCGGCGAGTGTGCATCCTCCCCGAACCACAACGAGACGGCCCATTCGGCGGCGCGAGCGCTTACCTTCCGCGCCCCCGAGATTGACTGATCCGTGTGGTGGTTCGAAACCAAGGGCAGATTGACGAGTTATGTCGAAGTAACCAAGTGTTACCGCTTCGCTCGACGGACAATGCCGCCTCCCCACCCGGCACTCAGTCGGGACTAGGCTGTAATCCTAAGACAAATACAGATCGCGTCACTCCTCGCCCCCGCAATGCTGAGTCAAGGCAGTGCCAAACCTCTCAGTCTAATGGCAGTGGTTCAAAACCTTGGGCCTCCATTGCGCACACAAGAGCTGATAATCGAGATGTTCATGAATTATGGTGTGAACCGAACTGCGACTAATGTCCACACACTTCGCCAGTTCATCGATGCTTATGCTCCGTTCTTGTCTAATCAGCTCATCAACCTTTGCAATTGTGTTGGGGGAGACTGCATGGTGGCTTTGGCCCGGTCTTGGATCGTCTTTACAACTTGCACTTCCTTTGTTGAACCGTTTTTTTGCTCCAATGCTTTACAATGGCCAATAAAATGCAATGTTCACCGTAAATATGAGATGCCTGTGTGCTACGCGCATGCCTCGCAGATAATGAACCGAACTATTATTGCGTGGGGTGGGTTGGCTCACTTTGATTTGACTGTCCCTCATACATTAGAAATGCGAAGATAAAGCGGAATATATAAATGCGAAGATACATCCTGATAAAGGGCAAAAAAGTGTCACTGGAAACAAAGTTCTCTCCACGCATACACGAAACCTCGCAACAAAATACAATAAGATCTCGTTAATTCGAACTCATCAGGACCACAAAAGATCATCGAATTAAGCGGGTTTTCGAGTTAACTGAACACATAAGAAATGCAACCCAGGCAAGAAATTTCGCGGCAGGAATGCACGACATTTATTCGGCGGTCTTTGGATTACTTAAAGTAATCAGATCCTGGTTTGCCGCATCCTGTAGTTCGAGGCTCCAAGGGTCATGTTTTATAGTTGGCCAACTACATGTAGCATTTGAGAATTTCCACCATGGCACTCAACAAAACTGCGGATAACGTTCAGCGATCCGGTAACTTCCCCGAGAGCGGGTGCTCGGGAGGGCTCGTTAGCGTCGTCATCGCTGTCATCGCACATGGTCGCATCAGTGGTAGCTTCAGTGGCACATTTGTTGATCATTTTCAAAGTTCAGATACTCGGCAAAGCCAACTGCACCGGATTCGCTATCTTCTGCGCAGAGTGCATTGATGCGGTCGCAATAATCGGCTCCTTCTTCATCAAGCCCACATGAATAGTCAGCATCAGCATCGACGGTGCTTTCCTTCGAGAAGCCAGCGTGTTCAAAACACCGCATGATCAAAGTGGGTTCCACTTGCTTCCATGCATACACAATAAGACACATAGCCCCGAGGAGGTCGATGGAGTACGCCTTGCTGTTGTCGTAGCAAAGGAGCATGCGCTTGAGCAGGTGGTGGCAGTAAATCTTTCTCGTGTGGTGAATGACGCCTTGGTCCATTGGCTTCGAGATTGATGTGGTGTTCGGAGGAAGAAATACCATCCTGATAGCTTTCAGGTGTGGGATGTCACCATGCACCGGGCAGTTATCAACAATGAGGAGTGCATTCCTGCCTGTGGCCGCGAACTTGCGGTCAAGCTGCCGAACGTAATCTTCAAATATTGCAGCTATGACCCAGCTAGACTTTCTTGTGCCGGTAGATAAGCTCATCCCTTCTCGGCAGTCATGCATATTTAAAGCAGCAAGGCTTTCCACTCTTTCCAACTATGAGTAGCGGCAGTTTATGTTTACCACACATGTTCGCGCCGAACCGAACGGTAATTCCTTCCTTACCCTGCTTTTCACCCTTGAGCACGGTGTTCTTCGCTGTGAACGTTTTTGTGGGCAGCATCTTGTAAAAAAGGGCTGCCTCGTCAAGGTTCTTCACATCGTTTGCAAGGACTGTACTCGCTAAGCAACGGAGCCAACGTGTGCTTCCTACAGCCGTCGACGACGGCCTCCTTTGCGCTGCCGCTCTCACCACACACGGCTACGAAGGTTCAATTATTGCACTCTTTAAAATGGCTCAACCATCCGTTGCTACACTTGAACTCTTCGTGCCCAAGTTGTAGAGTCAAGTCGGCCTCCTCCCGCAGTATCGTTCCACTGACGGGAAGGTGGGCTGCATTTGCTTTCTGCAGCCAGCAAAGTAAAGCTGATTTCACATCTTCATCGTCTTGGTACGTGGGAGCCCGTACCCGCGACCGCTTCGAGGAATATGTCTTGCTGTAGGCCTCCAGTACCTTCAAGTTGTTCTTCAATATTGTGGACAACGTCCAGAGGAGCACGTTGTGCCTTTCAGCCAATTCGGCCTTGGAACATGTGTTCTTACCCGGTTCTTGGATCAAGCAGAACTTCTGCTGCAGCGTTAAAGTCTTATACTTTGGCATCTTCGCTCACTGGCCCTTCTGCAGAGTTCGAAAAGAAAAAATGGCCAGGCTTAGCTTGGTTAAGCCAAGAATGCGTTGCATATTGCGCGAGTTGGGGCCCAGCTTTTCCTCCGGCTGTCGTGACGTCACGTCACGTGGTTGCGCTAAAGGTCAATGGTGGCTGCCCGGCCGCGCCTAAGGGCTGAACTGAGTGATTGCAATATGCAACGCATAAAAATAGAAGCAACTTAATAAAAACATAGCAAGCTTAAAAGAGAATAGACCCACATATGAGACGCACAGCAATGAACAATGGCTCATAACCTCAAGGGTGGCTGCGCGGCCGCGCGCAAGGGCTGAACTGAGTGATTGCAATATGCAACGCATAAAAATAGAAGCAAGTTAATAACAAACATAGCAAACTTAAAGAGAATAGACCCACATATGAGACGCACAGCAATGAGCAATGGCTCTTACCCTCAATGGTGGCTGCGCGGCCGCGCCCAAGGGCTGAACTGAGTGATTGCAATGTGCAACGCATAAAAACAAAGGAACACCAAGCTAGCTGCAACCCTCCTAAACTACCGCGCACAAAGAAACGGCTCAGACCGGCGTTGGGCGCATACACGCCGCCGCAGGTGCGGAGAATGAATGGGCGAACCATAGAGTTACTATACTGACTCTAGAGGACAAGCTACCCATAGGCCCCATGCATTAAAATCGGGAACCGCAAGAGCGCCGCCATGTTGCTACGCGCCGAGGTTGCCAGCTTCTGAGACGCTTGCTAGATTTGGTGACAGTAGTCAGTTTTAATCCGGCAACCGTAGCAGCGTAGCAGCATGGCGTCTCGCTTGTAGGGTCGTGATGTGTGCGTGCAGCCGTGTGTTTGGGCTTTATAAGTCGGTTCCTTATTCTATGTTGCGAAATGGTGTGGGTGTGGTCCATGTTGGCCGTACAGCTGGCAGTTATGCAACCGAGGGATGATCCTGTTCAAGTTTCCGGTGGCAGTGGCGTAGCTAGGTCGTCTGGCACCCGGGGCCCATAGGTCTTCTGTCACCCCCCTCCCCGGCTGTAGCCGGCAAAAAGAGGGGTGTCTTCAGACGTATATGACACCCCCCCCCCCCCTCACTGGCCCCTTGCACCCGGGGCCCACGGCCCCCCGGCCCCCCCTGTTGCTACGCCACTGTCCGGCGGTATGCGGTTTTCAGCGGTCACGCCTGTTGCAGGAGTGTCACTCGACGACGTTACGAGCTCGAAGCTGTGGTCAGATTCCTTTGGCGTTCCGTAATTCTCTTCGCACGGGCGCGGTATGTTGCAAAAGCCGCTTTCGCGATCTATCCTCGTGACGATAGATTGGGTTTTTTATTATTATAAGTAATGATCCAGCTGTAGGGCACATGTAACTGGCAAACGGAAGTCTCAGGAGAGCACCTGAGATGATAGTAGAGCAGGCGGCGCAGGAACTCCAGGGCACCCGAGGGACAGTGGGGGGATCAAAGCTCGAAGCAGAACGGTACGTAGGTTGGGGCCGCAGAGGCAGGTGTGTGCCAGGGAGTGTTCGCACGGACAGCTCCCCTGGCACGCGCAGCCGTGCCTCGCAAGGTCGAGATACTTTAAAGGCACCTGTGCCCATGATCTTTCTTTTGCCTCAGCGCAGTGAGCACGATTAACGAGAATAATGTGGAGGGCATCCGGTGCAGTCGCGAATGCGTCATGGCATGTAGCTCGCGTCGCCTGGCGTCTGTAGTAATATCAGAGTTGGCTGTATGAACTTTATGCATAATACGCTTTGTTACGGTACCTTAACGGAATGGGTCTAGAGGACGGTGTTGGTACATTTTTTTCGTACCGCCCTAATCCTATACCCCCACTACAAACACACACATACCCCCTTTTTTCTGTATACATACAGTTCCTTGCCATGACGGATCATAGCCTCCTTTATTTTTGAAAAATAGAGGAGGCTATGGACCGATTAACCAGTTGAAGTTGTCAACTTGTCAGTAACTGTCGTAGGAATCACTGTAATAAACACAATTCCACGATCGGATTGTTTACTTTCATTTTTTGTTGTAACACTGAGGACTACATGGAACTTTATTTTGTATATGTGAGAGAAGTATGTGGATATCAAGAGCTTAAGCCAATGTGCGATACACAGACAAAGCAGCTGCTACAACATGAACTGCATTGAGGGCCACACAACACATACGTAATTAAAGGTGAAAAATATAAGGGGAAGCTTCAAAATACGCTCTGTAGCACTGCAAAGTATGACATATATTGTATGTGTACAATAAATGTTCAAAAATACAATGCATCAATGTCCCATTTGCCTTCAAGTTTATTATGAAGTTCAAGTTTACTGAAGTTTATTATGAGCATATGTACAACAGGAATCTACTAACACACCCGCAGTCAAGGTGGCTGTTCGAGGTGTGCTGGCTGCCTCAGTGTAAGAAAAAGAAATTGGGTAAATGTCGAGACCAGTGCTACTGCTTCTTGCCTCTGACCTGCCCGTGCCTCTGCGGCATCTTTGTGCACAAGTGCGCTGGCGTGGCGAGGCGTAGGAGTCATCTGAGAGAAAAAGTATTGTTTACATGGAGAAGTGGCTGTTCACATTGCCTGTCACTTTCCCTCAAATGTTTCCTTGGCGATTAGGGTGACACACCCGCAGTCAAGGTGGCTGTTCGAGGTGTGCTGGCTGCCTAAACGAAATAAAAAGAAATTAGATGAATGTCGATACCAGTGCTATTGCTCATTACCTCTTACCTGCATTTGCCTCCACGGCCTCTTGGCTTGTGGAGTCTGTATGAGGGAGCTCCTGTGGCTAGGCGTAGGCATTGTCTAAGCAAAAAGAAAAGGCCATTTAAATGGGGAATTATGGAAATAAATGCAGTTGTTATGTCTGCTTCTTGCACTCTTCTTGCCTAAATGTTTTCAAACATAGTGTCCAGAACACACCAGCACTTTGACTGCTTCTGCTTTTTACCTGCAGGTGTTGCTGCGAGATCCTTAGTATGGCTGCGTGCAGCATTGTAACACTTGGTGGAGGCATTTGAAGTGGTAGCCAAAAATATAAAGAATCATCCTTGTCTGCACGAATGCTTTCAATTTCTAAATGCAGTGGTAACTATCACTATTGGTGCAAGGCCCCCCCACATCTATGGGGCAAGTGCCATAGCTCGAAACTGAATTGTTCCTTTAGTGTTTCACAAGGCATCTGATATGTCCACATTAGATGTGATGTGTTTGTTTTTATTTATCCCAGTGTGGAGAGAGCATCATTAAATGGCTGAAGTACAATAGCGCCAAACAGATGACACAAGAAGAAGAGACGCGGACATAAGCGCTCGTCCGTGTCTCTTCTTCTTGTGTCATCTGTTTGGCGCTGTAGTACTTCAGTAATATGCACCAACTAGCCCAACAAAAAGTTCTGCTGGAATATCGTTAAATGGTTTTTTTTATTTTTGCATGTCTTGTTTTTTGGTTTATTTCTGAATTTATCATGATGCTAAAGTGACTTATGTAATGGCAATCAGCTTTTGTTTTGCAGAAAGACAATGCATTTCCTTACCCATTCTTTGACATCCCCTCACTCGCATAATTTTGCAGAGTATTCTACCTATATTGACTTGCTTGACCTCCACTAAAGAGTCTTGCATTTTCAAATACGACTCTTTCCTTAAAATAATTCGACACTTCTCATAATTTCTGTACCTTGGGCTTCTGATACTCTGCAGTCACCATTTTTGCTTGTTTCTGACTAGAAATATCTTCTTTAATTTAGAGCTTAAATTTTACTATTGGAACACATGGAAGGGGTTGCCATTGCATATCTGCATAAAAGGGAAACATGTTTCATTAAACATTTGCAAAATCCAATTGAAGATTGATGAATGCAGCTAGCAGTGTGATATGACTGAATGAGCCATAAAAATTAATCATCTCACTTGGTAAATAAAAGCACATATTAGTGTGATGCACAAGATACATTACACTAACCTGGTGGGTTCTCTTGCTTATACAGCAAAATATTCGGTGCGCGAGAAAAAAATTATTTTTGCATAACCCTTGTACACACTGACTTAAGGAAAATGAGCTGGAGCTGTCCACATGATGTACTTAATTTACCTGCGAGTATGGTCAACAAAAATGTGTCCCAGCTGCTTATTGGTATTCGGGATTATGTCGGTATTGCATATGTGCCTGTTGTCGAAAATAATTGAATTTTGAAAATGCTCGCAGGGATCTGATGTGCATACCTGCAGTTTATGGATACATGTAAAAGACTCAGCATCAAGTGCAAGTGAACGGTCCCACAGGCCCGGAGTCGATCATGCAAATAGATTCGCTGCACAAATTTGTGACCAGAAAAGATATTCAACATGAAATGGCATGCAAAGAAGTGTTGAAAATATTGTACAGTTCATAAAACGCCTAAGCTATTAATATATGGGTTGATGCACTCGTTATGCAAAACGGAGGTGAGGCGTGCAGACAGGACACAAGAGTAGAGTATTTACAAGCAAACAACACGAGCGCCGCCCACTTCCCTACTCTTGTGTCCTGTCTGCACGCCTCACGTCTGTTTTGCATAATGAATCCTTACGAACTAGCTCAGCTTTCTGTCGTTCTAAGTCTCGATGCACTCGATTTAGTCCGCATTAGGCACTCGCCTCTTGATTACTTCGTGGCACAGAAATACTCGGCATCAGGCTGTTTTTCTGCTGTGGCCTTTGTAGAAGCATGATTGTTCAAAGTGCAACAATTAAACAGATTCTTTGAGTTGCTTGTGGCTTCGCCAGTACAATTCCGGTGCGCTGGTCCGCCTCTCCAGCAATTTCCTACTGAAGGGAGGAGGAGGAGGAATAAACTTTATTAGTTGAAATGAGCCGACGGTAAAATCGTCCGAGGTGGGCGGCGTCCCTAGTCCAGGATGCCGTGGGCCTGAGCTGACAGCTTGGCCCTGCTTACCAGGCGATGCTGGTCTTCAGGGGTCGAGCTTGTCAGCTGTGCCTCCCACTGCTCGACGGTTGGTCCGGTGATGGGCGGTGTCGATGGGTTTTTTTGACATTCCCATACCATGTGGTAGAGGGTATTGGGCGTAGAGCAGAAGGCGCATTTGTGAGTATAGCTCGTGGGATACATGGCGTGTAGCAGGGTGCCGTGCGGGAATGTGCCGGTCTGTAGTCTTCGGAAGATCACCGCCTCTTCTCTTGTCAGCTGGGGACGCGGGGGTGGATAGATCCTTCTACCCAGTCTGTAGTGGCTCAGGATATCGGCGTATCTTTTCGGGATGCTATCTTGTTGGTCTACCGGTGCTCGTGAACCTGGTGGGACAGCCCGGAGAATGTGATCTCGGGCAGCGGCATTAGCCGCTACATTACCCGCCAGGGACTCGTGTTCCGGGGCCCAAACAATGTGCACTTCTGGAAAATTGTCTCGTTTTTCGAGGATGCTGAGGGCTTGTTTAGAAATGCGGCCCTTTTGATAATTTCTACATGCTGTTTGTGAGTCGGTGATAATTGTGATTAGATCTTCCTCTTGCTGTCCCGTAGTGGCCGCCAGGGCTATCGCCGTTTCTTCCGCGCAGTCAATGTCTGGAGTGCGTACCGAGGCCGCTGCTACCTCTTGTCCTTGGCCGTTGATCACGCTGATAGCGTGGGCCGCTCTGTTCTTGTACTTTGCCGCGTCGGTGTATCGGACTTCTCCTTGTTTTGGTCCTTCGTAGGCCTTACGTAGAGCTTTCACTCTCGCTCGCCTCCTTTCTCTGTGGTGTTCAGGGTGCATGTTTCTCGGGATGTTGGCCACCGTGATCTTCTCCCTCAGGGGTAGAGGAACCCGCTGTTTTGTGGATTCATATTCAACTGGGTAGCCCAGTCTTATTAACGTGTCCCTACCCGTGCTGGTGAGCTTGAGTCGCTCTATCTGGCTCGTCTTGTGGGCCTCTACTAGTTCCTCCCAAGTATTGTGGATGCCCAGGCTGAGTAGCTTCTCCGTCGACGTCGTCGGTGGAAGCCCCAGTGCCAGGTTGTAGGTCTTTCGTATCAGGGTGTTCAATTTGTCTCTCTCGCTGTTCTTGAGACCTAGGTACGGGGTGCCGTAAGTGACTCTACTGATTATCAGGGCTTGTACTAATCTGATTGTGTCCTGCTCTTTCAGGCCATGCTTTTTGTTTGTCACTCTTCACACTAAGTGCGCGACTTGAGTAACTGTCGCTTGCAGTTTTTTAATGGCGGCGAGACCGGCACCGTCCTTCTGGAGAGTGAGGCCCAGAATACGGTGTGTGTCCACCTTGGGTATGTTGACTCCATTTAGTGTCAACGTTGGGTCAGGTGTCTCCTGCGGAGGTCGCCCTCTTATCCTCTTTTTGAGGATCAGGAGCTCCGACTTTTCCGGCGCGCATGAAAGACCGCAGCGGTGTAGATACTGCTCCGTCCTGTCGATAGCTTCCTGCAGGGCGTCTTGTTGTTCGCCTGCCGATCCCGTGCACGTCCACATGGTCAGGTCGTCTGCATACATTGCGTGACGGATACCCCTGATGTTCCCCAAGAGGTTCGGCAATCCCCTCATCGCTATATTGAACAGCAACGGGGAGATCAACGACCCCTGGGGGGTTCCTTTCTGCGGTATTTGGAGCTTCTCGGTCCTGAGATGCCCCAGGCCTATGGTCGCCGTTCTACCCGTCAGGAAGTCCCGGACGTAGTTGTATGTCCGCCGTTCGCAGTTGGTATGTTGTAGACTGTTTAGCACTGCTTCGTGTGAGACGTTGTCGAAGGCTCCCTTCACGTCGAATGCCAGGATGGCACTCTTGTGGAATGTGCTGAGGCCGTCAATGACGTCTTCTGTAAGCTGAAGTAGAATGTCCTGGGCGGAGAGGTTAGGCCGGAAACCGAACATAGTGTTCGGCAGGTGCCCACCTTCTTCCAGGTAGGGCGAGAGACGATTGTGGACCATGTGCTCGAAGAGTTTTCCCGCGCATGACGTGAGAGAGATCGGACGCAGGTTCTGGAGATTGATGGGCTTGCCGGGTTTGGGAATCATCGTTACGTCCGCGTGCTTCCAGGAAGCCGGTATACTGCCAGTCTCCCAGCTTTCATTGATATACTCCGTCGCCCCATCGTCCAGGTTACGGAGGGTCTTGTTGTTAATTTTATCCCTGCCGGGCATCGTGTTTCTTGTGAGATTTCTTAAGGCTGCCACGATCTCCGACTTGGTGAAAGGTTGGTCCAAATCCGGATTGGGTTCCCCCTCGTACTCCAGGTGAATGACTGGCTGCGTCTTTCGTTGTTGCTCGTCTCCGATGTATTTCCCGGTGATGGCTTCGAGCACTTCTTCTTCGGTTCCCTGGAAGTTGTGTATAAGTCTTTGTATGTGTTGCCTCATGGCAGTTTTTGATTCCGTCTTCGCCAGAAGGGTCTTTAGAATGGCCCAGGTCTTTCGGTTGCTGAGGGTTCCCTGTAACTGGTGGCACACTTGATTCCAGTTCTGACGTCCGAGTTTTTCAGCATACTCCTCCGCCTGCCGCGAGACTGCGGCAATGCGGATCTTGAGTTTGCGGTTTCTCTTCTGCTTCTTCCATCTCTTCAAAAGTCCTCGTCTGGCCTCCCAGAGGTGAAGTAGGTGTGGGTCGACTTCGGGATTGTCCGCAGTGAGTTGGATGGTTTTTGTGTACTTGGTAACCAAGTCCATCACGTTCTTGGTCCACTCCTCGATGTCCTCTAGGCTTCTAGGGTGTTCATCTTTCCGAAAAGCAGGCCAGTCCGTAATTTTGGCCTCACCTAATCTCACGGGAGTTTTGTGGTGCATGATTTCGGTCTGGATGATATGATGGTCGCTGCCCAGAGTCTCGTCCAGTCTCGACCACTCGACTTGCCTTAAGCCAGTGGAGAAGGTCAGGTCTGGGGTGGTGTCTCTGGAGACACTGTTGCCGATTCTAGTTGGTATTAGAGGATCGGTCCACAACGTCAGCTGGTGGTGTTGTGCCGCGTTGTGCACGTCCATACCATTCTTGTTGGTTGATCGGTAGCCCCAAGCCACGTGTGGAGCGTTAAAGTCGCCCACCACGAGAAGTTTTTGACCGTTAGTGACTTTCTTCACTTCTCTCAGGAACTTGTCCAAGTCCTTTAGTGTATCGCGCGGAGGACTGTATACATTCAGGATGTAGAGGCTCTGCAGGGTTTTCTTGGGAGGAACCAGCTCAGTCAGAATGTGTTCGATTCTGTGGTTGATTTGGTGCTGCTGCGTCGTGTAGTGCTTCTTGATGAGGACGGCGGTCCGGGTCCTTCCTTCGGCAATGTGCGTTTTGTAGCCGCGCATCGTAATATTATTTGTTTCTGTTTCCTGTAACGCGATGACGTCAGGTTGGTGTAGGGTGCATAGGTGAAGTAAATTTTGCCTTTTCCGATTTATTCCTCTGCAATTCCACTGCCAAATTTTTAGGGTTTCGGTCGCTTCTTTCTTCTTTGCTATCTTATTCGCCATCTTGGCTTCCCAGAGTCTCGTTCATCTGGGCTTCTCTGATGGGGTATTTTGGCTTTTTCCTTGCCTGCTCTTTTTCACTTTCTAGGATGGAGATGCGTTGGCTGAGCTCGTTGCCCATCTGGGTGATCTCCTGGCGGAGCGTTTGTACGGCTGCTTGGACGGTGGCTGCCACAGATTTGCTTATGGTGTCGACGGCCTGGGCCAGTTCGGCTCGGAACTCATTTCTCAGTTCGGCCTTGTCTTCGGTTCGGGCCTTGTTCATCTTGTACTCTATTCCCGATTCTAGGTCCTCTATCGGGGGAGTATGTTCTCTCGGCGGCGTTGGTGTTGTGGTCGGTTTCTGCTGTTTTTGCAATTGGTCAATGACATGTTGGAGCTTCCTTTCCAGGGCTTGTTCCCTGGCCTGAGCTCTTCTGTCCCGTTCCTCCTGACGTACCTCTTGCTCTTCTAGACGCTTCATGAGCACTTCATTCCGCTTCATCAGGTCGGCGTTTTGCCTTCTGAGGGAGGAGATGGTTTCCTCGTATCTCGAATTTCATTCTTGTGTCGGCAGTGAGGGAAATGGGTCGGTTGTCGACTTGGAACTGGCTATCACTTCCGCCCAGCTGATCTTCTGCTGTTCTTGCTGTGGCTTACTTGTTCCATATTGCGAGGAGCTTGAACTTGTCTCCCTTGTTATAGGTGGTTGTCGGCCTCTTGATTTACTCCTCTCCCTCACATACAGGGGTGGGGGTCTTGGCTTGAGCCTTTTCTCGCACTCCTTGCTTGCCGTCTCGTGAGGTAGTCCACATAGTTTGCACTGCAACTGGCAATCATGATCTGCTTGTGGGTTCTGCACCCCGCACCGGTTGCAGATATGTTTGTCTGGGTTGGGGCACACGTCCTGCCGGTGGCCGATTTCTCCGCAGGCCTTGCAATATTGTACCGATCTGCGGTATGGGCAGCAACGTGTGTACGAGCCGGCCACCTTCACATAGAAAGGGATGTGCGGACCTTCGAAGGTGATCACTGCTGAGGTGGATTTGCCGAGCATCCTCGCATGCAGAATGCCACAGTTGTTGGTTGCCAGTAGTTCCGCAAGCCGATTCTCCGTCGTACACGCAGTAATACCGTGCACGACTCCACGTACTGTTCCTGGGAGCGGTTTGATGTACGGCGTCATCTCGTATGTGGCCGCCCCAAGTTCGATGCTGCTGATGGAACCGAGCTTCAGTGCGTAGTCCTCGTCTGCGGTGCTGGCAATTATCAGGTTCTGCTTCCACTGCGTTTGGATGGTTACGTTCGCGCAAAAGTCTTTGAAAGGGGAACCACTTGCCTTTGCAAGTCCTTCGGTGATCTTCTCGTCTGGCCAGCTGGACAGTTTCATGCCGGTCCTTGGTCGGTGTACCACCTTGTAATCATTCTCTGGCAGCGGCGGCGTCATGCGTCGCGGCGGTGGCTTGCCGTTGGTTCGGCTTCCCTGATCTTGCTGCCGTTGGTGGTTGCCGTTGGCTTGCATGCTTGCTTCCACTCTCGGGTTGCTCCTTGCATTCAGTCCTCCTTGCTGGTTCTGGGGGTTTCCTTGCTTTCCTCCCTCTTGTATGCGGTCCTCGTTCGGCGCCTTCTTGTTTTTTCTTGCCTTGATTGCTTGGAACCATGGGCCAGCTTGACTCAGCGTCTTGCCGCTGTTCTCGTCGAATTCCATGTTGCTCTGGACCGCTGTGGAGTCTTGGCTATTGTACTCTATATCCATTTCGTGAGCACTGCTGTTCGTTTCCACTGCCATTCTCAGTGCTTCGCGAGGCCACGCGGGCCCGCTCCTGGGGCGCGTGCGGCGTTCGGAGAACGGTGCTCGAATATGTCGAGGTGCTCGTTGCTCGGTGCGTCAAGATAAACAAATCCACTCACCGCGGTAATTCTGGCGACTTTCGATGCCGATTGCCTTGTCGAGTTCTATGACACAAAATCGTGAAGTTTGGTTAAGGTTAACTGCAATAACTCGCGATAAAAGCAGCAGCCCATGCGAAGCGCGTCCGCTCCGCTCGGCCCCCTACTGAAGGGAAACCTGCAAATAAAAACACCGCTCCGCATGCAGAAAAATGCTCTACTGTGACGCTTCTCAAACGATTGTGATGTACCACAAGAGCTGCCTACTCGCGTGATATTCTCAACAAGAAGATACATTTGTTTACTTACATGTGAAGGCATATGCCAGACCACTTCGGGGCTTCGGTGGCACATAAGGCACGAGTGAGCCATAGCGTCCGATGTCGACGCGCGATCGCATGTCAAACCTAAACGAAACTACTACGCATCCAAAAAACAGATTCGAAACCGAAATTCGCGTCATCCTTGATTGCATGAATGCGTACATCGTGATTTACATAAGTCACGGACTAAGCGATCGCTTTCTGTAAACTTAATATTAACGTACCACCTTCATAAAGCCATCAGGTATGCGTTTTTAGATGACAAAGCATAAGGTGACTTGTACTTGTTCTTAGCTCTTTCAATAGTGATTGCGCTGGCCACATTGACCAGTGGCAACAGGGCGGCGCCCTAGAGGTTCGCGCTTTTCCGGCCCAGCTTTTGCTCTAGAGTTGTTCTACTAACTCTATGGGGCGAACGGCAGCCAGTGGCTGCGGCAAGGAACACGCGCTGACGCTGCGACCACAGGGGTGAATCTCCGCATGGCTGCCACTAGCTGGTTTAGAGCAGCTGCTCTTTCGACGCTAGCGCCAAGGTGCCCTTCAGTTACGGCCCTAACCGCAGGGCGACGCAGAAGCGAAATGGCGGCGCACAAGATTGTTTACGTTGTCATGGCAACAGGAACAGCCGTGCGGCGCCTCCTCCCCCAAAGGTTTTTCTTTTTGTTTTTATTATGCCGAGCCGCTCCGCTCCCTTTCCCCCATGCCGCGCTACGCTTTTTTTTTCTCACCTGTACGCGCCGCGTTCTGCTTCTTTTTTTTTTAAATCGCGGCCTACGGTACACCACGCGCCAGTTCGCCAGCAATGCGCGCGCTCGCCGCGCATTGGCATTGCTTGCGAGCTAGCGCGTGGTGCGCCGTGGGCTATGCGTTGGCACGCACACAGTCTTGCCCATACTTATACGAGCATGTGCCGGGACACAAAAAAAATTCCACTTCCAACACAACAGATCTTTGGTCTCGCTTTATTGGCTTCGTTTCCGAAAACGAAGATATTTCTTATAACGTGGTGTGATACACGCTCAAAAAATGAGCAAAAGTGAAAGCTGCATGACATATACAAGAGTACTAAACACAAGTTCACAGACGGTGAAATAACCAAAAAAAAGCGCTAGAAAACGCGAAGGCCGTTTCATGTACACACACATAAAAAAGAAGATTTTTATATAACGCCCTCAGGACCGAAATGTAGACGAGCTTCTGATATATGCACTAAGATATTGCACAAACCTGGACGATGTGTATGACATAGTCATGACAACTATAGAAAGGGAAAACTCACTGGTAATGGCAAAAACAATGACACGCAAAATACCTAGGAATTAGAATAAAATGCTAACATTGTCTGATTGACAGCCATACAAAAAAAGGGGGCTTACTTATAAACCTGCACGGAAGTATATAAAATGCGTGACATGTTCATTACTACTGAACAAAATGAAAATGACATAGCAGAACAAAAACAACATTGTACTAAAAACTGAAATACACATTATCACATTATTTTGCACTTGGCCACAACTTGAGTAACGGTGGCAAGGGGAAACAGAAGGTAGTCGGCTTTTGCAGCAGCACATAGAAAACATTCGCAGAAAGGCCTATTCCTCAATCAAAGACCAGGTAAAATAAGCCAACAATTCGACTTTTCTTTCGCCCCGAATGCAATGCTTAGCAGTAAAATTACGGCACTTAAGAGGAAGCTTTAGCTCGGGTGCTCCTATCTAAATACATGTAAAAGGAGAATTCGTTTTTCTCCGCAACCACTGCACCAAATTCGACAAGGTTTGTTGCATCTAAAAGAAAAACTTAAAGTCTAGTGAATGTTGATTTCGAATTTTTCAGTTATGTTGTCAAATTTTCATTAAAAATTGGCATATATCGAAAATATTCAGAAAACGAAACTATCTAGTTTACAACTCTGTACCTCAACCACAAAAAATGATAATACAATTCTGTGAATTGCATATAATAGCACATCTAAAGCGGACAAAATTGATATGTCACTCATGAATCTAAACAAGTTTAGTAATATGGAAATACACCTTTTGCAGAACCCTTGTAACCAACATAACAAATTTACGTATGATGTCAACTGACATGCCAAATTTGTCCGCTTTGAATGATCTATTGGATGCCGTTTACAGAACTGCGATATCTACTGTTGATGCAGAGCTATGAATTTTGTAAACTTCATCCTTCTATTTTTTTCAAGATGTCGAATATTTAAAAATATTTTAAACAATATTCAAGCTCTAAATCGAAATTCGGCTTGCAACAGTCACTAGAATTTAACTGTATCTCTCAACTGCAACAAATTTCAATAAAATCGGTCCAAGGGTTGCCTCAGAAAAACGTTTTTTGCACTTTACATGTATTTGAATAGGCGGCGTCGGAGTTGGACCCGAGCTAAAGCTTCCTCTTAAGGCACTAAGTCGTACCTACTGGGCATTCCTTTGTGTAATAAACACGAACTGCAGAAATCTGCATGTAGGACACTTGCAATGCTCATGCTTTCCACAAGAAAAAAAAGCGTATCATGCCTGCACATAAAGGTTATTCGCGCGGTTTTCCCATCGGCGATTACTGAGATAATACACAAACCCGAACAGTAATTTTTCAGCTGTTAGTATTTTGTAGAACGTGACGCAGAAAAGGCACTGAGGGCGGAATGGAAAGCTGGGCAAGTTACTGAAGTTGCAGAATGAGACTTGGCACAGAAAAACACAAGTCATAGACCAGGTGAAAATGAGGAGGAACAACTATTTGTCAGTTTTCTCTACCGGCAAGAGGGAAGTGTAGCACGTGCAATCAAGGCGCAACGACGTCCGGAGGCTCATGTAGCAAACACATGGACAGGGCTGTGTTCGTGTACTACATGCGCCTTCTGATGTCCTTGGGTCTGCGCGCTCACCTGTTGTCTTTGGGCCCCCGGAACAACCTTGCAGGGCCTGTTTTTGAGGTATTCGTGCACCACTGCACGATGTACGAGCGGTATACGAGTCGTGAAGCGGGTGAAACATCGCGGAGCACAAGCACACAGCTACCCAGGGCCACGAAACTGACGAAACTACCCACGCCAGTCAACACAGAGCAGCGCACGCTTCCCAATAACAGCAGATAACGAAACATGAAACGTCATGCAGCGGGCTAAGCTGGCGCCGGGCCGGCGGGGCCGCACGGCGCGAGCGCGGAGACAGTCGAAGGTGAGGGAGTTGTGAGGGAGGGCGAGGAGAGAGGAGTTGGAGGGTGGAGGGCTCGGCTAGCTCAGCCACTGGATCGGCGCGCGTGCGCGCGACAATCTACGAGGCTATGCAAGAAAAACGGGTTTTCGGCTTCGCCCTTCTGATAGATGGCGCCAATTGCCTCTGCCACCGAAGCCGGGGAGTTTCCCACTGCGGCTGCGACAGCCAGAAGCGTGCGGAGTCGGGGACAAGCGCACGTGACAAAAACCGGGTATGCACACTGCGTTGCAATGAAGCACGTCTTCTCTGCAGGCGCGCGTTTCGACGGTGCACGGGGCGTACCGTGGAAAGATTTTTGGGCTAGCAGTACTACGAGTCGGGCGATTTGTCTATAAATAATCGCGATTGCTATGTGGCGTCGCCTCGCCGCTCCGAATGGCCGCCATTTCATCGGGTTTGCGGTGAAATGGTTATCTGGAATTGCCGCATAGCACTCCACATCTTCAAGTTAACCGGGTTGGCCTACGCCGCCGGTTCGAATTATCTGGTCAAATTTACATTGGAGAATACGGGACAGCAGAAAACATTCGAATTATACGGGATTTCATATTAACCGCGTTCGAATAAATTAGGTTTTACTGTATTTATATATACGTATAAGTCACCAATAAGTCTACGTATCTTAACAATTGGCAACTACGGCGTCGATTTTAGGAACGCTAGAGGAGAGATGCTGGTAGAATACGCGGAGTGGAATAAGCTGCGAATGATGAACACCTTCTTCAGGAAGCGTAGCAAGCGAACGTAAACCTGCAACCTAACAGTGAAAAAGAAAATGATAGATTACATACTTTCTACCAATCACCCGCCGTGGTTGCTCAGTGGCTATGGTGTTGGGCTGCTGAGTACGAGGTTGCGGGATCGAATCCTGGCCACGGCGGCCGCATTTCGATGGGGGCGAAATGCGAAAAAACCCGTGTGCTTAGATTTAGGTGCACGTTAAAGAACCCCAGGTGGTCGAAATTGCCGGAGTCCTCCACTACGGCGTGCCTCATAATCAGAAAGTGGTTTTGGCACGTAAAACCCCATAATTTATAATATTTTATTTCTACCAATCTAAGCACATTGAAGGATGCTGAACTGTTAGGTAAAGTGCAGTGATCATAGGTTGGTGAGGTCTAGGATTCACCTTCATTTGAAGAGATAAAGAATAAAATCGGTCAGGAAGAAATAGGCCAACCTAGACGTAGTAAAGGTAAATGCAGTCCACTTCAGGCTGCTACTTGCAAACAAATATGCAGCCTTCGAACATAGAGGTAATGAATCAAACTGTAACTAGGCTGGCTTCAGAGGCAGTAACCGACATTGGAGGTAGGGCACCAAGGCAACCAGTAGGCAAGCTCTCCCATCCAACAAAGGACCTAATAAAGAAACGACAAAGAATGAAAGTGTTCAATTCAAGAGATAAGAGATAATTCAAGATTATCTAAATAGATTCAAGATAGATAATATCTAAATAGATTCAAATAGATAGATTCAAGATAAGATAAATAATTCAAGATTCAAGAGATAATTCGCGGAACTGTCAAATCTGATCAAGGAAAAAAGGGATATTAGAAATTACAACATGAGAAAGACTGAGGAAGCCGTAAAAATGGATGCAGCATGAAATCAGTGAGAAGGAAAATTGGCATAGCACAAACCAAGATGTATGCACTGAAAGATAAGCATGGTAATAACATCACCAATCTCAAAGGTATAGTAAAAGCAGCGCAAGATTTCTATATTGACCTGTACAGTACACAGAGGAGCCACGATACCTCCATTCGAAGCAGTAATGAACAGGTCGATAGAGACTCCTATAACTAGCAATGAGGTTAGAAGGACCTTGCAAGACATGAAACGGGGAAAAGTGGCAGGAGAAGGAGGAATCACAGCCGATTTAATCAAAGATCAAGGAGACATAATGCTTGAAAAACTAGCGGCTCTCTTTAAGAAGTGTCTGTCGCGACTTCGAGGGTCCCAGAGAACAGGAAGAATGCAAACATTATACTAAACCACAAAAAGGGAAACGTTAAAGAATGGAAAAATTATAGGCCCATTACCTTACTTCCAGTATTATATAAAATGTACCAGGCACGTACCCAGCATTTTTTTTTCGGGGGGGGGGGCCCACCACCTCCACCACCACCACCACCAACACCACCAACACCTTCATCATCATCATCATCATCATCATCCTGCTTTAAGTCCACTGCAGGACGAAGGCCTCTCCCTGCGATCTCCATTTACCCCTATCCGGCGCCAACCGATTCCAACTAGCGCCAGCGAATTTCCTAATTTCATCGCTCCACTTAGTGTTTTGTCGTCCTCGATTGCGTTTTCCTTCTCTTGGTACCCATTCTGTAACCCTAATGGTCCAACGGTTATCTAACCGGCGCATTACATGACCTGCCCATCTACATTTTGTCCTCTTGATGTCAATTAGAATATCGTCTATACCCGTTCGCTGTCTGATCCAAACCGCTCTCGTTCTCTCTCTTAACGTTATGCCTAGCAATCTTCGTTCGATCGCTCTTTGCGCGGTCCTTAACTCATTCTCAAGTCTGCCCCATATGTCAGCACTGGCAAAATGCACGATTGCACACCTTACTTTTCAATAATAATGGTAAGCTTCCAGTCAGGAGCTGACAATGTCTGCCGTATGCGATCCAACCTATTTTTATTCTTCTATGAATTTCCTTCTCATGATCAGGGTTCCCTGTGATTAATTGACCTAGGTAAACTTACTCCTTCACAGTCTCTAGTGGCCGACTGGCGATCCTGATCTCTTGTTCCTTTGCCCGGCTATTTATCATTATCGTCATCTTCTGCATATTAATATTCAACCCCACCCTTACACTCTCTCTGTTAAGGTCTCCGATCATTTGTTGCAACTCGTCTGCATTGTTGTTGAATAGAACAATGCCATCGGCAAACCGAAGGTTGCTGAGATATTTGCCGTCGATCTTTACTCCTAAGCCTTCCCAGTTTAATAGCTTGAATTCTTCTAAGCACGCAGTGAATAGCTTTGGAGAAATTGTGTCTCCCTTTCTGACCCATTTCCCTATAGGTATCTCCCTGCTTTTCTTGTGTAGAATTAAGTTAGCTGAAGAACCTCTGCAGATATTCTAACTCGAAAGACGTTTCAGTAAGACGAGAAACTATTTACTGATTATATTTGCAACAACGGTTGCAGCGCTGACCGGTTAGATTCACAGCGCGAGCCCATTTCGTTCTTCCTCCTCTTTTTTGGAGTGATGGCGCCTCTAAACAAATACCTCTCGCATGTAGCAATACTTTCCAAGCCTTTTACGTAAGCGTTCTGTACTCCTTGATTACGTAGTGTCTCTACGATTGCTGGTATCTCTATTGAATCAAATGCCTTTTCGTAATCTATATAAGCCGCATAGAGAGGCTTATTGTACTCGGCAGATTTCGCGATAACCTGATTGATGACATGGATGTGATCCATTGTAACGTATCTCTTCCTGAAGCCAGCCTGTTCCCTTGGTTGACAAAATCCAGTGTTAACCTTATTCTATTGGAGGTTATTTTGGTAAATATTTTATATAATACTGGGAGCAAGCTAATGGTCCCATAATTGTTCAATTCTTTAACGTCTCTTTTTTTTTGTGGTTTAGTATAATGTCTGCATTCTTCCAGTTTTCTGGGACCCTTGCAGTCGATAGACACTTCGTATAAAGAGCCCCCAGTTTTCCAAGCATTATGTCTCCTCCATCTTTGATTAAATCGACTGTTATTCCACCTTATCCTCCCGCTCTTCATCGTGTCATGTCTTGCAGGGCCCTTCTGACCTCATCGCTAGTTATAGGAGAGTTCCTGTATCGTGTTCATTACGGTTTCTAAATGAACTATCGCGACTCCTCTGGATACTGTATTCAGGTCAGCTTAGAATTTTTCCGCTGCTTTTACTATATCTTCGAGATTGCTGGTGATATTATCCGTCTTATTTTTTAGTGCATACATCATGGTTTGTCAACGCGCCGTGGTTGCTCAGTGGCTATGGTGTTGGGCTGCTGAGCTCGCGAGGTCGCGGGATCGAATCCCGGCCACGGCGGCCGCATTTCGATGGGGGCGAAATGCGAAAACACCCGTGTGCTTAGATTTAGGTGCACGTTAAAGAACCCCAGGTGGTCGAAATTTCCGGAGTCCTCCACTACGGCGTGCCTCATAATCAGAAAGTGGTTTTGGCACGTCAAACCCCAAATATTATTATCACGGTTTGTCCTATGCCAGGTTTCTTTTTTACTGATTTCAGGCTGCATTCATTTTTTACGGCTTCTTCAGTCTTTCTCATGTTATAGTTTAGAATATCAGTTATTTTCGCCTTGTTTATCAGTTTTGACAGTTCCGCGAATTGCGTAACGTTGTGCGGCCGCCAGTCCCACACAGCCGCGTAGAGCGCAGGACTGTGCAATTCTAGACGTACTGCGCTCACTGCGAAAGGCTAGAAAAACACCCACATAAGCACAGCAGAGAAGTGGCTACGTGAGGCGGTTCGACCGATAACGGTAGAAGCGTCATTCAAAGCAAGTAATTATTCTCCACTTCCGGCGGCGTTTTCTTTACTTCCTATTAAATAAAAAGTTGTTGATCCATAAATATTCTCATAAACAACGGTTAACATTTTTATTATTCGCTTTTGCTTGCAGTTTGGTTGTTGCGTTGGCTCTCTCCCTTAGTAGATCGCTTAATTTCTCAACTCCTTGCGATTTTTGTTGCCGGTTTCCAGTTTTGCACAAAAAAGTGCTATAGAATTAGGGAAAACAGACGAGGTAACTGGCGACAGTCATCTTGCTTATGGGTTTAAGGGTTATTGCAGGGTTTCATGATGAACGCTTTTTCCCATCATTTTATTTCCCACCTTATCTAACCCATATCACGTGTATATGGTTCCGGGCATCTGCCAGCGTCGCGGCGAGCCGTAACTCAAGGAAATAATGAAGCAAAGGGAAACGTTAAACGCAATTGGTGTTTTCTCCGGCCGCAACTCGTTCCATGAGAGTACAGACCAGCTGAGTAACAGCCGCATCCCTCTCCTGGTCCCAGGATCAGCCTAAACAAAGTAGGTTGAACTAACAAAAGCAACAGCTATGCGCGTGACGGTTGAATAGATGGTGACAACTGAGCGCATCTCGAGTTAATCGCGGGGGTGGGGAATCTATGAGAAAACTGCCCTTCACATTACAAGAGATGCCGATAACTACCGCCATCTAAAAGGAGTGAAAAAGGCAGCATAAGGCTGACCGATGAACAGCTGCCAAGTCTCAACATTAATCTGGCGGCGCTTTAGGAATGTGTGAGGAGTGGTGGCCTGGGTGGGGAGGGGGGGAGGGTATGCCACTTGATGTCGGGGGGGGGGGGGGGCCCGCGCCCCCCCGGGCCCCCCTCCCTGGGTACGTGCCTGAAATGTACACAAATTTCCAATAGAATAAGGGCAACACTGGACCTTAGTCAACAAAGGCAACATGTTGGCTTCAGGAAGGTATACTCTGCAATGAATCACATCCGTGTCATTAATCAGGTAATCGAGAAATCCGCAGAGTACAATCAGCCTTTCTATATGGCTTTCATAGATTACGAGATGACATTTGATTCTGTAGAGATACCAGCAATCATAGAGGCATTACGTAATCAAGGAGTACAGGGCGCTTACGTGAATATCTTGGAAAATATCTACAGAGATTTCACAGCTACCTTAATTCTCCACAAGTAGAAAGATACCAATAAAGAAAAGGCACAGTTAGACAAAGAGACACAATCTCTCCTATGCTATTCACTGCATGCTTGGAAGTATTTAAGCTATTAAACTGGGAAGGCTTAGGATCAACGGGGAATATCTCGGCAACCTTCGGTTTGCAGATGAGGTTGTCCTGTTCAGCAACACTGGAGATGAGTTACAACAAACGATTGAGGGCCTTAACAGAGAGAGTGTAAGAGTGGAGTTGAAGACAATTATGCAGAAGACAAAGGTATTGATGAATAGCCGGGCAAGGGAACAAAAGTTCAGGATCGCCAGTCAGCCTCTGGAGTCTGTGAAGGAGTACGTTTACCTATAGGTTAGTTACACGCATGGAACCCTGATTATGAGATAGAAATTTACAGAATAAAAATGGGTTGGAGGGTATACGGCAGACACTGTCAGCTCCTGACTGGAAGCTTACCATTATGACTGAAAAGAAAGGTGTACAACCAATGCATCTTACCGATGCTAACATATGGGGCAGGAACTTTGAGACTGACAAAGAAGCTTGAGAACAAGGACCGCGCAAAGAGCGATGGAACGAATGCTAGGCATAACGTTAAGAGACAGAAAGAGAGCGGTTTGGATAAGAGAGCAACGGGTATAGCCGATATTCTAATTGACATTAAGAGAAAAAAATGGGAGCTGGACAGGTCATGTAATGCGTTGGTTAGGTAACCGGTGGACCATTAAGGTTGCACAATGGGTGCCAAGAGAAGGGAAGCGCAGTCGAGGACGGCAGAAGACTAGGTGGGGTGATGAAATTAGGAAATTCGCGGGCGCTAGTTGGAATCGGTTGGCACCAGACAGGGATAATTGGAGATTGCAGGGAGAGGCGTTAGTCCTGCAGTGGACATAAAATACGCTGAGGCTGATAATGATGATGATTATGATCTAAGAAAAAGTCACAGTATATAATGCGTCAAACAAGGCAAATAAACATGTTGTGCAATCACAGATTCACAGATCACAGAATCCTAAGGCTCGCCCCTTCCCCTCCCTCCACTACCCCTGATATGATCGTGCGCGACGGAAGGCGGCGACGCGCTTCCTCCCCGCTTTTCTCTCTCGTGTACATCACTGAGCCACCATCGTCCACTCACCCGTGCCACCCCCTCCCCTACGCTTTCACTCGCACATACAGCATGCAGCGCGCGGTCACGTTATCGCCCTTGGACTTTATACGGAACCGGAGGGCGACGGCGACGGCAGGAATGCGCGCGGAGTGTACATATAATTGCTATCGCAATAATACATAATAAGAGTATACGGCAACTCAAGCGTCCCATGGCCCATTACTTTCCGCAAAAAAAGAAGTAACAAAATCGACCTTTCACGATGCGACAATTCGCTGCACCACAACAATGTCTTTTTCTTCTTCGTTGAAATGAAAAAAAAATGCTAAGGGAAGCATGTTGGCCACAATCGAATTCCTACTATGGGCACCTAATGTGTCTCCTGAAGGAATATCGAAGAAAATGTGAGACGCTTGCACACTGCTCGGTATCCTACACCGTGTTAGGGTTGGCGTCTGACACCACGTGGCGACAGGAATTTCGCCCTACCTTCTACCTGGATTCGTCGAAGAGAGGGTTGACTTCTCCTGCGAGGGTCAACGTCAGGCACCTTGCGCACAAAGGGCCTTCTACCAGGATTCGTCGAAAAGAGGGGTGACTTCTCCTGCGAGTCAACGTCAGGCACCTTGCGGACAAAGGGCCTTCTACCAGGATTCGTCGAAAAGAGGGTTGACTTCTGCGAGGGTCAACGTCAGACACCTTGCGCACAAAGGGCCTTCTACCAGGATTCGTCGAAATGAGGGTTGACTTCTCCTTTCCTTGCTCGGTAATGCAGGAGGAGGGGCCCTCTCTCTGTGCCTGTCACGGGACATCAACGGAAGCAAGATCCCGCCCACTTGTAGAGAGCCTACTTAAGAAGCTCCGAAATGTAGTTTTATATACTTCATGCTTTTCTTATTTTCTTTCAACTACCTTTGAATAAACCATGCAAGTTTCGCACTAGCAAATCGTCTCGCCCTTGCTCGGTCGCCATGGTCTACCGGATGCCTGCAGCCCGCCGACAACGCCATGCTACCCAATAAGTAATGTCGGTCGAGCTTCGATAGGCAGGCGCCGCTACTTCTCGGCAGCAGTACGCTACGCTACCCTGGAGTACGCAACAACCGGCGGCACAAACTACTTTCCGGAGAGGTTGCGCTCAAGCGAACGCTTTGCAATCCGTCGAGTGCCCACAGTGATGGCGGCAAGCGATCATTGTTTCTTTTTCTCGTCTGCTAGCCAGAAAGCATCCAAAACTCTGCGAGACGAAAATCCACTTGGCCAGAAAAAACGAACGCGCACCGAAGTGCGCCGCGTGGTTGCCACGGCAACACGTGAAAACCACATGACATCTGCATGGCTCTGGCAGCCTGCGGGTAGCGAGAACAAGAAAATTGAAGAGGCTCAGTGTGTCCTCGCGAATAAACTTCAAAGTAGAAAAATAAATGAGAAGGTAGTTACCTTTGCTGGCTTTAGTGTCTTGACATGGATGCCTTCATGCAGGTGAAAAAAATAATATTCTTTTTTGTGACATCAGGGCACAAATGAACTACCACAACGATTCGTCTCATCGGACCTCACTGCGAGCTTTGTCCGCTTGTCTGACAGTGCGTTGATTTGGTTTGTCTCTTTGTACGGTCCGATGTACGACTTTAGAAAAGTCAATGCACCTTTGGCGTCAAATGTTTATCATTACATCCACAAAGTACCGGAATTGAAAGTCTAAAGCACGACTTTGGATATGTCAATGCACCTTTCGCATCAAGAGTTTACGAGAACATTATACCCATAAAGTTGCGGAATTCAAATCCATGCGCTTCGTAGATTCCGCGGCTACGCGAGATGCCGCGACGAGCCCGCTCGCATTCAAAACACCCTTGAAACTATGCTCGGATGGGGCTCCTTGCGTTATGCGACTCCCGGTGCATGGGCGTTGCCACGAAATCCAGCCCGAGTTCGCAATTTTCGCGCTGAAATGTCTTTTCGAGTGTGAAAAAGACATTCTATACAAAATCCAGAATGGTTTCCGGCGCCGGTGGTTGTTTTGGTCGGTGGTGCATGACAGCACGAAAAAATTTCGGGGGCGGGTGGAGGGCAGAAGCCCCATCGCTTCAAGGCTCCGGAACGCTTGCATACGTTATTTATTGCTAAGGCCGCAATTAGGCCACACAATTTGTACTTTGCCTAGACATTACCCATAATCTGTCCATTAGTTTTGCTAAATAAAACCAGGTTCCTTGACTACAGTTACCGAAGACACTGGCGAAACAAGAACCTCGTATGACACTAGAAAATAGGCAAGGAAAAAAAAGACAATTAAGATATTTGCAATGCTTCTATTTACGCCAGGAACGTGTACTTTTTTTTCACAGATTATACAGAAGATTTTCCTATTTTCGCCGAATGCGAAAATAGAAAATGCTATTGTTTTAGGCCTCTAGAGAACATGACGGATAACGGCAGTATCAGACTCTGGAACCCTTGAATAAGTAACTTTCTACAAAGGCTGTAATTAATCTACACAGTCTAAACACTTATCGTTCGTCACTGACGGCATGCTTCCTACTTCAACAAAATATAGACGCCATGTCTCGCATAGTTTACCGAGGAGACTGGGGAAAAGCAGTAACATATGACTTGTACAACCCATAAAAATCGAAGACTAGTAATCAGTGAGAGAGAGAGAGAGAGAAACAGCTTCATGTAGTCGCCTGCAGAACGACACCATGACTAAATGGCGCCGTGACGCGGGCACTGACGTCTTCTCAGCGGGTGGTCTCTACTCAACTCCAGCGCGTGTTACTGCCGCGGTTGGTCGCCCTGAGGGGCAACGTTTCGTCGGTTTCGCTCGGCCTTTGTCTTTCAAGAGCCGCCGAGACCTGCTGGACCGCCCAGGTTTCGCTTTCGTGGTCGTAGCTTTCCGCCGCAGCCGCGAGTCGCGGCGGAATCGTTGTACTTGTCGAAGCTTCGTCGGGGAACTTGGCGCAATCCCATAGGATGTGCGTCAGGGTGGCCCTCTCACGCTGGCACACGCGGCACACATCACTCACATATAATTTCTGGTATACATGAGTCATTAACACTCGGGTGGGTAAGGAACCAGTTTGCAATTGTCTGAACAGCACCGCCTCCGCTCGGCTCAGCCCCGGGTGCGGGGGTGGGAAAGTCCTTCGAGCCAGGCGGTGGAACTGTGTAAGCTCGTTGAATGTCGTCATGCGGTCCTTGGCACTACACCACGTTGGACGGTCGGTTGCAGCGGCGCGGTTGGTTAGCGCTCGCGCCACTGCGTGTGCCGTCTCGTTGTGGTTATCGTGCTTCTCCGACGCATCGTTGCCCGCGTGTGCGGGGAACCATTTCATTCTAATATATCGATTCTCTCGTTGCAGGTCAGCCGAGCACAGAACGCGCACAGCCTCACTACACACTTTGCCCTTTGCATAATTCCGCACTTCACTTCGCGAATCGCACAACACCGTCTGGCACCCGGGGTCGGCAATGGCCAGGGCAATGACCACCTCCTCCGCCTGACACGGCTCGCGGACCCGTAAGCTCGCCGCTGCCCTCGTCGCGCCGGACGACGCCTCGATGACGGTAGCTACGAACGCCGCGCAGTCTCCCTGGTATTCTGCCGCATCCATGAACCTTGCGTGCTCGTCCTTGGCGTGAAAGTCGATGAGGGCCTTGGCCCTCGCCCCTCTTCTCTCCTTGTTAAACTCCGGGTTCATGTTTCTCGGGATGAGGTCTACCCGAATCCGGCACCGGGTCCCGTCCGGGACAGAAACGTCGCTACTCGAATTTTTCGCCCAGGGCGTGAAGCCTAAGTATTGAAGTATGCGCCTGCCGGCTTCGGTCATAGAGAGCCGCTCCAGCTGGGCGGTCCGTTGCGCTTCAGCAATTTCCTCGAGGGTATTGTGTACCCCCAGGCTCAGGAGCTTGTTGGTGTTCGCACACTCGAATAGCCCGAGCGCCGCCTTGTAAGCTCGGCGTATCAGGGCGTTGATCTTATTCTTTTCACACTGCATGTAGTTGTGGAAGGCTGCAACGTAGGTGACGTGGCTGATCACGAAGGTGTGCACAAGCCGAATCAAGCTTTCCTCCTTCATCCCGGCCTTGCGGTTGGCGACCCGTCTGATGAGACGTATTGCGTAACCAGTAATTATTTTCAAAGCACATACTAACCCAGACCCTTCAAACTTTCAATGCACTGCCCATAGATTGACCCCTGTTCCTCTAAATATGACATCTCTGCCGTTTTCGTTGATCCCAGTAAGCAGGGCAACATTCTAAGTGTTTCATATAGGGTCCCTAAGCAGAGCAAAAACGAGCAGCTTACTAATTTTTAGCCAAGTTTTAGTTAAGCCGTAATTGACCCAGACACTTAAAAAAAACTGCGTGAGTATCGAACATAACATACAAATTTCCTCAAAATGTATTCATAGTAATCCAGTATAGTCAAAAAACCGCGAAAACTTCGCTGTGAAATGCACAGGGGAATAAGTAGGTACAGCCTAGGTCAAAGTGCTTTTTCCATACTCCAACCAACGCCTCTCTCACTTACAGTAAAGGTTACAACCGCCATCGTTTGGCGGCGACACGCACCAGACAGTTTGTCCCAAGTCTGCACCCTCTACCGGCTTTTTTTCGCACACCTCAAGTGGCAACATCGTGCACTGCGAGCTTTGAAGCGAGGTAGTGAGGCAAACGACGCAGCATTTTAGCACTTGTTAGCTACGAACGACATTAAACCACTAATTTTTATTGCAAAAGCAATACTGCTCGCACTTTCGGCCCATCGGTGGTCGTGGCGCCTCCTTACACAGCTGCGCGTAACGCGACCATGTGACGTCACACCAGACCGAGAGACGGGGCCCCAGCTCGCGACATCAATGGTGGAGGCGAAGCCTTGCGCTGCGCTGCTGCGGGGCTACTGAGAGAGGGCGCTCGCAAGTGTGACGTCACGCTAGGAGGATAAATGGGGCTACAGCTAGGCTCCTCGCAGTGGTCGGCGCGCTGCCTTGCGCTATGTCGGAAGATGTATAGCCGTAAGTTTAACAAAGGGCAACCATGTCCACACCATCAGCCGAACCAAGGCGCAGCCAAGGGTATTGCTTTCGCAATCTTCCAGGCTTAACCAAGCTAAGCCTTCAGCCAATTTTTTCGAAATACTCATACTTTAATTTCAGTAAATGACATGAGGGCCAATGTAGCAGTCTGGCGGACGACTGAGTGAGCCGGAGCCAGTGTCAGAACCTAGTTATGTACTGCTCCCACATGCTGCGTCATGATGTCACAACACAGTAAAATCGAAAACGAAACTGGCCTTAGGAAAGCTATTAAATTATTAAGGCGCAAAAATAACGTACAGCGTGAAGGACAAGGACAACAATAGACGACATACACAGCGCTGACTTCTAACAATATAGTATTGCGTTGCCACATCGTGTGTATATATACAAGAAGAGGCATGAGCAGAAAATGTACGACAGTCACATGGGGTGTTCTAACAGCAAGTCATTGAACTAAGAACATGGTCACCTGAAAAAAATATGAAAAAATATAAGCATTACGATTTCTATCTGTTTAGATACGAGACTTCACCAGGGGTCAGCGCGATTGAGGGAGCACTAACGCAAATACTACCAAGTTTTCTGATGAAGTCAGCTTGCACAATTTCCCGGGTGAGCAGAGAGCTGTGTCTCGCTAAATCTTCAGTATCTTCAAAGAATGGCACGCAGCCGCAGTCCTGGCAATGGATGCCCAAGTGGCCTTGTACAGTGCTGCGGACGTTGTTACAATGCTCTCTTAGTCGATCAGAGGAAAGACGAAGGGAAAGGGCCCATAGAACTAGAAATGAAGTGAACTAGGGTGGTTGCTTGGGCTAGTTGGTAATTCATGATCAAAAATTTTGAAGAGTTGTTCACATAACATTCGACAGCATTTGACAGATGGTAAGCGCGATCATTATTAGCTAGACGTGGCACACGACATATCGCTGTGGCAAGTTCGGGGCGTGATCATTACACGGGAAAGAAAAAAATCGAATTTTGATGACAAAATTCAGGAGTGCGATCATTAGGCAAGTAAATACGGTAGTATGCTTCTGAAGAAGCTTAACTTGAAGACATGATCATTGCTCTCAGGTAAACCAAATATGTATGCAAAAATTTATTTAAAATTACAGTAGCTCATCATGACATTCAGAACTTTGTGGAATTAGTTTCAACACACAGTTAATTGCCCAAGGCATTTCAATTTAGGAGGTATCTCAATACTAGCACATATTTTGGGGCAATCACCGTTACAACTGCAGCAAAATATCCAGGTGTCCCACTTATTTCAAAAAGTTCCTTGGTCACCTAGTGAAAAACTATGTGGAACATTGGTTTGCTTTCTGGAGCATTTTCGAGTCACATCGGAACTGGCGCTACTCTTAATTCCTCTGAAATGGGCATGCCTAAAGCATTGGTTGGCTTCAATTCCAAAATTCTAACATGGGTTCTCTCAGCTAAACAATTAATATTTAATCAGATTATTGTAAAGTAGCTTAAGCAATTTTCCTAAGTAATGCCTACTTTTTGGCGTAAATCAAGCTCAAATTGCAGCACTGCATTATCTGCCACAGGCAATTCTTTACAATTCTCTAAATTAAGCCTAAAAATGCACCTACTAGTGCATTTCAGAGACACAGGCATAGCTCTTGGAGAGGAAAAGGGAGATTTTCATTATTGTGCGCTCTCGTGACATGTACAAAATGCAAAATTTAAGTCTTATGACTTTTTGATACATGACATTTAAATAGTTACAATAATATTTTATTACCTCATCATACAAAAAAGCTCCAGTTCTTTTTTTCAACTAATCATTATAGATTTTGGCATGTTTTAACCCTCCACAATTCTGTTATCTAACCATACCCACAACACTGGCAATATTACAGAAAGACATACTTGACTATCACTTGCATTCTTTACCTGCCACGGTGGCTTAGCGGCTATCAGGAGATCATGGGATCAAGTTCCAGCCACAGCAACCGCATTTCTATGGGGGAAAAATGCAAAAACGGCCATGTCCTGTGCACTGGAGGCACGTTAAAGATCCCTTGGTGGTCAAAATTAATCTAGAGTCCCTCACTACAGTTTGCCTCATAATCAAATTGTAGTTTTGGCACATAAAATCCCAGAATTCAAATTCACTTGCATTCTTTAGACAAATTTGTTTTTTATAACAGAACAGCAAAATTTTTAGTGACATTTTAACAACAGCAATTTTTATATGGGTACAAAGAAGGTAAACTCACCTTCTAGAAGGGTGTATTGCCAAAGCATTGACCCTGTGAAGGTCAGTGTCTACCAGAACACTAACACCAGTTCCATTCAGGAAGAAAGACTCAATTCGGGCACCATGACTGCAGGCATGGTGCCCGAATTGACAGATGGTAATTAACACACCTCTGTACAAAAGACCTGGAAAAAATGCTTTCTTAGTAACTCATAGGAAAATTATCAATACATACCCAGTAAGTGGTTTAGGAAGCAGTGCATAAAAAAATATTATGAAGCACACAGAAATGAATTTTTTGCAATAAAACCAGAGTTCACAACAGGTGGCTTTGAAGGCTATTGTAAGAGACCTTGGCAAGAGACATTCTGTCTGACCAGAAGTCCAGCTAAACAATGTACAATGAGCCTACGAGAAACTAACGGTCCCCTAAAGTGTTCAGAATATTTGTTGACAAAGTTTGCGAGACTTGTCGACTATGGCAGTACAGCTTTTCCTCCTATCCTGAACATTAAAAAGCTGCCACTTTCTGCAAAAACCTAGCCTGTACATGAAACCTTCGTTGTTGTGCGTCATATTTACTTGGCAGCAGTGATGATAATGGCCACTTCAATTTACATTCTTTGCAAATAAATCACAGGTCGGTGCATTAGCACATTGCTAACTTTTTACACCACTACTGTGTTTACTTTCACTGCTGCTGCTGCCAAGGTGTTTTTCTTGTCCAGTGACAATATGTAGTCTGACCTAGCGAAGCTAATGAAAGACTTCAAAGAGGAAATGATTGAAATGCGCGCTGCAATAAAGAGGCAGCTCTGCGAAAAATACAAAGAACTAAAGCACTTGTTCGACTCTTCTTCAGCACTCTCTCTGATGCCATTACCATGAAGTGCTCAAAGATTGAAAACGAAAATGTTGCTCCAAGGAAAGAAAATGCCTCACTTTAGAGTACAGAGCACTCGAAGAGCGATTGAATGTCGCCGAGGCAGAACCAACTGATCAGGAACAGTACTCGCAGAATGGAAATATTGAAGTCGAGGGCGTTCCCACCACAAAACCTGAAGCTTCACCAACAATCCTAAAACAACTTGGTGATGACATCTGCGAACTAATAACTGAAGCTGATGTAGATTCTCGGCAGTCAAAGGATGGAAACCTTCCCAACACAGTAGTACAGTTTTCTTCTCGCAACGAGTTACTACCGCTGAAAAATCACGCAAGAAATGCATTTCTGTATCTGATTTTGGTTTCGAATGCAACACTCCTGTCTTTGTCAATGAACACTTATGCCCGGAACAGAAAACCTTGTCGCGCAGGTAACCTAACGAAACAAGGCTAGGCAGTGGAAATATACATGGACCAGGGGGGGAAAAATATTTTCCAGAAAAACAGATGAATCACGACTGCTCTGAGTAACATGCACTAAAGACCTTCAAAAGATAGAGTAATGCAATTTTTGCTGCTCTTGATGCATCACAGACTACGGCCACAGCACTGACACCATCCGAAGTAGCTGATGTTTACCAACACAATCCTAAACGCTTATCTTTCACTTTTAACACACCATCTGCTCGCAATAAGGGCAATGAACTTGATGCTTTGCTTTGTCTTTTGAATTTTCCTTTGATGTTATAATGATATGTCAAACACTGTTTCAGAACAAGACCGAGGTGCTCAATATTCCTGGTTATAAAAGTAATTAGTCGAACCATTCTTCTGGGTGTGTTGCTTATGGCAAACAATGCCTTACAGAGTATCATAGTTGATGGCTATACTAAATGCACATATACATCTGAAGTGTTAACAGTTGTTTCGTAAAAAATTTATTTGCATTTGATATTGTTAAAAGCACAACATACATAACAAAACGTCAGTCGGTGTCCAGGAAGGGCTCTCCACCGAGCTAGTGCTCGTAACACAAAAAGAATTTCTTCTAGATAGCATCGAACATAAATTACTACAATTCGGAATATTCTTCTATTTTTTCAAAGCCATTCGATCGGATAAAACATGAGACCTTGTTAAAGAAACCTGAAATATATAAATTCAGGGGTGTTTTTACATTTATTGAATAGCTATCTGAAATTTTGCCACCAAAGGGTTGTAATAAATAATGAAGCTTCAGATCTCGCACTCACATCAGGTGCACCCCAAGGAAGTGTTTTATGGCCACAGTTATTTAACCTTTACGTAAACGATACAACAGATGTACTTAATTCTGCTTATAATTTATGCAGACGCAAGTTTATTCCTCACCTCAACCGACAAGGCAGACTCAGTGTACAAAGCAAACACTGTGCCCACTAGATTTAATGCATGGAGCAAAGCAAACTGTCGTTAATTACTACTAACAAAACCAAAGCACTGCTTTTTAGACAACAAACCGTCAAGTAAACTTCGAGGGTGCTTTAAAATATGGCAATGCTTACCTTGATGTTGCTTCATCATCCAAAACCCTTGGAGTTATATTTGAGCAACAGCTGACATGGAATATTCATATTGATATGGACACTATTAAACTAGCTTATGTTGCTGGCGTACTTACAAGGTTACGCTTCTTTCTTTCTCAGAATATTAACTTGCTCATATAAAACTCCCTTTTTCTTTCACACATTGCGTACAGTCACCTGGTTTGGGCTAAAACAACTCAGTCTAACTGAGCATTTTTTGTTGTGGAAGAAAGCACTGCATACAATAACTAACTTGAGGTTCGATGCTCACACTGAGCCCTTTTTTTTGCCTCTTGGAGTCAAGAAGGTGCACGACTTTTACACTTATTTACTACTAAAGAAGGTGGGAAGAGGAAAATCTCACTATTTTGAGAGATTGGCTTGTCTTACAAAATGTGATATGCCATACAATACACATAACCAAGAAATCTGCCACATTCCTGCCTCACAAACACAATATGGTGACCAAACGATTAGCTACAGATTGCCATTTCATCTAAATAAATAGCTAGTCTTGGTTTTCTTTTTTGCGTATAATGTACTACATGCTCAATATGGGTTGCAACACAACAGTTCTTTTTCTTTTTGGGGGGGGGGAGGAGGGGGCAGCATGGCAGGACCTACACAAGAAAGTTGCTGGACATCGTTCAGATTACTGGTAGCACCCTGTTGGCAAGACAAATGGCACTTGTCCTTTTATTAAAAAAACTGACTGGTGTGTGCTGTGTTGCAACTCATATTGAGCCCTATAGCACATGCTTTGTGCTACATAGTCATTGTATAAATGCTGCGATCATCATGTTCCCAATGTGAATTTTTTGTTCAGGGGGTACAGACCCAATCAAGCCTATTTCGTGTTTTTGTGTATACTCCTGACAACTGTGTCTTTATGTATTGTTGTCAAATAAACTGACTTTGACTTGACTATTTTTTGGAGTGATCAACAGTGGCTGAAAAAATGTCGCTGAACAATTCAAGCCTTCATCTTCCTGAGAACGTTTCTCTCGTGTGGATTTCATGTTTTGCAGTAGCATAGGCACACTGTGAAGCGATTGGTACAGCAGGTAGCAAATGCATCACATTGGTAAAATTGGCACAGCTGTCCCATTCATTTACAGTGTTCAAGTTTGTTCAAAGAGTAGCCAGCCCACAAAGATCAATAAATGACACAGCCACACACGGACACACACAATGAATTACAGAACATTCAAAAGGAAGGAAAAGAGGTGAAGAAATCCTCACCTGAAGATGCATCAGCAGACAGTGCAGTGACTCGGGTGTTATTCAACGTTGCCACAGGAGTAACATTATAACCATCAATGCGGGCCCAATACAGTCGTTCACGGCTGGAAAATACTACTGCTTCTTCAGTTCAGAGAACATGAATTGAATCCAGGGGCATCTCACTGAATTCTGCTTGCAAGAGGAGGGATGGCACGGTAGCATCTGACCCAACAGGGTAAAGTACAGTCCTATGATTCTGGAGAAACACTAAAAGAGTGTCTGAGCCTCCAATAGGCAAGCATCTGTGGCCATTTTCTTCAGGAAGGCAGATTCCATTGCAAGGCACCGATAACTGATGGCACGGGTGTCTTGAGGCTGCAGAGCAATAAGTTATTTGCATCTTCTTTTGATGTTATAGTATGCATGTACACTTTACACAAAAGCTCATTACAGAATAATATACACTATTTTGCCACTTCCTAGTGGAACTGTACTCTTAAATGGACCGTGAAAAGATTTTGACGATTTTGTACAAATGTGCCAAGTCGCTAGGAAAGGTCCTTCTGATCAATAAATGACACATTTAGGCACTTCGAGCAAAGCGTGTAATTTATTGTAAGGTTTTAAAAATGTGCATCGCTGCCAATCACAGCGGCGCCGCACCCCTGAGTTTTCAGCAGCCCCATTACAATCTACGTAGCTCACGCATGTGACGTTAATTAGGCGAGCTGTACGTTGGCTGTCCAGATTGCATCATGGATAATTTTTCCAAATTTGTGGTGAACAAATGTTGTTTGTAATAGTTGGAAAGTTGGTTATTTTGTTTCCATAAAAAAAGCTACAGAAAGAGAATACACGAAGACAACTTGTTGCTGCACTCAAGCACTTTCGGCACACAGCAAGTGTCGTCTGGTTGAGTTACAACGCACGCCATGTTGACGCAAGCTGTGCCTTCAGTGTTGGTCTCGAGCTTTCTTTTCGGAAGGACCACGCATCACCCTCGGAACATTGCGGGGGCTGTCAGTATCTAATCTACGTGTCTGCGCCCGTTACTTCACAACGGAGCATTAGTACAACAATATAGAGTTTTACTGTGTCTGATATTCCAGTAAACACAGGCAGACTGAGTGTTTTGCAAGACAAGCATAGGCACAAACATGAGCAGTGTGCAGTGTGCAGCCTGCAGTGTGCAGCCCCCCGGTGGCACAGAGCTCAACCAGACAAACAGAGCTACTATAGCAGTAATCAAGTTTATTCTACTTTGCTGCTTGTGTAAATTTTCGGCGGCAGCATTATCACGAACACATTGTCTTTTAACATTTTTTAAGGCCCCCTCACCAGGTCACAGAAAATTTCCGTTATATGCTGGAAGTTGTTTGTGCCCTTAAGGAGTGTTCTACCGCAACAATTTTTCAAATTGGTTCATTAACAGCCAAGGTAGAAATATTTCAGTGCCGCTAACCCATGATTTCAAGAGGCGAGCGTCATCACTAACAAAACACTCTCTCCACTTTCCCTGTCTAGCTTCCAGAAGTGAAATTCCTTCCCTGCATTCCCTGCATGACGCATACGTAACATGCCTCACCACCACTTTTTTTTTCTCTCCATTTATTGCTGCGTGGCGTACACTTTTGCTGACGGTGTCGCGCATGAGCTATTGTGTTTGTCTCGTGCACTACACACAATTTTGTGCGTTGTGCAGGAGAGCATCTGACCAGAGGTACAAGTCAGTGCTACACTAACACTGAAGCAGACACAAGTGGAACACAGAGCATGATCGCATACTAGGATACAGTAGAAAATGACGGTTTCGCTGTCTGCGCATGCAATTGAACGACGCTAGATCAGCAGACGTAACGGAAGTACATCTCTCTTGCTACGGCACGAGGTAAAAAAAAAGCACGCAGACACTTGGTTTGTGTGTTTTATTATTTCTCTAAACTTTAATTCATCTAATGAAGCAACAGATTGCACAAATAACAGATGTTCCCTTGAATAATTCTTGAAGTCAATTGTCACTACGAGCAAGTTCACAGCACAGACATGTACGTAGGTGCACTTGCCTATATATGCCACATCACTGGCTAGGAACATGTCCCCCGCGAGGAAAAGGGAAAACAGCATTTGGTTTGAAATTTCAGCTCTTTTTACAGCACGTGGCGATGTAATGCTTAGCGGACCCGATCGTTAGCGCACACGGTATGCACTCTACTTGCCAGCTCAAAATGGCTAGACCTGGTGAAGGGCCCCTTAAAATGTTTTGCACTTGGTTACAGCAATATTAGCTCTGCGTTTAGCTGGTTATGCTCTGCACCACCAGGTGACTGCACTGTGTAGGCCGCTCATATATACTGTACGTATATCGCTACGTAACGCTAAATCCCCTTTATCACAGCGGGTAGTTTGTGCCTCCGCCCATCAGTAAAAATGCCCAACTTTTCTGCCTTTACCGGAATACCAGACATGCTTGGCGCGGCACAGAACACTTGCAATACACGCTGCTTGGATTGCTCTCGCTTGGAATCAAGGGCCAAGTGGCTAGCATAGAGGTTGAAGAGACTTCGCACGCTGGCTCTAAGACAGCGGAAGTAGACGACACGACGTCACGTCATGACACATAGCCATTGAAGGCGGAGCTTAGCCCCGATCACTCTGTTAACGAGTTGAGGAGAAAAAACATGGCTATGAAGAAGGGTAACTTGTAATCCTCCCTAACTCTCTTAATACGAGATGCTTCACTTACACTATGACACGAATGTTTTACTGTAGCTGTAGCTAACAAATATACAAAATTTGTCCAAACCATATCAGAGACCCTTAAGTATAAAATGCATGAAAAAATGAATTTTCATGCATTTTCATAAAGAAAAGAGAGACATGCCACTTGTGATTACATACGACATATCAGCAATACCATTCATACCACATACATTACACCTGCTTAATCCATGCTTACATCCATGCTTCGTGCATTAATAATTTAGCCTTAACCCTTTCGTTACGTCTATTCAAATCTATTACTGGTGACCAACAATTTTAACCACCGATTTCAGCACGCCAAAACTGTTCCTTAGATACATAACATTACCTGGTAGGCAGCCAGAAAAAGGGCTTTCAGAAATAGTTTCTGCAGCAAAACTGACTTTTGACATAACTTTTGATAAATTAAGGCATTCACATTGTAGCAAAACTTAGTGTGGCTATTGCTCTTTGGGACTTATTATTATTATTATTATTATTATTATTATTAGTAGTAGTAGTAGTAGTAGTAGTAGTAGTATTTAATAATGATGATGATGATGAAGTGCCACTAGTGATCACGACATATCAGTATCAGAATTTCTGATCGGAGTACCAGAATTAGGTTGGAGAACAATGTTACATTGACATGTTTGCAATTTCCCAGTTCTAAAGGGCAAAAATGGACGGAAAAGTGGGCAGCAGTTGAACATGCAACATGAAAAAGTTGGCATGCTGAACCTGCAGAACTGGGCATTTCAAGATGTTTATAACAGTTGCAGTTTCAGAGAAGTACCAACTTTGGCCAGTTTTAAAACAGCTCATTCAAACTACTGGGATTTTACAGAGAAAATTGCAAAGACTTTCCAACTCGAAAACCAGTACCAGAACTTCAACACCAACCCAGCAAAATGCAGAAGAGGTGAAGCTACAAGCTGTGCTATCTGGAGTACAAAGAAAAAAAATTGCTGTAAGAAATGCAGTCTACCTTTGCCTCATGAAGTTGAACGTTATCCTTTTGCAGCACAGCACCGGAAAGATGAACCTTTTTGTGTTTCGGACCCGAAAAACAGTTAAGTGCCAATTATTTTCATGAGAGTACTTTTGGTACGTTTATTACCAAATGTAAATTTTCAATTCCTTACATTTTTTTTGTAGATAGTATATCAATATTGTCGCTTTTAATTTTTTTAAGTGGCCACATAAACGTCAGCTCAGTAAATATTTCTTTACTTATGAAAGATGTATTTATTGCGACATATGTACTTGGTAACAGGAATTTTCTATAATTTATAATGCTGCATTACATAATATATAATGTTGTCGGAGGGAATAAAAAATATTTTCTGCCTCTGAAAATTTAATTTTTCTCGTAGTGAGGAAAGAGTTAAAAGGGCCCTGAAACGATTTTGACGATTGTGTACAAATGTGCTGAGTCGCCAGGGCAATTCTTTCTGACTGTTGAGAAATATTTAAGCACTTTACGTAAAGCGTGTAATTTATTAAAAGATTTTAAAAATGTACATTTCTACCAATCACAGCAGCTCCTCTCCCAAGTTTTTAGCCACCCCTTCCCACGCCACGTAGAGTGGGTGAGTGATGTAACTTGGATGAGCGATCCGATTGACTACCTATGTTATGTCATCAGGAATGCTTGAAACATGCTGCAACATTAAGCTTAGCTTCAATAGCATATGCATGCATATTAATTTCTGTTCTCATAAAGGTAAGTACACAAATGCAATAAATGTAGACGTTTTTCAAACAAAACTTAAAAACTGCTCAAAATGAAAAACTTTATTCCTAACAATTTGCTCGCAGTTACCTGTTCTGCTAGTTTGTTCAGTGCAATGACTCCAAAATCCCAACAATGTAACCATCTTTTTCAGATTTTGTGTAATGTAGTACCATTGGGTAAGTACATTAACATTAAAGGGGCCCTGACAACCCCTTGGGCTTGGAGAAATGAATACAGTCTGCGGATAGCATACACTACTGTGAACATCTCAGCCAAATTTCACAGTTGTGCACAGTACATGGAGCTCACAAACAGAGCGTGAAGCCATCTTTTTCTCGTATGCTCTCTTTTCAACAAGCGCCTGCTCCTCACTCTTTTCTGGATGTTTTATATTCTAATATACCAGATTCCCATATGAGCTTCCTATTGGCCAATACCTGACATCAACCAAAATGGGTGTTTGGATCAGTGTGCTTCTTCCTGCTGTTACTGTGCATATTTATCGACACAGTTTCATAAACAAAATCTAAGAAAAATAAACAAATAAGCAAAATCTACTTTCAAGTTTTGATAATAATTATGTACTGCCGAAAGAAGCCAACTATCGTCCACTAACGCTCGGCTGCAGCCGCCCGCATAGCAATTAAACTTTGGCCACCCTGCTTATCGGTGTCGCCGTCGTTAGGTATCGCTAATTTCAACTAGTTTTGAACCCTCAACTAGCCTATAACCACACGAAACTTAAGGTGAGACCACACACACACTTGCCAGCATGCATTCACTCCTGGCCACTCCTGGTTAGATGCCTTTGCATATTTTGCCTCGTATTTAGCTGTTGACAATACTTCTAAACACGCAAATCGGATGTGGCTACTATCTGTCGGTCAAGCTGCTCCGCACCAAATAACATGGCCAGACTGGAGCATATGAGCGCGAGCGCGCACTCAAGCCCTGTCATGCACAAAGCAAACACTCCACATACGCACTACAGCTGCATGTAGCTGTGGTCTATTACGTAGCGTAGATACCACGGCCACTGCGGGATGCCGCAACGAGTTCACTGATCGAGCATACTGCGGCTTGCTGAGGGCAACCGCATTTGGCATGTCATAGGTACCAAAATCGCAGGTAGTGGCATCTGTATGCAAATTTGAACTGCGTGCCATGGTGACATTCAGTAGGCAGAGCAATGTGGGCACGCTCCGCTCCACCCTAGCCTTCGCAATGCAAGTCATTAAAGAAGCAGTGGAAGCACCGCATAGAGGATGTTTTATTGCCAATAACTCCGCTTCTAGAGAATGTTTTGAACTACTTTTACAGCAAAGCATTTCTGAAATAGTTTCTTAACTTCAAATGCGTTTGGAAACTTTGATAAGAAGTGGTTCAGGGCCCCTTTACCAGTCCCACCAGAGTTAAGAAGTCATTTGTATTGGAACACAATGCATGGACAAAAAACAAGTTCACAACACACTTATTAAAAGACTGCATTAACCGCCGCGGTTGCTCAGTGGCTATGCTGTTAGGCTGCTGAGCACGAGGTTGCGGGATCGAATCCCGGCCACGGCGGCCACATTTTGATGGGTGCGAAATGCGAAAACACCCGTGTACTTAGATTTAGGTGCACGTTAAAGAACCCCAGGTGGTCGAAATTTCCAGAATCCCCCCACTACGTCGAGCCTCATAATCAGAAAGTGGTTTTGGCACGCGAAACCCCATAATTTAAAAGACTGCATTGAATATCTTTTACTCTATACAGTGGGAAAACTTACTAAGTATCAAGATAGACTAACTTTTATGCAAACTACACTCACCAGAATGTTCCAGAATGTCATCAGCACTAGTATGCTTCAAGTAGCTCAATGGCTGTGTGCTGTTCCAAACTAGATATGGTGCATTATGAGAGCCATAGATGACCGAGTGCAAGCTGCCATTTCCAGGGCTGTACAACAACTTCTCCCCATCAGCAGTAAATACCAAGTGGTCTTGGCTGCCACCACGGGCAAAGAATACTTCAGAAAAATTGGCTGGAGTGCCATAGCTGATGCACATAACCGCACCTCTATTTACGTCACTCCAACACACTTCTCGCAAAGGATTCACGTCAAAACCTGTAAAGAGGGACAAAGGGCTTTATTGCTCAGAACAAGATGAAGTTTATGGCACAAATCATCTGTAAAATCCAATACAATAATCATAAAATAATTGTCTATCAAGATACAAAATGCGAAAGCAGACATGTACAAAGTATCACATCTAAAGATCTGCTATTTATAGGTACAAATCAATGACGAAGTCCACTCAAGGTACATTAGAATTGCCATTTTCATAACGTGCTTGATTAAGACACTTATTCATAACCCAAAGCTTACCCTCCAAACTGTGCCCTAATCAACAAACAGCAGCCATGTACTCCAGTGTCATGGCAGTACTTGTTCAATACATGGGTTCTGGGGCACATATAATAACGTGAGAGAGATTAAAAAAGCATGATGCCTTGTTTGAAGCAGTTACTGGAAGAGAGACTTTGAAAAATTACCGCTTATAAGCCACTGTGCATTCATAATCTGACGATCATAAGTGCCTTTTCACACATTATAGTACGTATCTACTCATGACATAAGAACAGGTCAATAACTGAACCAGCCTAGCCAAATCTGGCAATAAAGTTGCTGGACACATTATTAAACACTATTTAAAGGGCCGCTCACCAGGCATGCTATACTTTGGAAATTGTTATGTACCCGCCGTGGTTGCTTAGTGGCTATGGTGTTGGGCTGCTAAGCACAAGGTCGTGGGATCCAATCCTGGCTACAGCGGCCGCATTTCCATGGGGGCAAAATGTGAAGACACATGTGTACTTTGATTTAGGTGCACGTTAAAGAACCCCAGGTGGTCCATATTTGCGGAGTCCCCCACTAGCGTGCCTCATAATCACATTGTGGTTTTGGCATGTAAAACCCCATAATTTAAGTTATGTGCTTTCTAGGGAGTGCTCTACTGCAAGAATTTTTCAAACTGGTTCTTTAACAGCTGAGGCAGAAATATTTTCCTGTGTGTTCTGTGTACTACGCAGACAAGCAGCAGTGGCGCACACAAGGTAATGTTTAACATTAACTCACCACTCTCATGTTAGACTAAACGTTGAAGAAATTAAACATTCGCCGCCAACATCAGTGCTAATTATCGTCGATCAAAGCAAACAGCACAGAAAGCTTCACTTGACATCAATTTCCACAATGTTTGGGAGCTGCATAATTTTTTTCTTTTTCTAACTTTTCTGGCTTGTGGCGCACTTCTGCTGACCATCTCGCACGCGAGCTGTTGCATGTCTCATTTCATGCAGCACACGGTTTTGCGCACTGTGCACAAAGACACCAGATTAGCGGTATAAGTCAGTGCTGCACGAACACAGAGGTAGACACAAGCGGATCACAGAGCATGATGGTGCGCTAGAACATGGTAGAAAATGGCATGGTTTTGCTCTCTGCGTGCATGACTGCACGACATGAGAACAAGCAGACAAAACATAAGTACATCTCTCTTGCTAGGGCACGAAGTAAAACAAAGACGCGTAAACATTTGGTTTGTAGGTTTTATTATTTCTCTAAACTTTAATTCACCTATTGAAGCAACAGATCAAACAAATAACTGTTGTCGCCATCAATAATTCTCGAAGTCACATGTCACTATGAAAGATGTCACAGCACTGCCGATGTACGATGTACATAGACTCTCTGGCTGAGAGAAATTTAAACTATTTAAACTAAAGTAAAACTAAAAACTAAAACTAATACTAAAATTTAAAACTATTTCTGCGACGCATAGGGATGTAAGACTTAGCAGATATGATCGTTAGCACACACTGTATGCACTGCACTTGTCATGTAAATGCTGAAATGGCTTCTGGCTAACATTTTAGCACAAGAACAGGTATTCTGAAAGGAGAAACTGGTTTCTTTCAGTGAGCTTCATTAACTTACCACTCAACAGGAAGCACAAACAAATATGACCCCAGATTATTACTTCAACATAGAAATGCTGAAAGAAAAGACACTTCCATACATTTGAATTGTTTGAAGAAGTTAATGGCAAACTTTATGCGTTTACTGATACATGCCTGGCAGATGAAATCCCATGAACTTGGAAAACAACTACATTGAGAAACTGCTGCAGATAAAAGCAGTCTCACGAAAGTTACAGGAGAATCATACATCAACAAGAAGATATCTGCACTGACATGAAAAAAAAACACGCATAGTATGGAATTTCATAAATAAACAGCCAGACCACAATCCGTAACCCTTCTGCTGTCTCATTACGGCCACCACCGATGAAAATATTGATACCTATTAGCCTCGTGCGCGACCAATGGTGGCGTTGTGAACGGCTGTCCGGTGATGTCAGTCATGGGACCCGCCTTTGTCGTCTGCTACACTCCAGCTAGAATAGCTTCATTTTCACGCAGTTTCTCGCGCTCTGACTGAGTATTGAGTAGCATGGCGCCGCCCAGTTACTGTCTAATTTTTTTCTAGTTATATTTCTCTAAATGACAGCAGTAGAAAGACAACAAATGTTACATGTTAAATGTATCTTGCATACTGAAACGATTTTGCGCCAATAAACAACACACACAAGAAAGACGACGACACCACGACGACACCACCACGACGACAAATCGTTTCAGTATGCAAGATCACCAACTAGCCCAGCACTTAACTCTTCTAAAGTATATTTCTTCTATATCGGGTTCACCTTTCTATCTTTCTTCTGTTGACCTTCAGGGAAAAAAAATTGTTTCAGTATGCAAGATCACCAACTAGCCCAGCACTTAACTCTTCTAAATGTATCTTCTATATCACCATTCAATGTGGTAGCCCAGTGGCTATGGCATTACGCTGCTAAGCTTGAGGTCGCTCATTTGATCCCGGCCACTGCAGCCAAATTTAGATGGGGGGTAAAATGCGAAAGCACTCACATATAAATTCAGGTGCACATTAAACAACAGGTAGTCGGAATGAAGCCAGCATCCTTCAGTATGGTGCATATCATAAATATATGGTTGTTTTGGTACGTAAATTCCCAGAATATAACTTCTTTAATTAAGAAGAAGAAGAAGAAGAAACTTTAATAAAGAATAGTCCGGCAGTTCTTGCTGTGGTGGCCTCAGGGGACGGCTCGAAGTCCTTGGGCTCGAGCGGCATCTTCGGCTTGCCGGACGGCCCAGAGCTGGTCTGCCAGCTCTGAACTTCTGATAGCCGCCTCCCAGCGGCGGCGACGCCTACGGAGAAGGTCACCGGCGGCTCCCGCGTCCGGGGCGGCGTCGGGAAGAAGCGAGCTCGAGCCTTCTCCTACCCTGGCAACGGCCGCGATTATGGACGCGTCGCCAACGGAGCTGGTTTGATTAAGAAAGTTTATATAACCACAATCCTCGCGTGTAGGGAAACATCTTGTGACTCGGTCACAAAACATTGCGCCAAGTGAATACGGCATTTACATGAATCTAATGCGCCCTTTTTCTTCGATAAAATGGGTCCAAAAATTATGTGCGCATTAGGATCGAGTACAACCCTGAATCTGCGTTACCATATCGTCATCTGCATTTCAAAATGGCTGCCTCATACGCGCTTCGAGCCTAGCTGCCGTAGCTTCCTCCATGTGCTGTAGTTTGTGTTGCAGCGTCCGTCTTCCCGTTTTGTGCATTTGTGCTATCAGCATGCAAGTGCCGTCTGCAAAAACATGTCAATTTTATCACGATGCTGTAATTAAAAGGAAAGTGATCACGTGTGCGCAGACGGACGGAAATTGGGTTGGATCACGAACATTCGGAATTCCCGAGACTTGCATGCGGGACTTGCGCAAACAGGAGATGCATTCTACCACGGCGACTGCTATACGTACAGCGCAGCCGCGCTGCGCCTATTCTGAAAGCGATATGCGATGGAGTGTCTACGCATCTAGGCATACTGCGCTGTGCTCTCGTCGCTTAGTTAGTGTTGAAGCGAGAGGCTGCACAAAGGTCAATTCGCTCCATGATTCACTCGCTCCTGCTACCACTGATAAAGAGTTCCCGCATCATTGCGCGAGACGTGTTAATGTTTGTTTGTGCGTGCGGTACACTATGTTTGTCAATTTAGTGAAGGAATGTTTAAAAGATTATACGGCCTATAAAACAACTAGCCTTACTTTTTGTATAGCTGTCTACAAATTTGCTATCACAATCAATGCTTCACCTTTCGGGCAAAACTGCGACTTTGTTTTATTTATCGCAACTTTAGTGCATTTGGAGTAAATCTTCATAGTATTTCTGCAAGAATGAGGTGCACGGTACTGTAAATAACTTCTATTTTTTCAGGCCACGGCAAATGGGTGCGCGTCACAATTGAGGGCATTTTTGTTTCCCTCTTTTTTTTTTGGCACGGAAAACAGGTGCCCGCTACAATCGAGGGCGCGTTAGAATCGAGTAAATACGGTAAATGAGAGCCTACGCAGCTTTGGAAGTGAAGCACATTATACAATTCACAATTTCTTTCAATATATTCATGCAATTACAGTACAAGCCATAAATGTGAAGTGAAATTTCTGAGGACCATGCGCTGGCATGAGAAGCACATCGTGTTGAAGAAAGTAAAAGCCAGCTAGCCATTGCTGAAAACAGCATACAGGCTTTTACGTTATTAGTGAGAGGGTGTGCATTCAGGCTTACAAGTATTCATTCCCCAAAGTAAAGGGCACTTTAAATTGTGACAAGTACCTTTCATTCCCGCATTTTCAGGGTATGTCCATGTATGCAATGCCCATGTAACAGAGCCATTCAGGTGTGCGGCTTTAATGGTCATAAGGTCCTGGTCAGCAGACGAACGCTCTCGTTCCATCCACAAAACAAGTCTACAAGCAGAGTAAACAATTGCGGTGCATATTCCAAAGTTAAAAAATTATTTATTACTAAGTAAAATCCTGTAATAGCTTTAAATATAAAACTGTGTCCTGCTGCCAATGACTGTCTTGGAGAATTCTGCTGAGTGAAAGAACCGTAATATTTGAGTATACTAGTGTATTTCCTTCCTTTTATTGCAGACATATTGGAAGGGATACAAAGGCACTGAAAATTTTCAGAATTGTGCATTGCACACATACATTACAGAAAATTATTTCCTGCTCTGACTAGCCCTTGAAATTGTCTTGTTGCACAAGAGTGAACAGCAGCTACTGCTTTTTTTCGGACATTTCAAGAAATGCCCATAAAGAGAGGCAAAATGAGACAATCTGTCTCCTTACTGGGACTACTCTTCAGCTGCACTCCGGACAGGTATAGCAAAGCAGAACACAAAACAAGCAATACACTATGTACAGAGAAGATTAGGTACACCTTCATCAACAATATAAATAATCAAGTTCATAAATCATAAGTCATACGCAATGTATGTGTTAGTTATACATCTATATGTGTCAAACATATGACACATTTACATAAAAATAAGCCATTAGCAAAATGCAATGAAATATTTCGAAATGTGGGAATACGGATTTGTACTTAATTTAATACACATATGGTATGAGACATCGCATTGTAGTTTCGGTTCTAGGAACATGCGGACACTTAATTTCTTAACATGTGGGTAATTTTTTTTCTTGAATTGAAGTATATTAGTGGTTTCTTTTGCATATTCTATGATTTCAGGATGTTTATTACGTAGTGCCATAATTTGGTTATTTATTAACTGCATTATATAGTTGGTGCAACATATTGGCCCGATCAGAGCTACAACACGCAGATTATGTGATTCGAAATCTTGGTTTATTTTCCGAAATACTAGCGCTGCTAGTTGATATTTGAAGCAATACAAAAACGGCATCACATTATGCGCACGAAACAATGACACAACGTTTTGGGTTGGGTAATTTATTCGATCTAGAGCACGCTTCTGCAAGAAAAACAGCTTGTCAGCATCCGTTTCGTTACAGGTTCCCCAGACCAAAATGCGATACATAAGTTGGAAATGAATAAGGGAAAAGTATAGCCGAATTTTAACCCCACCCAGAATAAGATGTAAGCACCGAATTAGGCTCATAGACCTTGATATTTTAACTTGAACGTTATCTACATGGTCATACCAACTCAGATCATTTTGGAACCATACCCCAAAAAACTGGTGCGAGTGCGTCTGCGTGCTTTCATTATTAAATTGCAAAGAAATATTGCAATCTGTTGGCTTATTTTTCGACCAAAAGAGCATAAATTTGGTTTCCTTTACGTTTATTTCTAACTAATTGGCTATAAGCCATGCTTTTATTTGGTGTAACAAGCGGTTTGATTTTCGCTCAATGTCATGTAAATTTACACTAGAAAAAAAAAAAGACGTTTGTATCGTCTGCATACATTACAAGGTGACGAGTGAAATGAATATTTACTATGTCGTTTATGTATAAAATAAGGAGCAAAGGGCTGAGGATTGACCCCTGAGGTACACCATACTATATTGATAATACATGTGAGATTTAATATCATGAATCCTTGTACACTGTTTTCCATTGCTAAGGTAACTTTTCATTTGAGCAAGTGCAGTTTCTCATATACCATACATTTCAAGCTTCCTAATCTAAATACCATGCTCTCTGGAATCAGATAATTTGTGTAAATCAAGAAAGATCCCCGAAGTCTAAAGCTTTTCTTCGATGTTATTAAGTGTGTGATCCTTAATGTGCAGTAGCGCTGTCTGCATCCATCTACGAAACTGGAATCCATGCTGTTGTTCACAAATGACACCTTCTTTTTAATAAAGGAATATAGTTTCTGACATATTAGGCGTTCAGCAACTTTAGAAAAAATATGAAGTATGGATATTAGACTGTAATTATTTAATTCATTTTTATTTCCTCCTCTGGAAATTACGGCTACACGGGCTATTTTCATGTCATCTGAAAAAATACCCGTCAGAAAATCTAATTACAAATGTGAGTAATGGCTCCGTAATCGAATCAATAACAGCCTTAAAAAAGGGCAGCAGTAATACCATCATTGCCTGGAGAACTTTTCTTCAGTGGGCCTATAACAGATGCCACTTCGAGTTCCATCTTTGCCTATACTGTCTACACATCTTTGCCAAGACCATCTTTGCCATATTACCTAATGAACCGGCATTCAGAAAATGCGAGTTAAACTTATCTGCAAGTGACTTGCCACTGTAGTGAACATCACTTATATGTAAGTCCACGGGGATGGTAGCTTTCTTCCGACCTATCAAATCATTACCTGAATCCCAACGTAATCTTGAGTTATCCATCATTTTGGAAACTTATAGGCATAAAAATCTGCTTTTGCTTTCTTTAGGTCTTTGTCACAATTTGTTTCTAAATGTTTTACATTCTAAAAGGTCTCCTGGTTCCTTAGTGCACAAAAAATGCTCAAGCAGTTTATTTTTCATCTTTATTCGCTTAAGGAGCACTGCTGTAACCCATTCTTTTTTTGCTATCTTATGTTGTTCTACTATTGCATATGGAAACGCAATGTTGTATTTGCAAGCAATTTTTTCTATAAACAACTTGTATGCCTTCGAGGGGTCAGTTTCATGATATACCGTATTTTCGCGATTCTAAGCACCCCCCTCCATTTACGCGAGAAAATTGGGGAAAAAGTTTGCATGCGAATCTAAGCACCCCCTATTTGTTAGGAAGAGCGTGCTGCCAGGGTTGCCAAGCGTGCTTGCTCACTCTCTCATCGAGCCGGAGTCGTCGGAATCCCGAGGTGGACGGAGTCCGCTGCGCGAGTACGCCGTTCAGCCGGATTGAACGGCTGCACGGCGAAAGCTGCAGAAACCGTCCCCATCAACCATGGCAAAGTTGATTTCGGACGCGTCGAAGCGGGTCCAAGTGGACATTGTGGTCAAATCATTTAAGAAGTGCTCGATCCCAAACCATTTCAATAGAACCGAAAACGATCTGCTGTGGGATACCCAGAGAGGCGGTTCAAGCGGTGCGACGAACTCGAGTGGCAGTGATAGTAACTGAGCATCCGACACAAGCGGTAGGTTCACTGTCTGCACCGATTTTTCGTATGAGTGTTTGCAAAATAAAATGTTATTTCTCGCACCCATCTCGTCGTGATGTCGCAGTGAAAAGAGGGGGGGGGATCATTCTAGATTTTTCGAATCTAAGCACCCCCCCTCACTTTGGGCATCGCGATCGTGAAAAAAGGAAGTGCTTAGAATCGAGTAAATACGGTATGTCATCCAAGTTGCAGTCAAACATTAACGAATAAAAGTGGTGAATGTATCGTTTATATCTCTTCGCATATAATTTGGTGGGTTGTGTCGTTTAGGCATTTTCAATAGTGCAAATAATGGTAAGTGATCACCTACACCAGACGAAAATACTCCAGTTGAAACAGTTTCAGGCAACAAATTTGTGAAACAGACATCTGTAAGTGTTCCTGACGTCCAAGTTATTCTAGTGTGAGCATTATTAATACTTTCACAGCCATACAAAAGCGTTGTTTCTAAAAGTTTATCTAAGAGGGGCTATTTTTAGAAATATCCATGTTTAGGTTACGAAAGCCACTGTAAACCATTTGTTAGAAGTCATACGTTCAAGAAGAGTTTCTATATGTTCAGGAAATACATCAATATTGCCATCAGGGGGTCGGTATGCAAGTTTTATTGTGATGCTACAGTGTATTACACTAACTACCTCATAATCACTGCATACCATGCAACCATCAGGCCAAGTTTCATAAGCAAAGGCTTCACTTAATATACAGCAACACACCGCCGCAACGTTTTCCCCTCCGAAAGACAGATACTTTGTTGTACCCTTCAAGGTTAAGTACTTCAGCATTAGAAGAGAACCAAGTTTAGGTGAAACCCATAGTGTCAAAATGAAAGCATAAATGTACTGATTCACTTTCGATTTCCTCACCCCTATTCCTCATACTCTCCACTTGAGGTGATAGAAGGAAAAATTGTGTTCTGAAAGGAAATCATCGCTTTTTGTTAATTTAGTAAAAGATTCGGCATTGTAATACAAGGAATTGTTTATAAGAAAATGAATAATAATAAGTCACTTAGGAAGAGCTTCACACAATCTTGTTTAGGTCTTGTTCAGATGAACTTCTGATCGAATGTGCTTCGGGTTCCTTTCTGACAAAGATCCTTCTATCGGACGACCCGACAAATTTGTAACTTAGTTCACTGGCCTTGTTCTTTGCCATCCAAAGAAGTGTCGTGTTTAAGGCAGTCAGGTTATCGGAAATCTGAATGCTATCACTTCGTCTCCTTAGTTCGGCTCGTTTCGCAATCCATACAGCTTTCATGAATAGCCGAGCAAATGTTATCTATATAACCAAGGCTTTTCCCTAACGTGACGGCAATCTGTGCACGTGCTCAATGTCACAGTGAGACAGGGAAGGCAGATCAAACTTGTTCGTAATGTCATTAACTTTTGACAGGACATCATCTTTTTCAGTGGCGGATACGCCATGAATTTCTAGATTTAAGCGGTGGCTGTATTGCTGAATATTATGTAGGTCCAGGTTTAGCCTGATTTCTTTTCTGTCATGATTTCTTTCAACTATGTCTATTCTTTTGCAAAGGCTTTGAATCTCCTTGCAATCTCTGTTCCACTATTTTCTAGAAGCTTGTCATGCGTATCTGACATGTGCTGAACGGATTGCTCAATGCTGTTAACAGTCTGTTTTAATGCCGAAAGGTGGTCAATCTTTATGACCAGATCTGCCAGCCTCTTGTTTAACATTTCTGTCAGATGTCTGCTCAGGTTTTCAGACAAAACTGAGTGATCATTGTTATGGTTGTTACGGGCTAGCGGCATGCGGCAGCTCTGACATTTTATCGTTTTCTTAGCTTCTTCACTTTTCTTTCTGTAGGTGCGCTCACTTATTCCAATGCAGTCTCCACCGTGATAACATTTATGACATTCAGCACATGTAATGAAATCCTCACCTTCAGAGAAACATTGATTAGAAGTCCCACAAGTTATAACGGTCATCTTCAAGAAGTGCAGACAATGTAACACTCGAAAGGGCAGTAGTAGCAGCAGGAAAATCTTTGTACCTCCATTGTACCTTCCACACAAGCCCCACTATCAACAGTGCCTGAACACGGGACGTTGCTAAAGCCAACATCTCTTGTTCAAAGGACTGTTGATCACTTTGCCTCCATCTTCCTGTGAACCTCTGTCTTGTTGGGCATCACTATGATGCACAAAACATCAAATTCTGAAGGAAAATAATATCAGTGAAAAGCCCAAATAGGAACAGCCTCCTTGAACCAGCACCTGGCGTCCAAACAGTGCCAAAGGTTCTGTGGTAGTCACTGGTGTAACGAATACTCAGCGCGCGAATTAGTATGGAGGATCCACCAACCTGTTTGCAGCATCCACTGCAAGACCACTGACATGTCGCACAGAATCCCAGATGAGATTGTTGCAGTACCGGCCGCCTGTTGCACACACCGAGATCTGGCTGCGAATTTCGCTGTTGAGCTGCACAGAGTTTCCTACGTACAGGTTGCCAGATAAGCAGTCGAGCGATAGTGCAGTCAACTTCAACAAGGACCCTGGCAGAATAAAAGTAGAGAAATGAAGTGGACAGCTTTCTTGATGTAGTGTTATAGCTGCCAACCTGTGAACATTAAAATGCGTCACAATCCCGCGGACAAAGCATTGGGGGGGGGGGGGGCAATAACACGCACTTTTAATAAGTTTGCCCACAGCACACAACGTTTATAGGACACATATGCACTTTATTAATGACTAACTTTTAGGCATAGAACAGAAACTTGGAACTGCAGAGACTGACAAGCAACACAATGTTTTTAGATTAAAGTGGCTTTTCCAAAGACTTTGCTGTTAGAAATTTCACCTGCTCAGGAACTTGCCTGAATAAGCTTGCTTAAAGAAAGTCCTCTAAAGTCCATTTTTATAATCAGAGAACTTTTTAAAAGTGTGCTCGGAGACTTATGAGGGAAACTCTTTGCAAAGGGCAATTTATTTCCGTAATACTTGAACAAACAACAGTAAAATTGCAGAACGAGCCTGACTTTGTAAACTCTGAAAAATTCAGAAGAGTTGGCAGGTATGTAGCATGTAATTGTAAACCCTGTGATCATGCAATTTCAATGCATGATCAAACGTTCGATGCAATTTATCTATCCCATATTACTATCACCACCACAGCTGTGTCATCAGTTTTACTCTAATCCAGAAAGTCGACATCACTGAAAATAGCAGCAAAGATCAAACGGTGTGGGACTTTACATCACAAGTTTATGCTCTGGGAAACATTGTGAATGGGGAGAGCTTCCAGTTGATCCTAAGCCAGCAGTAGTACTTTTATTTAAAGAGAACACCAAGGCTAGGCAAAGTTACTCAACCAATGTTCAGCCTCTATGGCCACAGTCATGCTCACTTCCCTGATCTCAGCTGAAAAACTAGTTTCTGTCTATCACCACAGCACATTACACTGTCAAGATAGCAAAAAAAAAGGATTGCTAGGAGCTAATAAACATGTATATGTCAATTTAGTTTTCAGTTACATTGAAGATTATTAGAAGACTAGTATAAAGAGTTGAGAAAATCTTACCGAATTCCGCAAATATTTCTGTGGTGTAGGTCTTGAGCATGTTCCTTTTTATCGTCTTCCCTTGAATCCAGTACAGAATTTCATTTTGGCTATCATAGGTTAGAGCAAATGCAGTTGCCTGCAAGAAAATTTAAGAATCAACAAGCATCTGTTGAATGCATTAAGGCTAGAAGTCAGAAAGCAATTCCAAAAACATTTTAGCAAAGAAAAAAGTGTAGGGGAGGAGGACGAGAAAGTATATGTCAAGCTCCATGAAGTGTTCCACATCAACTTTGGTAGTTGCTAGCATTTTTGTAGTGCATAAAATAATACAGCTTATGTACAGCTTCACAGGAGGATAAATCCATCGGGAAGGATCACTTACGAGGGCAAAATAAATAATGTTTGTGTTCATTGTTTGATAAAGAACCAGAGGTCCATGATCTGTAAAAAGAAATTACAGCATAAGAAAATAATTTTTTATTTTGCCAGATTGGAACTGTGCACTTAGTAGACAATTCAGCCATTCCGTCAGCACAATACAATAAACAATGTACATAATTTTACCTTCACAAGTTCGCTTGTCAGGACCAAGTTGCAGGCCATATGGACACATACACAACGGCTGACCATTTCCCAGAACACACAGGTGACTGCAGAAGCCATTCTTGTAGGCACAATAATTTGTTGTATTGTCTAGGGCAAAACATTTCACTTAGTTCACAGAAAACACAACTGAACAAGTCATACAAAAAAAACATGGCTACAAGTTAATTGTTTCTTCTTAAAGTTATGTCAGCTCTATTTTACAAAGAAAAACAAGGAAAGCAAAAAATAAGAAGAAATTGAAAATTCTTATCACTTGCAAAAGAGTACGCATTTGGGCTGGTTGGTTCATGATTACGAGCAATGAAAACAGCGCTAAACGACGGGACGAGTGAAGGGACACAGACAACAGCGCTGACTAACAAGACTTTGGTTGTTAGTCAGTGCTGTTGTCTGTGTCCCTTCACTCGTCCCGTCGTTTAGCGCTGTTTTTATTGCTCTTTTCACTTGTCACTAAATTATAAGTTCACCTTACCATGCTTGTGCTCAATACTATTTACTTACATGTAGGATGTCTGGAGGGATGAACAATAGTAGCCTGATAGAGTGTGTTACTGGATTGGACCACCACTTTCTGAGAAGCATTCAATGAAAATCGATGAGTCTGGTAATTAAGAAATATTTGCTGTGACAACACATTCAGCAGCCAACTCACATTACATGCAACACACAACCCAAAGTGCAGATGAAAATACTTGCTTTAAATATACTAGAAAATGTGATGTCTGTCCAATAAAAGTAATCGCCAAACACATCCTTAGAGAAAGGCTTTGAAAATGTTGACAAATGAAGAATTTTCTTATGACCTTTTCCATCATATTTAACAGTGTGAATTGATCAAGACCTGAAATAGAATAGACACAAGATTAAAAGTAAACAATTTTCATGGTAAGGTTCTGCACAACAAAGGCCAGCAATCTGATGTAAATGAACACATGTGTGCAAGGAGTGGCAGTGCCATGCTTCAATTGCAGTCAGATCTAATGCAGTACACTCAAATGAACACAAGCTGCTACTGCTTTCCTGAAAACAGAATTACAGTCAGTGATGAAATGCTGCTTCACTGTATACTGTTTTCATAAAATGTTAAACACTTACCACACTACCATGTTCATGTGACCATGTTTCTGAAATAATTTCATCTAATCGTACTACTAAAAAGTGTTAGTGACTTCAACACTTCTGGGGCACAATTTTCTAGGCTGCGATGATGTGCTATAATCACCACGTTGGCAAATCATGATCCCAACATGTAAATCACCACGTGTGCGGCATGAGGTGCAATATTCAAACTAATAGGCAGAGTGGTTTAGCCATTTGCATAGCCTTGCATGCTGCATTATTACAGCATGTAACTCGTATAAATTAGCACTACTCGTATAAATTAGCAGTGTCGCTCACAGTTCAAGCTAATTCACTAAAACAGCCTCAAAGACAAAAGCATTCAAAAATAAATTGGTTCCATTGCAATTATTATTATTATTATTATTATTATTATTATTATTATTATTATTATTATTATTATTAATGTAAAGCAGAGCTAAATTAAGTGGAAAAAATTACCTGCAAAATATTAGCTAGTGCTTAAAATGACAATTTCTCCAAAGCGTTAGCTGATTCTTGAGATGTACAAAATAAAAGAAGGGAAAAAACAAGGAGCTCGTTATAAAACAAAATTCAATTCCTACCTTAATTCTATAAATCGATGTGATGATATATACGGTAATATGATAAAGAAATGTGTTTTCTATGCACAGAAGGGTATTGGTGTAATTTGTAAAATGAAATAATGGGATATATTCTAGTGACATGCCAAAGAAAAAGTATTGATCATAGAGCACAAGCAGCTGAAAGTAAATGATCAGAATTGTTTTAAACAAGCTCAAATGAGCAGTTTAGTATACCATAGGTCATACATTGTCGCCACATTTGCATATAAGATGCGCAGTGGCATTTTAAAAAACAGTACATGAAGATTAAGTAGGCGAAAATCAAAATAGTATGTATTCAAGTGCTTTTTGACACAGTTTATCTTATAGCTTATCTTATCGAGAAGCGCCAATGTATGAAAGCCTCTAACCCTACAGCTAGAATAGAACTGGCAGAACTTTCTAAGTTAATCAACAAGCGTAAGACAGCGGACATCAGGAACTATAATATGGATAGAATTGAACAGGCTCTCAGGAACGGAGGAAGCCTAAAAACAGTGAAGAAGAAACAAGGAATAGGCAAGAATCAGATGTGTGCGTTGAGAGACAAAGCCGGCAATATAGTTACTAATATGGATGAGATAGTTCAAGTGGCTGAGGAGTTCTACAGAGATTTATATAGTACCAGTGGCACCCACGAAGGTCGTGGAAGAGAGAATAGCCTAGAGGAATTCGAAATCCCGCAGGTAACGCCAGAAGAAGTAAAGAAAGCCTTAGGAGCTATGCAAAGGGGGAAGGCAGCTGGGGAGGATCAGGTAACAGCAGATTTGTTGAACATTGCACTATCTTCGGTATCAGTCCACGTATCTATGTCCACGGAGATGAGATCTGCCAGAACCTAGCCATTACCAGCTGTAAAAACTACTGACGGCTACTCCACTGTACAGGAAACACTGTGCAGCAGGCTTTCTTCGAGTAAAGCGACTGGTCTTTTTTTAGGTCTTGTTGCATGATAATTGGGGCACCCTGTGTAAATAACTAAGTGTAAATAATTCGAAATCCCAAAGGTAACGCCGGAAGAAGTAAAGAAAGCCTTAGGAAATATGCAAAGGAGGAAGGCAGCTGGGGAGGATCAGGTAACAGCAGATTTGTTGAAGGATGGTGGGCAGATTGTTCTAGAGAAGCTGGCCACCCTGTATACACAATGCCTCATGACCGCGAGCGTACCGGAATCTTGGAAGAACGTTAACATAATCCTAATCCATAAGAAAGGGGACGCCAAAGACTTGATAAATTATAGACCGATCAGCTTACTGTCCGTTGCCTACAAACTATTCACTAAGGTAATCGCAAATAGAATCAAGAACACCTTAGACTTCTGTCAACCAAAGGACCAGGCAGGATTCCGTAAAGGCTACTCAACAATAGACCATATTCACACTATCAATCAGGTGATAGAAAAATGTGCAGAATATAACCAACCCTTATATATAGATTTCATTGATTACGAGAAAGCGTTTGATTCAGTCGAAACCTCAGCAGTCATGGAGGCATTACTGAATCAGGGTGTAGATGAGCCATATGTAAAAATACTGGAAGATATCTATAGCGGCTCGACAGCCACCGTAGTCCTCCACAAAGAAAGCAACGAAATCTAATAAAGAAAGGCGTCAGACAGGGAGATACGATCTCTCCAATGCTATTCACCGCATGTTTACAGGAGGTATTCAGAGACCTGGAGTGGGAAGAATGGGGGATAAAAGTTTATGGAGAATACCTTAGCAACTTGCGATTCGTTGATGATATTGCCTTGCTTAGTAACTCAGGAGACCAATTGCAATGCATGCTCACTGACCTGGAGAGGCAAAGCAGACGGGTGGGTCTGAAAATTAATCTGAAGAAAACTAAAGTAATGTTTAACAGTCTCGGAAGAGAACAGCAGTTTACGATAGGTAGCGAGGCACTGGAAGAGGTAAGGGAATACATCTACTTAGGGCAGGTAGTGACCACGGATCCGGATCATGAGACTGAAATAACCAGAAGAATAAGAATAGGCTAGGGTGCGTTTGGCAGGCATTCTCAAATCATGAACAGCAGGTTGCCACTATCCCTCAAAAGGAAAGTGTATAACAGCTCTGTGGTACCGGAACTTACATATGGGGCAGAAACCTGGAGGCTTACGCGAAGGGTTCTGCTGAAATTGAGGACGAAGCAACGAGCTATGGAAAGAAGAATGATCGGTATAACGTTAAGGGATAAGAAAAGAGCAGATTGGGTGAGGCAGCAAACGCGGGTAAATGACATCTTAGTTGAAATTCAGAAAAAGAAATGGGCATGGGCCGGACATGTAAGGAGGAGGGAAGATAACCGATGGTCATTAAGGGTTACGGACTGGATTCCAAGGGCAGGGAAGCGTAGCAGGGGGTGGCAGAAAGTTAGGTGGGCGGATGACATTAAGACGTTTGCAGGGACAACATGGCCACAATTAGTACATGACCGGGGTAGTTGGAGAAGTATGGGAGAGGCCTTTGCCCTGCAGTGGGCGTAACTAGGCTGATGATGATGATGATCTTATAGCTAGTGCAAAAAGTGCCGATTAGCCACAACATGAATGCCAACATACAAAATTTTAAATGTTAAAGAATACACAGGGGAAATATTGATGGTATGGATATATTCACTATGATCTAACATCTTTTCTTTGGCCATTCACTATATTGTGTTTCATACTTAGTAGACAATGCTGAGGAAGCTATGAAAGCAGTGTGATCATAGAAGTCTAACTCTGCATGTTCTGCAGTGTAGTTGTCTTTAATGTGCAATGCTTTCTATAGAATAACTACATGTATTAGAACTAAACTTGTGGAAGTTCCAGTAAGCAGCATAACATGTTTTAGTCAGGAGTGCAAGTGATGCGCTGTGGCTCTGATTGCAGAAATTGTTACTCATTTAATGGTAAATAGTTTAGGTCCAAGATGCCTTCATGTAATAAATACATAATAATTTGAGGCATAAAAGTATGAGACAATGTTGACTTTAATTACAGGACACATACTTACACCTTTCTTCCATATGCATCATAATTTTTTGTGATTGTGAATACAAGTCGCCAAGAGTCTCTCTAGCCTTTATAGTGCTGTCTGTTATGTAATAGTATTAGCAGAGAGGTTTGACTACAGGCAGTCAATTATTTTGCAAGAAGTCACTTATGTGCACATAAATGTGTCCTGGTCCTATTATCAAATCGAGATCACTGCTTTACCAGGGAACCTACAGTACCAGTTTTATTAACAAGGCGCCTAGCTAAGGAGTGAGTTGAATGGCAGATGGTAGAGCAGCTGCCCTGATCTGGTCATTGTCCCAGGCACGATTCTACAACTAGCCCATGCTTCCTTTTGTAATGCTCCGTTACAAACAGGCGGACGACGAGCTTTCCCTTACATTGCAACATGCATATGCTATAACTAGATTGCTGAAGGCTGACTTGAAGATTATCCGTACTCGTGTTATTTAAAAAATTCCTTGCCACATAATTTTATCAGCACTTTCCATGTAAGGTCTACCTATTCAGCCACTGCTGTGCAAATTTGGTTGTGCTACATCGGTTCTGCTGTGACTGCAGTGCAAAGAACGATGATTTCCCCGATCCTTTTCTGTACCAAAATAGAATAACATGCAATTATTTATTTTCTACGGTCTGAAGTTGATCCCGGAGCTTTGAAAGTGCTCTGTTGTAAAGAACTGTAGAAAGCTATGCTGCAGAGTAAAAAAATGCTTATCATTATGCAATGGTAATGACGGAAGCATAAGGAATGAGCGTAGCACAAGTCAGTTCTTTGTCTTCTGGCAGGACAGAAAAGGCACTGCACACCATAGATATTGCAATGTATTTTTCAATGTCTTCTTTGTCAAGAATTAGCCTGCCATTGTGTATGACCCTAGGCTCACCTTCAGACCACAGAAAATGAATCCCTGTGCATTGTTCATTGGTGCAGCCAAGTGGAGCAGCCATTGTTTCCCACACTGCCTTTTGTAAGAAAAAGAAAATGTAGCATGTCCAAACTTTCACTGCAGTGACTGCAGAGACAGATCCCCAAAGAAAAACACTGATAACAGAGTGTGAACGATGCTAGTTGTGTCATAACAATTTCTTATAGATATAAAAGTGCACTCTGTCAATGCGGAAAAATGAAGCTGACTCAAAAACAGCAAGTTTGTTGTCCGTTATTCAGAGGGTATAGTCCTGCGGAACATTATAGTCCTGCGGAACATTAGGCTTTAGTTTGGGTTCCCAGAGCGGGCACGTGGTTGCTATTTTATGCGTGCGCACGCCACATGTACCTTAAGTACATTCTAGAACATTACAATAAGTGCAAATTGAATAAGCATATGTTTATACTAAACAAGCAAATATCAATTGCAGAGGTAACCACCTTCCCAGTTTTCCAATGAATTGAAAAATTTAATGCCTATGCACCCACTTTGTGCAATTAGTGACTGATTGGTGCATTTCAACTGTTGATAAATGAAGAGGTATATATATATATTTTTAATTCAGACCATGCAACACGAGGGCAATTGGTACTTAAGCTTACCAATGAATCAGACAATGCCACAAGTTTCAGCGTTTACTGCTACATCAAGGTTATTTAGTCAAGCTTATTGGTGAATAAAATGCAAAGAGTAATTTTAGTCACTGCTTAAACATGAAGAAACAGATACCTGAAGTAAGTGTTTATAAATAATTCAAGTCAACATACCTATGTGGCAAGTTATGACATAATTTAGATTATAATTTTGGCAATGCAATGCATCACATTACCATATGTTATTCTCTGAATTGTTTAGTCATCTATGCAAACATTAATAGAGTTTTAGTTGTAGCGTGTCCGGTATTTCGGTATATGCAATGGCATTCATTTAATACTGCGTTACCTGATGCTGGTAGCGGCATCTTGTGATGCTTTGTCTAACCACAATGTCTTATGGACACATTCTCGTGTTCCACAAGAAAAAAACATTTAAAAAAGGCTGCATGTTCATGATTACGCTGCTGTCGAAAATTTACTCCAGCAGTGAAGTAAAATACACTTTGTTACTGCAATAAAAACCGTGTCTGGTTGAACTCTGCACCACGAAATTGGCTGCTCATGTTCACGCCTCCAAAACAGCGGTAAGCCAGACTTGTTGGTACTCTGACACACTATTGCAAACAGCACGAGAATGGGTAAAAGAATAAGGGAACACACCATATGAGCCCCCGTGTCGTGTGTTCCCTTATTCTTTGTCCCATTCTCGAGCTTTTTGCAGAAGTGTGTTTAAGCCTCTGATAATCCGCAAACAATAAGAAGCTTATGCAGAAATTAAAACTCTCTGTTAAGTGGTTTATGGCACTAGAAGATATGCATGAAGTATCTCAATTTCAGTTACAAGAGTGCTCTCCGCTCCTCCTCCTTTTTAAGGGCCCCTCACCAGTTCTGGCCATTTCGAACTGACAAGGGTTAGTGTGAACAATGCGCGCAAACCAACGTGTCTGCTAAATATTACATCCCTACATGCCACAGAAAGAGCTTAAATTTCAAACTAAATGCCGTTTGTCCTTTTCGCAGGTGCCACGCTCCCAGCGGGAGAGTAGCCGTCTGCTGCACAAGTGCACCTACGTAATTCGCAATGCTGTGATGTCGCTCCTAGTGACACGTGGCTTTACGAATTATTCAAAGCAACATCATTTATTTGTTTAATCTGTTGTTTCACAAGACTAATTAAAGTTTAGAGAAACAATTAAACATACAAAGTGAATGTCTGCGTGTTATTGTTGTACTTCGTACCATGGCACGAGAAATGTACTTCCGTTTTGTCTGCTTGTTCCCACATCCTGCAGTCACACGCACAGCAAATGAAACTCCTTTTCTACCGTGATCATGCTCGTTCATCCTCTCGGGTCTGCCTCAGTTCTCGTGATTATGGCACTGACCTATACCGCTAATCAGGCAGCCTGATGCAGTGTGTACAAAAAGTGTGCTGTGTGAAACAAGACAAATGCAACAGCTTGCATGCAAGACCATCACCTGAAGTACACCACTCAGCAACAATGCGTGAGAAAAAAAATCAGTGCCCTTTCACTCTGTGAAGAAGCATGACCAGCAAAGCTGCGTATGTCGGCCCCTTAGGAGCAAACTGCACCTCTGCCACGGGTCGTCCCGGTACTGCACTATCTCGATCGGTATCGACCCACGTATGGGGGGTGCTTACCGCCTGCTTCTATTTTGCCGCGGGTCGGCCCAGCATTGCAAATCCTCGAGATTTTTTTGTACATGCGGGCATGATAGTGGGAAAAGTAGCCCTCAAAGGCTCATTCGCACCGGCGACTTGAGGAGCTCTTGCGGCCATTTGCGACTCGCGGCCAAAAGCGACCGAGGGCGACTGATGTTCACACCGGCGAGCCCGGCTGAGTGCGACTCGCAAGTTGCAATCCCGATGATTATTTTTCTCAACGAGAACTCTCGGAATCTACGCGGAATTTGCCGCGACGCAGGAGAAGGCCGGATGTAGACACGTGAAAGATCACTTCCGGTGCGCCGCTGATTGGTTTATCCGTTTTGCGACCACGGTCGCGCGACTGGCCCAAAACGGTCACTTTTCGAGAAAAGCGATCCTGTGCGACCATTTGCGTCTGGTCGCTTTGCAACCAACTTGATCAGGCGACCACTGTCAGTCGCCGGTGTGAATGAGCCTCAACAGCCTCGCTGTAAAAAGGAAGAATGCCGGGCCCGTGACATACTTGTCATTCAATCATCTGGCTATAGTATTGGCGAACACAGGGAAGCAATTTCAATTGCAAAGGCTAGACGGAGCAAGAAGAGAGAGTGTCTATATTGGCGGTGATGCTCGCCTCCTAATGATGCTTGCTACTAATGAGTTAATTCGAAAAATTCTTGTGGTAGAACACTCCTAAAGAGAACACGTAACAACTTCCAGCATATAATTAAAATTTGCTATGTGGCCTAGTGACGGGCCCTTAAAAAATAAGAAATGAAGATGTGGCTTGAAGTGGAAACTGCATGCAACAGTCACTTCCTAGCATGCACAGCTCACACTTCGTCTCATTTTGAAAGACACTGGTGCCTCCATTAGTTGGACAAATGTGAAAAGGTTGTATTGAACTGATTAATGTACACTTAGACATAAAAAAGAAGCTTACAAAAACCATTTCAATTTCAATTTATTTTTCATGATGAATGGAGAGAGGCTTGGACAAAAGGTGAAAGTTCATTGACTTGATGGATGTTCAGACCCTCTTTACAAGGCAGACAGCATTTTACTATAGAGACGCCATTCCTCAACTTACCTAGCATCAATCCAATAGACTCTATTGACGGCGTAATCCAGCGTGATTCCATGGGGCAAAGATTTTGGCAGGTTGCTGTACTCTTCCACATTAACTATCACCTTTCTTGAGCTTCCATCCAGGTAGCTTCGCTCAATCGTGCGTTTTCATCATTCCAGTCAGTCCAGAAAAGGAACCTGTACACAAAAAGTTAATTTAATAAGCTGTCTAAATTATGAAGCAAAATTAAAAAAAATTATGCAAATCATTTCAACAGCCAAACAGTGAATGTAGTACAAGAACAAGCATGAACTCTCAAAGTACAAGGAGCAAAACGCACTGCTTTGCCCACAAGCAAGAAAGCTGGGTCAGTGGAAAATATTATGACAGCTGGGCATCAAGGAAGTAATTGAAATCAAGGAAATTACAGCCAAGACAATTTCACAACTACTCTAAATGGCAAATCAGTTCTACGGAATCCCGCAAGGTGGAAAAATTGTCATGTAAAGGAAAAATGTCATCCACCCATATGCAGCACGAGCTACAAACAGTGGTGGGAATGCCCTTCAGTGTTTTGGAGCATCCACTGGAGCAGGCAAAATCTAATTTTGGAGCACATACTGCTGTGTTCGGAGTAGGTGTAAGCCTTCCACGAAAGTGCACGCTGAAAAACGAAATATAGTTTTTAGTGTTCTCTTTAGTTCACATAATCATTTACTCATAAAAACGGGGAACAAAATAGGTGCTTCACCAAAGCAAGCTATGACGGCAGCGGCAATCATACATCAAAAGCGATATGCTGCTGGCAGCACTGTGCAAAACCATGAAAGGAACCTTAGGGGACACTATAAAGAAAACCCCTCTTCGATTTCATGGTATTAAGCAGGTTATTACAAGAGCAAATGAAGGTCAACAGTCCTCAATAAATTTTGCGCCGCAATACCAGCGCAAGCTTGACACCATGGATTCCTAAGTATTTTTCGTGCTTGGGCCATTGTGGACCTGTAGAAGGTCTTGAAATTTCCTAACCAGTCTTCTGTTCTTCTAGGACGGAATGTAGTACGACTCCACCGAAGAACAGTTGTCTGGGCCTGAGCAGTCACCATCAAAATCTATGATGCCACGGTGAGCTGGGCCAAGAAATCCAAGGCGGGGTCGCCATCTGTCTTTCATTCTAGCATCTCTTCTGGCTTACAGAGCCAGTTTTCACAGTAAGAGGGGCTCTTTGGTTATTTATATAAGCAATTCACTAGTGCAGCTGAAACTAGCTTTATTTTCCCATTAAGGAAGGGCCACTTCGTAGGTTTATTATTCCACACATTTAAATTTTGTTTTATGAACCATATCAGGGCAGTGCGAGCATGTAATGTTCTATATTCCGCCACTGATATGCACTCGCAGGAAAGGAGCATAGGGCTAGATTACTTGCTCATTCGCATTTAGCCTCTTTAACCTTGAGCTTTACCAAAGGCACATGTATTATCAAAGACAAGCATCATGAACGGTGGTCCAATACCTCATCACTGTGCATTTGGTTGTAATGCCAAATGCTAAATTCAATAACCTCAAATTCTCTTGAAAAAGAGCAGCTAATACAGTGCAACTAATAAAGTTGCAAGAAAGCAGCCCTTGATGCGTGAAACTATTGCATTGATCATGCCATTGCAAATCTAGCATAGCCACCAAAATCACTGTAGCCTCATGCACACCTCACAGTTGGCGTATGAAAATAGGAATCAGTTTGATTCTGTCACCTATCACAGTGCCAGTCGTGCTGGCTGCAATGCCCTGAACGAATGCAGCCAATGAATGCAATGGCACCACGGTTTGTTTTTTATTGCGTGGTAGCTTCCCAATTTTCACACCACCAAAACTACATTGTCGGGCAGCAGTGGCACAATTTAGGTGAAAAAGAAGCTTTTGGAGCAGCATGGAGCAACAAATTCTAGTCTGCATAAATTGGCACAACATTCCCACCACTGTACAAAGGAAACCCATACAGGTTTCACAGAAAGAAAGCTTCACAGTTCAGGAAAAAATCTTTCTAGTCTGAGATTGGAACTCTTTTTATTATAACTGCTGGACTTCAGATACTAATAGTCAAGTGTGCCTATGAGTGATTGCACAAAGGGGACAGGTCCTGACTATGGCAGTCCCAAATGAGACTACCATGGTCAGGGATCAAGCTAAAAACCTGGTGCTTAGCAGCAGAACATGACTCTGTACATCATAGCTAGGAAACCCTGGTGTAGTACAACTGTGCATACCGTATGCATTTGAAAGCTGCTGTGGATCAGACAACACTTCACTTATCTTGGTCAGGATTTTGTAGCAGTTCCTTTCGCTTGATTCCATGCTGCTCTTATCCATCGTTCATGGCCAGCTGATCCTACTGAAAACGCGGGCGGTGTGCTGCTCCGACCACTGACGAAGTAGAAAAAAAATTCCAGCAAATCCCATCTCATGACGACTGTCAACAGTAATGCGATGAGCATTAAAGTAATGTAAAGACAACATATTGCCACCACCAAAATGCTTCATGTACGAGGTCTGTACTGCGCAGCGAGGCTCTTCTTTCAAGCGCCTTCCTAGACATGCTGCACCATCTAGCAGCATCACCACAAAGTCCTTTGCATGGCCTCAGAGAATGCACCGGTGCATGTCAACTGTGTACTGCAGCCGGGCTCCTCTCCCACTTTCCTCTGGACACGCTGCGCTATCTAGCAGTGCTGCCAAGAAGTCTGTGTGAGGTGCACCGGTGGCAGAACTGAGAACGCTGCATATCCAGTGCCACATGCCCAGTGGCCAAAGTCAGCATGAAAGAGGTTCATTGAAGAATGACATATATGGTGACATGCCCAGTGCTTTCATGGCACGGTGCATTCAAAGTGCTTGTATTGAGTACTCCTCCTTTGTTTCAGTATTTCCAAGCGCTTTATTCCTGTTACTATGGCATACCAACAAGGCTGAATGTCAACTCTTACCAATGAAAAGAAATTAGGCCGGCTATAGTCCTTTACAAACATGTCCCAACAACCACCCAGATTCTGCACGTGTTACTCCAATCCTACCACCAGCTGTAAAATCCTATGCCCCCTACCCTTCACCCCTTCCATTAAAAAAAAGTTCAGCGGTGATTTAGTGATATATGTGAGAGAAATGCATTGTTATTACGTCGCACCTCTTTAAGGTCCCGGATTCATGATTTAAACCGCATGCACCACATTTTAAAGTGTTGCTCAGGAGCTCACTCGACACACATCCTGCCTCTTTGAGGCGTGAAGTGCAACTTACAGTGGTCTGTTCCGGACCACTGTCAGTGATTCCCCAGTCAGTAATGCGGGAGTTTCTACGAAGACTAAGCATAATGTTTAAAAATACCAGTTTTGAAATAAAAGGATGTTTACTTCAGAGACGTGCTGTCAATGGTGACGAACATGGGGTTGACGGGTGACATGTAATACTCGGTTGGCAATTAACGAACATTATTTACATTTTAAATTTTGTTTGAGCAGGCTCATTGTAATTGGCAATTTGAAGCGAGCTCTCTGTACAAAACCATATCAACTTTTGGATCGAGAAAAATGCAATTACCTGCGAAGCTCTGGCATGACAAAATTTAGCTACGAGAGCGCATGAAACCTAAACTGTGAGTCTGCAGTGAGCGCAAACTAGTGCACCTCGAGGCAACAGCGGGCAGCCAGCGCACTGCGACAGCGAGGAGCACATAGGAGCAGCATGCTGGCTGCCCGCTGCACGAGGGGTAGTGCTTTAAAAAATTGTGGTTTACGTGCTGAACCACAATCAATAACTGCCGAAACGCCCCACTTCAAATATCCCATCAAAGACGGTAGCGCCTTAACGAAAGCGGTCGTGTGAAGCGAGGGGTGTGGGTGCGGTCTAAGAAAGCAGTGTTCAATTTACTCAAAGCTTAATGTTCATTGTCTATTCCTTGCAACCACTGCTCAGTAATGGCAAAAATAAGTCGCGTTCACGAACGTGTATGCCGTGACTGAAGGGGATATTACGATATAAGGAGTTTGTTTCTCCGGTGTCTTCGGTGAGCTAAACAGGGCATCTTGTTTATATCTAGGGAAAATTTGGGGAATGGTATGGATAAGGTGTAGGTAATGTTCCAAATGGGTGGGTTAAGTGCACATTTTCCGGTAGAATACATATGCAAGTGGTCCATAGCGTTATATGGGCCGAGTTGAGCCAGGTTGGCCAGTGACATCTGGCCAACATTGTGCCGAGCACTTTTGAGCCACTGGATAATTGCTACGCCACTGCACTGGCGGCATGTCTCTGAACGAACCGTTCACTGAGCTAAAGAGAATGATGAGAGAAGCACCACTTACCCCACTCGTGGATCCAGCGCCAAGCCTCTAGGGCGGCGGATATCGCCCACAACCGATGCCCGCATGGAACCATGACACCTTGAAACCTCTATTTCTTGGTGCCTGCTCTCCACCCAGTAGAGATTGCACGCAATCCAGACCACGGCCAGGCCCTCCACTGACTCCAGACCACCCAACACGAGGGAGCGCACATCTTTCAATCCTGAGCCACCAGAATTTCCACTCATACAGCTAAACACAAATGGGCAGACAAATCTGCCATTCACAATATGCGCTTTAGACGAATGCCTCCTGACACACAAACACAAAATATGTTCAGGTGCCGTACACCTTTTGCCCCCTTCTCCCGAAAACATCACACACGCACCCGCATGCATGCACAGAACCTTGACATACGAAGTCCAGAAATATGTAACATGTCTTGGTTACGCTTTTTGAGGCATTTGTTCACATTGCTGCAAGATCCAGGCAACAGAATTTCATTTATTGATCATCGCGGTAGACTATGCCACGCAGCAAGCCGCTGCCATCTCGGAGGCCACACGCAGTTGATGCAGCTACACGCAGTGCAAATATGAAATGGTTTTATGGCCTTTTTGAGATTGCAGGCATATACATCTTTAATTTACCTCAAAATTAGCAATTATGTATTACTGTGAATGCTCTCACGATCACGAAATCATCTAATAGCATTCTTGGGCCAGCTGCTTTCGATGACGCTGCATGACGGCATTGCGGAAGTGAGAGCATGCGATTTTAGAGCGATAGCTCTACTACGCCATGTCTCGCAACGTCATTCATCGCGTCGCTATGACCTTGAGCCGCCGGAGTGCAGATGTGGCTGGTGTGACGTAATGCCCCGTGATCCACTGCGGAGAGGCGTCGCAGCTGCGCTCGCTCGAAGCCTCACCGCTGCAGTACCACGTGACTTGGCGAGGGTTCAAGGGCTAAATATAGTCGGACGTAGCGTGCGCTAAGCCAACGGCACAAGCACGCTTGCGGTCAAGTGCAAGCTCGCATCCATGCGCGTACTGCCCTGCCTCGCGAGAAATGGCGGTCTGCATCCACAAAAACGCTCAATAGCGCGCGCTCACTGGGCTCACCATATACGCCTTGGCAGACGCCGCAATGTAATTTTTTTTTGGACAGTGTTTCAAAATACTTCGATATCTATAAACATCATCGTTATATTTTTATAGCTGTTAGCTCCGTACAAAAATGAAAGAAAAAACACTTTATTGCATGATATAAATCTGCTTCATCGAGAGTTGAATGTACCGCGCCGTAGCTGCGTAGCCAGGCGCGCTGACAAAAGGCAGCCCAAGCGCGATAACATGAGCTGTTCCCCGTGATCACGGTGCGTTTCGACGTGTACGAGCCGTACGCCTTGTCTGCGCATGCGTGGGCGCGCGTCCGCAAGCGTATGTATGGTGTGAGCTTTACATCACGTTAGTGCGCCCAACGCACTGGCGCAGCCAACATAACTAGACGTGGCCAACGCGCTTCGACGCGCCCGGCATCGAGCGACGCTCGCTCTCGCGCCGATAACGTAGGAATATTGGGGGCGAGGACTTACCGAGTCGCCATCTGTGGGAAGCGCCTCCCTTGGGTAGTATGAGGGATCACATGGCGCGCTCCTTAAAGGTTTCGCTTATGGTGCTCAATAAGAACACCACGCGACAGCCCTCCTGGACATTTATGTAATTACTCTCAAGATGAGGGAAGCTTTTGACTGTCGATATAATAATCTTGGGCAAACTGAGGCCTAACTTCCTGTAGGATGCATTAAAGATGCTTGAAACATGTTCTTCGAAAGTTAGCAGGGAGTCAACCAATATTCTTAAGTCGCGCGCACAGCTCTGTCTTTTCAAAGGAATGTTATCAAGTCAGTATTCGTAAAATGGACATTTTGCGACTAAAGGAAACTAGTGTCTTCGTTGGATTATTACGCAAAAAGTTGGAAACACACCCCTCCATGAGAGAATTCACATCTTCCGGTAATAATTCACAATCCTGCACTGATTCTATTTCACGGTAAAGTTTAATATCACCAGCGTACAAAATGAGACGTGAATGACGCAAACGTTCTTCAAGATTATTAACATATATGATGGGCCTAAGAACACCACAAGTTGATTCATAAGGCAAACAGTACTTAATAGCAAAGCGAACATAATTTAGCTGAGTGGACAGGTTGTCTTTGATCATGCAGCGTTTACAGGCTGGAACTAACGCCGTAACTCAAGAGTTTATGGATAAGAAAGTCATGAGAAACAATCTCAAATGCTTTTGCGAGGTCGAAATATACTAGGTATGTCTCCGGTTAGCAACAGCGGGTCCCGAACCATCAATATACGAAACAAGGTCTAATAATAATAATATTTGGGGTTTTACGTGCCAAAACCGCTTTCTGAGGCATGCCGTAGTGGAGGACTCCGGAAATTTTGACCACCTGGGGTTCTTTAACATGCACCTAAATCTAAGCACACGGGTGTTCTCGCATTTCGCCCCCATCGAAATGCGGCCGCCGTGGCCGGGATTCGATCCCGCGACCTCGTGCTCAGCAGCCCAACACCATAGCCACTGAGCAACCACGGCGGGTGAAACAAGGTTTGTTTCCACAGATCTACGATGAACAAAACTACGTAGGCATATACTAATGTTATGCTTATTGAAAAATAACAGATGCGTAAACATAGCTGTTTCAGACACTTTACCTACTATACTTTAGAAAACGGAGACAAGAGGGACACGGGGTGATAATTTTTTATCCCACCCATGCTGCCACCTTTATGAACTAGCATAACTATTGCATTCTTCCAAGAAGAAGAAAAGGCACTCGTAGACAAAGCAAGATTATAAATGTGCGTTACGAGAGGAACAAAAATAGAAGAACAGCCTTTGATAACAAAACTTGGTATTCCGTCGTAAGCAAGAGAATGCTTTGGTTTTAACTTCATTACGGCCGCCGCGATATCGTGTTCTGAAAAACATGAAGTGTTGAAATGGTCACTGAAACTGTACTGCCAGTCACCAGAGCTAGGAGCATGAAAAATATTCAGAAAATGCATATGCAATATTGTCGTGGTTTCTATCAGCGTCCTCAATCACCCGCACCGGTGCGCACCGGGGCGCCTTGGTGCGCACTTTCATCCTCGATCAACCGCACCGGTGCGCACCGACCATCCTCGATCACCGGAAATCGGCGGTGCGCCGGGGTGCAATCCCAGCAAGCACTGCGGGACGCACGCGCGCACTGCCGACTGCAGAACCGTGGATGCTCTGGCCCGATAGCTGCGGTTGCAACGGAGTTGACGGAGTTAGCCAGTGGAGATGTCGGCAATGAGAAAGGAAGCGCTGCTAATTGCCGCAATCGATGAGTTTTTTTCAAGTTCGTCTGAGAGCGAAGACGGCATGCTTATCGACCTCGTCCAAAAACAATGTGGTGAAGAGCGGCCGAAAGTGGACAGGTTCGTTGAAAGGGTCGTCAGGAATGGGTCGTCAGGATTAATTATAAGATCCATTGGTGTTTGCTTGCAACCAGGTATGTCGGCGCACGCAGTTTGACAAGGTTCGAGCGCTTGCCGCAGATGCTCAGCACCTGCAAACAACAAAATGTGCGCGCGCACGTGTTCGCGCACGTCTTGCGCGCCAGGGGCAAAGTAGCGCTGCATGCAAGCACCATTCTCTATGCAAGCACCCTGCAATGGGTGCAGTTTTGTCCTCGATGTTGACCCTCCGCAGTGCGCCACCACGGCGGTGCAAGGCGCACCATTCTGGTTTCGGGGCAACCCCGGGGCAAGGTGATCGAGGACGCTATAAGAATGCCACGAGAAGGATGACTTATGACATTACTCTCAACCCGCTAAGAAATGCAATCTCTTACATAGAACCAGAAGCGTTTGGAATTGCATTTCGCGCATTCTCCGACAAGCGTAATGCATACACCACTGCCTCTATGCAGTATACGCGTTTCACCCCGCCACCCAAGCTTTTCTACCCTGGGGTCCCACCTCTTCCCTCCCTGAAGACTCGGACTTACCAGTGCCATTAGCAACTTATGTAGATGTATTGCAGCACTTGCGCTTATCGCGACGAAAATACCTGGGCCCGACCAAGGGATTAGATAAATCATAAGAATGTCATTTACGAAGATTACACATCATGTCATTTAATAACCAAGTTAAGCAACATGCTATTGAGCCACAATCCTATTCAGCCGAGTGTAAATTCTGCAAGGAGAAAGCAGATTTGTACCATATGGTATGGGCCTGTCAAGCTAATAATAGTGCCTTAGAGACTATACAACAGCCAACGTGAGAAGGATGGGAGGCAGCCCTGTCCAGCTCAACCCTCGATGACCAGCAAGCCCTCGTGGAAAGTGCTAGGGCAGCGGGCTTAGCCAACGGAATTGCGGAATAAGAATCCGACCACCCTTATAACTACCTTCCCCTTTTCCTGTCAATAAAACGTTTTCATTATCAGATACATGTTTTCATTTCGTGATATATTGGCTGGCGCAGACACTCGGTCTTGTGTGGCCCGTTGCAAACGGAGCGAAGTGTGGAGCGACTGCCTCACTAATCGGGAGATCGCAAGAGGCAGCGCATGGGTGACGCATAGGCGCGATTCACAGCGGCCGCCGCAGACAGACCTCCGCTCATGCAGCGCTTTGGCGAACAGAGCCTTTCTTGCTCCAAGTGTATTTCATATGCAGACGACACCAATATCTTTGGTCACAACCCTGACCTTAATGCTTTAATTTGCAATTAACAAGCAGATTTAAATTCCCTTGTGCAGTGATGAGCAGCAAACCGGCGATCAATTAACCCTTCAAATCGTCTTTTGTGCTTTTTTCATTCACCAAACAGGAAAAAAGTATGCCTCCTTGTCTTTGCATCAACAACCAGGTTCTTACTTCATCTGATCACATTATCTTTCTCGAAGTCATTGTTGACCCCCATCTTCGGTTTCAGAAACATATTTCGTCAGTCTGCATTAGAATATCTTATACTAAATTCGCTCCATGGTTTTCAGCTTCCTTTCCCATTTTTGTTGATATTAATATTTTGCCTTTGTCTGGCCTTTATTTATATGTAGGCACTATATTTAAAATTTATAACTATCACCTCACTAGACATTTTCCCACAGCGTGCGCTCTCTTATCCTAATTCTACCCGCTTCCCTATCCATAGTAACTTGATCCTGCCCAATACCTGTGCTAATTATCGTAGAAACACTTTGTTTTTTCTTCAATAACATTGTGGAATAGTTTACGCACTCACATGAACTCTGTATCATCCTTGTATATGTTTAAAAAAACATGAAACAATTTCTCTTTTTGAACTATAAATTATCCCTCTACCAAGGAAAGTTATTTATGCACTTACATATGTATTTTTTGCAATATATACGCTCTCTTTCGTTTGCTTTGCTCTTTTACTTTGTAGTTTTACTCGTTTTACTTGCACAGGAGGTCCCGCCAACGGTGATTAAACCTTAGGACCTCCTTCTATGTAATAAACTTGAATACTTATACCGCTAATCAGGTGTTCTCGTGCAGAGCGCGCTAAATGCACTGCGCGAAACGAAACAACCGCAATAGCTACGGTGCATCGATGCGCGCGCTCATCGAGGCAACCTGAACATCCCTCAATCTCCAAAGGTAGCGCCAACCATAGAGTTTCCTACAAATATTACTAGAGGGATCTCTGGAGCTAGTGTCTACGTGAGCTACAATGGGAGCGGTTGTCCCAGCATGGGAATTATGGGAAGTACATGGATTTGCCTAAACTTCGTCCTTTTGGCTTCAAACAGCTTTGTGACTTTGTAAACTCGTCATTTTCAGCAGTTTATTGCGTAATAAATGATAAAATAAACATCATTAAAATTGCCCGACGGCAGGATTCGAACACAGGGACTCTAGTACAGAAGCCTGATATTGAAACCATTAAGTCACGGATGCATGTATCGACAAGCGAATGAAACGCACTTATGAACTTATCGCGGGCATGCCAGTGCTTTGAGACGCTAGAGACGCATGGCGCGTTTCGATTTGGGCACATAGACAAGCTCAATCGTTGCAATTAATAGCAATTGTACGCGTTCCTGGCGTCTTCTGCACTTCGAGGAATATAGATTGCGCTGAAATATATGACAATAAGATTTATATAGCGTAATATACAAAGCCACAAGAACGTCTGAATCCACAAGCACGAAGATCAGACAAATCCATGTACTTCCCATCATTCCCATGGTAGGACGACTGCAGCGCCAGAGTTCCCTCTAGTAATTTTGTAGGAAACTCTATGGCGCCAACCACTGCCCTCCTCCTCCGCTCCACTCCTGCGTTCGGCACGGACTCGACAATGGCGCCGCCTATGCTGGCCCTGCCGTAGCAGACGACGGCTGACGCGCTACCGGAGGAAATCCGCGAAAAAGTTCGTTCTAGCGCTGCGGAGCAGTTTCTGAGGCGAGATTTTGCTTCGTCAGTTGGTAACTGGCCTTAACAATGTCACGCTGAAATTGAGTAAAAGTAGAGAAAAGGTAGATTACTTTAGGCGTAAAGCACCCGCACGTTGAAAGAATTCGTGTTGCTGAAACACGACGCATGCACACGGTGATCTCAAACACACGCCTAATTACCTCAGTTTCAGGTTCTGACTGCGTGAAAGGACGTGTACGTGGTTTCGTAGGTTCATTTAGGTACCTCCAGGATACTTTGTTCGGCCGGCGCGTGAGAGATTCCAACTGTCTGGGGCCAGAAACGCATAGCAATAGGGCCGCTTCTGCTTCGCGCCTTTTACAGGTGTTTAGCTCATGCACGGGTTGTGGTAGCCATGAGCAACGCTTTCACACGTAGACAGTATATTTAACTTGAACAACGTACCAGCACATGAAATATTTATTTATTTATTTATGTATTTATTTATTCATTTATTTATTTATTTATTACAGTGCAAGTGGCTGGAATTTGATAGCAAGAACGAACTTGATGGGACAGAGGTTCCGAAAAAATTATCCCCACCTCATTAGCACGAGTAAAGCTTTTGTTGAAGTGCTAACTTTATATCTGTTTACTACATGCGTCTGCATTCTTTTGCGTTGTAAGTTTTCGCAGGGAAGCAGTGTTTAACTGGAACACTCAAGGCACACAAGACAGAAAAAAAATTTGAGTTTTACAGGCCGAAACGATGATCTCATTATGTCCCGCCGTAATGGGGGGCTCCGGATTTTGAGCAGCTGGGGTCTCTAACGTGCCCCAATGCATGGGACACCAGCGTCTTTGCATCTCGCCCCCATTGATACGCGGCCGACGCGGCCGCGATTTGATCCCGCAACCTCCCGCGATCAATCCGTCTGCGCATACTTTTGTCGCACTGGGCCGGCAATGGCGATCGGAGCGCACTGGAATGAAAAATATACAAAATAGCGCGCGTGCTTCCACGTGACACATATTGGCGAATGGAGGAGCGGAGGAGGCTGGGGCGACAGGAGGCGTGGAGGAAGAAACGCCGGGGAGAGCGGGGTGGCGGAAGCATCTAAGCATAGAGTTTCTCACTATAACACCTAGAGGGTAATCTGGCGCCACCGTCTATGGGAGTTTCTTAAGGGGGCACCATGCCGTCATGGGAATGACGGTATATGTGTCTACGAGGCTCGTGTTGGCTAGTGTTGTAAGAGGCTTCGTCTAAAACGTGGATATGGCTACGCAAATAACGCGTTCTCAAAGTACAATCTTCATAAAATGTTTCCATTCACGCATATTACATCTTTACTCACCTACAATGCATGACCAAGCGAAGAAAAGCAAGAACAGACGACCAACTGTTTCAAAGCGAGCGCGAACCTTGTCGTCTGCCCTCCAACTCTAGCGGCCCACTGATACCTTTTACGTAACATGTAGTCGTACACACAACAACAAGTTCTCATAATTAAACAAAATATGTTTTCGCGTAATAATAAAGCTAACACAGCTTTTCACGTGTTGTTCTAGTAGAAAATGAATCATTGTGACAGACGGAACGGTTCTTGCCAAGCGCGTCTTCAAGGTGTCCTGTCTCTAAGAGAACGATGCCGATCCGAATCCACAAAAATTGGAGGACGCTTAAGCTTCGCCTTCAAGAGTGGAACGCGACAGCGTTCCCGTCGACCCGCCAAGGGGTGTAAGACAGTGGGCTACACTGCAGGGCAGCCATCACTTACGAGGCGCCCCGCATCGGACGCGGTGAGCGCCGAGCCATATGGTCGAGCAACGCGGCGTTCGGCGCAGCAACGAAACGTGCGCCTGAGCAAGCGCAACGAACCGAAGAACTCGGTATCTCGGAGGGGGAAATGATGCACGCCAGCCAAGCGTCGTGATCGGCACGGGCAGAGAGATAGACAGATAGCGATCTAAAGAAAGGAAGGACGCTTGATTCAGCAGAGGCAGCAAGGCGAAGCGTTGTCAGGGGAGAGGGAGTCGGGGCCGCGAACCGCCTCGCACCGGTCCTCGCAGCTCCAATGCGCTCGTGGCGCGCCATCTGTCGGGGCAGCGCCGTACATGGAGAGGAGGGGGCCTTCTGTGTTTGCCGCAAGATGGATCTGCGTGTGCGGAAAGCGCAGAAGAAATGCAGCGGAAACGCACTTCGCTACTCGTGTAATTGCGACTTCTGTAAGTTACATGTTCATAATTACCGATATACACCGCAGTATAACTTTCCACGGCTCGTTTCGAAGGTAACACCGCATTCACTAGAGGCGCGTTTGTGCAGCTTGGAAGCATCGAACTCGTGGCTGAGTAGTAGCGTCTCCGTCTCACACTCCGGAGACCCCGGTTCGATTCCCACCCAGCACATCTTGGAAGTTGCTTTTTTATTTATGAAGTGCCTGCCGTGATTTATCACTCACGGTCAATGCCGCGGACGCCGACACCGGCTTTTCTGCGACACGAGCTCCTTAACGCTATCGCGTTATTATACCGGCATCCCCATGCATACCACAGCGCAGCAGCGCCTGATTTCCTTCTAGGTAATGTAGTGAGAAATTCTATGCATCTAAGAATGGCGCTACTTTTGGAAAATTAAGGAGCTCTAGGCACCCTACCAACAGCTCGCGCGCGACGCCACAGCGGAAATACGCCGCGCAGATAAAAAAGCAAAGGGGAAATAAATGAAGGCGGGGCCCGTGACGTATGAGTCACACGATCCTCGAGCTTTGGTATGGTAAGGAATTTCCTAGGAATTTCACTTGCGGAGGCCAGGCCGGGCAAGTGGATAGAGTGTCTCCCTTGGCAGTGGCGCTCACCTCCTGAAATCATGGGTTCGCTGCACTGAAATATTTCTATTTCGGCTAATAATGAACCAATTTGAAAAAAAATTCTTGAGGCAGAACGCTCCCTAGAGGACATGTAACAACTTCCAGTGCCTAACCTAAATTAGCTGTGGCCTGGTGAAGGGGTCTTAATGTCCCATTTAAATTTACGCACTCTGGGAGACCTGCGCGGGAGACCTGCAGCTCGAAGAGAAGAAGCTGGGCAGCGTCGGAACTCCGCAGGGCTCGGTGATCTCCCCGCTTCTCTTCAACCTCGTGATGATCGGGGTGGCCAACCGGCTAGAAAGAGTAGCGGGAGTCCGGCACACCACCTACGCCGACGACCTTACGCTATGGGTACCGGGAGGAAGCGATGGACACATTGAGACAACGCTGCAAGAAGCGGTCAACGCCATCGAGGAGCAGCTGGGCGGGTCTGGACTCGTTTGCTCTCCGGCCAAGTCAGAACTGCTGGTGATTCCACCGACAGGAGCGGGCAGGAAAAGAAAGAACATGGAAGTCAAGTACGAGCGGCCCAAGATCGCGGTCAAGACAGCGGGAGGACAAGTGATACCGGAGGTCGAGAAGATTCGAATGCTCGGGCTGCTCATCCAGCGGAATCGAGTCAACGGTGAAACGGTCAACAAGCTCGCGGGCAAAGCGGCCGCGGCAATGAGACTCATCAAGAGGGTGTCCAACAGAAGAGCGGGGATGAAGGAGGAGAGCCTGACTAGGCTCGTTCAATCCTTCGCAGTTAGCCACATAACGTACGTGGCCGCCTTCCACAACTGGAGGCCGAGCGAGCGTAACAAGATAGACGCCACCATACGCAAGGCGTATAAGGCGAAACTCGGCCTCCTCGGGAGCACGAGCACCGAAAAATTCATGGCGCTGGGAGTCCACAACACGCTGGACGAAATAGCAGAAGCACAGAGAATGGCGCTACTCGAGCGTCTCTCTGAAACGAGAACCGGAAGAAAGATACTGCGGGACCTTGGCCTCGAGCCGAAGGAAGGCGAGCAGCAGAAAGACGTACCCATACCGGATAGCATCAGCAGAAAGCTCAGGGTCTGCCCGATCCCGAGGAACGTGAACACCGAGCACAACAAGGAGCGGAGTTTCGCGAGGGCCAGGGCGCTCGTGGACCTTCACGCCAAAGAAGAAGGCGCCATCTACGTGGACACGGCGGAGTATCGAGGCAGCAGCGACGCATACACGATGGTGGCTGTCGGCGCATCAACGGGTGCAGCGAAGACCGCGGCGAGCGTCCGGACTCGAGAGGCGCACCGGGCGGAAGAGGTGGCCATCGCCTTGGCCCTCTCCGACCCCGGGTGCACTACAGTGTTGTGTGACTCTAGAACGGCAGTGAAGAACTACGCCAAGGGTAGGGTATGTAGTGAGGCTGCGCGCATACTGCGCAAGGCCGAAGACATCGGACGCAAAAACGCTGTGGTGCTCAAGTGGTTTCCGGCCCACATGGGCAGTGACGTTTCGGAACGCGGGAACGTGAACCACAACGAGACGGCCAACTCGGCCGCGCGAGGACTAACCAACCGCGCAGCTGCAAGCACGGCCGACTCAGAGTGTTGGTCGCGGTGCAGTGCCAAGGACAAGATGACCACCTTCAACGAAATAGTGAAGTGGTACAGACTTAACAGACAATGCCGCCACCTCAACCGGGGCTTACCCGGGCAGAGGCAGTGTTATACAGGCAATTACAGACGCGGTCCCTGCTCTCCCCGGTGCTAGCTAAGCACGTGTGTCCGAGCGTGTACGCGAGTGACGTCTGTAGAAGAGTTAATTAGTCTGTAGAAGAGTTAATGTAGAAGAGCTCCTTAGCGCACAGTCTGTAGACTGTGCGCTAAGGAGAGAGCCACCGCGGCTCACATCCTTTGCGACTGCAGTACAAATCCACGAGAAGCCAGTGAGAAGACGACGATCCCGCCGCAGCTAGAGGCTGCAACGAGGATTTATGACCAAGATACACAACTAAAGGCCGTCCAGCAGGTCTCGGCAGCTCTAGAGAGGCAGCGACCTCGCAAAACCGAGGAGAAGGGGGGCAGCACCCCCCGGAAGGGGTTGGCGGTCCTCTCGGATCCGCGGAAGTAGCGAGGAACCAAGACCTCGAGGAGCACAATGCACGAGACTGACGTAGTGGCCGCGTCGCGGTAAAAGCTTGTCCTCCCTGCGTGGAGGGAGCTTAACCGACTCTGCAGGCATATTTACTAAAGTTGTTCTCTCTCTCTCTCTCTCTGGGCCACTATTTTGTAGCGGTGCATTTTTTGATGCCAATGCCTTTCGGTGCTTTTCGTTTTCTTGAGTGGTCAAGCGACGCTCCGCATCAATGAGTACCTCCTCACGCACTGAGGACATCGAGGCACCCTAGGCCACTCACGAACGCCAAAAGCGCCGAAAGGCATTAGCATAGAAAAATGCATCGCTACACTATACCGGCCCAGATGCAGCATGCCACGAAATCACAACAGGCTAGAAGAGGCGAAATGTAGCGAAAAACAATTTTACATGAACTGTCGCTTTCCGTAAAAAGCTTTATTTGGAAATATCTCGATGCGTTTCTTGAAATTCCCGCGCAGAAAGTGGAGCGCGCTGTCATATAGGCTCCCTGAATGTTTCACACCGGGCAAAGGCTTTTATTTTTCTACTTTCGCATTCTTATTAACTATATTGAGCGCACTAGTCCCGTAAGACTAGCTGTGCACAACTTCTCATTGCGAAACGAATCTTTTGGATTCAGTGATACGGGCTTGCGCGGCTATTGCGTAACATGGCGGCGCCGAGGCCGCCCGATAGCAAAACAAATGTTAACACCAACTTTCGCATAGTCTCATCGCTTCGACGGCAAAGTACCGACGGCATTTTGCCGTCATTATCGATATCGGACGCTTGCTAGTTACACTTGCAAGTTACAAGTTACAAGTGTTCAAAACGCGAATAGTTCGCTTGCCGTCGTGTGAGTCGTCAGAATCGCGTTTCAGTGCAAAAGCTCTACTCCTCGAGGTACAACTCCCAAGGTCAATCTCGGCGCGCGTTTGACCTTCAGTCGCCGGCGCGCAAGTGTGAAAGTGTGACGTCACGTCACGTCATCCGCTGAGGACAGACGTCACAGCCGCGCTCGCTCAAGCTTCGCCGCTGTGTACCACGTCACTAGGCGAGGGTTACAGCTGCTTCGGCGGCGCTTGGTCGCTCAGTCTCGCCATGGAGGAAGCACAAGCCGGTGCGAGCTCTTGAATTCTTCGCCGCCGGCGCCAGGCTGAGTCTAGGCACACTACCGATATAGCTCATCGGGAATAAGCACTGAAGAACCGTGTCTAACCATGCTTAACAGAGCTTTCGCTCGTATAACTAGGTTCAAGTCACGCTGAACCCCAGCCAGATTTCTGATGACGAAAGTGTGATTCTGACCAATCACGTGAAGAAACGGTGTTACGATCGGCTAGCGGGTAGTTTGAGTACCCTGCAAGCAGTCACTTCAAAAAATAGTTTGATTATTAGATGAGAAAATGAAGGTCCAAGTATCAGTATTCGAATTTCGCGCCGAAACCCCAGCGCCGGTACGTCAGCGTGACGTCAGGAAATCCAAAGTATGTTTTCGCATTTGGGCCGCGTTGGCTGAATAAAGGTTCTCGAAACTTGTCTTGTTTAATATTTGGTTCCTTTAGAACATAATGTAGTCAGTCTGTACCGCTATATATATAATTAGGAGGCCCTAGAAGATGCCATCAAAATCCAAGATGTCACAGCCCCCAGGTGCGGGAACTCAAGTAGGCGTCACCACCCGTATTTCGTGCTTGCGCTTTTTCTGGCTTATCAAACGTCTTATCGTTGTAAGAGTGGTGTTTTTGGTGTTGCAGAACGGTAATTTACGTATCCGGAAGAAATCATTTTTCACTTTAGTGTCCCTTTAAGAGTACCTTCCATCAGTCAGACCAGTGGCGACACCATGCATGGTGTGATGCGTTTGACGGAAGGATACGAGGTTGATGGATGCCGCCCTGGAAGGAAACGCCCTGGAAATTGCGTTCTGCACCGTTTCGTTACGGTCTCTGCTAGCCGCGCCCACACTCTAAAATAGTTTGCACCCTTTGGGGTGTATATCTGCCATACAACGATAATCGCCATCTGCCTTGATGCGTTTCCTTCCTTTAACGCTGCAAGCACGGTACTTCCCAGTAACGAACGGCATGCGCGTTGTCAGCACGACATAGCATTCCCGACAGGAAAGTAGCGGGCGCGGCGTTTTCAAGAAAGGAAACGCATCAAGGCAGATGACGATTATTGTTGTGTGGCAGATATACACCCCAAAGGGTGCAAACGTTTTTTAGAGTGCAAACGGACCGTCTCAAAAACCAGCTATTCCATGAGCCGATTCGTGTCAACTGAGACAAGCGTGAACCCTCCTATTAAGGCGTACCCCCTTCTTTTTCTGGGGCAGTGAGCTGTGTGCGCCCGAGGGTACTTCTCTGATTGTGTTGACTGAACAAAGCTGCCGGAGTGATTACGCACAGCCTGGCCATCAAGGCAGAGCCTTCGGCGAATTTGGACGCTCCGGATGGAGGAAAATATGACCGCAGATTTCACTGACCTAGGGACGACAAAAGGGATTTAAGCGGACTTTTTCGGTTCTTCTGTGTGCTTCAATTCAGACACGCTAGACTGCCGAGACGTAACGTCCTCTACTCCTCATGTAGACATTGTAAATAAACCCAGTACTCACAGTTCTCGATGAGAACCTGTTCCTCTTAAAAACGTCTTCAGCGTGGAAGAGCCGCACGACGGCATGGCCAACTACACCTTTTTACATGCCCTAGCCCAACTCTCCCAACGGAGAGCGATCGATTTGCTTTGGGAACCGTTGGCGCATGGGCCTAACAAAAGACGCCGTTTTCACCGCAAAATTACTTTGATTTCTATACACCAGACAGCACCACGGTATTCGATAGGCCATCCGTTCGCTCTGCTAAAGGCCTCACCGAGCAGATAGGGTTACTCATTGAGGACGTGACCATATAGCTGTTTTACGTGCGTATATACTGTATATTGATAACCTTACCACTGCCCTTCATATGCATCACGCCGCATAACAACAAGTTGCTTAAAACAGCGAAAGCACGCCAGTTGTGCCTATATGCTTCGCTCGTGATGTCTAGCGCTTGAGACGCTGAGACATCAGAGAGTTTTATATTAGGGGGACGCAAGCGTTGCGACCCGCTAGCGCTTAGGGCCACAATACTGCGCATGCGCAACAGGTAGTAACGGAACAAACGTTTCTTCGCCGGGGATAGCTCTCCTACTATCGTCCTCACTGTCGTCATCGCCCTGCGGCTAGATAGTCAACTACCCGCAAAATGTTTCGCATAACATCGATTCTCACAGTGCGAGGGATCTGCGTAATTTTCTTTTTTTTTTTGACAGGCCTATATAGGCCGTATGCAAGCACATTCGGGGCAAAGAGCGACCAATGTAGCGGCCAAGTTGTATGGCGTAAACATGCATATCTAAGAACAAAACTTTTGTTTCAAACATCTTATTTGATGCCTGGAAAAATACGTGTCGGTTGTATCCTACATAGCCGAACACGATATATTTGAAATATGTGAATGATTGGTACGGTCGCGTGATCCCATACAGTTGGTAGGAAAAAAGGGACAATTTCCAAGGAAAACAAGTGTGACAATGTATCTTCGAAGCATGGTGTATTGGGCCAGTTCCTAATTTTCTATGGTGCAGTAACGTTACGGTACGAAAGGGTCCTGCGTCCTGCTTTCACACTGAAATCCTAATGCCAGTGTGACGATATCACAAGTGAGGTGTAGGTGACTGTAGTTTTTTTTTTTATGCTACAATACCTCGCCCACAGCAAATGACGCAACAAGACACCGTGAAAACACGGGACAGAGGAAGTAGACAAAACAACAAGCGTTGAAGAATATGAGAACACAGATATACACCACCGCAGTAGAGGTACACCGTTCGACAGGGGCTCCAATCACATTCAAACTACAATAACTAGCGAAACACGAGACCGTATGCGTAATTTAAAAGCAGCTGCCCACCATTTTTTGAAGCCTCATGCACTTTATGCGCTAGTCCTCGGGCGCCGTGCGTTCGGGCGACGAACGAGCTGCGTCATGGGCTGTGAGATAAGCATTTTCGAAAAAAATGCGAAGAGCCCATCTTCATTATCGCTACAATCTCTATCATGGTGATACTACACGTGAAACGAACTGGTAGCTGGTTTCTGTGGTTTTACATGGAATAACTACAATCTTTAGTTTACGACACACTAAAGGAACTCACAAATTACGTGAGTCAAGAGAATCGCGCAATGATGTTCCAATGGATACCTGGCCACTGCAATATCCCTGGGAATGTTTCGGCCTGTGGATAGCGCATGACATAGAGTTTCTCACTATAACACCTAGAGGGTAATATGGCGCCACCGTCTATGGGAGTTTCTTAAGGGGGCACCGTGCCATCATGGGAATGACGGTATATGTGTCTGCGAGGCTCGTGTTGGCTGGTGTTGTAAGAGGCTTCGTCTAAAACGTGGATATGGCTACGCGAATAACGCGTTATCAAAGTAAAACCTTCATAAAATGTTTCCATTCACGTATATTACATCTTTACTCACCCACGATGCATGACCAAGGGAAGAAAAGCAAGAACAGACGACCAACTGTTTCAAAGCGAGCGCGAACCTTATCGTCTGTCCTCCAACTTTAGCGGCCCGCTGATACTTTTTACGTAATATGTAGTCGTACACGCAATAACAAGTTCTCATAGTTAAACAAAACATGTTTCCGCGTAATAATAAAGCTAAAAGAGCTTTTCGCATGCTGTTCTAGTAGAAAATGAATCATTGTGAAAGACGGAACGGTATTTGCAACCTGGACGAGGCCGCAATGGAGCAGCTCACAGAGTTCATGAACGAATGCTAGAAGACGGGCGCCATCCCGGAAGAGTGGAAGACGTCAACGATCGTCTTTATACTAAAACCAGGCAAACCACTCAATGCGGACAACCTCAGGCCGATTTCACTGACATCATGCGTCGGCAAACTAATGGAGCACGTGGTCCTAGACCGTCTCAATGAACACGTAGAAGATGGGGACGAGTTACCCCACTCTATGTTTGGCTTCAGGCCACACCTGTCCTTCCAAGATGTGCTCCTTCAGGTGAAAAGGCAGGTGATGCAACCCGAAAGTCCGGCGGACGCTCGCCGATTCCGGTGCCTCCTGGGCCTCGACCTGAAGAAGGCCTTCGACAATGTCGCCCACGCAGCGGTGCTCGAGGGCCTGACCCAACTGGGTGTCGGAAACCGAGCGTACCAATACGTCCGAGACTTTCTCACCGACCGGAAGTGCCGGATGAAAGTCGGCGAACATGAAACTGAATTTATAGAGCTGGGGAGCCGAGGCACGCCGCAGGAATCAGTCATCTCCCCTTTTCTCTTTAAGGCGGCGATGCGCGGGCTCCCGGAACTGCTGTGCTCTATTCCTGGGCTTCACCACAGCCTTTACGCTGACGACGTGACGTTATGGGCAGCGGCGGATGATCCACAAGCTCTTCAAGAGATCATGCAACGCGGCATCGACGTCGTACAAGCTTATGCGGAGTCAAGGGGCCTGACGTGCTCACCGGAAAAATCCGAATACCTTCTGATCAAGCCCAGCAGGAGTAGCTGTCCCAGGGGATTACCACGGAGAAGGCGCTTCCTTGAGCTTAAAGTCGGAGAACTTACCATCCCGGAGCGCCCCAGTATCAAAATATTGGGGCTAGACTTTCAGAACACGCTGCGCTGCGGGCTCATGTTAAAGAAACTCCAGAGGGCGCCCAACTACACACTACAGCTCATTCGCCGGGTGGCTAATCGGCACCACGGCATGGGCGAGGGCGATCTGCTTCGACTTGTGCAGGCATACATAACCAGCAGAACCATGTACTCGACACCATATGTCAAACTCGCAGTCACAGATTTAGCCAAATTAAACACCATGATCCGAAGAAGCACAAAGGCAGCCTTGGGCCTTCCGGACCACGCGGCCACCGCAAGGCTAGAGGCCTTAGGCATGCATAACACGATCGAGGAGCTCTTGGACGCTCACCACACAGCCCAAGTCCATCGTCTCTCGCTAACCCCGACTGGCCGCAAAGTCCTCCGGAAGCTCAGTCTCGAGGCTATCCCCGAAATTACAGAGTACGTTACGATTCCGCGAAAGGTGAGGGGGCATATTTATGCCCCACCTCTACCCCGCAACATGGACCCCGAGTTCCATCAGGGCCGTCGGCAGGCCCGTAGTGAAGCCATTTGGCGACGCTATGGCTCGCAAGATGGAGTGGTCTACACAGACGCAGCCAGACACCCTCGCGGCGACCTCATGACTGCGGTGGTAGCTGATCACAACGGAGGACTGCTAGAACATACAACAATCACGGCTGGCCGAGTGGTGGAAGCGGAGGAAACCGCGATTGCCATGGCCATGCATGCGGACGCAAATACCGTCATCAGCGACAGCAAGCAGGCCATCGGCAATTTCGTCCGTGGTAGAATTTGCAAACCGCCGTACCATGTCCTCACACGACGCCCCCTAAGCGGCTTGAAAACCCTCGTGTGGACCCCCGCTCACGCGGCTGTATCCGGCAACGCGTCGGCTCACAGTTTGGCTCGAGATCTCGCGCGCCGAGCCTCGTCCGCGGATGCGGACGGCGTGAATGAAGAGGAGACACACGAGGAACCCTGCGAGACTTATGAAATAGCCCATCGGTATCGCTTGAGGCGTGGCGCGCTCCCACCACCGGCCAAGCAACTCGACAAAACGCAAGCGGTCGCGTTTCGGCGTCTTCAGACAAATACATACTCACACCCAAAATACATTAACAAAATCACAGGGGGCAGGGAAAGCGACCAATGTAGGCTCTGCTCAGAAACAGGAACACTCACACACATAATGTGGGAATGCACCTCGCTCCCGTTCTCTCATCCCCCCGTCAGCAGCGAGACTGACTGGACAGCCTGGCTCAGTTCCGGGGACGTCGACCGACAATTGGAACTGGTGGACTGGGCGGAAAAGGCCAAGCAGGCCCAGGGCCTTACTTGAGCCCTAACGCTCAGCCACGTCCCTCTTTACCCTTCCCCCTTTCAATAAAGTTTATCACCACCACCTCAAGGTGTCCTGTCTCTACGAGAACGATGCCGATCCGAATCCACAATATACCGGCATTCCCATGCATACCACAGCGCAGCAGCGCCAGACTTCCCTCTAGGTAATGTAGTGAGAAACCCTATGGCGCATGAAGCGCCTTTGAATGAAGCCACCGGAAGCAGGCTGCTTATCCCGGAAGACTGTGCTTGGCGAATTTGCGACGGCACTTCGCGTGCACGAGAGTTCGGCACTTCTTTTCTTCCCCCGACTTAGGGCGCTATTCTGGACATTCCGCCATTTTTTTCGGTGCGTGACGTAGGCGCGACGCAAACAAAATGGCGCTGGTGGCCCAGTTTTGCTTACGTAACGTGACGCTAACTTGACATTTCGCCTAAGAAACTGAAATGAAGGCACTGAATGTAGCGTTGTCAGTAAAGCAAAACAGTTTTCCTCCGTAGTAAAAATAAAGCAGCTATCTCAAAGCATATGATTATTCGGTCGAAAACGCTTCTCGCTTCCGTCGTCTGCTGCGCACAAGACGTCGTCTGCTTCAATAGCTAGGATGCGTGTCCCCGGAAAATGGAATGAGTCATCGCATGTTGGCGCCAACTCGCTTGTTTTCCTGCTTGAAACAACATACGCGACCTACCAGTGATGACGCGCGCGCATTCTAGGCCATGTTATCGCTATCTTGTGAAACGCTAGTGACTCAGCCCGACTCGGCTGGCTGAGAAACGGCCGAATTTCACTGATGGCGTTGCGCGCGCCAGAGATATCCACTAGCGCGACGCAAGTGCCGGCGCTGCTATCTCTTGTTCATTTCGCTGGTTGTCGCACCGCGGGGGAAACTTCAAGGCGCCGCCTTGCGTACATTTATTTTTATAAATTAGAAATAGCCCGTTGTCATAACTTTTGATTGTGCAAAAAGGCATTAATCTTGATTACAATACAAATGCAGCAGTGAAAAGTGGACAACATTGAAGAAAGTTTGCTATGTTCAACCAATATTATTTCGTACAAACGCGTTTTTTTTTAAAAAATGATGGCCCCACACACAAATGCCAAAACCACCCGAGAGCGATGCAAATATTATGAGCACGCGTTATGAACAAAAGATTTTCGTGGTGCCAAACGACGGGGAAAATCTGGCGATACGCATTCCTCTCGGCTTCCATTGCATATGGCTGCTCATTAGCATAATTCGCGCGGCTCATCGCAGCAAAAATTAAGGCGGAAAATCTCAGCAATGGCGGCCCAGCGCAACGTCACGCATCGTCAAAATGACGCTTACGAAAAAGCCCTTCCTGTGACGCACATCACGAGATATTCCTTCAGCCAATCAGCAAGCTGGCATGGCGCATATCTTGAATCGCCACCACATATTCGCGCAATTGCACATGCATTGCCCTGGTTGTGCATGCTACCACTCACATTCTTTTCGAAGCGCTAACATCGCAGTATAGCTGCCAAGGACCAAAAAATGTATTAGTCCATAAAATTTGCAGCTCCACGTCACGTTTCGTCATCTTGATGAAAACGCTAAATTGCATTTTGCAATACTTCCGCTTCTCGGCACAAATATTAAAGCACGTGACCTCTCGACAGCCAATCAGAGAGTAAACATGGCGGATAATGGCGGCCGTGCAGCCGCCATGCGTGTCCAGAATAGCACCCTTATTTACCTGCCTGTCGTGCCGCAAACTACCAAAGCCTGAAGCAGAAGCGTTCCAGAAAGATGTTCAGAATTTACACTGCCGCGCCCACAGGATGAATGGATGGATGTTATGAGCGTCCCTTTTGGAACGGGGCGGTGGGTTGCGCTACTAAGCTCTTGCTATTATACTGCCCTAATGTCGTACGTAGGTTAAACAATAAAAAAGAGAACAATCACTATGAACTACCCCACCCTAATTTTCTGATCCCCTATTTCGAACTGTGCTTTAGTACGTCTCCGTTTTTTGTCTTTTCCCTACTTTTCTTCCACCAATCCTCCCATCGCCTCTTACTAATGCCTATTGCGGACATGTTTACTTTTCCACTGCTCTCGCTGAACCCAAGTGCTTCAAGGATGCCAGTGGCGCCTAAATCGACCGCTGGGTAGACGTCTTCACATTCTAATGAAACATGCTCCATAGTCTCCCTAGCTTTACCGCAGCAAGCACATGCTTCTTCTTCTGTCTCGCTTTATAGGCGCGTGTTCTAGGGCATCCTGATCTCGCTTCGAAAAGTAATGAGCTTCCCTTTCAGTTATCATAATTTGTTTCTTTCCTGATTTCGTTTTTTCCCTCTTAAGTAGTTGCTCATGGCAGGTTTCTTTTCCACTGTCGCCACCCATGAGATTATTTCAGCCTCTCTAACTTTCCGCTTGACCTTCTTTGTTGCTGTGTTGCCCACCCTACAGGCCGCATACTTGCTGGTAAGCTTCCTAGTTCTTTTCCTCCACTGTGAATCAATGTTTTTCCTGTACAGATACCTCAACACCCTCCCAGCCCATTTACTTTCTTCCGTATTCCTCAGTCGTTCTTCATAATCAATTTTACTGCGAGCTTTCCTCACTTCAAAACTAGTCCGGCCCATATCACCCTGCACAGCTTCATTTGTAGTCTTCCCGTGAGCGACCAATGCGAGGCGACCCACTGACCTTTGGTTCCCGTCGAGTCCTGATTGTACCCCTGATTTAAAGCAAACAACCGCATTTTCAAAAGTAAGTCCTGGAACCATTACACCTTTCCACATACCTCGGAGGACCTCGTACCTATTGTATCCTCATAGCGCTATGTGCTTCATTACGGCTGCATTTCTCTTCCCCTTCACTGTAATTGTTTTTCCTATGTTCCCATATACCTATTGCCTTCGTTTATCCATATACCAAGATATTTATATTCTGTTACCCGAGGCATTTCCTGCGTCGCTAACACGAGCGCCGCACGCGGGAAAGACACGTGATTGAGAAAACGCCGAAATGTCGCATATATATGGGTTCACATTATCACACACACACAAAAAACAACTGACCAAACAAAAAGAAACAACAGCCCCAAAACGCGGCAAACCCCAATAAACAATTGTTACGGCTGCAACATTACAATAAGTGCAGCATATGCCCTACTTCCGGGACAAGTTGCCGCACCACGCCACACCTTCGCTCGCTTCACCAGCGCCCAGATCGGCGAGCGGAGAAACAGTATCCAGCGAAACACAGTAGACATCAGTGGTTGTAGCAGACAAAGCAGCTGGACTAGTGCTTGTTAACGTCACATCTGGTCTCCTTCTAATACAAGGCGAATTACCGCATATACTAAGACAGATCTCAGCCCATGGTCGCAGAGTGACTGCTTTGATCAGAACCCGAAATCTTAAGGTTTATTTTACATTGACCCATCGCTTCAATTTAAAATCCCGTCCAGATTGGATAATACCAGAGCCTTTGAAACGCTCATTCACCGTCTGCGGTGGTGAATGAACACTTTCTGTTGAAAACCTTTCGAGAGCTGATAGTCCGGAATGCCCTTACGGCCATGCGGATGAGGATACACAGCATCTTCTGTTAGAATGTCCGCCACCCAACACACGGAGACAGCGTTTAGCGCATGATCTAATGGCAGTGGACTGCAGGACATCGGATATTTTGTCGGGGTTGGAAGTTACCGAAGATCGGTAGGCCGGTTGGCTTTGGGAGCCCACAGCAAAACTACAAATGAGACAGTGCAGGGTGCAGATGAGGGTGCAGGGTGGGTTGGGCCTCTTTTAAAGTCAGAGAAACAGAGCAAAATTCAGGAACATGCATGAAAATAAATGGGCAGTTAAAGGGAACAAGTATCTCTACTTGAAAAGCACAGACACAGAATGGAGAAAAAGGTCAAGAAAGTTGGCAACCAAGTGCAACGTAATTGAAACTGTAAATACGCAACGAGAAGTCATCAGAAAGAAAGTGAGAGAAAGAAAGACAGTCAATTGGATGCAAATAATGGAAACCAAAAAGGATCATATAGATTAACAAGAATGGGAAGAAAGAATTCAAAAGGTAAAATATGTATGATAACACAAAGGACAGTGCCTTGCTATATGAGGCTCGAGCCGGTAGCTTAAGGATAAAAACATACCGGATCAAATATTCATAACTAGGCGAAGCCTGTGTATGCTGCAGCAGAAATCCTGAGACCACTCAGCACATCCTAATGGAATGCGAAGATATTCCCCCAGTTAAACCCGCAGGTAACGTACACTTTCCAGAAGCGCTTGGGTTTAAGTGGACGGAAGCGTCATTCGGTCAGCAGTCGAGATAAGCAAAAGACGTTTAAAGTATTGGTGGCAAAAAAGCAGCGTAGAGATTAATACGACCGGACCTCTTACAGACATAGCTAGCGGTACAAGGTAGATATTGAAAGAGAAAAAAAAGATTCAGGAGATGGATAAAAAATGCTAGATAAAAAACGTGTATAGCATACCTGATTATAGATCAAGCAAACTCGGTGACTATTTGTCACCGCCCCGTTTCAAAGGAGATGCCACTAAGGCCTGATCATCGATCACGATCAAGAGGCCTGATCGCGGTTCACGGATCGCGATTTTCCGGATCCGGATCGCAAAGATCGCCATCGCAAATGACCGTGTAGCAATACTCAATCCGGATCAACCTCAATCAGGATCGGCCTCGATCGTGATCAGAAGTGTGCGTGTGACACCGGTATTAGCCATCACTATCCGCACACAGTTTGAGCCGATATCGATCACGTTCAGCCAAGGTTAGGCCTATCAGAGTCGCTGAGTTCGGGTGTCTACCACTGGCGGACCTGAGCGGACTGACCTAAAGCTAATTAACTCATCAGGATGAAGAAAAGTGCTTTTGTAGTTCAGTGCTGACCATACAGATTTGAAATAAACCAGTCTTTATTTCGTACAATACACACACAAAAAGCTAGGAGCGACGACACGGCGCACTATCAATATCGGTACTTTGCCATTCTCCCAAGACTGTCAGTTGCACTCACCGGCACTTCCCTGAATTAAATAAGGCTAAGTACACGGATGTATTTTTACGTATCGTTATGCTGGCTCATTATTTGTCTTCCGAGCTGCACTGTTTGCCTCGTGTCCCAAATGGGCAGCAAGCGGAACCACCTTCGATATAAGCTAGCGTAAACAACCGCCTCGTTCAGCTGCCAATGGTGTCAATACTGGCATCGGCGTTTCCGCGAGAAAACTATGCGTTCTCTAAATGAATGATCATACGCACAAAGTTCTAATGTATAACTACCTTACGGAACATATTGTGTGCACGAGGAGAGCACGAAGAACGATAACTCGGGCATGACAACGTTCGCATATGCAAGCCATATACGGTCTCCAGCTCGCTGTTTCATAAGGTGTGTGGTCGATCATATCAGCGCGACCCCGAGTGATGCAACGGTGAAGATATGCACAAAATCTACGTGTTTTGTTATGCTCTGACATTTGTAACGTCACTGATGCACGGCTAACATATTTCCCGCGAACAACGAGTGGTCGCTGTACCTGTCGATAATAATAATAATAATAATAATAATAATAATAATAATAATAATAATAATAATAATAATAATAATAATAATAATACTTTATTGCGCCAAGTATTGAAAGAATGTACAAACATCCGGCCTGCCAAAGCCTCATTGGGCTTGAGTGGCAGAGCCCGACAGGCAGCGGAACCACGCAGATAAACACACAGGCATGAACGCACATGAAAAGTTACAGAACATCAAATTAGTATAGTGGCAAAAAAATAATAATAATAAAAATAGACACGGAACCCAAGTTACATACAAAAAAAAACACAACAGAGTAAAGAGCAAGGAAGGAAAATAAAATAGCATGAAAATACTCAGATGAGTGCAACAAATACTGCAGTAACTAGCGAATTCGCAGGATTCATTTGATAAGTGGTGGAACATGCGTGTACAACGTCATACACCCACTAAGTAGCGTATCGCAGCATCTTTTTTATTTTATATTTAGTTTTTGCACGGCGAACACTTGGAGGCAACCTATTGAAGTAAAAGGGAACGTAAAAATCTCTTACGCGCTTTCCATATCTTGTAAACCGTCGGGGAATACAAAAAGCTTCCTTCGGTCGAAGAGACCGTGTGGGAACATACGGAATTTTATAGTCACTAAACCAAAAATGTTTCAGGACAATAGTTTCCATCAAAAGGCGATCAAAATCAGGTAGCGAAAATACCTTAAAAACATCAGAATTGGGGGGCAGGCCTAAATCATAGCCAATATTTTTTAACAGAGATCTTAGGAGAGAATTGATCCTGTTCTTCCAACGAACTGCACAGTGACCATAGATCGTTATGCCATAACGCAGTACGCTATAACCGAGAGCGTTTACAATAGCTTTGCGTATTGAAAATGGCATATAGTATCTAATGTTATACAGCACACAGGAGACGGTTCGGAGCTTTTTACAAATGTGGGATAAGTGGTCATTCCAAGAAAGAGCACTGTCAAAGTATAATCCTAGGTATTTCACAGTAGTTTTATAGCTCAGGGGTAGACATTGACATTGAGAACAATTAGATCCGTGCAAGAGCAGCTGTTGGTTCAAATCTACTTTCTTCATCGGGCTGTGAAAACATATAAGTTGGGTCTTAGAGCTGTTTACTTTGATTAGGTTGCGTGAGAACCAGTCCATAGCAATAGTTGCTGCAGCTTGAAGAGAAGAAAGGGAGTCAGAGTAGTTCGGCGACTGGGATACGAGGACAGTATCGTCAGCGTACTGATACAGGCTTGCAGGCACGGCGTTTGAAAGGTCGTTCACGTAGACGTTAAACAACAGCGGACTAATTATGGAACCTTGAGGGACGCCAGCTTTTATTAGCAAAGAAGCACTCTTTGCCCGCCCAATCGAGACGTACTGCGTTCTCTGCTGCAAAAAATTTTTCAAAAGCGAAAGAAACACTCCACGGAAGCCTAACCTGGATAGTTACACAATAACAGAGTGTGACAAACGCTGTCAAAAGCCTTGCTGACATCCAGAAACAGTGCACACACCACTTGGTTACATTCAAAAGAACGATTTAACATGTCAGAAAAGTCCTCCAAGAGCACTTCCGTCCCTCTACCTTGTACAAAGCCATACTGACACGGTGACAGGGTTTTGTGCTTATCTAAGAAACTTGTCATTGTAAACAGCAGATGTTTTTCTAATATTTGAGTCAAACAGGGCAAGACTGAAATAGGACGATAATTTTCATATCTATTATGTGCACCACCTTTGTGAATTGGGGTAATAACTGCCGCTTTCATGTTCGGCGGGATCATGCCACTTGAGATAATGCTGTTGAACAGCGACAGCAACACTCCTTTAAGTATGTCGAACAAGGTTCGCAGATCATCAACTGAAATGCCATCTATTCCCATAGATCTATTTCGCTTAAGACCGAAAATAATTGAACGTAAATCATCCTCACTTAGCAAAGGTAGGTGTGCGGATTCGACAGTGCTGTGCTTAAGAGTACAAAATTCGGGATGTTGTTGCGCACTACCCGAAACTTGCGAAAAAAACTTGTTAAATTCATTAGCTATGTGTTCTTCATCAGTGCCAAAATACGACACGAAATCTTTTCCATCAATGCCACGCCTTTTGACACCTCTTAGATTATTAACCAAAGACCATGTTTTTCTAGTATCTGAGCCTGCTTTTTTAAACTTGTTACGGAAATGTACTCGTTTTGCCTGACGAATCATTGCGTTCACTTTATTTCTCGCAACCTTAAATTTTGACCGTAGCAGGATAGAAGCAGGTGCCCTTTTCGACTGGGCCCAGAGCAAATCCTTTTCTTTTATAGCTGATAGTATTTTGGAGGTCATCCACAAGTTTTCTTTATTACGCTGCCTGATTTCAACCACGCGAGTAGCCGCTTTCTTAAACTCTTGTACTATTTCAACAAGTTTATCATAAATGTCTATCGGGGGCACTGTTTCCAAAAATATTTCCCAATCGTATTCCGATGCCAGTCTGTAGAAGATTTTGGGATCACAGATGGATATTTCCCTTTTGCCGCGAACCGCTGTTGGAGGGTTCGATTTCCGGGCTAAAGAGCAACAAACAAAGTAATGGTCTGATAGTTTTGCTTCGACGATAGCAGACTGTATGGCGAAATTCGGAGCTCTTATATTTATATGGTCGATGCAAGAGACTACCAGTTGCCCTGCCAGAAATTCTTCTCGCGTTGCTTTCTGGATAGTTGGTTGCAGTCCCCATTTTGATAACAGATCAAGGTAATCTGCGACCAGAGCCATAGAAGGGCGAAAGGTATCTATGTTAATATCGCCTATTACACAGATATAGTCTTCATGCGAGTGAGCTGATAGGGCGGTGTCAAGTTCGGCCAAAAAGAGCCTGCCATTAAAACAGGGGGGTCGGTATACTGCAAAGACTATCAAAGAGAGAGCTGGCGTGCTCATACGCAAAGCTACAACTTCTGCTTGCTGGAAGCCAAAATTTAACTCTGTAATAGTCCAACTGTCTCTCACAAAAACTGCGACGCCGCCCCCTTTTTTTACAGGTCGTGTGCATGAAATTGCTTGGTAACCCGGTATCGCATACTGGTTAAAAATATCAGCTGAAATGTTAATTTCTGTCAGTACAAATACGTCAAATGTAGAACGAAAAGGTGAAGTTACGGCCATGAATTCATCCCAGTGCTTTCGGATACTACGGATATTAACGTGCGTTGCGCGAAATGCAAGTTGCGCGTCACTTGTGAAATATTTTGTAGCTTCAGAAAAAGTTGCACACGTAAGGAATTCGAGATTGCTCATGCTTAGCAGATCTTATCTAGGTCAGACAATTTCTCAATGCGGATGACAGACTTCACTTCTTCCGATTTCTTGGCCAGAACTCTGCCGTTACGTGTCCACACAAATTTGTACTGGTTTTCTTTTCCCTTGGACCTGGCCAATCGGAAAAGCTCCTTGTTTGTCCTTGTCAAATTTTCATTGAAATACAACCGAGGATGAGACTCATCAGTAGGCAAATTGCGAAGCTTTGTCCGTAGCGCAAGCCATTTTTCTTTAGACGCCACGTCACGCATCTGCACAAGGATAGGGGGAGTCAAACTGTCTCTGTTCGGCATTCGATGTATTGAAGCAATAGTATTTGCTTCAAATTCCGAAAAATCTAGTTTTTGAGCTAGATCACCCATGAAAGAAACCAAATTCTCGTTAGGGTTGGTTCGGAGGCCATGTATTTCAAAGTTGCATCGCCTGCTGTACTGTTCAAGATCATTAACTACGCACCTGGATTTATCCAGTAGCTCAGCTTGAGCGTCAACAGTCTCAGAAAGTGATTCCACTCGGGCATGTAGCTGAGCTAACTCTGTTTGGTTAGCTTCCAGGCCAGACTTTACAGATTCATATTTATTGGAAAGGAACTCAATTGACTTTTGAATTTCAGTAACAGTTTCGGCCACTTTTTCAACTGTGTCCTTAAAATGAAGTAGTTCCGCCACATTAGTTACGAGTGCTTCAACCGTATCTGTCAGTCGGTCAAGCTTACTGTTAACAGCAGAGAATTCATGACCAAAAGAAGCTTCACAATCATCCGAGTCGGAGTGATTGCTTGTGCTGGATTCGCATGATGGACATGTCCAGGCTTCACGCTCAGCAGTCGACATTTTTGAAAACGCATTTTTCGAGATACTAGAACAGTTCTTTCCAAAGTGGTAACATCTTTTGCAACGAGAACAACTCAAACACTTCCCGTCTACGGGTTTGGTGCAAGTAGAGCATGTATCAGGCATTTTTGCAGTCAGCGGCGAGAAAAAAAATTATTACAATATAACTAGTTACAGCAATTGACAAGTCAAACTCACCTGCCAAGAGCGAAAAGCAGGGTTACACAAAGAAGCGCTTCGCCGCTGACTGCGATGATGCCTGGGTGTTGAACGGTTTATATGGCTGTTGGCAGACACCACGTGATCCTCCGCCCGGCTTCTTGCATCCGGGAACTTTGGGCTTGCAGACTGCACGTGGATGATAACCGCCCAGGTGAACGCATGCGCAACGAGGCAATCCTGATGGAAGTGTCCGGGATCGTCGTACGGGCGCAGCCGCCCCTTTGAAGTTCGCAGCACACCTGATCGTCCTGCCAAGAGCGAAAAGCAGGGTTACACAAAGAAGCGCTTCGCCGCTGACTGCGATGATGCCTGGGTGTTGAACGGTTTATATGGCTGTTGGCAGACACCACGTGATCCTCCGCCCGGCTTCTTGCATCCGGGAACTTTGGGCTTGCAGACTGCACGTGGATGATAACCGCCCAGGTGAACGCATGCGCAACGAGGCAATCCTGATGGAAGTGTCCGGGATCGTCGTACGGGCGCAGCCGCCCCTTTGAAGTTCGCAGCACACCTGATCGTCCTGCCAAGAGCGAAAAGCAGGGTTACACAAAGAAGCGCTTCGCCGCTGACTGCGCTTCGACTGCGCTGCGCTTTGATATAAACAAATGCACCGGTCGGAGCTTTGGACTGCCAGCGGCGTTCTTCCGGGATACAAATGTGGAAAGCAATGCTGCACAGCATCTTATAGTGAGTATGCAAAACGCTTCCCTGAGAAGAGGTAAAACACGTAAAAAGTCAAGCACCTTGTAAAATCAGTGGTTAGGGCTACCAGCGTTTAAAATCAGTGGTTAGGGCTACCCTTGGTCTCAATCTTGAAGCACGATATGATGCGCATGGGTGCTGGCTTTCGTAGTGGCGGGTCGAATGCGAACGGCGATTCGTGGCTATTGAGTTCGTCAGTATCGTAAGTGTCAATATTAGACAGCTCTGAAAGCTGGTGCAGCTGACAAGATTTTTAGCATATCAGTTGTTCTGGCAAATAAAGACAAACTGGGCCTTTTACAGTATGAGCGAAGGCAATAACGTCAATGTTTTGCATGCTACAGCCACCCGGTGGCGCAGAGCTCAATCAGACAAACACAGCTAATATTGCAGTACCCAAATGTATTCTACTTCGCTCCTGGCGTATTCTCGGCAGCGGTGTAATCGTGTTACTACCCAAAATTTACACCAGCACCAAAGGGAAGTACACTTAATTACAGCAATACTATTAGCTATGTTAGTCTGGTTGAGTTCTGCGCCACCAGGTGGCTGCATCGCGCAGGCCGCTCCTGCTTACGCCTCCGTCCCTACGGTAAAACACCTAGTCCGCCTGCGTTTACAGCAGGGGCGGAGAAACTAAAACTATGGTGGCTCTAAAACTCGCCCTAAGTACACTATTCTAGTACACTGTACCCTAAGGTCCGCTTTCGTTCTCCCAGCGGGAGACCGGCATGCCTTGCGCGCCTTTCCCGTTGGTGTGCCACTCGTGACGACACACTAATAGGTTCACTCGGCTGCTCGGTCAGGTTTCAGTCAGTCAGTCAGTCAGTCAGTCAACAAACTTTATTAAGGTCTTAAGGAACTACTAAGTCGTAGTTGCGGGCCTCACTCAAGTTGGGGCCGGAAGACCATGGTCCTCCGCCCGTTCGCGGGCCCTTTGGACAGCCCTTAGTTGGTCCTGGGGATCGCCACATTTAAGGGCCTCTTCCCAGTCCTCTTGTTTATTAAAATATGCGTTTTGTAACGGAGAGCATTGCCAGAGCATGTGTGCTAACGAGCAATACTCTTCATTGCACTCGGGGCAGTGTGGGTCGATGTCCGGAGCAAAGCGGCTAAACTTTCCTCTCGAAGGGAACGATCCCGTTTGTAACATTCTCAATGTGGAAGATTGAGGTCTAGTTAGCTCTGAGTGTGACAGCGGGAATTGCCTGCGCCCAAGCTGATAGTGTTTAACTATTTCATTAAAAGAGAGTAGAGGATCGGAGTTATGCTCACAATCTCGACTGCTTAGCGCATCAGGACCATTGCGGAATGTTAGACCTCGCGCCTGGTCATGAACTAGCTCATTCGGGTTGGGTTTGCTGGGATATACATTGGTTCCCATGTGCGCCGGGAACAATGCGATAGTGTGAACAGCATCAGGAGGTCTTTGCTTGATTATAGCCGCCGCCTCTTTCGAGTATAGGCCAGATAGAAAGGCTCGTATGGCTGATCTCGAGTCAGTGTAGATGGAAGGCCGCGAGGGGTCATTCATAGCTAGCGCGATGGCAGCCTGTTCAGCCGCCGCTACCGTGGTGTGTCTTACCGAAGCTGCATTGAGAATTTTCCCGTGAGGATCAGCTGCAGCAGCTACAAATGAATCTTTGCGCCCATACTGGGCAGCATCTACATAGGTAGTTAATCGCAGGCTTTTGTGCGTAAAGTCAATGAGAGAGCGGGCTCGTGCCTTGCGTCTAGATGCATTATATTGGGGGTGTACATTCCGAAGGAAAGGGCTAACTTGAAAGGTTGCCCTAACGGTGTGAGAGAGCATGGAGGAAACCTACCTTGACAATTAAGAGAGGTGTCTATTACGGTGCCGGAGCACAGGGTTAAAGGAAAACGCGTGCAAGAAAAACATGGGCGCATGCTCGAGGAAACAAAGGCTGCGTGCGAACGACAGGGGACCAAAACCTAAGAACGGAATAATGCGTCTGGGGAGCAGAGTGTGCATAAAGGCCCGTTTTCGTTTTTCGTCGAGAGTTGCGTTGTGAGCTCTGGACTGAGCGACTCGAACATGCGATCACGGCGAAAGCGACGAAGTCATGAACCACAAAGAACAATGACAAAAATGAGGGCAGGAATGAGAGAGAAAAGCAATGTGCCTCTCAGGGCCCTTCAGTGACACACGGCCGGATTTGAAGACGGGTGGGGAGGGGGGCTGTGCTCAGAGTTTGTCCAATGCCCGCAGCAAGATAGTGAAATGTCGTGTACTACCCCTACGACGCATGCCACTTTAGGCTTGCGATACGTACGATGCTTACATTTTGCTAAGCTGTTTGGAAAATGTAGCATACGATATTGCACTATCTTGCAGCAGATATTAAAGTGGAGAAAATGGGAGGTGTCTAAACTGGTACTGTCCCTCCCCCCCCCCCCAAAAAAAAAGATAAGAGTTACGGTCTCTGGGCATCAATGGCGTAGTGACATGGCATTACATATGAGTTTCGTTTTTTTTTCGTGCTGTTTTAAATTTGGTCGGTTCACATATGTTTGCTTTTTTGGAATAGACAAACACTAGAAGACAGCTCTGTATGCAACCTCTTTTGTCCCTGCCCCATGTTGCACAGTTCTAAATTGAACAGATGGTCAATCAACAAGTTCAAATTTTCACGTTATAAAAGATCATCGTACTTTTTCTTGTTGTAAGCACGCACAGAAGACAAGCTGCGAAATTCGCTATGCTGCAAGCTCGTGAGAATGTCGAGCATCATAAGCAGTGATAACCTATACATGTGCGCTTGCAAAGCGCTTCATACTATTTCGAGTAAACCATTTATGAAGGACATCGAGGAACTGCGAGTGAAAGAAAAAGAATAATGCTCAGCAGAAATTATTCCTGCGTGGTGCGTCTCCTCGGGATAATTAAATACACTTTGGCTCATAAATCAGAAAGTAACAAAATTGTTCAAACAGCCTCCTTCGTAAAACAAAATCTTGAGGCAATTCAAACGTATGTTACAATAAAGTGACTTCTTTCTTTCAAAGTTACTTCTTAGCCATTCCCACATATACACACGTACACGCACTCACGGATTCCTTGTTATACATACTGGCATGACCACAATTATCTATTCACAAGAAATTTATGCAGATCCCCCGCACTGTGGGAATCAATGTTATGAGTAGCATTTTGCAAGTAGCTCACTATCCAGCATCATTTGGGGTTCCGCAAAGCGTTACTAAGTGGATTAACATGTTCGTGTGAGGCGAGCAGTTTTGTGTGTGATGCGAGCGTGCGTAAAAACAGCAACAAGACCACCACAACAATGACGACGACAATATCGTTGAAATGGTATCGTTTCTACTCCGGCTGTTCGAAGCGAGTTTACAACATACCGGTTGCTGGGTTGTACGTCGGTACTGGACGAGCGTAAGCGATAGAAATACGTATAGTGAAGTCGTCTACGGCTACGTGTTATACCATCGTACGTAGCTATGCCAATGTCGTGTGGTCTATGTTAAAAGTACGATGACATTTCTACTCGAGGAAGGAATGTTAAACCTGTTCGAGATGGGCCGATCACGAAGGCGGTACGATGTCGCATAGCTTCGAAGTAGCGGAAGCTGCCACGAGGAACCAACTGTGGAATGTGGGCCGTGCAGTCTAACACAGCGTCTCAAATCGATAGCTCCCATGAGCGAAGAATGTAAGAGACAGGCACGCAACACACGCGCCAAACGTCTCAAAAACAGTTGGCATTTACACGCGAGTGGTATGCATGCGATCGTGGCCTATTGTTAGACCATCAGGCTGGTGTGCTGGAAGACAGAGGCTCGCTCCAGCCATTGGTCACGCTTTCTTTTCATTGGAGAGAACCAAAACTAAGCGAGACAGGAACCTACCTACCAACCGAAAAGCGTCTAGAATGAGGCAAATAATGTTCCGAAATTTAAAAAATTTCTGAAATTACTGACATGTGCGGTCAGGAAGTCTTGATCAAAGCTACCCAGAATGAACTTTGTTTCGTATACAGTTTTAAAACTTATCTTCATTACTCGTAGCATCATCAAGACTAAGAACAAAAGGGTTACCAGGCCATGCTGCTAAGTTAAAGAGGCAAAGTGTATATATATATATATATATATATATATATATATATATATATATATATATATATATATATATATATATATATATATATATACCCCTCTCAGGGAGTGTCGACTCCCTGAGAAGAGTCGACACTCAATGCGCTTATTCGCGCAGTTGGAGGCGCCGCCGCACGAATGCCTAGTCGCGGGCTCCACGAGTCGACCTTCGATGCGCTTATTCGCGCAGTCCGAGGTGTCGATAGGCGAAATTATTAGCCGCTGGCTCCAGGAGTTGACCCTCGATGCGCTCATTCGCCCATTCCGAGGTGCCGATGCGCGAAATGCCTAGTCGCGGGATCGAGAAGTCGACCATCGATGCGCTGATTCGCGCAGTCCGACATGTTGACGCGCGAAATGCCTAGTCGCGGGCTCGAGAAGTCGACCCTCGATGCGCTTATTCGCGCAGTTCGAGGTGTCGACGCGGAAAATGCCTGTCGCGGAGTCGACCCTCGATGCGCATATTCGCGCAGTCCAAGCTGCCGACGCGCAAAATGCCTAGTCGCGGGCTCGAGCAGTCGACCATGGATCCGCTTATTGGCACCGTTGGAGACGCCGACGCACGAAATGGCTAGTGCGGGCTCGAGGAGTCGACCCTCGATGCGCTTATTCGCGCAGTCTGAGGTGCCGACGCACGAAATTCCTAGCCGCGGGCTCGAGGAGTCGACGATCGATGCGCTTATTCCCACAGTCCGAGGTGTCGATACGCGAAACTCCTAGCCGCGGGCTCGAGGAGCCGACCCTCGATGCGAATATTCACGCAGTCCGAGGTGTCGACGGGCGAAATGCCTTGTCGCGGGCTCGAAGAGTCGACCATCGATACGCTGATTCGCACAGTCGGAGGTGTCGACGCGCGGAATTCCTAGCCGTGGGCTCGAGCAGTCGAGACTTGATGCGCTTATTCGAGCTGTCCGAGTTGTCGACGCGCGAAATTCCTAGCCGCGGGCTCGAGGAGTCGACGATCGATGCGCTGATTCGAGCAGTAAGAGGCGCCGACGCAAGAAAAGCCTAGTCGCGGGCTCGAGGAGTCGACCGTCGATTCGCTTCTTCGCGCAGTCCGAGGTGTCGGAGCGCGAAACTCCTAGCCGCGGGATCGAGGAGTCGACACTCGATGCGCTGATTCGCGCAGTCCGAGGTGTCGACACGCGAAATTCCTAGCCATGGCCTCGAGGAGTCGACACTAGATGCGCTTATTCACGCAGTCCGAGGTGCCGATGCGCCAAATGCCTAATCGCGGGCTCAAGGAGTCAACCATTGATGCACTGAGTCACGCAGTCCAACGTGTTGACGCGCGAAATTCCTAGCCGCGGGCTCGAGGAGCCGACCCTCGATGCGAATATTCACGCAGTCCGAGGTGTCGACGCGCGAAATGCCTTGTCGCGGGCTCGAGGAGTCGACCATCGATCCGCTGATTCGCGCAGTCCGAGGTGTCGACGCGCGAAATGCCTAGTCGCGGATTCGAGGAGTCGACCCTCGATGCGCATATTCGCGCAGTCCGAGCTGCTGACGCGTGAAATGCCTAGTCGTGGGCTCGAGGAGTCGACTCTCGATGCGTTTATCATTTGGAGGTGTCGACGGGCTAAATTCCTAGCCGCGGGCTCGAGGAGTCTACACTCGATGCGCTTATTCGCGCAGTCCAAGGTGTCGACACGCGAAATTCCTAACCGTGACCTCGAGGAGTCGACACTCGATGCGCTTATTCATGCAGTCCGAGGTTCCGATGCGCGAAATGCCTAGTCGCGGGCTCGAGGAGTCAACCATTGATGCACTGAGTCACGCAGTCCGACGTGTTGATGCGCGAAATTCCTATTCGCGGGCTCGAGGAATGGACCCTCGATGCGCGTATTCGCACAGTCCGAGGTGTTGCCACGCGAAATTCCCAGCCGCGGGCCCCAGGAGTTGTGCCTCGATGCGCTCATTCGCGCTGTCCGAGGTGTAGACGCGCGAAAATCCTTGTCGTGGGCTCGAGGAGTTGACCCTCGATGCGCTTAATCACGCTGTCCGAGGTGTCGACGCGCGAAATGCCTAGACGCGGGCCCGAGGAGTCGACCCTCAATGCGCATATTCGCGCAGTCCGTGGTGCTGACGCACGAAATGCCGAGTCGCACGCTCGAGGAGTCGACCCTCGATGCGCTTATTCGCGCGATCCGAGGTGTAGACGCGCGAAATTCCTAGCTGCGGACTCGAGGAGTCGACACTCGATGCACTTATTCGCGCAGTCTGAGGTGCCGATGCGTGAAATGCCTAGTCGCGGGCTCGAAGGGTCGACCATCGATGCACTGATTAGTCCAATCCGAGGAGTTGACGCGCGAAATTCCAAGTCGCGGGCTCGAGGAGTAGACCATCGATGCGCGTATTCGCAAAGTCCGAGGTGTCGACACGCCAAATTCCCAGCCGCGAGCTCCAGGAGTTGACCCTCGATGCGCTTATTCGCGCAGTTCGAGGTGTCGACGCGCGAAATTCCTAGTCGCGGGCCTAAGGAATCGACCCTCAATGCGCTTATTCGCGCAGTCCGAGGTGCTGACCCACGAAATGCCGAATCGCGCGCTCGAGGAGTCGACCCTCGATGCGCTTATTCGCGCAGCCCGAGGTGTCGACGCACGAAATTCCTAGCTGCGGGCTCGAGGATTCGACACTCGAAGCGCTTATTCGCGCAGTCGGAGGCGCCGACGCACGAAGTGCCGAGTCGCGGGCTCGAGGAGTCGAGCTTCGATGCGCATATTCGCGCAGTCCGAGGTGCCGGCGCGTGAAATGCCTAGTCGCGGGCTCGAGGAGTCGACCATCGATCCGCTTATTCGCACGGTAGGAGGCGCCGACGCACGAAATGGCTAGTTGCGGGCTCGAGGAGTCGACCCTCGATGCGCTTATTCACGCAGTCCGAGGTGTCGACGCGCGAAATTCTTAGCCGCCGGCTCGAGGAGTCGACCCTCAATGCGCTTATTCGCGCAGTCCGAGGTGCCGACGCGCGAAATTCCTAGCCGCGGGCTCGAGGAGTCAACCCTCGATGCGCTTATTCGAGCAGTCAGAGGTGACACTCGATGCGCTTATTCGTACAGTCGGCGGCGCCGACGCATGAAATGCCAAGTTGCGGGCTCGAGGAGTCGACCGTCGATGCGCTTATTCGCGCAGTCCGAGGTGCCGACGCGCGAAATGCCTAGTCGCGGGCTCGAGGAGTCGACCATCGATGCGCTGATACGCGCAGTCCGAGGTGTCGACGAGCGAAATTCCAAGCCGCGGGCTCGAGGAGTCGACACTCGATGCGCTTATTCGCGTAGTCGGAGGTGTCGACACGCGAAATTCCTAGCCGCGGGCTCGAGGAGTCGACACTCGATGCGCTTATTCGAGCAGTCAGAGGTGACACTCGATGCGCTTATTCGTACAGTCGGCGGCGCCGACGCATGAAATGCCAAGTTGCGGGCTCGAGGAGTCGACCGTCGATGCGCTTATTCGCGCAGTCCGAGGTGCCGACGCGCGAAATGCCTAGTCGCGGGCTCGAGGAGTCGACCATCGATGCGCTGAAACGCGCAGTCCGAGGTGTCGACGAGCGAAATTCCAAGCCGCGGGCTCGAGGAGTCGACACTCGATGCGCTTATTCGCGTAGTCGGAGGTATCTACACGCGGAATTCCTAGCCGCGGGCTCGAGGAGTGGACACTCGATGCGCTTATTCGCGTAGACGAAGGTGTCGACACGCGAAATTCCTAGCCGCGGGCTCGAGGAGTCGACACTCGATGCGCTTATTCGCGTAGTCGGAGGTGTCGACACGCGAAATTCCTAGCCGCGGGCTCGAGGAGTCGACACTCGATGCGCTTATTCGCGTAGTCGGAGGTGTCGACACGCGAAATTCCTAGCCGCGGGCTCGAGGAGTCGACACTCGATGCGCTTATTCGCGTAGTCGGAGGTGTCGACACGCGAAATTCCTAGCCGCGGGCTCGAGGAGTCGACACTCGATGCGCTTATTCGCGTAGTCGGTGGTGTCGACACGCGAAATTCCTAGCCGCGGGCTCGAGGAGTCGACACTCGATGCGCTTATTCGCGTAGTCGGAGGTGTCGACACGCGAAATTCCTAGCCGCGGGCTCGAGGAGTCGACACTCGATGCGCTTATTCGCGTAGTCGGAGGTGTCGACACGCGAAATTCCTAGCCGCGGGCTCGAGGAGTCGACACTCGATGCGCTTATTCGCGTAGTCGGAGGTGTCGACACGCGAAATTCCTAGCCGCGGGCTCGAGGAGTCGACACTCGATGCGCTTATTCGCGTAGTCGGAGGTGTCGACACGCGAAATTCCTAGCCGCGGGCTCGAGGAGTCGACACTCGATGCGCTTATTCGCGTAGTCGGAGGTGTCGACACGCGAAATTCCTAGCCGCGGGCTCGAGGAGTCGACACTCGATGCGCTTATTCGCGTAGTCGGAGGTGTCGACACGCGAAATTCCTAGCCGCGGGCTCGAGGAGTCGACACTCGATGCGCTTATTCGCGTAGTCGGAGGTGTCGACACGCGAAATTCCTAGCCGCGGGCTCGAGGAGTCGACACTCGATGCGCTTATTCGCGTAGTCGGAGGTGTCGACACGCGAAATTCCTAGCCTCGGGCTCGAGGAGTCGACACTCGATGCGCTTATTCGCGTAGTCGGAGGTGTCGACACGCGAAATTCCTAGCCGCGGGCTCGAGGAGTCGACACTCGATGCGCTTATTCGCGTAGTCGGAGGTGTCGACACGCGAAATTCCTAGCCGCGGGCTCGAGGAGTCGACACTCGATGCGCTTATTCGCGTAGTCGGAGGTGTCGACACGCGAAATTCCTAGCCGCGGGCTCGAGGAGTCGACACTCGATGCGCTTATTCGCGTAGACGGAGGTGTCGACACGCGAAATTCCTAGCCGCGGGCTCGAGGAGTCGACACTCAATGCGGTTATTCGCGCAGTCGGAGGCGCCGATGCACGAAATGCTTAGGTGTGGGTCCGAGAAATTCGCGCGAGATATGCATGATCGCCGAGTCGGAGACTACCTATTGCGTGCGCTATGTGCTTCGTCACGAATTTCGAAACACCGATTGCTGAAAGGCTTAGTCCGAGGACTACGCGCGTGAACCTTGGTCGTGAAGTCCGCGTCGCCGATGCTCGGAATGCTTAGACGCGAGTCTGAAACACCCACAAGCGTAGAGATCGGCCGCACTACTGAGATGTCCGCGTAGCGCCCGGTTCGACACGTCGAGATTACCGCGAGTGGGTTCGTCCTAACTCGCAAGGTGCAAAGAGCCGAGCAGACGACGCGAGCGACGGACCAATGACGAACCGCGCTGAAGTCACGTGGCGGGCGCGACCATCACAGACTCCGGCACGACCTTTAACCATTTGCTTTTTGTGCGCTTGTTTCTGTATGGAGAAGGTCGCTGATGCGGCAAATTTGAAAACGGAGAAATGCGCTTCCAACGAGACCAAGATGTCGGCGCTCAGTCGCGCCGTTCCGGATATTGTGGCTTCAAAAACGCTGTTATTTCTTGATTTCCGCGAGATTTCTCGCCCCCTAGGCTCATAAAACGAATTTTTTAGAGCACTTCTAAGTGGTTTACGGTAATGATATTTGGGTATCAAATAGAAAAAGAGTTATAGGAACTGAAAATTTTATTTTTAAAACATTTATTTTTTGGGAATTTTGCGAGATGCGAAACCTGCGTCCCCCCTTAAGTAGTTACTCATGGCAGGTTTCTTTGCCATTGCCGCCACTCATGAGATTTAGGTCTCTGACTTTCCGCTTGATGTTCTTTGCTGCTCCCCCTACAGGCCACATACTTGCTGGTAAGCTTCCCAATTCTTTTCCTCCACTGCGAATCAATTTTTTTTTCTGTACACATACCCCAACGCTCTCCAAGCCCATTTACTGTCTTCCATATTCTTTAGTCGTTCATAATCAATTTTACTGAGCTTCCCTCACTTCAATACTTGTCCAGCCCATACCACCCTGCACAGCTTCATTTGTAGTCTTCCCGTGAGAGCCCAATGCGAGGCGCCCCACTGACCTTTGGTTGCCATAGAGTTCTGATTGTAACCGATTTCAATCAAACAACCGCATTTCCAAATGCAAGTCCTGGAACCATTACACCTTTCCACAGACGCCAGAGCACCTCATTCTTTTACTGAAATGAAAATAAAAGACGTAGTCACCTTATAAATAGTGATGGCTACTCCTTTTCTCATAGCTGATACAATATAAAAAATATGTAGGAAAATGAAATCACTTCATATGGTCAGAAACCCACAGCAGTCCTATACGTCCATGAACATAACAGTATAAAAGTCAAATGTAAGTTGCACCCCAATGAATTCGTTAACAATGTCACAAAGTGCCGTGATGTACACTTCGATGAGCTCATAAAAAATGAGGAATTAGTGTCACAATAATTCACGCACAGAAAATATAAAATAAATAAATAAAAGAAATAAAGCACCTCGTACCCATTGTATCCCCATAGCACTGTTTCATTAAGGCCGCATTTCTTTTCCCCTTTACTGTTATTTTTTTCCTCTTTCCATATAGTGTCTATTGCGTTCATTTATCCATATACCAAAGTATATGTATATTCCTTTAGCTGAGGTATGTATGGATGGATGTCATGAGCATCCTCTTTCGAACGGGGCGGTGGGTTGTGCCACCAAGCTCTTGTTATTGTGCCGCCAATGTCCTACGTAGGTAAAAGAAGAGAAAAAAAAAGAAAAAGTGATGAATTTCCATACCCAATTTTCTGAGCCCCTATGTGAAGCTTGTTTTTGTAAGTCTCCTTTTTGTTGTTTCCTTACTTTTCTTCCACCATTCCAATCGCCGCTTACTAATTTCTATTGCGGAAATGTCTACTTTCGCCCTGCTCTCACTGAACCCAAGAGCTTAAAGGAGGCCAGCGATTCCTAAATTGATTGCTGGGCAGATATCTTCACATTCTAATAAAACATGCTCTATCGTTTCGCTAGTTTTACCGCAGTAAGCACATGCTTCTTGATTCTTATATCTCGCTTTACAGGTGCGCGTTCTAAGGCATCCAGATCTCGCTTAGAAAAGTAATGAGCTTCCCTTTGAGTTATTATGAATTGCTTCTTTTCCGATTTCGTTTTTTCCTCTTAAGTATTAAGCTACTCATGGCAGGTTTTTTTGCCACTAGCACCACCCATGACATTACTTCAGCCTTGCTGACTTTCCGCTTAACGATCTTTGTTGCTCACCCTACAGGCCGCATACTTGCTAGTAAGCTTCCTAGTTCTTTTCCTCCACTGTGAACAATGTCTTTTTTTTCTGTAGAAATCTGTTTTTCTGTAATTCCTTGGGTAAAAGCGCCCCTAGCAGTGCCGAGAAATTTCATTGTTCATCACGCCTCTCCTTCATACGGTGCAGATACACCGCCCGTCCCAGTGCCCCCTTGTAGCCACTATATGTGCCTACCTCCCTCCGTTTCTTGCTTACATGGGATCTAGCGGCCGTAAAATGCTTCGTGTGATCGCACTTAACACATGTGATGTACTTAACATTGGTGCCAAAAGATGTTTTCTGCAAACATATGACGTTGTAAAAAAATATACCTAACTCTAGTGAGTAATTTTTTATGTTCTCGATCGCAAACGCTAGTGCCGGGAAATCGTACGTAATGGGATCGCATCAATTTGATTCTACTGTGTATTGACCACTTGCTTACAAAAGGTGGGCAGTGTTCATTTGTTTTTTAAAAACCTGCATTATTATCATAATTTACGAAAGAGAAGTTTGGAGCAAAATCTGGTTTGATGATATTTACAGAATCTTTGTTTGGCATGCAAACACGCATTATTAAGTTTTACCTGAAAACGAAGGGCCCTGTTATAAGTGGCTGTGCGTGCATCTCAAGGAACTTTTCCTGCAGCATGATATACCCTCATAAAGCACAAGTGTTTTAACAATGGGATTAGTGTGTGTGCTGGCAATAAATGGTCCTTTTGCCTCACCTTGCGGGCAAACCTTGTAGGCCTCACTTCCTTGCAGTGCAGCAGCTGTAGTGGAAAACCATTCAGTAAGCTGCCTGCACGTTAATACAAAGCTGTAATGCAAATTAGGAAGGCAGCTTCCAGAGATGCTGCAGGAATGTGCTTATACACATAATAGCTGTGAAATCATACTTGCACTTGGCAATTGCATTTATGTTTTCTTATTCAGGAACAAAAGGCACCAGAACACTGTCTGAAGTAACTTTTTTGAAAACACTATTTGCACAGCGTACCCTGCAAGAAGATTGCTTGCAGTGAAAAAATGGCGTGTGAGGTAGCCACTGTGAGTGCCTCGCGCACGATTGGGGGAAAGAGTTTGCATACAAAAATGCTGTAAAATGTTATAAAGGTTTATTTAACACAAAGCAGCACCTGTACACATGGTATGTACACATTTAGAGCATTTCTGGTCTAAAAAGTTATAAGCATAGATGATAAACGTTCTAGTAGTTGCAGACACACTTTTTGTTTTATTATGGCACAAATACACTAAAGGCGCGTTTATAGTCCGACGTTATCGGCGCGCGGGCGAGCGTCGTTCGCGGTCAGTCACGCTACGTCGGCTGCGCTGCGCCAGCCGAGATGCCATCCCCTCTATGGGGAACCAGCGCTGGATAGGCGGCGCGTCGAAAAGAGTGCGTTGCACGCCGCCCTGGCGACGAAACGCGGCATATTCCAGCCACACAACCAGACGACACACACACATACGCAGCCGTATTATAGTTCGTATGTTTCCGTTTTCGCGCCGCTTCAAGTGGACAGTTTTTGTAAAGAAGCTAGCGCCATCAAGTGAAGAAATGACGAAAGAAGCTTTTTAAGCTTTATATATTTTTCACAGTGCGTCGCGGCGAGCACGTGTGTTTCTTTAACGGTTGCGTGGTGTATCGATGCCATGCTTGCGTGGCTGCCTGCCTCGCAAATCTAGCAGTTATGGCTCCGGTCGTGCTGCGCTATGGTTTCGTAAGTATTAGTTGGCCCGAAGATATTCCATATTTCTCTGGCTAGACATAAAAAATTCTGATGTTACTTCGCCACAGCAGTCAATGGAGAAGAAAGCTTTATCGCATCAGCTGACTCGCGCAAGCAAAGGTTTGAGTGCTCCGCTGCTTGATCCGTAACAATCCTGGCTACATTTAGCACTAATTACATAAATTTGCCGGATGCATCTCAGCGCCGAGTCCTCATCCGCATGCGCATTTTTATAAACACATAGGTGGCTTAGTCGCGCGTGCGCCGGCACTATGCGCATACAACTCGTATTACAAGGCAGCTTCCCTCCCACATAATTCTTGGCAATGAATGGATAATTTTTACCTTTCGTATCGTTCACTTGGTGCGGTGGCGTTGGAAGGGGTTTGGCGGTGGCATCGCGAAAGAAAAATGGTACATATGCCGGATGGTGCATGCTATTGCTCATTTTGTTTCCGACGAAATACCGACTGCAGATTCTGCTGTTTGGTACTGTCTGCCATGGCTGACCGTCTTCACTATCGAATAAACCAAGGATACACGCGAAATTTGATTTAGGAACCAGCCCGACACCGCTTGACAGGGCGACAAGACGGGAGCTTACTCCGCTCGCCTGACTGCTTGGATCCAACGCCGCCTCCGTTGTTGTTCGTAGGGTTTAGATGGAAAGACGCAGAAGGATACATCCTCCCTCATCCCGACTTAGTTGTGGCACTTGTATACGCAACAGTATCGTCGGCGCCCTTTTGTTTTCCTTCGACTTAAAGGGCACGCAACGCAATTTTCGTCCGCGGGGGAGGCTGCATTGTGCACGTTCTGACCGCCAGGGCGGCGCTGCAGGCGCTGTGAAAACTCCAGCGCTGGTTCCCCATTGGCGGCGAGGAGTTACGGAGTCGCCCTCTATCGGAAGCGCCTCGCTGGCGTAGTATGAGGGATCACGTGGCGCGCTCCTCATAGGTTTTGCTGTCAACACTCACTGAAAACACCACGCGCGAGCTCTCCCGGACATTTCTGTAAGTACTTTCGAAACGAGAGAAGTTTCTTACTGTCTAAATAATAATCTTGGGCAAACTGAAAGCACACAATCGTTTACAGCCGCTATCTCTTTACCGAATACGTACAGTGAACGCCACTGCGCGCGGTCGCCGCGATGGAGTCTCCCGAACCGGCTTCTTGCGAGAAAGGTAGGTAAACGCTGAGAGCAAGCTATGTGAAATATGTTCTTATAGTGTTTGTATAACTAAATGGAGCGTAATAGAATGAAGCCTCAAAGCAACGATCGCGCAGATTCGCAGCGACCGACTGCGCGTCTGCATGCTTGTCCGCGCACTGTTTCGCTTTCTGCGCGCGCGCGTTTTCGCACCGTGCCATGAGCTTAAGGCCGCAGAATATGAGCATTGAACAGTATACAAGCAACCATTGTTGCGTGGGCGCTATCAGAGCTGTTCAAAAGTAATTTCGTTGTAGAGACTTCGACGCCTACGGGACTGTGATGTGCCGTCGCGACGATTCAATCTTTTTTTCTTCTAAATTCTTTGACCTTTCAATACTATTTCTCGAGTTGCGTCGCACTGTATGTTTATCGGCGTTCTCAGCGTGCAATTTCCCGCTGCTCCTTTTTTGTAATCCAGTGCTATAATTCAGAACACAAACATGACCATATGCCATGCTTTCTTTAAATGTGCTTCTTACCGCTGCCTTTCCCCTCCACTGAACTTGCCAATATCTATAGTATCGACAAGTTCATAGACTAAACCGTCATGACATTAGTCGGGCAGCGGACTCGGTCGAGCGTCTGAGTGCGCGTTTCCAGAACATCGCAGACCGGGCGCCGTAGCAGAAATCTTCCTTGCGTCTGTGCTTGCTGCATACCCGAGTTGTAGCCGATGACTGTTTGCCGGTTTTATGTTTTGCGAGCCAAGCTTCACACAGCTTCTTGTCCTGCGGCTACGTGCGAATAAGGCTGACACCGGCTTCCGTTAGGTGCGTCCGGCCCTGCGGCACCGAGCAGTAGCCTACCATGTCGCGCGCCTTCAAAGGCAGCCACTACCTATTGTAGTGCTTTCAAGCGTTGTAAAGGAGACACTCGAAGCGTGAAAATTTTGCCACTAAATGAAAACCGCAGCGTACGAGGGAATTTAAGCTCGTTTTCAGCTCGCTTCGGCGCGCCCGAAGCAGCCGACGCGACCGCTATGTCCACGTGATCCCTCCTAGCACGTCACGCCGACGGTGGCGCCAGCTTTTCCAGTGGTGGAGCTCGAGGCCAATACTTCAACGCGCGCGCCGTAGGCTTCAATCTTTGGAGCATGCGCAGAAGGTTCGATAAGTCGCGCGCCGTCCGCAAAACCCGTCTGCGGAGTTGTGTTGGCGCCTTTTTCTTCGCGCGCAATGCATTGTGGGTCGACGCAGTCGGCGGCGCAGGCGTGCGAATGGAGCAGGAGCCAAATCTGCGCCGGGCACGTCGGGGCGCGCTGGCAGCCGCCGGTTACGTCGGCGCTGCAGTGCGTCGGACTATTAAGGGCAAGATATAGTCCGGCGTAACGCGCGCGCGCAGCCACGCGCGTCGCGGTTAAGCGACGTCGGTGAAAAACGCGCACTCTACAGTTCGGCTTCACGGCGTAGCCGGCGTGCCCAGGCGCGCTTGGCGAACTCAACGCCGCCGGCGCGGAGATAGAGCGTGTTCTATTTCACGCGGCTGACGCTAGACCAGAATGCACTGCGCGCTGCAGCGGCAGCGAGCAGAGGGCAGAATGGCGGCCTGCGATGCGCGTACTGACAGTGCGCCTGTGGTTTTTTCAACATCTGTGTGTGATGACAGCGCGAGTGAGGACGCCTGCTTGAAGCGATTAGCAACCATCCATGTGTATACGATGTGAAACGCATGGACCACCGCGACACAGAGCGGAAGAACCACGCGTAGGAACTATACGAAAGCAGTGTGGTCTCGCCACAGGTAAGCTGCATTTCGCAGCTCCTGTACTAGCTGGTGGTAGTCGCCGAGTTGCGGGCGCTTGTCGAATAGCTTTCGCATGTACATACATGGTCCGCTTCCGTTTTTGACGTAGCCGAAGTACTAGCAATATGAGTGCGATGTTCTGGCTGTCAGGCATGGCGGCCGCATTTCGGTGGGGGCGAAATGCGAAAAACACCCGTTTGCTTAGTCTTAGGTACACGTTAAAGAACCCCAGGTCAGAAAGAAAGTGGTTTTGGTTTTGGAAAGAAAGTGGAAAGTGGTCAGAAAGAAACCTTGTTTTTTTTTCTGGCTGTCAGGACAAGTTAACGCCATCCCGCAAAAGTTTTCATTTTAGCGCACACACAGCGCGTGGAACGAGAAGCGCGCGCTACCCGAACGGCTAGGGTATATGCAAGACGCGCACGCGCCATGTAAACAGCTGTTCGCCGCGGCGAAGTTGCGCTCCCGGACGCACAGATGGCGCCAGCCTCGAGCTGCGCGCGCGCGCCGAACTCTAGAGGAAGCAAATTTCTTGCACCCCTGGCGTCGCTAGCGCAGCGTATCCGACTTCGCCTGCCGCGGCCTGGCGCGCCGAGAACGCCGGACTATATCTTGGCCTTTAGCCCCGAGAACGAACACGAGCGGCGCTGCGAGCGCCGCTCGCGTGACGTCAGGGGACGGACTCGCGCCTGTCGTCTGCTACAGTTCGTGCGTTGTACGGGCGCTTTCTGCGGTGTTTTCGTTTGTTCGCCCTCGTTCTCTCTGCTTGTATACTTATAGTGGTCGTCTCAAATATATTTTTATGACGTCTTCCTTTGCGAACATTTATTCAAAGAGCTAATTTCTTAGACAACAATGCAGCTCTCGAAGGCAACGCTACAGTGCCAGCCGAAGCGACGCAGACCAGCCCATTGCGGGTTTTTCATACGAGGATAGACAATCGCAAAAGCATAGCCTATAGGAAACCAGTTATGATACCATACCTGCCGCGGTGCAACAAGTATGTCACAAAGCTGGCTATATATGACTTCTACAGCAGTTACGTTGATTTTATTCCGCTAAAACAGGTTTGCTCACGACGAGTAGTTCATGGTATAAAATCGAATTTTTGCATTTCCTCACAGAAACGCTCGGCACTTGCACGGTGACTTAACTAATACTGGAGCTTAGATTCTACACGCCTCACTTGCTTATTTAACTGCTTGTCAACATTAGGCGCTTCTTCACGTGTTTATTTTTTTTTTAAGCGGCGGAAATTTGAAGTAAAGTTAATGAAGGCTTACAGCAATTTACAGAGTACAAATAGGAATGTACCAATATATATTCCCTTTTCCGTGCTACACGTTCAACTCACCTCTTTAGAGCGCGTTTGTTAATGATTAATAATGCATGTTATGTTCCTCTTTTTTTGTCTATGTTACCAAGTGTATATCATTTATTTATTTCAATGCCGCAGTGTGTTTTGCATTGTTATCGTGGAAATATTTCACTGTGCTTTCATATATTGTATAACTGCAATGTTTTATGGCCACTATATAAATGTAATTTATATGGCGCTTGATGTGTTACCCCATGCAGCCATATTGTACCTAAGAGGGTGAGATTACCTCAAGCCGCGTCTGTGCGGCTTTTTTCCCTCATCCACCTCCATTTACCACTCCTCTGTACATGTGTGTGTGTAAATGGAAATTAATAAATCAAATCAAATCACACTCACTCGAGAAATTTACTGGTGCTTGTTGCTTGAGGAATATACATGACCAATCTGTTTGGCAAACTGACACAGGCTGCTCGGCCCAATTTTTTTAGTCAAGTATGCCTGCTGGACCGCATAGCTGCAGCCAGAAAGCAGTCGAAGCGTCAATGACTAGTAGTATGGGACATATTGAAGATATCGAAATTCCCCCGGTGGAGGGTCAGAAATCAAGTGAAAGTATATGCAAGGCTTGTGGTGCTTTCTTTATGAATGTTTGCGATTGGATTGGAGCAAACTTAATTTAGCCTGCAAGGTTCTCTTTTATGTACCGACGAAGCGAATAGTTATCCGTTTGTATAATTGAATAACGCTGGATCGAGACATGGTGAGACAAAAGGTGCTTGAATTTTTCTTTTGTAGGCAATCTAAGCTGCGTAGTAGTAGCTCGAGAATACTTTAGACATTCCAGTTGGAGCTGTAAAAAAATGCTTTATGGTTTTAATTCGAAGTTGAAGTGAACTGATGGGTTTCGCGAACATAGCGTGCCTCGCCATACGGACAGTCGATTGCTACCGTTACGTGATCAGGGGTGTGCCATATTGTCGATAAAGGCTACTGAGGGCCGCTATGATACATTTCATCACTTTCAATTGAGTGGCTGTTGATCTAAACAACGAAACTTTTCTCTCAGGTGATTGCTACTATGGTGTTTGTGAATTAACTGCGTAAATACTCTACATGACGCGCCGTCGTGTTAGCAGCCATGAGCAATTCGTTTTTTGGAGGCCTTTTTCAGAGGGGGATGAAAGTAGCAGCAAACATTTTCATAAGAAATGCGCGCCTAACTATTTTTTTACGCATTAATGAATGGCCATATTTGAATAGAACAACACACCAGAGTAATAGGAATCATGATGACAGCTTCGCTGGCCAGTGTCCTTCTAACATCGGATAACATGTTGACGCCAAGTACCAAATTTTTCTTCCACGTAAAATGCAATGCCTCTCATAGCTAAATACTAAAGGAATGTTAGGTGTTTAGCGAAGCATCATACACAACTTCGCGCGTTGAATTTGCAGATATTCTTTTTTTAGTCAAAATTTACCGATAGACACGGCGCATATGTGCATTGCAAAAACTTGTAGACCCCTTTAACGCTACTTAGCTTGCGATCAGGGGCGTAGCCAGGGGGGGGGCTTATGGGGCTTCAGCCCCCCCCGAAATTTTTTCGTGCTCTCATGCGCCGCCGACGAAAACACCTCCCGGCGCCGGAAATCATGGTCGATTTTGCCTAGAATGTCCTTAATTCACGCTCGAAAAGACATTTTAGCGCAAACATTGAGAAATCGGGCTAGATCTCGCGGAAACGCCCATGCATCGGGACTCGCATATCGTAACGCAAGGAGCCCCACCGAGCACAAAATTTCAAGGGCGTTATGATGGCGAGCGGGCTCGTCTCGGCATCTCGCGGAGGCCGCAGTATCTACGGAGCGCTTGGATTTCAATTCTGAAACTTTGTGGGTATAAAGTTCTCATAACATTTTGATGCGAAAAGTGCATTGACATTTCCAAAGTCGTGCTTTAGATTTTCAATTCCGGAACTTTGTGGGTTTAATGCTGTTGTAAACATTTGACGCCAAAGGTGCATCGACTTTTCCAAAGTCGTACATCGGGCCATACCAACGAGACAAGCCAAATCAACGTACTATCAGACAAGTTGACAAAGCACGCAGCGAGGTCCGACGAGACAAAGCGTTGTGGTGGTTCATTTGTGCCATCATGTCACAGAAAAGAATATGAACATGTTTCTTTCACCTGCGCCAAAGCTTCCATGTCAAGACACTAAAGCCGCCATTGTAACTAATTTCTTATTTATTTTTCTACCTAGACTTTTATTCGCGAGGATGCATTGAGCCTCTTTATCTTTTTTTTTTTCTTTGTTCTCGTAGCCCATGGGCTGCCGATCCAACCAGAGCGCATGCGTTTTTCTCGTGCTGCATCGACAACCGCGTGGCGCACTTGGATGCGCGTTCGTTTTTCTCTGGCTGACTGCATTTTCACCTGGCAGAGTTTTGGACGCTTTCTGGCTAGCAAACGAGAAAAAGAAACAATGCATAGTCGCTCGCCGCCAGCACTGTGGGGACTCGGCGGATCGCAACGCATTCGCTTGAGCGCAACCTCTCCGGAAAATTTTGTCTCGCCGGTGTAGGATACCGAGCAGTATGCGTATGGTTTTCTGTGGACCAAGCGTCACACGTTTTCTTCGATATTCCTTCGGTAGCCACACTAGGTGCCCAAAGTAGGCATTCGATTGTAGCTAACATGCTTTCCTTTGCGTTATTCTATTTCGCCGCCTCCCGCCCCACAAAAGAAAAAAAAAAGACATTGTTGTGGCGCAGCGAATTGTCGCATGGTGAAAGTTCGATTTTGTTACTTCTTTTGCGGAAAGTAATGGGCCACGGGACGCTTCAGTTGCCGGATACCATTATATTATTGCGATAGCAGCTATATGAATACACCAGGCGCATTCCTGCCGTTGCCCTCATGTGCCGTATAAATAAAGGCCAAGGGCGATAACATCGTGACCGCATGCTCTATGTGCGAGTGAAAGCGTGGGGGGGAAGGGGAGGGGTTGAGCCGACGATGGTGGCTCAGTCTTGTGTGCGCAAGGGAGAAAAGCGGGGAGGAAGCGCGCCGCCTTCCGTCGCACGCGATACATTTTGGGAGTGGAGGGAGGGGGGTGGTGCTGTGATCTGTGTATCTGTGGTTGCGCAACCTGTTTATTTGCCTTGTTTGATGCATTATATATAGCGGCTTTTTCTTAGGTACGTAGATTTATTGGAAACTTATACGTATATTTAAACATCTTCTTGCGAGGTTTTGTGTATATGCGCAGCGAACTTTGTTTCCAGTGACAATTTTTTGCCCTGTATCAAGCTGTATCTTCACATTTGTATATTCCATTGTATCTTCGCATTTCTAATGTACGAAGGCGAGTCAAATGAAAGTGAGACAACCCGCGCCGCGCAATAATGGTTCGGTTCATTATTTTCGAGGCATGCGCGTAGCACATACGCATCTCATTTACAAGTGACATGCAGAGGTGAGGTTAAATGTTCTTTAATGCTCTCATACACTGGGTTGAACATAATTGCGTGACATAATGGACCCTCCAAAAGTTGAACAGCTCTGTGTCGTGAGGTTTTTGACAAATGAAGATGTTTCCCAAAAAGAAATTATTCGCCGTATGGCTGCCGTATGCGTGGAAGATTGCGTTTCATTGGCCACTGTGAAGCGTTGTAGCAAACTGCTCAAAGAAGGATATGAAAGTCACAAAGACGATCCATGCCTGGGCCAAAGCCACGGTGCAATCACCCTCAACACAATTGAATAGGCCGTGGTCGCTCAGTGGCTATGGTGTTGGGCTGCTGAGCACGGGGTCGCGGGATCGAATCCCGCTCACAGCGGCTGCATTTTGATCGAGGCGAAAACACCCGTGTACTTAGATTTAAGTGCACGTCAAAGAACCCCAGATGAGGGTGACGACTTTTTGTCTGCAATTGTGACCGGGAATGACTCATGGTGCCGCTACTACTAGCCTGAAACACTACGGCAAAGCTTACAGTGGAAACATTTGAATTCACCACTCCCAAGGAAAACAAAGGCCGTCATTTCTGCCGGAAAAGTGTTGACTTCTTTTTAGATCGTTAGGGGCCATTATTGATCTAATTTTCTAAACCTGGAGAGACTCTAAATCGTTTCAGATATTGTGAAAGGTCGGATCGGCTGCGTGTCGCAATCAAGAACAAACGACGTGGAAAATTGAGCATTGGGAACATCTTCCTTCACGACGTTGCCCGTTCCCACGTCGCTGATGTGGTTAATACAAAACTGGCAAAGTTAAAGTGGGAAATGCTGCAACATCCCTCATGCAGCCCAGACCTGCTGCCTTGCGTGTTCCACATTTGGTAAAATTTGAAAAAACTGCTCAAGGGAACAAGATTCGTGTCGGAAGATGACGTGTAGTCATTTACATATTTTTGAGGCAGCAACCCAAGGAGTCTTATGAGACGGGAATTACGCGACTCGTTAGTAGGACAAGTGTCTAAATACTCATGGTGACTACTTTTAAATAAAGTACCCCGTTTGCCATATATTCGCATTGACTCACTTTCATTTGACTCGCCCTCGTATATTTTGCAGAACTCCTGATTTTTATATGTGCTCTCTGTTGCGGCTATAATTTCGGAGCAATTACTTGCAATACACAACCGGTGACAGCTGCTCCTGCGCAATACATTCTAACAAAGGAAAGCGTAATTTATATTTTCCCCTGGTCGTTGCATATGTACGAAAATGTAAACATGGTTGTTGAATGACAGATATATATATATATATATATATATATATATATATATATATATATATTTGTTCCCTCGACTAGTTCTATTAGGAGGAGGCCGAGCTGAAAAGTGAGCCCCCCCCGAACGAAATTTCTGGCTACGCCACTGCTTGCGATATCCAAGTCGCAAAGTTTCTCGACTCATACGCTTTTGAAGAAGAAACTGTGGTTAAGGTATTGCAGCTGAAAGAAGCCGACTTATTCAATACGTACGGCTCGAGCCACCCATACCCCAAGCATGCACGAAGGGAACGAGCGCGCGCGGCAGCCGAGCGAGCCGGAGCGAGCGGCGTCCTGGCCGTGACGTCACTCGCGAGAGGGCGCCATTCCTCTTTCTCGGGGCTAATAGAAGGAGTTGTTTTCGCCAACGTAACGTAGCGTGCGCGAGCGCGCGCGCGCGCGCGCGTTACGTCGGACTATAAAGGCCCGTTTATAGTCCGACGTTATCGGCGCGCGGGCGAGCGTCGTTCGCGATCAGTCACGCTACGTCGGTTGCGCTGCGCCAGCCGAGATGCCATCCCCTCTATACTTCAACGCGCGCGCCGTACACTGTAAAATAATTTACACCCCTAAGGGTTTTTTTTTGGTGTCTATAACTAACCCCCTAGCACCCTTGAAAAAGCTGGGTTTTATAGGGAATTACACCCTTATGATGGTTATTCTATATTCCAATAACACCCTATCCCTTGAGGGTGTTTTGAACAACATATTACCCTTCGACCCATGGGGTGTAAGGGTGTGATCAGGAATATATTACCCCTTCACCTATCGGGTGTAATGAGCAATATAATAGCCCTTGAAGTACGGCATGTGGAAGCGGGTACATATGCACTTCATTGTTTGTTTCTAAGTCTACAGTTAGGCTAGCACACAGAAATGTTATGTATGGTGTGCATACAATAGGTAATGTGTTTACAAACGCACTGCATAGCAACTTTGAGAGAAAACACATTATCACTTGTGAGTGTTCTGCGTGAAATGGTCCCATTTATCACAGATACAGAGTGACTGCATGGAGGGTCATTTATTCTAGCCTCCTGTACAATATTTTGAGCTTGCACTATGCCTTGTGGTGACAAGTCTTGCGGCCGTTCTACATTGAAGAACAGTCTCATTCAAACCAAAGTTCCAGGGCACAGGCGAGGATGATGATGCCTTTTTGTAGCTCCATTCCAATGTCCTAAGGCGAGCCATCACAGATGAAGCCATTTCTTCATTGATCACTGTAGCCATCTGCTTCTTTTCTACCTGCAAAATGATTTGTTGCAATTTAATGTCAGGAAAAGTACACGAAACATGACTAGCAGCGCTTCCCTGCATCATTCACTTTAATATTTCAAGATCACATGAAGAGCAGGTTAAAGAAAACAAGCACAGATAGTGCTTACTTCCAGGAAATCGTTATTTCGAAAGAATAAGGCATTTAATCTGCCACATCATGAATGTAGGAGAGACAGGCTACACAAATATATGAGGGCAATTCAGAAATTATTGCCTCCAAGCCCACTACTTTGCCAATATTACAGCAAACATTTTGAACTTTTTATAATTGATGCACTTATGCTTAAGCTATCGAATGTCACTTGCCTCACCTTCCTATCTCTTCTCGTTCCAGAGTAATCGAGAAATTCATGGCATCCAGTGGTGACGTCCAGTTGAAACAACAGGCTGTAATTGAATTTCTGACTGTGGAAGGTTGTGCGCATATCAACATTCATGGCCATTTGACTGCAGTTTACAGGAATGCCTGTGCTGACGTCAGCACTGTGCAGAGGTGGGCAAGGACTGTGAAAGACCAAAATCCTACTACATCAAATCTCCCGGATCAGCACCGAAATGGATGGCCCACAATGGCTTCTGATGAGGGTCATGAACATCAGCAGATGAGTTGACTCGGTGCATTCGCAGGATCAAGCAACACCAGATTGCAACACTCGCCATTTCCATTGCCTCAGTGAACCACATCATTAAAGACCTGCGTTACAAGAAGACTTGCGCTTGTTGGGTGTCACGGTAACCGACGACTGACATGAAAAAGTCGAAGCATAGCCAACAAGTTCAATTCTTGTAACCCAGGAGGTTTTTAATTTTGTGGTTCACTGAACCAATGGAAATAGCGAGTGTTGCTGCAATCTGGTGTTGCTTGATACTACGATTGACCCGATTCAACTCGTCTGCCTGATGTTGATGATCCTCATAAGCCATTGTGGGCTGTCCAGTTCGGTGCTGATCCTGGACATTTGATGCGGCTGGATTTTGATGTTTCTCAGTACTTGCCCACCTACGCACAGTGCTGATTTCAACACAGGCATCCCCGTAAACTGCTTTCAGATGGCAATGAATGTTGAAGGGCGCAGAACCATCCGCAGTGAGAAATTCAACTACAGCCCACTGTTTCAACCGGACATCACCACTGTATGCCATGCATTGCTCGATTACTTTGGAACGTGAAGAGATAGGAAGATGGGGCAAGTGACATTCTATAGCTTAAACATCAGTGCATTAATGATAAAGAGCCAAAATGTTTTAAGTACTACTGGTAAAGTAGTGGGTTGTGCATCAGTGCACAACCCACTTTTGTGCCTCAGTGCATAAAAGTACATTTTGTTAAAAAAGTAAGTGGAACAACAGTGCATTTTTCCGGCAAGTTTGATGGTGCATATCTCCAAACTGACGCCATTCTGGAAATCAATTCCAAGTAGATACACCTTGTAATCTCACTGGCTATGATTCATAAATTACAATATGTGCCCTAGATATGTGGTGGCGCTGGCAAACACTCCCAGCGTTCTACTAGGAAGCATAAATACCCAAGAAAGTGATGGGGAAACGGCACCCGCAGTAGCTCAATTGGTAAAGCATCTAACGCGTAATGCAAAGACGTGGGTTCGTTCCCCACCTGCAGCAAGCTGTTTTTTCATCCACTTTCATTTCCATTAATTTATCATTTCTTTATTTCATTTGTTAATCACAAGTAAGTTACCCTAACTTGTCCTTGGTGTCAGTGTTTGCTGGCTTCTTAGGATATGATTAATAAACATCGGGTTTCTTGGTTAAGCCCCTTTCTTTTCGGTTATATTAGCTATAATGTAATTCATTCAAGGATAATAATTTTTTTAATTAGTTTAATATGTTTCGACTTCTTGTGCTAGATATATCTGTGTGTTTGAATATTCCTGCTCAAGGACTAGAATTATGCTATATGCAACAATTCCACAAGACTGAAAATCATCACCCTGCATAAAAACAGTGAATTTAAAAACAAGCTTCAGTGAACCTTATTGAATCAGCAAATGGCCAGTGTAACTAGTCTGATCGTCCTGGAAATCTTTTGTAGCTTATCAGCATAGTGAATTTCAATTCCACATTTAGGAGTGCAAATTTTTCTAGAAGTCAGCTTTTTCTTTTTAACAGCTAGCATCCCTGCCAGTTTGCTTAAACATAATGTTGCATGACTTTAACAGTACTGCACAATCACTTTTTTCTGCTCACAGTGTCTAGTGATGTGTCTTTAGCAGCTGAGATAATTAATGTTCATGCAGATAAACATCAGAAAACATTGCAATAACTGCCAAGAAAATGCAATCATGCGTATTGTTTACAAAAGAGCATGTGCTCTACCTTCTGCCAGTTTTGTTTTCCGTGTCAGGCTAGAACGGAACTTGCACAAGAGGCACGCACCTTTTGCATCCATGAAGATATTTTATGAGGTTATGGTGGTGTCGAAACATGACATCAACCATAACACTTTAAACTATTTTATGAAACAGGTATTTGTACAAAAATAGAAAAGGCACCAATTTTGAATTTATCACATTTGGTTTAGAGTACCATAGTATAAATGGCTCAACTAGTACAGGTACGCAAACGGGCTAGTTGATATTGGTCGATGACGTTAGACAATGTGAACTCGACAAAGGATGGAGAAAGAGGCGATAGGATTTGTTCCATTTCTCGCCACTTTTGACGTCCCTTGTACAAGTCTGCGCTGTCTGTCGAACATCATGGATCAACTAGTACAGCCTGAAAAAAATATGTCATGAAAGAAAACTTGACTTTCAACCTCGACAATTCTGCCTGTTAGGTATTATGGTTTCTTCAGAACTTATTTCCTTATACAAAGTCAGACCCATCGAGTAAAGCTTACTGAGAAAGAAATGAAGAACAACGTCAACACCTCTCAAGGCACATGCATCAAAGGAGTCAGAGCATCATACACATTACCTTTAGGTGCAAGAGTATTCTCTTTCTTAGGCAAACTGCATTTCTAGTTTCTTAAAGCCTATATATTTATTTGCCACAGCTATGGGAAAATCACAAGGTGGAAAAGATGTGTTGGTGCAATTTCAACTATTATGCACAACAGCAAAAGGTAAAGCACAGGAAGTCTCACTGCTCCTCTGTCTAAATGACATTCAGTTTCATTTGTCATGTCCACTTCTATCCTGATGGGAGCAGAAACAGGAAGACAGCAGCGTGGTTCAGAAAGTAGATGAAGGAGCTGATATCCTAGCTGACATAAAGAGTAAAAAAAGGGAGCTGGTCAGGCCATGTAGTGCAGACGTGAGACATCATTCACTAGCGCGAAAAAGACAATGGACGACAGCTAGAAGCACACAGGACAGAACTCTAGGCTTCAACTGAAATTTTGGCTACACAGAAACATAGGATTCAGGGGATGTGACCTCAACGCATGGAAGCAACATTTATCTTTCCTTTTCCCTGCCTGACACAGGAGGTATTGGAGCCAATCGATGGGCAGGTTCATTTCGAGATACGAACACTCTTTTTTGGCGAGAGCAAGGGAAGGGGTGCTTACACACTAATCACCCGCTTTTCAATGCAAAGTGCTTCGAATATTTACATGTCGACCTGCCTTTAGAGCCGCGTGGGCAGATGAGTGCTTTGAAACTGCTCAGTGCATGAGCACTTACAGCAATGATTGGCCAGATGGCCACCAGCCATGACAGCTGCCCTATCTTTGTTCCCCCAAGCGGTCGTTTAAACACCGACCTGTTTGGCTTGAGGACACATAGGGCAGCTTTGAGTGCCTTGGTGGCCAATCATCGCCATACGTGCTCATGCACCGAGCAGTTTTAAAGCAATCGTGTGCTCAGGCAGCTCCAGAAGCAGGTACATAGGGAAATATACGAACCACTTTGCATCAAAAAAGTGGGGAATAGGTGTGTAAGCACCCGTCTCTGGCTCTTACCAAGAATGTTCGTAAGTGAAATTAACCTGTTCATAAATTTGTTCCGATAGCTCCTGTGTTGTTTCTGTCCGTCGACATTCTGTGCATTCCATGTTTCTGTGTAGCAAAAAATTCAGTTGAAGTCTAGACTTCTTTCTTATGTGCTTCTTGATGTTGTCTTTTTCACGCTAGTTATTGATGTCTCAAGTCTGCAATGAGCACCAACTAGCCCAAGTGCCTTCTTCAACCATGTAATGCATAGGGCAGATAACCAGTGGCACATTCGAGTTACAGAATGGATGCCAGGAGAAGAGAAGGGTAGTCAAGGACGGTAGAGAAGTAGACTACGATGAAGTCAAAAAATTTTGCAGGCTTCACTTCGAATCAGCTAGCGCAAGACAGGAGTAATTGGAGCTCACTGGGGGAGGTCTTCACCCTCCGGTGAAAAAAATATGTAGGCCAATTGTGATGAAAAAAGTATACCTGTCGGGTCAGACGTCTTCACTGTCTTTTCAGCAACGTGTAGGCCCAAGACAGCCAGTCGGTTCCCATGCAATTGCTTCATGCTGACTGCAACTGCATGGGCACAAGAAAACAACCCACCATTAATACCATTCGAGATTGACGACTCAATAAAAGAACCTCTCAAAACTGCAAATACAATTAAGCATTTACCAGCTTAATAAATACATATATAAAGGCCAAGAATAGTTACAATAACCATACACTTTATAACTAGACATTAAAATAAGGTAGTGAAGCGTACAATAACCGTAGGACGCTAAGTGCAATTCATTTCAGAAATACTGTTGACAACTGACAGGACGCCTTAGGCAGGGTTCAGTCACACAACAAGAAAACAAATAGTAGTAATAATAAGCACGCCTGCGTGACACCAAGAAACGAGTACAAGGACGAGAAAAAAATTGATTAGGCTCGGTGTGCTTATTTATACAAAAAGATAAATTTATAAACAAATAGCGCAACCACGCATTCATCCGCAACAGCACGACAGCTTCTATAACAAACGAGCACAACTTAAAGCGATTGATAAGTACATAGCCGGGACGGTCGTGGTTCTTTTCTTTTGTTTTGCATTAGTTCTAGTCATGAAACCATAAGCATTGCAAGCTGCTTGCGCCATTACCTACCACGGGACCTCCGACAAAAAAAAATAATAACAATTGAGTGAAAGTACACAAGCGACATTTAATACGGTTGTCACACTGCACACTTTTGGCCGCGATCGATCCTGCCTGGAATCGTATTTCTGGACGCGTTTGGCCTCGTTGCACAATCGGTGGACGGGAGCCAATCGCGGTCGAAAATGTCGATCCAGAACGCGCTCAATCGTGCTCGAAAGTGGCCGTGTGACACCGGTATAAGTCTGTGCCCATCTTTGGTAACAGAAAGAACCAATTAGTCAAACCAAAGTATTATTTCCCTGCCTGCGCCGAATACTGACGCGTAGCAGTACTTAATTCTCTACAACTCTAGTTGAGGACACGTGAACAATGAAACATTCATTTTTTTTTTCTTTTTCACATTCGGTGCCCATAGGCTACGCCTGGAGTACATATACTACACTCGCATCCAACACACCTTGCGCTGTCCTTTAAATAAATTACGCGAAAATTACTACCACAATGACGCACCATAAAAAAACGCGACGCTGAACGTGGCTACGTACGTACCTTTTATATGAGCAGTTCATGCGCCTTGCAAAAGGCCCACGGTTTGAAGGCGGACCGCTGTCACGATCTGTACTCTGGGCACGCCGTTTCGTTTACGTAGTGGATGGACCATGTTGACGATGCATTCCGCCGAAAAACAAAACGTCCACTTCATCACTGTTCAGGCCGAATGGAAGATGTTTTCTCCTTCGCCACGAATGACGGCCGTCGTAGGCGTAGTAAACACACTGTCACAAAGAAACACCGATGTCGTAGGCCGCTGGTGCCCTTCTTTCTCACGCATAATCGCGTCGCCTTCACTCCGGACGCTCACTTCGCGTCGATGAGCACAAAAGTACACGAAAACAACGAGTTGGTACAACCTAAACGCAGCAAAAAACAATCTAATTACTCACAACTTCAAGAATGTCACGGAGAACACACACATGTGCTCCCGGCGGCCCGCCGCGAGACGCAGGAAATGACGTAGCGGCGATAGCGGCGACACCCGTCGGGGGAAGTTATTTCAATTTCGGTTTCGTTTTCAAGGCATAAAAACAAATATTCTTTTAAACTATGTGTGTGTATTACTTTCAAAGCTATTTATTTTAGGCTACCTCTAAGCCATTTTCTGTGTTTACGGGTAGTTTCACTGGAAATTTATTTCCAGAAACATGGGCTGATATCAAATCAAATGGGGCAAAGGTGGGCTGGTAACTGCGTGTAAGTGAATTTATTTGTCGATGCTTTCTTTTTTGTTTGTTTGCTTGGAAGTTCATTTGTAAAGACACGTGGCCCTTCCTGATTGTATAAGATACAGAGGTACTTGCGAGTCTGTCTTTTCTTTTATGCACAGAGAAACAGAGAGAGAAAAAAAGCTTTAATTGGCATTTTCAAGAAGTTCACAATGCTCATATTTCTGAATTGGAGTGCTCACTCAAATTTTAAATAGCTTGGATTAACGGCAGATATAAAAATACTTGCATAATAGCTTTCTAAACGTATAGGCGACACCACGAAATTTCACATGTGCAGAATTACACGAAAACCTTAAGTTTCCAAGTACGAAAAGTCTTTCTTTGCCTGCTGTCGTGAAAGTGCAACCGAAGCGAATCCAGATCTCGCGGGGTTTTTTTTTTCTTTGTTTTATGAGCGGGTGAGCGAGTGGGGCCTATGACCGCTCAAAAGAAAGAACAAATATAACAACGATTCCCCTCTGGTGGACAGCACCGTGAGTTGTCTTTGTCATAATCTGATGTCGGTCTTTGTCTTACTGCAGTTGCTTATAATAGCAGTTTGACGGGTAATGAGGAAGATATATTCAAAATCGAGGTATTTTGTGCATGCGGTAGACAAGTTATTTTCGACCCAACTACGCTCGCCCTCAAACTACCACGAGCAGAGCAATTTAGTATTGTTCCCATTCAATAGCTGTGCCTATACCATCGCCGAACCCCTTTGCTCGGCGAGGGTGCAGCTGTGGTAAAGGCTATTGAATGACAACAATTTCCTGGAAAAGTGTGGGAACTGTGATGACATTTCGTCTGGGTGTTGGCTTTAAGCATTCTCTTGTCTCCCTTTAGTACCATACTGTCTCTCCTCTGCGCTGTTGCATGTGAGTACAAAAAAGGAAGTGCTGCACCTTCTGCACTACTTTTGCGGTGGGTGGGGGTGGGCAGAAGGGGGCTAACGCGTAATTAGTCTTCCAGAGGGCATTGTGTCGATGGCCAGGGTGTTTCAGTGGGCATTGTGACGGCTAAAGCGGTCCAAAGAGTATTGTAGCGATGCCCACGAAGTTCTCGCTAAAAGGACTCGCACACGCCTTCCCCGCGTCCCTCTCATGTTCATTATGCACGCTCTCAAACCACCCACCGACGCGGCTGGCAAGCCAGTGGCAGCAGCAGCAGCAGAATTGGAAAAAGTGAGGGAGGAGGCATAGAAAGCTTCGCTTTAAAATCTGGCAGAGCGCCCCTGTGCACGCTGTAACCTGCAATCCAGAGCTCTGGTGTTTTGACAAAATTCAATTTCATTCTGCAAAGTATTTCTTTCCCGTATTCAGCATGTGCACCTGTCCTACCCGTCTCGCGAGGGGAGACGGGCGAGTCTCGCGTAGGTCTACATATGCCAAGACATCGCGAACGTACTTGGCAGGTGGGCAGTAGCGCGCACACTTGAAAAATGCCTCACCACTGTTCCGTGAACAAAGATGGGTCTGCAAATGCCCCGCCAATTTCTGGAATCTCGTTATTTCTGCAATGATTGGCTTGTTATCCTATTCATGCATGCAATAATACTGTATCCAATTTGGGAGGGGAAATATTTCAGTAAATACCGTTGTTAGTCGGTGTTGTAAATACTTTATGCATCGCAAGTTGTACGTTGGTTCTCTATACTTTCTTAGATTATTCTCCCTTTATTTTTGAGCACTCCGTTCAGGCAGTTGTTTGTAAGCCAGTAGAACGTTCCTTTACTATACAACTACAAACTTAATAGTTTCGTTTTGTACAGCCAGCTTCGTAAATTGACGCAGACGCGAAGCCATGAGCTCTTTCTGCAGATGCTGCTTGAGCAAAGCATTGTGGTGGGTGAGAAGGCTCAAGTTTGCCAACGAACCTACCTTGTTTATAAACTTGAGAGAAGCAGAACGAATTGGGGTTATTGATTCGGCGAAAGAAGGTCAGGTGGGGTCAAAGCTTCTCGAATCGGCGTATCTTTTGTCCGCGTATGGTTCGTCGCACCCTTTTCTGCCTGTTTTGTCATGCTTGAAAGAAACCTAGACGACTGCACTGCTTTAGGGCAATTGTGGCGCGTCCAGCTGCATGCTGTCACGTGGCCTATTCATTTTGCTAGATTCCTGGCGTCCCAAAAGCAAGAGCTGCACTAGTTCTGCCTTGCTGAAAACATTTTGAACTTTTTTCTTTTGGTTAAGTATTCAATACTAGAAAAAGTAGGTGCGCGCTTTTGGATTCCGCGGAATTTGTGCGTGACGACATTTAGGAACTGTGTGCCACCTAGAACACTGTGACATAATAGATAGTAGTGCTTCAGCAACAGGTTTTTCCCAGGACATATTTAAGATGGCTTGTCAAAACAGACAGTGAAACGGAGGGGGACTCTCTTCAGGAGTTTTGTCGGCTTTGAAAGCCCGACATGTCTCGGGGGGGAAGGGCTTGGGGTAAGGCAGGGCCCATTTCTGGATCCGCCACTGGTTTTTAGTGCCGTGGGACACGCCGTCTCTTCGTGCAATTGTATGTTTGTGAATGTGATAAAAACAAACAAAAACACCCTTGCACCCACCCCCAATATTCTTAGTCAGTGCACCCTTTCGGTGGGTAAAAGGGTGTTATGGCATCTAGAACTGCCCTATGCTTCGCAAAAAGTCATGATGGTGGGATGTTTCTTGAATGAAAACACCCTTCAAGGGTGTTATGATTCGCAATTATCACCATCAAGGGTGTAAATTATTTTACTGTGTAGGCTGCTATCTTCGGAGCATGCGCAGAAGGTTCGCCAAGTCGCGCGCCGTCCGCAAAAGCCGTCTGCGGAGTTGTGTTGGCGCCTTTTTCTTCGCGCGCAATGCATTGTGGTGCGAGAGTTCCGCCGACTTCGACGCGCGAATGGCTCCGGAGCCAAATCGGCGCCGGGCCCGTCGGGGCGCGTTGGACACCGCCGGTTACGTTAGCTGCGCCGGTGCGCCCGACTATTGGCCTCGAGCTCCACCACTGGAAAAGCTGGCGCCACCGTCGGCGTGACGTGCTAGGAGGGATCACGTGGACATAGCGGCCGCGTCGGCTGTTTCGGGCGCGCCGAAGCGAGCTGAAAACGAGCTTAAATTCCCTCGTACGCTGCGGTTTTCATTTAGTGGCGAAATTTTCCCGCTTCGAGTGTCTCCTTTACAACACTTGAAAGCACTACAATAGGTAGTGGCTGCCTTTGAAGGCGCGCGACATGGTGGGCTACTGCTCGGTCCCGCAGGGCCGGACGCACGTAACGGAGGCCGGTGTCAGCCTTATTCGCACGTAGCCGCAGGACAAGCTGGGTGAAGCTTGGCTCGCGAAACATAAAACCGGTAAACAGTCATCGGCTACAACTTGGGTATGCAGCAAGCCAAGACGCGAGGAAGATTTCTGCTACGGCGCCCGGTCCGCGACGTTCTGAAAAAGCGCGCTGAGACGCTCGCGCGAGTCCGCTGCCCGACTAATGTCATGACGGTTTAGTCTATGAACCTGTGATACTATAGTTACTGGCAAGTTCAGTGGAGTGAAAAGGCAGCGGTAAGAAGCACATTTAAAGAAAGCATGGTATATGGTCATGTTTGTGTTAAGAATTAATGCACTGGATTACAAAAAAGGAGCAGCGGGAAATTGCGCGCTGAGAACGTCGATAAACATACAGTGCGACGCAACTCGAGAAATAGCATTGAAAGGTCAAAGAATTTAGAAGAAAAAAAAAGACTGAATCGTCGCGACAGCACATCACAGTCCCGTAGGCGTCAAGTCTCTACAATGAAATTATTTTTGAACAGCTTTGATAGCGCCCATGCAACAATGGTTGCTTGTATACTGTCAAATGTTCATATTCTGCGGCCTTAAGCTCATGGCACGGTGCGAAAACGCGCGCGCGGAGAAAGCGAAACAGTGCGCGGACAAGCATGCAGACGCGCAGTCGGTCGCGGCGAATCTGCGCGATCGCTGCATTGAGGCTTCATTCTATTACGCTCCATTTAGTTATACAAACACTATAAGAACATATTTCACATAGTTTGCTCTCAGCGTTTACCTACCTTTCACGCAAGAAGCCGGTTCGGGAGACTCCATCGCGGCGACCGCGCGCAGTGGCGTTCACTGTACGTATTCGGTAAAGAGATCGCGGCTGTAAACGATTGTGTGCTTTCAGTTTGCCAAAGATTATTATTTAGACAGTAAGAAACTTCTCTCGTTTCGGAAGTACTTACAGAAATGTCCAGGAGAGCTCGCGCGTGGTGTTTTCAGTGAGCGCTCACAGCAAAACCTATGAGGAGCGCGCCACGTGATCCCTCATACTACGCCAGCGAGGCGATTCCGATAGAGGGCGACTCCGTAACTCCTCGCCGCCAATAGAGGTGTCGTTTTCGCCGACGTGACGTAGCGTGAGCGCGCGCGCGCGCGTGCGTCCGTTACGTCGGACTATAAACGGCCCTTTAAGACATCCATACGATGTGCAGCGCACCATACTACGCTATACAAGTGATGCTGTAAGCTACTTCCAAGTAGAAATGTATGGTGCAGTAAGAAGATGGATGTTAGGATTACAGAATATTAAATGTGCTTCTAATGTCCTCGAGCATCTCTTGACACATGGACTTAAAGTAGGATGAAAACTGGCACATGCAAAATGGTATACACATTAATTGGATTAAAATGCCATGCACTACAGACTCTGTCTTTGTAATTGAGACTGAGACAGGTTCTTTCGTAAGAAGTCTGTGTTAAAAATTTACTGTGATTTAGGAAAGGGTTAAAGTAAACAAATTTTAATTGTTCCCAGAGCTTCCAGGACTACATCGTGCGCACGTGACCTGTTCCGCAACAGGCTCTCGATCTCCTTCGCAAAACCGGCGACGTCCGGCTGAATGTAGCAGCTGGGAATGTTGAGGAGGGTCGTGAATAGACGATTCCACAGGTCCTGTTGCCAGTACCTGCAACAACATGTTGCTCACTGCATTACACACTACAAGTGTGCAAGACAATGGGAACTTCCAGTTGAAATAGATCCAAGTAAATTCAGGAGCAGCAATACACATAGCCCTACAGTGCCCCTGCAACACAATTTATGGAGTATGTACATAGACAGATGTATAATATGATACACACTCACGAGAGAACTAGAGCTGAAATGCATGCCAGATTTTTCTGTCTCCAGCAATGTGACAAGCACAGTATGCTTTGAAGAAAGAAAGAGGCATACACCAACCGATAACTCGGGCTCGACAGTGACAACCTAGAAATCCAAGTAACGAATAGGTCGAAATACAAGATTTGCCAGAAAATGCAGACTTTATTCCACAAGTGGCCAAAAAGATTTAGCAGACTCAACCGTAGTTGATGACTACATATTCAATGTATTGACATCTGCATATTCAGGTTTGCTTTTTTCGTTTACATGATAGTACAACAATTTTTGCGGACCTGTCGTGAAAGAAAAATTTGTCAGTGACTATTTGTTTGCATAACAGGTCAAATTTCAATTGCACAAAATTTCAATATAATGAAGCAGACTGCCCATTTCGCCAGCTTCGTTATATTGTGAAACATTAATATCGGTGAGTAACGGTTTCAGTTTAACGGTTACAGCAAGGTTCAACTGTACATAAAGTCTCTGCCTTCAGTTCTTCCACCATTCTGATTTTTTTTCTTAGTTCTGTTTATCCGTAAAAGTAAACATTAAATGTTCTTTTTCAGTTGCTCGTGCCCTTTGTGATCCTCTTAACTTGCTGTTTCGTGGCAGTGTTTCTAAGCTGTGATGAATCAAACTGCATAACGGTACGCCTTGCTTGCTAGTGCATGTGTGCAGAAGAATATGCAGATTTAACACATTACGTATTCGTAAATAAGTAGATTCAACCCCAGTTATAATGACCCCATGCAGTGACTTCCAGGTGCAACTTAGTAATGCTTGCGCAAAACATATTCCTTAAAAGAAACTACTTGTCACATAAAGGCGTACATGTATTACCATAAATTTTTTTTTGCAGTGGCTTTTTCTGTATGCACATGCTGCTCTGAGAACTTATGTATTGAGATTACAGTGCACAGTCCACTTAAAAAGCTAACAAAAGAATGAAAACAATTCAAGAGGCACTTAGTTGTTTTTACGTGGACGAAGGCAAAAGCATTGCAACCACCACACAATGCCTGTGCTCTTTCAGCTGTTGAGTAACTAGTTTAGGGTGTCTACCAAGCCGACATTTCCAAATTCCCTGCGTTTTCGAAGTTTTCCCTGAGTGCTGTTGCGAAATTCCCAGAGTGGCACAGAACTTTGTTTTGGGTAATGACAGGCTGACACCACGTCACCCGATGCTGTTACTCTCTAGTAAGCAGGCTAAAAAATAAAAAATAAACTTATTCCAGTTTGAATAATAAGGAGAAGTATTTATTTTATTAAAGAAGAAACAGAGCGTCGACGAAGTTGACATTTCCTAATTCCTTGCATTTTGCCGGTTTTCCTTGAGTGCCTTTGCAAAATTTTCTGATTGACACATAAAATGACATGCTGACACCATGCCGCCCGATGCTGTCACTCTTTAGTAAGCATGCTAAAAATGAAAAAAAAAAAACTACTTAACTGAGTTTGAGGGAGAGCCGCTAGGGGGCCACGGAGTGCGGACGCGCGTCGCACCGGCTCCGCAAGTTTTCTATGGTTTTCGGCGAATTATCTACAACTATCCTGTTCACGGTATTCCCAGCTGCTTTCGAAAGTTCTACGGACTCTCTAGATACCAGATTTCGGCAGGTGAGCCCGTTTTCCGGCCACTTTTCGAAGATTTTCCGCGTCGCCACGTCGGCACGACAGCCAGGCTGGTAGACAAGGCACGGTAGGCCTAAGCGTCAGCGGAGCCCCGATCCGCTGCGTCGGCTTCCGAGATGGAAGTCGTGCAAGTCGACGGGGAGGAAATATCGCCGCCGGAGCTCGGAGAACAGCAGGGATGGTGCGAGATCAAGCGTAACACCAAGAAGGCGGCGGGAGACGCCGACCCTGCGACGAACCAGCAAGCCGCGACAGCGTCTTCCAAGAAGGCGGCGTCTATAAAGCAAGCGACGCACTACGTGCGGAAGATCACCATGGCGAGCCGAATGCCCAACCTACCCACGGACGACTACAAGATCATCGTGCGGCCCCGGGACGGCATCAACGTGTCGAAGTACCAGAAGGACCGCGTCCATTGCTGCATACGCAACGCAGCAGGCGTGGGACGCGAGGCAGCTGAGGAGGACAGCGTTTGTCTCAATGAGCGCCAAAACGTGATAGTGGTGAGCACTCCGTCAGAAGATCGCGCTAGACGATACGGCAGCATTTGCAAGCTGCGCATTGGCGACCGCGAGTTCGAAGCAAGCGCCTACAGAGCGGCTCCGGAGAACACATCCAAAGGTGTTATCAGGGGCATATCGCTAGACGAAAAGCCGGCGGACGTCGTGAGAAGTCTCGTGAACCAGCGAAACCCGAACGTCTTGCATGCCAAGCGCATGGGGAACACGAGCAACGTGGTCATCCTCTTTGACGGCTACTACGTGCTCCGTTACGTGAACTACGGCGGGATGTTGATGAGGTGCTCTCTCTACAAGAAACAAATCGACATGTGCTACGAGTGCGGTCGTCTGGGACACAGGACCGACGTGTGCCCCAACCCGAACGACAAAAAGTGCCGCGGTTGCGGATGCAGCAACCCACCCGACGACCATCGGTGCGAGCCGGTGTGCCAACTGTGTGGGAAGGGTCACCTTACCGGGGACCGCAAGTGCAAAGCCAGGTACAAGACGCCGTACCTAGTCAAGCGACGACAATGGGAACGCAGAATGCGCGAGGAGGCTGAGGCCGCTTACGCCAGCAGCAGCACCTACGACTGCAGAGAGGAGAGCTACCGACAACGCCCCACACAGAGACGAGCTAGCGCCGACAGCCGCTCGGCCTCGAGGGAGAGCCGTGCACGTAGCCGCACTCGCTCCCGCACTCGTTCTCGAGCCCGCTCTCGCACCAGCTCCCGCCCCCGCTCGGTGAGGCCTCGCAGCAGGTCGACGGCCCGTGCCAGCCATGCAGCTGCAGCGGAAGATGGACGAGGATCCAACCCCCCACAGGTGAGCTGGGCGGCGGTCGCCTCCGGAGGCGCACCTCGTGCGCCGCTATCGCGACCCGAGACTGCCATTAATAGAAACCCCGGAGCAACTAGAAGCAGCAGTAGCGCTCAGAGTAGCAACTACGGAACAGAAAGCGTGTTACAGAAGCGACTGGATCAGTTAGAATCCGTCATCAAAACACTACAGCAGGAAAATGCTAGGCTAAAGAACGAAATTACCACGTTAAAAGGGGCCCCAGCAACCCCCTCTCCTCCTCCTCTGACAAAACCAGTCGCCGCAGACGCAGCTGCTCGAACGGTCGAGAGCGCGGAGGAAGTCATGGAGGCGCAGGACGCACAACCCGCTCCTACTAAACGCAAGGCGCTAGACCCGCAACAGACCGAGACCACATTGCAAACGCGCGAGCAGAAACTCCGCGAGCGAGTCGACAGACTCGAAGACAAAGTAGACGCGATGATGACGCAACAAGCGCATCAAACAACGCAACTGAACCGCGCAATCGCTCAGCAAACCGCGCAAACCGAACAGCTGAGCAGTGCAATAGCACAACTCACTCAAATGGTTGCGACGCTCCAATCGCGCATAGACAATATTGAAATGCGGCTCCCGGGCGCAGCGGGTCGCCCGGTACGGACGACTGGGAAACCGTACCTTAGGCCGATACCAGACGAAGAGGTGCAGGATCAGCCGGACGGCAAATAATAATGCGGACAGTCACGATGGCTCAACACACCACACAAACACAACGCCCACGACCGCGTAACACACAGAACACGTTCACAATCTGGCAGTGGAACTGCAGGGGGTACAGGAGGAAACGGGGGCATCTTCAACAATTCCTACGCAACCGGGAACGGCCTGACGTAATCCTATTACAAGAAACCAATGACGCGGTCAAGCTGGCCGGTTACAAAGCGATCGATGAGGCCGTGACCGCGGGAGCACCGCCGGCCGCTGCAACGCTAGTGAGACGCAACCTCACCATGGCGCAACGCGAACTCAAGAACGTTAGAATACCGCACGTGCTGATTGAGCTTATTCCGACGAAAGGGCGCGGTCTGTTTGTATTGAACGTGTACAGTAGACCTAAAGGCAAACACCGCTTTAGCACGTTACTGCGAAAGGCGAGCGAGGCAGCCGGCGACAGGCCCTTAATCATCGCGGGTGATTTCAACGCGCCTCACGCGGCGTGGGGGTACAAGTACGAAACGCCGAATGGTAAGCGCCTGTGGGAAGACGCGCAGAATGAGGGGCTGGAGCTCGTTACGGACCCTTCCGCGCCCACACGCAAGGGCAACAGCGTATGTGCGGACACTTCGCCCGACCTTACGTTTACGAAGAACGTCGCTGGCGCGCGGTGGCATAACACCCAGGAGGACTTGGGTAGCGATCATTCGGTGATCGAGATCCAGGTCGATGTGGGACCGCACTACCATCACCACGGTCATCGGGACGGCACCAAGGGCAACCACTATCGGCTGGTAGAATGGGACGCGTTTCGCAAAGCCCGCAAGGAGCATAATCGCGGCAGCGATGCTATCGACGACATCGAGAGCTGGACCGCGACGCTCAGGAGGGATGTCGAAGCGGCAACGCGGGAAGTACCGCAGGAAGCACACCTAGAGGTGATAGATAGTAAACTCCTACACATGTGGGAAGCCAAGCGCAGCTTACAGGACAGGTGGAAGCGTCAACGACACAATCGAACGCTACGCAGACGCATAGCACGGCTAAACAGAGACATAGAAGTCCACGCATTGCAGGTATGCAAAACGCAATGGGAGGAGACGTGCTACGGTATGGAAAATCAGCTAGGAATGGCCAAGACATGGCACCTCCTCCGGCACCTCTTGCATCCTGAGGAGACCAAATCAGCGCACGCTCATAAGATTAACAAGCTAGTACACGACTACGAAGGCACGTCCGCGGACTTTCTAGAAGCCGTGCGAACCCGTTACGTCAAGGCAACTAGCCCCGTCTCGCACCCGGCGTACGCGGGGAAGAGTAACGTGCAGCTAGATAAAGACTTTAGCGTAGCAGAGGTGAGGGCGGTACTGCACAAGCTCAACAGAAAATCGGCGTCGGGCCCGGACGGCGTAACCAATAAAACGCTCCGCAACTTGGACGACGAGTCGATAGAACGGCTGACGGATTACATTAACGTGTGCTGGAATGCCGGCGCGATACCGAGCTCGTGGAAAACGGCGCGCATAATTATGATCCCCAAACCGGGAAAACGGGTACAAATCGACAATCTTCGACCAATATCCTTGACGTCCTGCGTCGGCAAGGTCATGGAACACGCGGTTCTCACTCGCCTTACCAACTACCTCGAGGACCGAGACATGTTGCCGCACACGATGCTGGGGTTCCGTCGTGGCCTTTCTACGCAGGACGTCATGATTCAACTCAAACACCACATCGTAGACAATCCCACGCGATCCACAAAAGCAATACTCGGTCTTGACCTCAAAAAGGCGTTCGACAACGTAAAACACGCTGCGATACTTGAAAGCATACGAGCATTGGGACTGGGCGAGAGAACGTACGACTACGTACGGGACTTCGTACGGCTACGTACGGGACATAGTGATCGGCGGACTGGAATCGCAAGACATAGACATAGGTTGCACGGGCACACCGCAGGGCTCTGTCATCTCGCCCATGCTCTTTAACGTCGTGCTTCTCGGATTACCCCAGAAACTGGCAGAGATAGAAGGCCTCCACCACAGCTTGTACGCCGATGACATTACGCTCTGGGTTGCTGAGGGAAATGACGGCCACGTAGAGCAAACCTTACAGGCGGCCGTCGACGCGGTGCAGGAGTATCTACGTGACACGGGCCTCGAATGCTCCGCGGCCAAATCGGAGCTCCTGCTTTACAGGCCCACGCGCAGGGGTCGCAAACCCAAGAGCTCCGATTCCGCAGCCGAGCACGCCGACAGAGAAATTAGAGTAGTCACATCTGACGGCACCATCATCCCGCATGTTCACAAAATTAGGGTACTGGGCTTGCACCTGTCGGCCAACGGCCACAACGGCGAAACCGTACGCAGACTAGAGCGTGCGGTCAATGAAACGATCCGGTTACTGATACGCATCACGAACAGACATAGCGGAATGAAAGAAAGCAATACGATCCGCCTGGTACAAGCGTTCGTAACCAGTCACATGAATTACGTCGCCTCCTACCTCAAGTGGCAGGTGGCCGAACGAACTAAACTAGACCGCCTCATCCGCAAAGCGTACAAACGTGCCATAGGATTGCCGATCAATACCAGCACGGATAAATTTCTCGAACTGGGTTTACACAATACCCTAGACGAGATAATAGAAGCGCACAACATCGCGCAGTACGAGCGTTTGTCAAAAAGTAGAACCGGACGACACATTCTCGAGACGCTGGGCATCAGCTACTACACACAGCAGGGCGAAAAGGTTGCGATACCCACACCGATTCGCGAGCGCATCGCCATTTCGCCGTTGCCCAAGAACATGCACCCGACGCATCACGCTGGCCGGCGCAACAGGCGCGCGCGAGATTTACAAAAGAAATACGGCAGCAACAAAGAAACTGTCTACGTAGATGCGGCCCGTTACGAGCGGCAGCGTGGTTTCGCGGTTGCAGTCACGGACCATAGCGGAACTTGCTTCGCGAGCGCGACGATACGCACGGAAGAGACGGAGGCGGCCGAGGAAGCAGCGATAGCCCTCGCGGTGGCCACCACGGATGCCGAGGTGATAATCAGCGACTCGCAGGCAGCGATACGCAACTATGCTAGCGGCCGGATCTCCCGGGAAGCGGCCCACATTCTCCAAATTCAACAGGGCAATATTTGCCGCAAAAACGACCGTTTCCTCGTATGGACCCCCGCCCACACGGACCCTCCGCTCTCGGGAAACGAGACGGCCCACGCCACGGCTCGAGGACTTACATGCCGAGCCGCGGCGCCCGCCGGCAATCCAGACGTCTCGCCCACCGCGAGAGCGATGCAGGAGTGGACGTGGGGGGATCGCATGACCACTTTCAGAGACATCACGCAACACTACAGATTGAACAGATGTAAATACCCACCACCGCACGCCAACCTAAACAAGAAACAGGCGGTTGCCTGGAGGCAATTGCAGACACACACATATCCTAACCCGGTGATCCTTCACCTCTGCTACCCCGACATATATCCGTCCGACGACTGTAAAGCGTGCGGAGCCAGAGCGACGCTGCAGCACATGCTGTGGGCATGCGCCGGTAGCCAGCAGCAGGAGACTCCGACGAACGGGATAGAAATGGCAGTCTCGAACCGAGGGGCGCGTTGGGAGGCGGCCCTGCTCAGCCACGACCTCGCCGATCAACTGTGGGCCGTCCGGCACGCCGAGGAAGCCGCCCGGGTCCAAGGACTCGAGGCCGTCACCTAGGCTGGGGTGCTTATGGCCCCACCCCACCCAAATCGCCGGGCATTTTCAAGTTTTCACCACCACCAACCGAGTTTGAATAGTAAGATCGAGTAGTGTTACTTTATTCAAAAAGAAAACAGAAGGGAGGGCTTAGTAAAATGCACAGTCAATAAGATATCTTGAAAGAAACGCAATAAAGCCCATTGCAAATAGAGTCAAACATTTCGAACCATGAGCTATTTCTATCCAGTGATAGCAAGCTCATTGGTATGAGGTCCGAACTTTGTCATAAGTGAGATCCTCTCTCAGCAGCTGGATAGTCAATCTGAACTGTCCTGACATACTCCCAGCCCGCACACAATGCCTCAGTGTTGCGTTTCACTGCTTTAAAGAGTTTATTTTGGTTTGGATGAGGGGCACCTGCATCTCATCATCATCATCATCAGCCTGGTTACGCCCACTGCAGGGCAAAGGCCTCTCCCATACTTCTCCAACAACCCCGGTCATGTACTAATTGTGGCCATGCCGTGCCTGCAAACTTCTTAATCTCATCCGCCCACCTACCTTTCTGCCGCTCTCTGCTACGCTTCCCTTCCCTTGGAATCCATTCTGTAACTCTTAATGACCATCGGTTATCTTCCCTCCTCATTACATGTCCTGCCCATGCCCATTTCTTTTTCTTGATTTCAACTAAGATGTCATTAACTTGCGTTTGTTCCCTCACCCAATCTGCTCTTTTCTTATCCCATAACGTTACACCTATCATTCTTCTTTCCCTAGCTCGTTGCGTCGTCCTCAATTTGAGAACCCTTTTCGTAAGCCTCCAGGTTTCTGCCCCGTAGGTGAGTACTGGTAAGACACAGCTATTATATACTTTTCTCTTGAGGGATAATGGCAACCTGCTGTTCATGACCTGAGAATGCCTGCCAAACGCACCGCAGCCCATTCTTATCCTTCTGATTATTTCCGTCTCATGATCCGGATCCGCCGTCACTACCTGCCCTAAGTAAATGTATTCCCTTACGACTTCCAGTGCCTCGCTGCCTATTGTAAATTGCCGTTCTCTTCCGAGACTCTTAAGCATTACTTTAGTTTTCTGCAGATTAATTTTTAGACCCACTCTTCTGCTTTGCCTCTCCAGGTCAGTGAGCATGCGTTGCAATTGGTCCCCTGAGTTACTAAGCAAGGCAATATCATCAGCGAATCGCAAGTTACTAAGGTATTCTCCATTAACTTTTATCCCCAATTCTTCCCAATCCAGGTCTCTGAACACCTCCTGTAAACACGCTGTGAATAGCATTGGAGATATCGTATCTCCCTGCCTGACACCTTTCTTTATTGGGATTTTGTTGCTTGCATTATGGAGGACTACGGTGGCTGTGGAGCCGCTATAGATACCTTTCAGTATTTTTACATACGGCTCGTCTACACCCTGATTCCGTAATGCCTCCATGAGTGCTGAGGTTTCGACAGAATCAAACGCTTTCTCGCTATCAATGAAAGCTATATATAGGGGTTGGTTATATTCCGCACATTTCTCTATCACCTGATTGATAGTGTGAATATGATCTATTGTTGAGTAGCCTTTATGGAATCCTGCCGGGTCCTTTGCTTGACAGAAGTCCAAGGTGTTCGTGATTCTATTTGCGATTACCTTAGTAAATAGTTTGTAGGCAACGGACAGTAAGCTGATTGGTCTATATGTTTTTAAAGTCTTTCGCGTCCCCTTTCTTATGGATTAGGATTATGTTAGCGTTCTTCCAAGATTCCGGTACGCTCGAGGTCATGAGGCATTGCGTATACAGGGTGGCTAGTTTCTCTAGAACAATCTGTCCACCATCCTTCAACAAATCTACTGTTACCTGATCCTCCCCAGCTGCCTTCCCTCTTTGCATATCTCCCAAGGCTTTCTTTACTTCTTCCGGCGTTACCTTTGGGATTTCGAATGCCTCTAGATTATTCTCTCTTCCATTATCGTCGTGGGGGCCACTGGTACTGTATAAATCTCTATAGAACTCCTCAGCCACTTGAACGATCTCATCCATATAAGTAATGATATTGCCGGCTTTGTCTCTTAACGCATACATCTGATTCTTGCCAATTCCTAGCTTTTTCTTCACTGCTTTTAGGTTTCCTCCGTTCCTGAGAGCATGTTCAATTCTATCCATATTACACTTCCTTATGTCCGCTGTCTTACGCTTGTTGATTAACTTCGAAAGTTCTGCCAGTTCTATTCTAGCTGTAGGGTTAGATGCTTTCATACATTGGCGTTTCTTGATCAGATCTTTCGTCTCCTGCGATAGTTTGCTGGTATCCTGCCTAACGGAGTTACCACCGACTTCCATTGCACACTCCGTAATGATGCCCACAAGATTGTCGTTCATTGCTTCAACACTAAGGTCCTCTTCTTGAGTTAAAGCCGAATACCTGTTCTGTAGCTTGATCTGGAATTCCTCTATTTTCCCTCTTACCCCTAACTCATTGATCGGCTTCTTATGTACCAGTTTCTTCCGTTCCCTTCTCATGTCTAGGCTAATTCGAGTTCTTACCATCCTGTGGTGACTGCAGCCCACCTTGCCGAGCACGCCCACATATTGTATGATGCCAGGGTTAGCGCAGAGTATGAAGTCTATTTCATTTCTAGTCTCGCCGTTCGGGCTCCTTCACGTCCACTTTCGGTTATCCCGCTTGCCGAAGAAGGTATTCATTATCCTCATATTATTCTGTTCCGCAAACTCTACTATTAACTCTCCCCTGCTATTCCTATTACCTATGCCATATTCCCCCACTGCCCTGTCTCCAGCCTGCTTCTTGCCTACCTTGGCATTAAAGTCGCCCATTAGTATAGTGTATTTAGTTTTCACTCTACCCATCGCCGATTCCACATTTTCATAGAAGCTTTCGACTTCCTGGTCATCATGACTGGATGTAGGGGCGTAGACCTGTACAATCTTCATTTTGTACCTCTTATTAAGTTTCACAAGACCTGCCACCCTCTCGTGAATGCTATAGAATTCCTGTATATTACCAGCTATATTCTTATTAATCAGGAATCCGACTCCTAGTTCTCTTCTCTCCGCTAAGCCCCGGTAGCACAAGACGTGTAAGCTTTTTAGCACTGTATATGCTTCTTTTGGCCTCCTAACTTCACTGAGCCCTATTATATCCCATTTACTGCCCTCTAATTCCTCCAATAGCACTGCTAGCAGTGCTATAGTAGTAGTAGTAGCAGTGCATCTCGGCGTCAGTCAAAACTGTTTTTTGAGCTCAAGCTCCTTGAAGAGAAGCGATGGCACACTTCCTTCCTCGGTCATCCCTCAATGTATCGGTCCTGTCTCTTCTCGTCCTCCTTCCACCGCGCGTTCGCTCCACGGATCATAAGAAGCATCCTTTTGGATAATTGTAAAGCCAACGCCCAATTTTTCGGACACCCATGGGGTCGCGGAAACGTCCGAAAAATCGGGCAGTAAAAAAAAATCTAGGCACGCCTTTTATTGCCCCAAGGGGCTCAAATCACCACAGGAACGTCTGAAAAAAGGTCTGAAGGACTGCTAGTACACTTATTAGGCATACCGGTGCTCGTAATGTGACAGGAGACCGCGCGTGCATACTGTGTCCAGTGACAATTGTCCCTTCCCTCGCTTAAGCTTCACCGCAACACTTTTCGTATGCTGCACCACGTGACATTGCTGTATTGAAGCGAAGCTAAGCTTCAGGAAACGGCCTTATGCAATGGGTTGTGCTTTCCAAGCTTCGAAGCCAATCGCGAGGATTACAATGCTGACAACGGCGAATTATTTTAATGAAAACCATACCACCAAACGACAAGAAGCTTAATAGCGAATGTCAAAGCAGCTAGGCCTAGCGTTGCCGCGGTGGTGGCTACGTGCCAGCGGATCTGCGAGCGAGAGCACCAGTTCGAGGCGGCGAGATAATCAAAATGGTGGCGGCAGCGGCTTTCAATGCCATTTTGGACCTGCGGTCACGGCAAATAGTTTGGAAAATTGGACGGCGAAGAGCTTTTGCGTCCGAAATTTCAGACGTTGCTATGCATTGACTTTAGGGGCACATGGTGGTGCCGCGAAGTCGTCCAAATTATAGGGCATGTCCCAAAACCCCCCGTCCGGAAAATGTCGTCGACCGTACACTGGCGACTCCTTCAGCCGACGACACGGCGCCAAAGACAATTTGTTACGATCCTTCTCTGTTACTCGAAGCCGACTTTCACTCCGACTTTCGACTCCGACTGTTACTCGAAGCCGGCATTAGCACGACTTTCACTCCCTTTCAATAAAATTATAGCTAATTTTTCCTGATAGCACAAATTCCCCGAGTTTTCACTGAGTATTTCCAGACTATTCAGAATCCCTGAGAATTACCGATTTTCCCAGTTGGTAGACACCCTAAAGGAATCAAAATGGAGGGATTAGTAAAATGCAAAGTGAATATATTTGAAAGAAATAGTAAAACTAATTGCAAATCAAGTCAAACATTCTCAAATACGAATAAATAGGAGATGCGTACAGAAACAAATTTTTTCGGATACCCACTTCCGTCACGAATTATGATCAACTGTCGACACATATCGTGTGAAACATAGGTGGTGCTTGAGACTCCACTGCAAGCAAATCAAGGTGGTCGAATGGCTCTTTGAGTATTCTACAATGAGTCACTATAGTTAGACTAACTAAATAGTTGACCATTGTAAAGTCAGTCATGCTACGTTTCTTCATAACAAGGATGAAATCAATTGCTCGAATTACATGCACAAGTTATTCATTGACCTTAAGCATTTCAAGAAAGAAAAGAAATAGTTCAAGGTTGCTGCCGACATGCCCCATGTCAAGTGTCACGTAAAACACGGTAGTGCCATCACCAAAGTGAAACTATAACATACATATCACTCAGAATCAAAATGGAAGTAATTTAGGCTAACAGAATGTTCAATTGGCCCCAAGCAGTGGTGGTCCAGCCAGTTTAGGATTTGGAGCAATTTTCGGAGCAGGAAAAATGTCATTCTGGAGCAGTTATGGAGCAGAAAAATTTGTCTTTTTGGAGCATTTGGAGTAGTACGGCAGTAACCTGTAGCCATTTGGCAAAGCTTGTTATTACTGTGCAAGACACAAAGCCAACGGCAGCACAAAATTACGAATGCGCCAGAACGATTTGCGCCGTTAGGCGTGCACAAGACAAAAAGTGATGGCCAATGTCCTATGTGCAGTCCAAATGACCGATGTGCTTTGATTGACTTACCGCAACGGTCAAAATGTGTATTAGTATGCCTAAAACAATGCTATAGAAGCTTGACAAGACTATGCGTCTATGAACAGTGCCAAAATGAGTACCGTTGTGCGCTATGTCGCAAAGATGGTACACTCGCTTTCGTTGCGAGGCAGATTGTCGCCTTCCAGCGTGTTGTGTGGCATCCGCGAATATGTACCAGTCGATTCGGCGCAAAAAGCACTACCGATTAGGCCTAACTAGGCCGAGGCCACGGTGGCTAGAAGGGAGGTGAGAGTTTCGCAGCGGGCCGTGCACGCAAGCGCGTGTCGTAGTCATTCATGCTGTTGATAGGTGGCGCGTGCGTCGCGTCTTAGATGCTTCTCTGCGGCTGGCGAACGTCTGTGAGGTGCATGCTCCTCTGTGTTGCTGTACGTTTTCTCGCTGCGTTGCTACCAGTGAGTTTTCTCTTCTGATTACGTTTACCCATTGTAACCTTAACATGTGCTGAACACACAGGTGTTCAGCACATGTTCAGGAAGGATGTTCAGGAAGGTGTTCAGGTGTTCAGGAACGCGCGCTTTCGGTATCGAAGGGACCGCTAAGAAGACAGTCTGCAAAGTCAAGCACCCTGCAGATGACAATAGAAGTTTGCACTTTTTGTCGGACTTTCCTCATCTGGTTAAATGTGTACGTAATTCTGTTGTGTCCAAAGGCTTTCACACACCTGAAGGATACGTTAGAATGGATGCGGTAAGAGAAGCTTGGAAATGTGACAACAGGGATGTTGTAAGGCTAAAAGCAATGCCACATGTAACTAGGGCAGTCATTGAGCCAAATGGATTTGAGAAAATGAAGGTCAACTTTGCTTTTTCACTATTTAGCGACGAGGTACTGAGAGGGCTCTATGCGTACCAAGAGGACATTGAACGGGTGTGCGGTGCTGGCTCGAGTGCAGCAACAGCATCATTTGTAAGGCGGCTGTCTAAGCTTATAGCAGCCATGACATCTAGGTGCAGTCGTGGTGCTATGCGCATTGGTTCAAAAAGTCACACCGAGGTGAAGGATTTCTTAGCCTACATAGACGCCTGGGAAGCACAAATAGGGAAAGTAGGCTTTCTTACGCAAGGCACAGCTGAAGGGCTTCGCGTTACGCTTACAAGCACAATGTCCCTTCTTGATTACCTCGCAGAAGAGCTTGATTACAAGTACCTAATGACCTCTCGTTTGAGTCAGGATTGCTTAGAAAATTTATTCTGTATCCTTAGGCAAATGTCAGGCAACAATGACCACCCTACACCGTCACAGTTCTTAATATCGGTGAATTGTTTGTCATTTTGTAGCTTAGCGAAGGCCCCGCCAAATGGAAATGTGTCACCCTCATTGATGAAGAGCCTGCTCTCGGCAACCAGTGAAAGGCCAGGAAATGTGCAAGGAAAGCTTGATCAGCTGATGGATATTGGGTGCCTGAACGAAGTTCATAAGGTGCTTGCATCATGCGACCTACTTCCTGATCATGATGCGACTCGCGGATTTCCTACTATGTCGCAGGATATGTTGCTCGGAAGATGCTCGGGAAAACAAAGTACCATGACTGCTCTAGAGCACTGCTCCTTCCAGCTGGCTCTGAACTTCCAAAGGAAGCTTGCCTCACACAAGAGGTTGATAATGGAGGGTTGCTGTATCCATCTCAGGAGCTTCAGAAATTGATTATGAAGCTAGAGGATTCATTCACGCATTGCTTCAGTGTCAATAGTCTAAAGGCCAACAGTGTGATGGATTTTATTTCTTCTTTGGCAAGGAACAGGCTAAGTGCAGTTGGCTGTGACAAACACAGCACAGAAGTAACGAACCATGTTGTGAAGTTCTATGCACTAACAAGGCTACATTTTCTAGTTCAAGCACAGAACAAGGCTAGAGAGGGAAAAAGGCAAAGAATGCGGCACCTTAAGCTCAGGCATGTTACCTGAAGGTGTGTTGTCCCTTGCATGGTGCGTTAATTTTTTTTGTGTTCTGTCTTAGGCTGCCTCACTTGTTTGTCCTTACTGGCTGGCTTTGCCCACATACTTGACCATCCCTGCAATAAAATATTGTGTTGTACTGCAAGTACCCTGTTGCTTTTTCCTGCTTGAGAACGAAACACGCTCACAGCCGAGAAATCCAGCGCTTTTTTTCGTCTACAACATGCCGCGCTCTTTCACTGGCTAAAATAAATGAAAAAGATAAAAAAACTAAAAAACTAGCTAAAGAAAGCTTTTGGCGAGAGCCTCCTACCCGTCGGCGTTACTCGCACGTCTAGTACGTCTGCGTGTAATGCTAGGCTTGTTATCTTGTTTAGAATGACTGACCGCGTCGGCCAATTAGCATTTCATGTTCCTGTGGTTGGAAAGCGTCAGATAGTCAACACATGCTCATCGGCGCTAAAACAACGCAAAACTACCTCGCTCACGGAGCGCTCGACCAGCGGAAGCGAGCCGCCGAGCGCGATCCAAGAAATCTAAGTGTCGACAGCAGCGCCGCCGCTGCAAGCATGATCTCTTGCTACACTCCGCGCCGGCCGATGCTCTCACCTCCCCTTCTAGCCACCGTACCGAGGCAGTGTGCCAAGGCGAAAATTGGCTGTTAGCCGATTTGACCGGCAAGCTTTCCACAAGTCATCACGGAAAGCTTGCCGCTAATATGTTCGTATGAGTCGCTAACCGGCGATCGATTCCGAGATCATGTATACGTGTTTTTGACAACTGTCGAAGCCGGCAGCTACTGCAATCACGCATAGGAGCTTGCAGATTGGCAGAAGGTTCCGAACTGCATGTGCAAACGCATGAATCCGCGTGCATGAACACGTATATGATACGATCTCCGTGCCTTCCAGTGGCTAATTGGCCCTATACCTTCGGACATAAGCGCTGCTTTCGTCGCCGTTCCCTTTGTCGGCGTCGGGTATAATTGTTTCGATTAGGGTTGATGACCGGTGTGGTATCCGTAACTTCTGGTTTCGGTTTTGGGTCTACATCAGGGCGCCACTCAGCGCCAAACGCTGTAAGTGCCTCCTGTAAGTTGCCTCCTCAGAAATAAAGATTCATTCCTTGTCTGGTCCCCGACTGGAGTAGTCCGGCTCTTATCTTGCGGCGCTGCGCGCCCCGGCCGTTTAGGCCTCATGCCGTAACCCTTCCGTCCGGCCGCCCCGTCGAAGCTACAACAAACTGGCGACGAGGTAAACCACTCACTTTACTTTTACGGCCCCTTGCCTTTCTACTTCTGTTGCTCCCCTCCTTCCCGCATGCAAGACGCTACGTCCTCTTCGGCGTCATCCACCGCAACTCCCCCGCCTTTGTTCTCCGTGCCCAGCATGGCGTTCGCTCCACCCATGCCGCCTTTTCTTGCATTACCCGGTACTCCTTCGGTACCGTAGCTCACATGGAAACGTTCTTTTTGCACGTTTCTTCAGGCGACCGGATGCGAAGCATTACAAGACGAGAGGAAGGAGGCCATTTTACTGAGCAACTTAGGCTTCGAGGGGCAGCGTCTCTATGACCTCGCGTCGCAAACGGACCAGACGGCCGCTAGGTTCGAAGACATTCTTCGCATCTTCGACCAGCACTACGAAGAAAGCTCAAATCCCCTGGTGCACCGCATTATCTTCCGGGACAGGAAGCAACTACCTGGGGAAACCTTCCAGGACTTCGTCACCGCGCTACAAAGGCTAGCGCCTGCTTGTGCGTTCGGCGGTTGGCACGACGAGTCTCTTCGCGACCAAATTCTCCAAGGCGTCGCATCAAAAAGAGTTCGAGAACGGCTACTGTACGAAGGATCGTCCCTCACGCTCAAAAAAGCCGAGGAAATCGGACGAAGCGTGGAGCAAGTTGACAAGGAACTTGAAGTCTTCAGCAACTCGTCTATTCAGCGCGTCTCGACGCAACACCAAGATGGCGGTCACCGCCCCCCTTCTCCCTCGACCCGGCGTCTTCAAGATGGTAATCAACGGCGTGGCGGGCAGTCGCATCGAGCGGCCGGCTAACGTGACGTCCGGCCCGAACTCTGCGAAGCCACTGGAGAACTCTCACCCCATTAATGTTACCGATGTGGTTCACCTCGCCACATCGCATCCGATCCAGCCTGTCCGGCAAAGCACGTTACCTGCCGTGCGTGCGGAAAAGTGGGACATTACACTTCGGTTTGCCGTTCGAGGAACCGAACGCAGCGACAGCCTCCTGCTCGAACGCAGCTTGTTTCCGTTACCACTGATACAGAATCGGCCTCTACAGTCCCGTTTGTGCTTACCATTCAAGCACCGAATTTCCGTCCGGCAACAATTCGCGCCGAAGTTCTCATTGCGAATACTACACTCAAGTTGCTCGTGGACACAGGAGCTACAGTGTCGCTGATGAACAGCTCCCTATACGAAGAACATTTCAAGGTTTTTCCTTTATCTCCTTCGAGTCTTCGACTCAAGAATTATTCGCAGCAAGAAATTCTGCATTCAGGACGTTTCTCCGTGCTCGTCAAGTATCGCAACAACGCTGCAGTAGTGACATTTCACGTCACGAACCAAGGCACTTCTCTTCTGGGCTTAGATGCCATTCAAGCTTTGGGCATTGACATTCAAGGGTCTTCGCTCACATGTCAAGTATCAGGACTTCCAGCTGAGCCAAGCGTTCAGCCTCCATCTCTTCCGCACAACGCTCCAACAGAGTTCATTCATCTGTTCTCGGGACAATTGGGCTTCGTCCACGACGTTCGTCTCCGACCTTCAGTGCAGCCAGTCTCAGCGAAACTGCGTCCTCTACCTCTGGTTCTCCGGGAGCAAGTCTCCGCCGAGCTGCAACGCCTGGAATCAGCTGATGTCATCGAACGAGTCACTGCGTCCGAGTGGATTTCTCCGCTCGTCGTCGTTCGAAAGAAGGACAATTCCATTCGACTTTGCGTCGATCTTCGAGACCCCAACAAGGCTATCATCATTGACGCCTTTCCACTACCGAGGGCTGACGAACTGTTGCATCGACTCGCTGGTGCTACCGTCTTCAGTAAGTTGGACGTGCAGTCCGCGTATCACCAGGTTTTATTATCTGAGAAAAGCCGTGAGCTTACTACTTTTATAACTCATGACGGACTTTTCCGCTTCAAGCGTGTGTGTTTCGGTTTGGCATCTGCGCCCTCCGCTGTCCAACAGATCATGTCATCTGTTTTGAAAGACTGCCCAGGCACCTTGTGCTACCTTGATGATGTGCTTGTAAGGGGTCAAACTCAACGTGACCACGACAGAAATTTGCAAACAGTCCTGTCTAGGATAAGTAATGCAGGCATGCAGCTTAACCACAAGTGCGTATTCAGTGTCCCAGAATTTACTTTCTTAGGACATAAAATTTCCGCAAACGGCATTTTGCCGATGGATAGTAAAATTCAGGCAATCGTGGAGGCACCACAGCCGAAGGACAAAAAGGCTCTACATTCATTTCTGGGCCTCACGGGATATTGTGCTAAATTTATCCCGCAGTATGCCAACGTAGTGGAACCGCTAAGGAAACTTCTAAGGCAAGGACAAGCCTTTGTCTGGGATCGGGATACTGAATGCAGCTTTCAGGCTATTAAAGACGTACATGTACTTGCATCACGCCCGGTGGTACGCATGTTTCAACCGCATCTGCCTATTGTTGTGACGGTTGATGCTTCTGACGTTCGCATAGGAGCTGTCCTACAGCAAAAATGCGGAAATGAGCTCTTTACAGTAGCTTTTGCTTCTCGTACATTATCTTCCGCAGAGCGACGTTACTCCGTAGGCGAACGGGAAGCATTGGCATGTTTACTTGTGGGGTCGACAGTTCACTTTAGGAACTGATCACCAAGCTCTAGTCGCATTGCTATCTTCAAAGGGTCCTGGACAGCGACCGTTAAGAATTTCAAGGTGGAATGCAATATTGCTGTATTACAATTTCGCCATTCAGTACTGTAAAGGTGACCAAAATGTCATTGCGGACGCATTGTCACGCCTACCTGTCCCTCCCGAATGTGAACCAGCACTAGATGAGGAAATAGTGTCTTTAGTTTCATCTTGTATTACAAAGGAGGAATTCCAAGCAGCCACACAGGCAGATCCAGTGTGCCAAGCATTAAAAGACAAAATAGTAAAAGGATGGAGAACTGCGGCGGACCTTCCGCCAGAGTTACAGGCGTATGCTGCTGTACAGTCCGAATTGTCCTACATGGATAATCTGCTTCTCCGAGGTGAACGTATCGTTTCTCCTGCTTCATTGCGTCAGACACTCCTGTCTATTGCTCATGAAGGTCACTTAGGCATTACTAAAACCAAGCTCAGATTGAGAGGCATCTACTGGTGGCCTCACATGGATAGGCAAGTTGAGGAACTTGTGGGAAACTGCTTTGTTTGCCAACAAGCAGATAAATCTGCTAAACCATCTTTTGCGCCATTACAACCTGTCGAATGGCCATTAAGACCATGGGAAAAATTAACCATAGATATAATAGGCCCTCTTGATCGTGCTCCACAGTATGCTCGTTTTGCTTTGGTCATGGTTCACTACCATTCCAAATGGCCCGAAGTTGCTTTTATGCCTTCCGTCACATCGGAAGCCATCATGCACAGTCTCATGTCCATACTCAGTAGGGAAGGATTTCCTGATGCTATAGTATCCGATAATGGGCCACAGCTTGTTTCTGCACAGTTCGAAAACTTCCTGAAGGAAAGAGGCATTAAGCATTTCTTGTCCTCTTTTTACTACCCACAGGCCAATGGTCAGGTAGAAAGATTTAACCGTGTCCTTAAAGAATTCATAAAGATTGCTATTTTGGAACAGCGAGACCTGAGACTTGCGGTCTTAGAATACTTGGCAATTTACAGGGTTACTCCACATATGACTACCGGTGTGTCTCCAGCTATGCTGCTCCATAGGCGACAACCACGAACTCGGCTGGACGTTGCAAACATGCCTCCAATTCATCCTGAATTTGCTTCTCCAAAGTTGCGCCAGGAAGTGCAGAGTAGAGTACGTGAAAAACAGGAAAATACTAAAAAGTATGCGGATCACCGTCGCGCAACTAAATGTCCTCAGTTTCAGCCAGGCGATCTGATTAGGGTACGTACTTCACGGAAATCTGGTCCTAAATACTCCGGTCCGTTCAAGATTCACCGCAAAGTAGGCCGAAGTACTTTCCAGCTTGAAAATGGCAAGCGTTGGAACGCGTCTAAACTGGTGAAGTACTCGGTACGTCAGAGGGAAACAATTGAAAGGAGTCATTTCAATGATGGAACATCCTTTGACGATGGTTTTCCACCTTTTCTTCCAGTTCCTACTGGTACTCATTTTCCTGCTACAACCCCTTTGCAACCACCTGTCTCACCACCACCACCTACGGGTTCACCCCGTGCAGAACAGTCTCCTGAACGTTCGTGCGACACTCCTCCCCAAGACACTGCCCCTGAAGGCACTCAGGTCTCTGACACACCTTTTAGCCCCAGTACGAGTAACACTTCTGCTGTTCCTCCTCTACAACTTGAACCAGTCCTCCGTAGGTCTACACGCCATAGACAACCTCCGCAACGATTTAAGGATTATGTTTCCAAGTAGCTTGTTGCCTTAGGTTACTGTCTACAGAGGTTTCAACCCTCCCATGCGAATTCGGCTCTTAACGCCAAAAGTATTTCCTTTCACGTTTGTTAGCTAAATAAGACATAAGCAGTAACCTGTGCTATACGCACGCTGTATTTACTGCTATACTACAGATTTATCAGTGGATCCTAGTTTTAGGAACACTTTTCTTCATTTCTTAGCATCCCCGCAGAAGGGATACTACGCATTTCTTGTATGTTACGTTTCTTGCAGCATACATGTATGCATTTTCACTACGGTAGTAGCCGCCATACTAATTTGTCTTTTATGCCAAAAAGAAAAAAAAAAGTTTTTCGTTAGCATTCTTAAGGGGGGGGGGGGCACTATGGAGTGTTAAGTGCTTTTACGCACAATGCCAATCCACGACAGCCACAGAGACTGTCTTGACTCAGGCTCAGGGCGAATGAGCCACCCATCAGTGCTGTCCCAGGGGGGCACACAGATGGTTGTTAATGTATACTTATGTACTTTGTGAATTTTCTATGTGTTACCTGTGTGTGCAAGGCTGCATCTCATCGTCCTCCCAAGACGGGTACTGGAACTGCAGATCTGGACTGCAATAACTCATATTCAGTGTTCATGTGCGTTTTTTTTTAATGGGGAAGCCAGAGATCATTTTATATTGTATAAAGATGTATCACTAATCATGTGTGTTACAGTACTAACATGTGTCCTTTGACTCGTGACTTACTTTTGTTGCGAGGAGAGCGAGTAGATCATTTTTCCCTTTCAAGGGAGAGGTGATGTGGTATCCGTAACTTCTGGTTTCGGTTTTGGGTCTACATCAGGGCGCCACTCAGCGCCAAACGCTGTAAGTGCCTCCTGTAAGTTGCCTCCTCAAAAAATATTCATTCCTTGTCTGGTCCCCGACTGGAGCAGTCCGGCTCTTATCTTCCGGCACTGCGCGCCCCGGCCGTTTAGGCCTCATGCCGTAACCCTTCCGTCCGGCCGCCCCGTCGAAGCTACAACAACCGGGACAGCCCTTGTACCAATACAGGCGTGCCTCAGTATCAGATTGTGGTTCAGCCACGTAACTGTTTCTGTCCCGGGCGTTCCTGTCCCGAAACCATCGGAGTGCCCCGGTTAAGCTACGTGTAATGCATCGGCCTCAGCCGAGTATTTCATTTAATATGCAAAAACGGAGTAGCAAATAATCGAGTCGCAGAATTATTTGAATGTTAAATTTATTCGTATAGTTTATTCGTAACGTCCGATTTTCGCAATCCCTAGAGGCCGCGAAAACGTCCGAAAAAACGAATCTATGCCTTTTACTGCCCCCAAGGGCTCAAATCGCCACATAAACGTTCGAAATAGCTCTGAAAGCCTGCAAGTACACTTGCTAGGCTTATCGGTGCTCGCACTGCGACAGGATGCAGGGATGCACGGATGTACACGGATGTGTAATTAGGAATACAGTACATACTCTGTGCCGTGATAATTGCCCCTTCAACTTTTGCAATGCTTCACCGCAACAATGCTGTATTAAGGAGAAGCTGACTTTCAGAAACCGGCATTATTTTACACGCGTCGTGCTTTCCGAGCTTCGAAGCCATGGGGGAGGATTACAAAGACGGAGTCGGCGCGATTGCTAACGGCGACGAATTGCTTTAATGAAAAACAAGGCATCGAACAGCAAGAAACTTGGTGGCGGACGTCGAAGTAGCTGTAGGCCTAGCTGCGGTGGCCTAGCGCAGCGTTGCCGCGACAGTGGGCGGCGGCCAGTGGTTTTGCGTGCGAGAGCGCCTGTTCTAAACGGCGAGATAATAAAAAAGGCGGCGGAGGTCATATATCAACTGGACATATATTGTCACATAGTAGTGATGGCGAAGAAAGCAGCAAAACTGGGAATGACGAAACAGCGTTTCACTAGCGAACTTGAGCCCTCAAAAACGGCGACAGCTGCGAACACAGTCGGTGATCGGCGAAAATCTGGTCAGCGGGTCAAACATGTCTTCTTTTATACATGAGCCATCGAACATTCCACAGCAATTGCTGGTGCCCACGTGTCTTCCAGGAAGTTCTACACCATTCGCGTCGCACATGCATGAAATCATATTACACGAGGTTCAGCGACAACAGACAACGGGTAGAGCCATCGATAACACTCCGGAAGCTTCCCATACATGCAGGCGCGTCCTTCGCTGAGCGATAACATTTGTTATACAGTGAAAAGCGTTCACCCATATAAGATAAACAAGTTCCGGTGTCAATATCAGAATAGGCTTAGGGTAGCATGACACGCATGCATACATAGCAGGAATGACATGTCATGACATAAATAGTTTGAATGACATGATGCTGTCATAGTCATTTCTTCAGTATATCAATCAGCATATGATGACGTATGCATGACCTACATGGATGACATGACATGAATCACATGGGGCACTGTAAATAAATCTTTTCCAACTGTTTCTATTCCATTTCTGCAACTGACATCTATGACTGGTGAAAATTCTTTAGGGCCTTCCCCACTTCGCCTGTGTCATGTGGCACCGCAAACACTGCTATACCTCCCCATCTGATATGGCATGTACGTATACACCAATTATGCATGATAATGGCAAACACAAACAAAATTCTTTAAGACTACGCATTTTTCACAAGGACCCCTACGCTAGTGGTCTAAATTTTTTGAAAGGCTGCTCCTACTGCGCCTGTGTCGCGTGACATCAGAAAAACAAGAAAACTCGCCACATTAAAGTGACGTATACATACTAAAGATACACTATTACGCTAGACAAAACTGAAACATTTAGGGGGGAATAGCCAGAGACTGCCCTGTCCCAAAAGAAAAGAGAGATGGCTGCCCACTGACCACATTGGCACTGGCTAATGAGCTGCTGAGTAGAATGCATTTCTCTGGGCATAATAAACATTTCTGGGTGGCAGTATAACGTTGCAGAGCCCATCTGGCACATGCACGCCCCCCCTATGCCAACTTCTTTTTGCTGAGGATCCATTTGTGCGATATTTTTATCCTTCCATTGCATGCTGCAATTTTCGACTAGCCAAAACAAGCTAAGAAGGGGGAAGTAGTCCAATCGCAGATGCCAGCACTTGCCTCCTTATCTAGTTATCGACTTTCACTGTGCTGGCTCAGACCCACTGAAACATTCTCCACTCGTGTGTGCGTCTGGATGGATTAACAGCACATGGATTAACATGAATGACAAGGCATACAAGTGCGTATCATGTGATGACATCAATAACATCACATGCCTGCCATGACATGTAAGTCATGACAAATGGTATGAATGACATGACGTCACGGCCATTTTAGAACAATAAATATGTATATCTGAATATGAATGACATGAATACTATGTACCGCATGACATGACATTAATGAGACATGCGTGAACATGTCAATCCACGTCAGGTCATGCACGCATGTCTGGCCACACATATTCTGATACGCATCTAGTTGAAGAAATGACCACGATACCATGCCTCATGTCATTTATGTCATGCCATGCGTGTCAAATGATCAGACTAAATGACTGAATGACATCAGATGCATTTCTTCAGCAAGATATATTCTGGATATGCTTATCACGAAATGCATGTGACGTAATTACATGTCATGCCATGTATGTAACAAAATAATTGGCACGACTGCCATGGTCTGTATATCAAGCCATGACGTGCATGACAAGAAAGATAAATTCATGACATGCATGGCATGGCATTATCATGACAAGAACCATGCTGACTCTGTGAACCAAGTTGTGCCGATAACTATACTGAAACCTCATTAGTACGAATGCCACATTTACGAGCTTTTCAGATTAAGAAACTTTTTGGAAATCCTCTGCTGACTTCTTATAGTTTCAATGTAAAAATATTGCTATGGTAATATTCCTCTAGAGCAGCGTCAATGAAGCAGATGCTTTTGATCTGGCATGTGCATTTGACCATACGGTTCAATGTTTGCTCTCCTTGTAAATGCTATATTGTAAATACCGAATTTATTCTAATCTAAGCCGACAGTTTTTTTTTTCAAATAATCATCATATACCAAACTCTAGGGTCATTTAGATTCGAGATTTTAAAGAAAACACACCAATCTTTATTTGAAATTGATAAATATGGTGCATAGCTAGTGCCCTCGAGAAAAGTCAGTATCGCAGCCGCTACTAGCTGCACCAGTGGCTAACTGAAGCACACGAGCGACGTCGCCATTTTGACCTATGTCATATTGGAGCTGGTTCTCTATTCTATGGTATTGGCATATGGTGTGGCGCTATTGTAACAGAACTAAACAGGCGATGCCACTATAGTGTCGCTTTCAAACAAAAAGTTTGAAACAAACAAACAAAAAGCCACCGAGGTATCGTCAAACGTTCAAGCCAGGCGGTGACTTCAGCATTGATGAGAAAAACGTTCGTCGTTGGAGGGGGCAATAGGAGATGCTTTTTGCACGCGCCGCAACGAGGATGGTACTTCCTGTTTGAAGATAGTCTACTGAAGATGACAGCGATAAAAGACAGACGAGGCTAGCAGTGATGATGACTTCGATTATTACATAAATGTCGTTTTTGCATTTTTGTTCAGCTTACATTTGAGGTAAGGTATTTTAATTTTTTTTTCTTCTTCTGGCTTCAGACTTTTGGGGGTCTGCTTAGAATCCGGGCCAACCTAGATTTGAGTAAATATGGACTGTTTCCCTCTTGTGTCTGCCTCCATGTTGTGGTGTGGTATTTAACGGTGCAAGGGCCCGCTATGGCCAAAGAACACCATGACATATGGTAATAGTCTGTTTTCTATATGAAATAATCAAATGAGTTGCAAATGAAAGCTGTAATGTGGCTGCAAAGAGACCTAAAAACGGGTCGCTGTGAAATGCGCAAAATATATAAGCTTCAAAGTAATGTCAATGAGTGACGATGTGAGCTATGAGCATAAACGTTTTGCTACCAGGAAGTGATGTAATAAAATGCAGACAAGCAGACTACTGCCTCCACAGGGCTCTTGCTGTAAAGCAAGAGCTGAGATGCACGTGCTGTAAAAACTCGTGCCAGTGCAGCTACAGCCTCAAAGGCGAGGCTGTGCTACACACGACCCGGCCAAATGGTTTCTAACATATTAACTTCACCTAAAAAGGTAAAACCTGTTTCCAGGTTAGAAAGTCGTTCATTACTAAGAAAGTGCTGGGTGAAGTGGAATGTGCTGATGATACTCAGAATGAAAGCTCCGTTTCTATTTCCCTGCACTGGACACTACACCTTCGACACTTCCAGTCAGTAGGTAAGAGTGGTGCCGAAGGTATTCTTAATCGACAAAGGAGCACTTCCTTGTGTTGTTTTCTCCAATATCCAGTGCCCTAATTTGGGTTTGATCAAGGGCAGTTTATTGGATACCTGGGAATCCCACTGTTTCCGCAAGTGTGCCAGTCCTTCTTCAGCTGGTGACACAAGTATGGTTTGAGGTCCGTGGCTGGAATGGGTATGTTTGTGTCAGTGTCACTAAAAGCTACTGAGCTAGTATTCTTGTCAGCAGCGTCATTGCCCTTTATGCCACCGTGGCCATGCACCCAGCAAAGGATGATGACTTATTTATCCATATAAGCAGAGCAGTAGCAATGCCAATAGTTAGTTAAATACAGTTTTCAGGTTTTCATAAACTCACTACGGCTTGGACTATGCTCAACGAGTCCATGAACACAACAGCCTTAGTGAGATTTGTTTGCTTCATGTGTTTAACTGCAGAAAGAATCACATATACTTCAGCCGTTAAAATACTTGTATATGGATTTAATGTACCAATTATTAAAAACAAGTCCTAGAGCTGCAAAAGCAACACCAGCAGGAAACTTTGAAGCATCTGTATAAAATTCAGCACAGGAATACTTCTCAAGTTCAAGAAAATGCGAATGCATGTGTGCCTCAGGTGCTCGTTTTGATATTTCGACAAATAGATGTCACATTGGATGGTCTGCCACTCCCAAGGCGGTAGAAGCCGAGTAGGAGCCAATAGGACATTCTCTAAAAGAGGGACGTCCGTTTTTTTCTGACAGTGCTTCCAACCGGAATAACAGAGGAGGCTTAGTGGCGAGGCAGTTATGGAACAGCCTGGCCGTGGACAAGTCGTGAATAATTGAATGGTATGGATGAACTACAGCTGATTTTACCTTCAGGGCATACGAAAAGCTTAAATATGTCCTACAGAAGTATAGAGACCATTCCTTAGATTTGTCGTACAGGATTTGTCGTCCAGAAAGCACCTGTAGCAAGGTGGATGCCTAAGTAGTGGATAGGATCTAGCATTTTCAGAGCACTAGGCCTAGTAGTGTTATAGACTATCGCTCCATAGTCAAGGCGTGACCACATTAGACTTTTTTGCAAGCTTATAAGGCATCTCCTGTCAGTTTCCTAGGTAGTGCGTGACAAGAGCTTCAGTAGGTTCTGTGGGGTTCTCCTCCCATGCTCTTGGGACAAAGGAACGACAACACAGTAGTGCAAACAATCAAGGGCATTTATTGCACCTTTCATAGATCAATGCCTGCTAGCCGAGTTGCTATCCACAAAACATGCCGATGGGCGCGCGACAAATCTAGAAGTCCGACTCACCGCGACCGGAAGCGAGCGAATATGTTCGCCTCATGCTGGATCCCAACGCCTGGTTGTTCGCGTGTATAGTCACGCGAATCGTGGCGCGTTCGAAGGCGGCCACGCGAAACGGTCTCGCCGAAGCATCGGTCGGCGCGTCCGTCCCGCTTGCTTCCCGAACCCAAAAAAGCAAGCGCCATCCTTTCGGCGCCCAGGTAACCTCGCCTGTCGGCGGCGTTAGCAGCGCAACACTCGCGCCATCTCTCGCACTGCGCTTCAACCACATCGACCGCCGCGGGCGTTACGCAGGCTACGCGGCGAAGCGGGAATACAGGAAACGTGCTATGCGGGAAAAACATCAGGGGACGCGCGAGAGGCGCGCATCCCCAAAACCTTAAATCACTTCTTATTCCGGCGAAACATGTGACACGGTCTAACGTCAACCCGAGCTTCGCGAACAAGATAGTACATGCAACAGCGGTCGCGCCGAAGAAATGTCTACACGCTGTCCATAATATGCGAGCCGACTGTCCTTGGGTACACCGCTGGCGTCCGCCGGTCACAGCAGCAGCTCAGTAGACTCGACGGCACGATTCCAGGTCAGGTCTCCGGAGACGACGACGCAGTAGTCGGTCCGAGCAAGCGTCGCTCGCGCCGACGCGCCCTGCTGGCAGAGCCGCCGTAGCTGTCGGTGACCGCCGGCTCTTTTGTCCGCCGCCGAGGGTTGTGAGCTGGATACAGGAGGCCGCCGAAGTCGCTGCGCCGAACTGGCCACAGCATCACCATCGCCCGGGGTGGCTCGATCGTAGTCCGGAACAGTAGCGCAGACGATGTGCAGGTGACAGCAAGCCAGGGGTGACTCCAATCACGCTGCGTACACTCAAAACACTCGGCAAACACTTAAGTAGTGCAAGGGAGAGGAATTCTGCATGCGCATCGCCCACGTGGTCGATGTTCAACTCGGCTAGCAAAAGATCGGGCAGTTACTCAGATGCTAAGTTCACGTGAACGAAGCTCGCTTCCTTGAGTCGAACGAGTAATTTCAATTCGTGCGAGGCGAAATAGAATGAGGGAAGCAACTTTCAACACCTCAACGCCACGGTCCACCATGTTGTGTCCCTCCACGTGCGACAGGCAGCTTCGCAAACCCTTATGCCCCAACCACTGGCACGCGCCGAAAGCTTTGGCGCGCGCTGGCAAGCGAACGCGTCGCTTCGGCTGGAGGGAAAGGGCGCGCAACCACTGGAGAAGCGCGCCGAAGTATGGTCGAAGCTCGCTCCTCGGCTGCGGCGCACTGTTGCTGGACTATTCCGTCTTCATCCGTCAAAGTTCGGCCTAAAACAGCCTGCTGTAAACTAAGCTTGAAACAATAAGTTAGTGATCTGTATGTGCTTTTAGATATAAAAAAACACGTTTGAATAATGAATATACACCTGCCGCAGGTTTGTTTTTATTTTTGAAGTAACAACAGTGTACAAAATATCGACATCAGCGCACGCGCGTCGTCTGCCTGCAAGATCGCTTTGCAAACACCTGCACGACGATGCCATATATCAAAGACTGTTGTACCATTTCATTTTTTGGTAGCTTATTGCACAGCCAACTATGTAAGAATTAGGCGTGCAATGTATAACTGAAAAAAATCTGTGTTGGAAATATTGCCACGTAGTAGTGACGGTAAATAAATAGTGCCAGATCAATCGCAACGATAGCGGCGAGCAATGTCGGCAATCGTAGAAAATCTCATCTGCGGGTCAAGCGCGTCGGTTTGCATACGTCAGTCCTCGAAAGTTACAGCCTATTCGCTGGTGCCCGCGCGCCTTCCAGAAACTACAACACAATTCCTGTCGCGTATGCAATCAGTTTAGCAATGTTCGCCGACAACAGACAGAACCATCGATAGCATTCGCGAAACTTGCGATACGTTCAGGCGCATCCTGCACCGAGCGATAACGTTTAACATTTTTTAGCCGGTGAAATACGGTAACCGGATACAGATAAAGCATCCGTGTCAATATAATTATGCTTGTTGGTGCATAAGAGAAACGTGACAAAGTGTGTTCTGAGAAAATCAGCAAAGCGGAATTGAAACACCTGTAGCACTCACAAAAAAAGAAGAAAAACTAGAATAGCTAAAATGTATGTAATTCGTATCTTGTCTCCCCCAAATTCTTGATTCTGCCAAATCTAGCCCATGGAGCACCTTTTGATGCATCAACACCGCATCCGGAGGCCTTCACGTTGAGTGTATTGCTAAAAAACATTTTCACAGTGCAAGGGCCATGTTATATTGTAACTGGTTTCCACATATCAAGTTTGCCTTTCTTTACATTAATGAAATGACATACCGTCAGATAATACAAGCTTGAGAATTAGAGGGTTTTAATAGGAGTCTTTCGTTGCCCTTTGCCAAGTCATACTATTGAAGCGCTTATTCGAATGTATGGGAGCAGCTCATTTGCATAGTATCAGAAATATATAAACAGGTTATTTTCGCAATTTACACACTTCGTCACCACAAAAAGAAAAAATGCAGTTTAATGTTTTCAGCCTGCCATGATGCTTTGACTGAGAAAGATATATTCAATTTGTTCTGCAAGGCACGCAATAATTGCTGTGGCATATTATTTTATTGCACAACACTACATAGAGTAGCCAGCCATTATTAAAACTCAGAAGAAATTAATAGCACAATGCATATGATCAGGCACATAGCATATTATTACACTTTCTTAATTCATGCCAGAACGACGACCACAGGCGTCCTTCTCCAACAAGGTCAGCATCCATCGTGACTCCTTACCATCGGGCTTCACGCCCTCAGCATGTTCAACCTCAGCTTTGTGATGTTTAAAACAACCTCAAGTGCGTCTTACGGTTCCAGGGATAAGAAAGAAGACCGTCCTGCCTACCTTGGCCTTGAAGCAAGCAGCTCTGGATTGTTTGCACACTTTGTACTTTGATCGAGTCCACATATATATGGATGGTTCTTCTACTCAGACCAGCTCCACCAGCGCAGTGGTTATACCATGACGATCACTAAGCATCCAATACAAGATTTCTTACTTGACAACATCGACCGGTTCGGAGCTTGTGAGAACGAGGAACAAGTATGCTTCCATACGTCTTAACCCTTTCAGACACCACTTTATCCCGTTGATTGATAAGTTGCTTTCACCACATCTCTTGCATCCTCAGAATCGTAGAAAGTGTACAGCTGCAGCAAATGTTAAGAATTTTCAATTGTTTAGCAAGTTTTGTCAAGTTTACAAAATTTTGACTCCATGCGAAAACTCACTAGAGGAACACGAAATATGAAAACATGTACTATTTCGTGTTTTGAAAAGCACTTATCCAGCCACTTGACAATTATGCCTGGTGCACGACATTGTAAAAAACAATGAAAGAAGTGAACCCGCTACATACAACATGCTGACACAGAGTAACAACACCCAGCCGTCTACCTTCCCACCCATTTTGTTAAAACATTCTGCACATTATTCAAAATTGCAGTACAGTTCCAATAATAAGTGTTTCAAATGTATGAAACACATTTTAAATACCATTACTTTCATCAGTGCTTTTGCTATTGATGCACACTCCTGCTGTGCTCAATTGTGTAGACGATGTCTCAAAGGGTTAAGCTCTGTGGAGGAAATACCATCAACACCACAAGAAAAAGAAAGTTTAAGGCCAAGTTTAAGGCACTTCATATACTTGGAAACGAGGTTTTCATTGACTGTTAGCATACACTGCGCCAGACTGAGAAGGAAGGTTACTTGAAGCATATTTCACACCATATAGCAAACAGAAATGTTCTGCAAAGGCATCAGCAGTGTTCGAGACAACACCACTATTTTCATGAAGAAGACGTACATCTTTGGCACTCCTTTTAGAAGAGAGAGCCCACAAAGCTCCAGAAATATTTTGAATTGTGTGTCACGCTGGCTTCAACACAATCAATGTGGTCAAAGTGAAGAAGGCTGATGCCTGTATGTTAGAGCATCTGATAACCAGCCATCTAGAGCAGGAATTTGCAGGATGCAGAAGACACTTCCTTCCCCTCCACGTGCACACACACTTGCTCAATAACACAGCACGGCACACACGCACACATTCGACAGGTGCACAACACACAGGAGTGCCAATGAAGTCTGGTTCCAAGGAAGGAGAATCCAAATCGCCAGGGGGTGGAGAGAAAGCTCTGCATGCCAGATATAATCATGGAGTCGTGGTGTCGGGCCATAGAGGCGTGATGAGGCCTCAAGCTGTGCTGACCACTTGTTCAGAGGAACTGAAGAAAGATTAGTGCTGTCCAGAGAGACGTCAAACACCCTGCAGTATAGACTAGTGCAATGTTGCGTTGGTATTGCAGGGTGTGCTACTTGAGGGGTTTGAGGCAATCCTCGAAGGCTGGCATGAGCTTGTAACAACCGAAAAGACGGGAGTAAAGGGTGCCTATTGTCCGGCACTGAACAAGCTTAAGTTAGTTAGCGTCGCAAGTTTGGTATGGGAACTATACTGATGAGCAGCACTCAAGTCGTGACAGAATGATAGAAGTGTAGAGTGCTTGGAAAACCTTAGGTCATCAGGGAAGGGAGACACGGGACACAAACCCAAGAAAGGGCCGGTGCTTACATACAGTGCTGGTGACATATGCGGAAAAGTTGAGAGAACAGCTAAATGCTACACCCAGAATGGGAAGGGCCCGAACAGTCTTTATAGAAGTGCCTCCAAGGAAGAACGTTGGACGTGCAGCAGTTTCGTTGTGGCTGATACGCATGGCAGCACTTTTTACGGTGCTACTACAAAGTTTGATATTGTAGGCCCAGTCGTTCACCTTTACGGGATGTATTTATTGTAAGCACATATGCTGTGCATCGGCATATTGTTGTTGTGGAAGCGTTAACTTGTTAATCAAACACATTCTGTGCAGATGCATTAGTAACTTGGTTTTGAGTAGATCTTTGTCCTGACTACAATCTATAGTATCGCAGCAAGAAACATTTTAGCAGAGGCTGCAGGGATTCCAGTAGTTTAAGCATACTGACTGCACAAAACACTGATGACACCTTTTCACCTTCCCCACAATGCACTCACACCATCTACACTTTCCATAAGCAAAAAGTGAGATAAAAAATCAATTACAGTTTCATTGACTCAGTACTTGCTGCTTCTGAAGCGGGCATCGAAGCAATCGTGATATACGCTGCTACATGCATAGGTCTTGCATGATGCAGGTCCTGCTATGAACTGCACACAGGGCACATGTTGCAAACAGATAATTTCTTTTTGCAGTGCTCAACTATAACGACACACTGACTCAAACATGACTGTGCTGTCACGTATGCTTCAATGCGTCAGTGTTCTTGATTGCTACACGAGCGATTTATGCCCAACTAGCCCAAAAGACGGACGCACTAGAAAGAAGTTAGTGAATGAGTACAGTGAACTTGTACTGAACTGGATTCACATGCCGAATAGAAGAGCGCAGTGTCAGCTGAAACAGGCGGCACGGCTGATTATGTAAGTACTTCCAATAGTTCGGCAGAAGTTATCTTTACCACTGGAAACAGCGCAGAGCTTGCCCGTTAAACTTGAGTCAACCGACACCACACGAAACACGGTGCGGTTGACCAACCCAACTTCCACACTGTTCATTCACCACATCACAGGTCACACGAAGTCAAGAGTGCCATATTTTAAATCACTGCAGCACCAAACGGACCTGAAAATTCATTTCCTTTGACAGAGTTTCTCAGGTGAGTTCGTTCACTCGCCAGTTAGAAACTCGATGGACGCGCTAGGCCTACGCGTAACGTAAACAACATCGGCGATAGGCGAGTGTTGATTATCCAGACTTCGGAGCTCGTAGACGTGTTTCCATTCGTTTTGAGCACAACAAAATGCACATACAACAAGCACAGACGTTGCGGCAATTGTGATTCGGTTGGCTGTTTTAGCAGACGATCGTACCAAGCCCGGCGGAACCCAGTGGGCAGGATGGATTAGTCGGCGTCGTTCGAAGTCGCTTCGGATCCACGTCGCACTGCCACAACCCACGGTCGTCGGTCGGTCGTGTCGTTGTCGGCCTACTATTACAACACTGTTTTTCAGGAACACTGTCGCACGCGTAGTACGCCCAAGGAACTCGGATGATCGTTGGTGCCGTCGCCTTCGTACGGGCAGGTACGGGCGGCCAAGTTAGGCATGTTAGGTCTCCGCAGCCTCCGATTGGTTGACGCCTGCAACTCGTCGCAGCCTCTCATTGGTGCACGCCGGCGCAGCTTCACCGCGCGTCGGCAAACTTCAAGCATCGGCAGAAGACATAATCGCTGCGCGACGTTCCGCTTCAGCGAGTTTGCGACCGAAGCGTTGACGCATTTGACCCTTCGGCGCGCGCCGAAGCTTTCCAGCACGTGCCAGTGGTTGGGGCATTAGGCCTAAAGCGTCGCTACCCTGACAACAACCGGCATCCAGAAACAACACCCAAAATGAGCGCAAAACAGGCAGCCACGAGGAGACGTCAGCTCTGTGAGGTGGTCCTACTCCGCTCGGTGCACACAGCATCAGAGTTGACGGCGCCCACCGTCACAGACGGTGTCGGGGCGCCCGGTGCCAGGCCGCAATACCAGTCAGCCCGTAGTGGCACCCGCGGCCCGCGGCCACCCGGCTCCCAGAGCCGCGATTTCATCAGAGTCAAAGAGGTAGAAGAAGCTATTTACATAAGAAATTCGGACCACCCACGAGGCTTCCGTACTCACTCGCTTCAGGCTTGGCAATGCTCCGCGGGCGCTGAGCATCGCTCTCCCAGGATGCAGACCACGTGGCTCTCGTACCGTACCGACGAATGCCATTAAAAAAAAGACACTTGCAAAAAGGCTTAGCATGCTGACATATTCAAACACACTACAGCCACCGTCACCTCGCTCAAGAAAGCACGCCGCCAACGCTAGCGATCAAAATTCACGCTAGGCCTACGCTTCGGTTCAAACAAAGGTCTCGAACGAAGCAAAACTGTTAAAACTATCGTCCGATGCCCCAAGAGCCCCACGTTGGGCGCCAGATGTGGGGTTCTCCTCCGGTACTCTTGGAACAAAGGAACGACAACACAATAGTGCAAACAATCACAAGGGCATTTATTGCACCTTTCTTAGGTCAATGCCTGCTAGCCGAGTTGCTATCCACAAAACATGCCGATGGGCGCGCGACAAATCTAGAAGTCCGACCGGAAGCGAGCGAATATGTTCGCCCCATGCTGGATCCCAACGCCTGGTCGTTCGCGTGTATAGTCACGCGAATCGTGGCGCGTTCGAAGGCGGCCACGCGAGACGGTCTCGCCGAAGCATCGGTCGGCGCGCGGCACGGCACGTCCGTCCCGCTTGCTTCTCGAACCCAAAAAGCAAGCGCCTTCCTTTCGGCGCCCAGGTAACCTCGCCTGTCGGCGGCGTTAGCAGCGCAACACTCGCGCCATCTCTCGCACTGCGCTTCAACCACATCGACCACCGCGGGCGTCACGCAGGCCACGCGGCGAAGCGGGAGTACAGGATGCGTGCTATGCGGGAAAAACATCAGGGGACGCGCGAGAGTCGCGCATCCCCACAGTTCATAGTATTTAGGCATTTCGCTTTAAGATACTTTAGGTGCGGGACAAAAGTTAACTTGCAGTCTAAGATGATACCTAAACATTTATGTTCACAGCTTACAGATACAGTCGCCAACCGATAATTCGGACATGCTCGGTAATGTGTAAAGAAAACCAATATTTTGTACAGCCGTTAGCTCTGCATTCATTTATCCAGACTCCATCCGTGGCTGTAGCATACACCAACTCTTCCACCATTATCTTCTCTGGCAACATCGACGAGACACCAAGTATAGATTCACAGATAACACGCTAATCTCTGAGGCTTTGCATTGGGTGCCACTTTATGCCTCTGAGATTTAGCTGCAAATGCCGATCTTGGAGGCTTTGCCTGAATTGTGAGGTCGCATCAACATCGCGATCATCACATCCTTTTCCAGCACCCCCGCGCATGACCCGCTATCGCCGTTCTGTTTTTTTAGTATGCATTGTGGACAGCGTTCTGCCATGCTGTGCCTGCTTGTTTAGTTTGCTTTCCAGACAGCGCTGTGCTGGCTTCAAGGATTCCTTCTCGTGAAGTTATGATAGGCCACATCAAATGGCACCAACGGCGCCCTTACAGTTCAAATGAGCCCGACTCAGCAACTGAAAAGGCTGAACTGCCGCCTACCACAACAAGCTCAAATGCAGACATCTTTGACAACCTACAAGGCTGCGGTGAGCCGATTCCTGCCATTGTTAGATTTTTTAAGACTTTGCAGACATTGACAGCGCGGTTTCGTCGTGTGCCGAACTGCATGAAGACAAAACTGAGCAAGTTCTCCCACCGTCAAACAGCGACTGACTCTGATGTGTTGTGTGCTCCGGAGCCTTCCACAGATGGATCTGACTCGAGCCTTTGTAGTCCTTGCATCGGCGTACAGCAAAGTTCAAAACTGGCGGAAATACAGGCGAACTTGGTTGTACCTAAGTGGAAGTGCATGCAGCAATGCATCGATCATTTGTTCCTTGCACAGGGGTCTTAAGACATAAATACAATGATTTTTTAACACATTGAATTTTTTCACACATTTGATCATTCGGAATTACCGTATTTATTCCAATCTAGGCCAATTTATTTATTTATTTTATTTCATAATACCCCTAAAGGCCTCCGAAGGGCTATTACATAGGGGGTACAGATACATGAAAAAAAAATGTGAGCTTTGCGCGTTACGGAAAAAAAAACAACTGAAGTACACAAAAGTTATACAAAATTTTTACAAAAGAAAACACAAAAGTTATACAAAAGTACGATATTTAGCAAAATACACAAGTAAAACAATATACGAAATACATTAGGCAAGTGAAACTCAGAAAATACAAAACTGTCTGAGAAAATAAATTAAGGGAATTAAATAGGTACAATGTAAAATAGGTAAAACAGGGTGTTGCTCGAAACGGCGTCACTTGTCGAGTTAACAAATTAATGAGACATGAATTGACTTGTACAATGTGCACGCAGAATGGTAAGAAATGATCAAAACAATATATACACTGAACAACGTATGAAGAAATGGTACATGATGGATATTTACACGTAACTATTGCGTAAAAGTTGCTGAAAGGTTGCGAAATCGGTTTGAGTAGCAATGTGTGATGGTAGGTTATTCCATGCAACAATTGTTCGGGGAACAAAGGAGTTAGCATAGTTAGCTGAGCGACAATTGATGCGTTTTATCTTGAAGATGTGGTCTATGCGTGGAAAGAAGGCTGTCGCTGGTTCGAAGATACGGTGAAGGTGCGGATGATGATAAAGTTTGTGCAGCAGTAAGAGGCGGGCAATTCTGCGGCGCTGAGATAAGTCGTCAAGCTGAGCGCGAGCTTTTAATGCTGAAATGCTAGTATAGGGTGAATAATCAGAAAAAATGAAACGGACCGCGCGGTTTTGCAGTGATTCGATTTCTTGGGTGATATATGTTTGAAAAGGATCCCAGATGGCTGATGCATACTCGATTTTGGGGCGTATTAATGTGATGTATGCTAGTCTGCGTAGTTTAGCTGGAGCATGCTTAAGGTTGCGTTTGAGGAGGCCTAAAGAGCGGTTAGCTGATGCCAACGTCAGGCGGATGTGATGATGCCTCGTTAGATCAGATCGTAAGTGAACAGCAAGGTACTTATATGAAGTTGTAAGTTCAATTATGTTGTTAGATATTACATACGATGTTGGAATACGGTGGTTGCGCCTAGTAAACGATAATAACTTCGTTTTAGCTGTATTAAGAGTCATCAACCATGTTGAACACCATGTGTTAATTGCGTTAAGATCGGTTTGAAGAATATCTGTGTCATTGTCGCATGAAATTAATCGATATATTACGCAGTCATCGGCAAAAAGTCTGATGTGGGAAGACACACAGTTAGGCAGGTCATTAATATAGATTAAAAAAAGTAAAGGGCCAAGAACGCTGCCCTGCGGAACACCGGAGGTTACTTTGGTATAAGAGGAATAACTGTTGTTAACAGACGTATATTGTACTCTGGATGAGAGGAAATCCTTAATCCATCCAATAACGGTTGGGTGTATGTTAAGGTTCATTAGCTTCAGTATTAGTCTATGGTGAGCAACGCGATCGAAAGCTTTAGAGAAATCCAGGAAGCTAGCATCAACTTGAAACACTAGGTCTAGGTATGAATAAACTCTAGGGTCGGCTTAGATTCGAGGATTTAAAAAAAATGCACCAGTTTTTCATTGAAACTGCTAAATATGGTGCATAGCTAGTGCCAACTAGAAAAGTCAGTATCGCAGCCGCTACTAGCCTTGCCAGTAGCCAACCTTACACAAGCGAGGTCGCCATTTTGACCTGCGTCGTGTCGGCCGTCGTGCCGTATCGGTGTGCGGCGTGGTGTTATCGCGATGGCACCAAGCAGGAGATGCCACTACAGTGCCGCTTTCAAGCGAAAAGTTGTGGTAGCCGCAGAGGCATCGTCGAACCTTCAAGCCGGGCGGGACTTCAACGTCGACAAGAAAAACGTCCGTCGTTGGAGGGGACAACGACGGCAGCTTTTTGCGTGCGCCGCAACGAGGATGGCATTCAGCGAACCAAAGAAAGGCAGTCACCACGAAGTGGAGACAGTTTTGGCCGACTTTGTTCGGACGAAGAGAGCAGCTGCCCTTCCAGTGACAACAGAAGTGCTCCAAGTGAAAGCTAGGGAACTTTCGAGGGAGCGAGGCCTAACGCTAAAGGGTTTCAAAGCCAGCCGGGACTGGCTTCACAAATTCATGAAACGCTTTGACTTCGGCCTCGAACATCGCACTTCAATCACCCAGCAGCTGCCAAGCGATTTCGAAGAACAGCTAATAGCTTTTCAGCGTACGTGCTGTGAAAGAGAGAAGCGGCAGGTTACAACCTCGGGCAAATCGGCAACGCCGACCAGACGGCTGTGTATTTTGATATGCCACTGGCGTACACCGTGAATGAAAAGGGTGCCAAGGAGGTGAACGTGCCCTCTGCGGCCTACAAGAAGCAGCGCATGACTGTGATGCCGTGCTGCACAGCTGATGGGCATGAACTCCCTCCTTATATGATATTTAAAAGGAAGACACTGCCTGTTCGAGAAACTTTCCCAAGAAATGTCATTGTGCGGGCAAATGAGAAAGAGTGGATGATGGGTGCGATGGAGAAAGAGTAGGTTAAAATTGTGTGGCGACGCCGTCCAAGAACCCTTTTGACAAAGAACTCGCTCCTTGTCGTCGACTCTTACCGTGGGCACTTGACCGACAACGTGAAGGCTGTGCACGCCCAAGCGAACACGGACTTCACTGTCATACTGGGCGGTACGATGGGCCAGTTGCAGCCACTTGATGTCTGCATCGACAAACCTTTCAAGGATCGTCTGCAGAAATATTACACGGACTGGTTGACTGATGAAGACCACATACTAACGGCAACGGGCCGCATCAAATGTGCATCGCTATCGCAGCTGGCGGGCTGGGTAGCTGCAGCGTGGGACGACATCCCAGGTAGTTTGATCATGCGCGCCTTTAAAAAGTGCAGCTTATCTAATGCGCTTGACAGTACCAAAGATAGTGCACTGTTTGAAGCTGACAGTGACAAGGAACACAGCGACGACGACGTTAAATGAGCTCTGCACGTTCAGTTTCAATAAATGCTGTTTTCATTTTGTGAACGCTGTCCTCGCTTTTTTTGTTCGGCCTACATTTGAGGTAATATATTTTTTTTTTGTTGCTTTCGGACTTTAGGGGGTCGGCTTAGAATCGGGGTCGACCTAGATACGAGTAAATACGGTATTTATGTTCCCCATGGAGTCCAAATTATCGGTCTTCGACTGTAGTCGTTCTCCATTGAGATCTATTACGAGCCCGGCTGTATACCTCTCTTGTTAGAGAACATGACACACATACTTTTTCGAGGGTTTAGGTTAAAACAGTTCTCGTCTGCCCACATAGACAATTTATTTAAGGGGGGGACACGGGTCTTAAAAACCGAAAATCTAAAAAAATTTACTTTTGGGAACTACTTTCGGCATTTGTAATGCCAAATCTACACCATATCAAAACGATTTGCCCAAAAACGCACCCTAACTGACAGAGGAGGAGGAAATAACTTTATTGAGTCCTGAGGGACCCCTCCCCACCCACTCTTGGTTTAGTGGTCGGCAGGGGTTGTGGGCCGACCACTAAACCAACTGTAAGAAAAAAAATTATTTTGTCAGCGCGGACGGTGAGAAATGACCCATAAATCGTGCAGAAACACCGGAGTTCACGAAGTTATTTCTTGTGATTCCCGTGACCGAGCGCTGCTATATCAGTATCGTTTTAAAGTTCAAAGTTCCGTCTTTCAGTTCCCTGCATGCTCACCGACGATGCCCGCATAGAAAAAGCACAAACATAAAACCATCAGGGGCCAGACTGACGAAGCTCGCGATGCACATGGCCCTCCTATTGGCTCAGTGCGCCAGTGCACCGAAAGGTGCCTTCTGATTGGCTGTTGCTATGGCAACTAGGCCTAGCTCGTGTGCTAGGCCTGGCAGTGGGTCGCTTCGAAAACCCCTGATACATTGTTTCTTTGTTCATCGTATTGTGAACGCAACCGACAAATCGACCCTCTCTAGACAAAGAAAAAGTTTGAAACGAAACACGCCTGCACGAAAAGCGAAGTGCAAGCAGTCTTCTTCCTGCGGCAAGAAAGAGGAGGCAGTTATCCCAAGGTTTAGACGAGCCAACAAGATACTGTATCAGCAATAACGCAGCAGCGAAGCTAACCATTGCCCTTTATCCCCGCAGAGACTGCATACAATGTGCCGATGCCTATTCCCATGCCTCTAAGCGAGTTGGTGCATTCCAGATTCTGTTACCAGCCTATACGTGCGCCTAATGTCTACATGAGCGGGATACTTTTGCATTTGTAATTATTTTGTTCTTATTTCCCAGTTTTGAAGCTTGAAAGTTATATTTTCCCAGTATTTCTCAAGTATAGCTTCTTTAATGTCTAAAATTTTGGGATCACCATTGTGTCCCTTCTACTCCTTGAATTCTCGTCATTATTTTTTGTCCCTGAATGCAGGCGAGCCGGAGAGTGCACAGAAACTAGACATAGTGTCTGAGGACACTTAAATATTTTGAAATGCTGTAGAAATCACCAACTAAGATTCACCTTCATAAGCTGAAACTTTAGAATTTCATAACTTTGGCTAAAGCACAGATACAAACATCCAAATGACAACTTGCAGTATCTAAACACCCAGGAACATACCTGCTTCATTTTAGCAATGTTGTTGCAGTACATTTTTTGCAAATCACATCCCAAGTTTTTAACACAAGAAGAACTGTAACTAGTTCTTTTATTTTCCTCAGAAAAAATGTAATTGCATATTTTTAAGGAGCACACAACATTGCATGTGTGCTGAAAGTTTCATGTGTTTAGAGCGAGTATCAAAAATAGTTGTTCTGAATGCCATATCCCCTCACATTTATTGCTGTTTGTTTTGAGAAAAGTATAAAAAACATATACTTTGGGCTCCATGTAATATTCAGGCCTTGATATCTCAACACCAAGAACCAATAGAACTCTGTATGCAGTACAACAAGCAATTTTTTTTTTCGCTTTGGAATTTAATTCTGCTACAACTTCTGCCACATGGTTGCCATATATTGTGGGCTTGTGGTGAACGGGCTGTAAAACATCTATTACGGGTCACACAAAAAAATGTCCTTGCTATCTTTCATTCCTTAGTCTTTATGCTATCTAAACATGCCTTACAGATAATTTTTTATTGTGCCATTTATTTTCCATCGTGGCCTTAAACAATGAAAGTCATAGAAGCTAATTGTCATATCATATCACAGAAACTAATTGACCGACAACAAAACTAATTACATATTTGAAATCAGCCAAGAACTTTAATAACATTCGCAAGTTTCATTATTATTGATGAAAAAGAGGATGAACATTACTTCAATAAGGACCCGGGTCCTTGGCACCGAAAATTGGCCCAAGATTCGAATTTTCAATTTTTAATTTTCATGTTCCTGACGCGTTTCAGCCCCTGCCTCCGAAATTTGGTTAAAAAATACCGCGCAGTTCCTCCGTTATCGTGACCTAAACACAAGAATCCGCAAGTGCTGCCCTTTGAATTAGGGACAAATGGCGCCCGATTTTCGTCGAGCATAACTCGATAATTACGCACTCTGCCAGAGCCATTTAGGTATCATTCGAAAGCTCGTGTTTCTGGCTTTATTCGTCGGTCAACAACATTGCCGGCGCTGCGGTCACGAAAAAAAAAAAAAAAGCAAGAGCAGAGGAATGCGCCGTGCATGCCAATATTGGCCCCTCTAAGCATATGACCAAGATGGCCAGTGATTATTGGCTCCAAGGGCCACAAGGGCTCAAACGACGAAAACAGCCGCCATTTTGTCTTAGTCGCGCGACTGCAAAGCTGGATATGCTGGTGGTCCGACAAAGTTTCGTTCCGTGAGTTGTTATGGGCGGAAACTTGCAAGATGTAATAAACTTCCGAAAGCGATTCCGCCATCGCAGTCTGCACAGGATACCCGGCAGCTCACCGCTGAAGTCGTACTGCCGCCGAACGTCGACGCCTCAACTGCTCTGTCGGATCAGGCACATCCACATGTCGGTTACACTCGCATGAGAATTGAACACGGCTATCATAGCAAGCTACGCTAGCAAGCTACGCTCAACAAGATTGCATTAACGACGGCCGTGTAGCAACAGACTCGGCATTTTGTTCAAGATCCGACCGCCAAACAGTGCAACAGCCTTGGCCGTGAAGCCCGCTGCTCTGTACATTGTCAGACTTGCAACAGTGAACAATCTCGGCGTTTTCTCGGGCAATACTTGCGGTCGTTCTGCGTAGCTGGTGCAGAGCAATCAGGATTACAGCCTTGCTACTAAACTGACTCTGGTTCAAGAGATCTGCAGTGAAGTTGCATCGGGATGGAGCTCCCAGGGAATTGAGGGCCCAAAAACATGTAATCTTTTTGAGGTGTACGTGCTCGCAGTGCGCGCTATGTAGTTGACCTGGCAACGGCCAAACGGCCATGAATTATACTTACTGCTTAGTGATGGCTTTCGGTGCTGTTTTTTCAAACTGTCTTTCAATATATCAGCTGTGAAATGTTTTTGTTGGTTTCTCAAAACCACAATTTTCATGATGATGCCTTATTGGAGGTGCGTATATATCTCTACTTCTACTTGAGCTATCACTGCAATTCTTTTTTTTTTTTCAGAGAAAGGCAAAGCTGAGTAGGGTACAAATTTAAGAAAGAACATTGTTGCATTTATTAGAAAATTAAAAACAAATGTTTCTTAGCAGTTAGATGGATTTCCCTCAGTGAAGTTTGCAATGTTCTCATTTGATATAAAATTGGGTTAGGACACCATACCTCCTTATTTGCACTCTTTGTTAGTTCCACATTTTCATATGTCGATATTTATTATGCCAAGTACAGTTTGGTAGATAGCTCGCCTCCAAGCAAATTATACAAAGAAAACTGGATGCACATTTAAAACTAGTACACTGAAATACATAAACTAAGCAAGTTTCATCAAAATCGATAGAAAATTTAAAACAACGTTTTCAGGTGCAGGGTCCCCCCTCTACTCATTGTTAAAACCGATATATTGCCATATGTGGTACTGTTATAAGTAGACTGGACTGTATGCAGTTCAGCAAGCTTGTTAGTATGTTCAGACAATAATGGGCATGGTGCATTATTACATAACCCAACAGAGAGCTAGATGCTATTAGGTTGCAGCGTTACTTACACGCGCTGCTGCATGAATCAGGTCATCACGAGGTGGTTCCACATTGTAGCGCAGCTCTGTTCTGTCATGTGTAACGAACTCATCACACAGGTTTATCATCATTATCATCAGCCTACTATGTCCACTGCAGGATGAAGGCATCTCCAATAACCCCCGTCTTAAAATTATGGGGTTTTACGTGCCAAAACCACTTTCTGATTATGAGACATGCCGTAGTGGAGGACTCCGGAAATTTCATCCACCTGGGGTTCTTTAACGTGCACCTAAACTAAGTACACGGGTGTTTTTGCATTTCGCCCCCATCGAAATGCGGCCGCCGTGGCCGGGATACGATCCCGCGACCTCGTGCTCAGCAGCCTAACACCATAGCCACTGAGCAACCACGGCGGGTAATAACCCCCGTCTTGCGCCAGCCGATTCCAACTTGCAACTTTAAATTTTGTCCTTTCATCTCCCCACCTAGTTTTCTGTTGTCCTCAACTGCGCTTCCCTTTCCTTGGCACGCATTCTGTAACTCAAATGGTCTAAGGTTATCTATCCTATGCATTATATGTCCTGCCCAGCTGCATTTTTAGGTTCACTTTACATGGCTTCAAATACAATAATCAGTATAGAATCAAGCTGTTTTTAGCATACAGACAAATATGTCATAATTGGATTTGCGTACAAGCAGTGACCAGATCTGCAATACACCCCCCTGGCAAAAGAGATGCACCTTTTGAACTTGTGCCTGATGCTCCAGGTGCCAGTGGGCATCTTCTCGATTTCCATGTAGTCTCCGAACAAGAGCACGTGCAGGCATCCCAGAAGGCCAAACCAGTCAGTCTGCATGCAACACAGGCATCTGGGCTGTAGTGCATCAACAACTGGACAATTCTTTTAGCAATATCCCTTCAGAAGGTGCTGCACCAACTTTGTGCAAATGAAAAAGTGGTACGACAAAGATACTACCTTCACTCGAAACTGAAACAAACAAGTTATAGCAGTTCGTCACAAACAAAGCACTTCTTGTAAATGAGAGATACAGTCGAGCCCACTGGTAACTACAGTCGCTGACCGTTTATTCGGACCTCCCGAGGACTGTGGAAATGTCCGAATAAACAGGTGTCCGAAAAAGCAGATTAAGAAAAAAAGAAGAAAAAATATTCCATATTTCCACGCACTTATTCGGGCTTGGCAGTAGGCTTGAAGAAATCGTGAATGCGCCATTGCACGCTGTTCTGTTTACGTGCAATCAGATAAGCCTGAATCTCAGAGAGGGTCGAACGGTCACTATAGGCGGCTGAAAGCACAATCCCTGCTTGTACACGCTCCGCATGCGACAGCAGTGTAGCACATGGCGCATCAACTTCCGACTCAGAGTCATCATCCGGCGGCGCAGCAGAAACCTGACGAATGATCTCGCCATCGTCGAGTTCTGCGCATGTCAGTACAGCAGTGTCAGCACCTGTGGAACTGTCAAATGAGACAGTGTCCGGAATCGCAATGCAACCACTGCGCAGGTCTCAACAGAACATTTTCCACGTCAGTAGGGAGCACATCGGAAGGCGACAAATCCTAGGCCTCCCGGCACCCGCTTGCTGGCATTCCCCAGTGCAGTCTGTGCAGGCACTGTCGGCGCCATTAGACAGTTGACACGATGTTTTCGTATGCCGCGTTGGATCACCGCAACCTCGACACAGCACACAAAGCAAACACTACCTCGCTGTCACGCCGACACCAGTCGCACAAAGAGAAAACGTGGCCTACTGGCAGTGTCGTGCGTGAAGAAACAAATCAGCTGCTGGATTTTCTTGACATGGCTTACTAAGCTGGGACCGGAACTGCTGCAATCACTCTATCGGACCACGCACAAACGATGATGATGAGCAGGTATTTGCAGTAGTGCAACTTCGTGGGGCAGCAACGAGGCTCCATTCAAAACAAAAATGGTGTTTAGCAAGTCGAACCACGCACCGGTCAGAGTCGGTGCATGGTGCTCTCGATCGACTTGGCTCAAGGAGTGTCCGAAAAATCCGACAAGAGGTTTCAAGGTGTCCGAACTGTCGGCAGTTGTTATACATTATGGTCTATGGGGATAATGGCAGTGCCGTGAAGCAGACCGAATAATCGAACATGTCCGAATTTTCGGAGTCCGAAAAATCAGTCGGCAACTGTATACCGCTTTTAACAATTTATCGGTTATAACAATGAGAAGCTGCTGCACTGTTGACTTTTGTATGTTTTCCATGGTGAAACAGCCCCTTACTACAATGCCCAGACGCCGCATTATCGGTTATAACGATGAAGTCTGGCTGCTAGGTGTCCGAGCCGAAAGGTAGTAAAATGCGAAATCCTTCAAAAGAAAAAAAAAAGAAAACGAGAAATATGAGCCGCTGCATGATGAGCCACTGCTACAACAGCCGCCGCGTGCTCATTTTCCAGCTATCTCCACGCGGCTCTCTCCCGTTGCCCTTCCACCCCTCCGAACACGAATGGGCTGCGCTCATAGCTCTACACCGCCCTACCCTCTGAAACACAAATGGACCACGCCAACTGCACCGCAAGCAGATTGCGCTGAGTCATGCACCCGCACGAGAGGTTCAGTTGAGGGATCGCCAGCTGTTCATGTGCAGAGGCGAGTAAGAGCGGGCGTGAGAGAGAAAATCTCGGGGCTTTTGCTCCTTGAATATATGCCCTCTGACACGTGTGGGCAATGGTATAAGAACCCGTGCTTCTTTCAAAATAAACGTTGTTGAAAGTCCGCGCTTGTGGCGTCTTCTCGTCTCGTCTCTCGTCTACATTTTGTGCTGTTAACAGCAGGGTTGAATATATGACTCTGCCTAGGCACTACAGAGGAGGTTTCTTACTGCATGTTATATGCGTTCGTCCCCTAGACATGCCGGCAGTGCGGAGTGCGGTCGAGTTGTTTACGCTCCGCCGCTGGCTGCCCGCGTGGTGGGCCAGTGGGCACAAACGCCCCATTTGGTGATCGCTGTGTCTGATGGGGCAAGGTTCTGATTGGTGTTGTACAAGTCGCGGGTCTCTTTTTTCGTCGCCGTTAGATTGGATTTTTTTACAAGCACTGCTCCACGAGGGCACATGTAATCGGCAAACAGAGGGCTCAGGAGAGCGCCTGAGGTTGTAATAAAGCAGGCAGCACAGGATCTCCAGGGCACCCAAGGGGTAGCGGGGGTATCAAAGCTGGAAGTAGGACGGCCGTGGGTTGGGGCCGTGAAGGCCGAAGCATGCCAGGGGGTGTTCGCATAAAAATTGGGTGTATTGGTGATAGCGAACAGCCAATACACCCCCCTGGCATGCTTATACACCCTGGCACAAGGCAGACTGTCTCTCACCTGCCGCAGGTATGAGACAGTCTGTCCAACACAGCAGTCGCCAAATCGGACATCAGTGCCCGCTGCTTCACCTATTTTACCGCACCAACAGGCAGCGTCCAAGAGTAAACAAACTCGACCCCACTCCACAATGCCGGAACGCCTAGGCACTAACACCTACAACACGCGCTAAAGAAACCTTTTTCATAGTGCCTAGGCAGAATCAAGGAGCAAAACCCCCAGATTTTCTCTCAAGCATTTTTCTTTAGATCACTATCATCATCATCATCACCATGTTGCTCGCTGGCTCCTCATTCAGTGCAGTTCTGCGAACAGCTTAATCGCTCGCTTTCGTTTTGGTTGGTCATGTGGAAGTCATTCCTGGCCACGCGGCTTCTCAACTTTGCTTGAATCTCTGCCGAAAGGGAAGATGGCTGATTCGCCCGCTGATCATCGGCAATGCACACCGTTGCCGGTAAAAAGCACACAGCTATAGGTTTGGAAGCTAAGTGCTTCTAACCAATGAGACGATCGTCGCGAACATGCTTTCAACGGTTAACGATGGCGACGACGGCAGTGATGACGCGGCAGGGTAGGCTGCCTCAACGTTGTCCTCACAGGAGGCCCGACATGATTCAGCCCCCCGGGGCTTCGTTTTCGCGAGGAACCTTTCGCCACACTACGTGGAGTGCTTGGATGCCTTAGAGAAGGATGTCGGCAAGCTTTGCGTAAAGCATACATGGCTGACGGACGTAGGCTTCTCTCGTGCAAGCCAGTGAGAAGTACGTGCCAAGATGCTTTTGGCGATCTCTCTTCAGCGTTTCTTCTGAATTTCTCAAGCCGACAGGCTGCCGCGACAGCCTTCTCGCAATTTTTAAAAGGCCCCTTTTGGGGCCACAGAAGTTATCAATCGGCAGTGCTCGCATATTGCTTGCCACCCGCGGAACCTCTATGCAGTTGTTATACCAGTGCCATTCTTTAACCCTTTCGCTGTCACGGACGTACGGGTACGTCATCGCACTTCCCCCCCTACATGTCACTGACGTACCGGTACGTTCTCTATCGCGTGTTCAAAATTTCGCGCCTGAGCGCAAAGCTGGCGCTCCTGGATTGGCCATGCTATCTGTTGACTCCTTCTACAAGTTCGTATATTCGCCCCGACCTGTCCAAGTCTATGTATTGAAGAGTACGGTGGGACTGCCACTCCCCACTTTCTCTTTGCTGAGTGGCACGGTGGCTCCGCGTTCGCTGGATCATGCGTCGCGCGCGTGTGGTTATGGGTTCAAGGGTTGTTCTGCCTTCTCCGCTGGTTTGAAGGTTTTTATTTTTCTTCTGTTGGTGTGTCTGCTACGGCGCGTCAAGTTCAGGCGCACGTGCCGTTGCCTCTCCGAAAAGAGTGATTCGATTGCTGCTTTCGCTCTCTCGCCGCACCCTCGCTTCCGACTTACAGCAGTAAACATAAAGCCCTTCGAACTTTGTTTAGCCTTTTTCCATCTCCCTCTGTCTTGTTCACGCAACGTCGCATTTCTCTTGTGCGGGCGACTGAAAGCGCATCCTCCTCCCTGCGCGCGGTTGCTTTCGGATGGCTGAGAGCGCGGGACCTTCGTCTGCTCATTGGAGCGGTGACTCAATTCCGATTCAGAATACGAGCCGAGCTCGGATTCGAACTCGGACAGAGTCGCATGCGAGGAAGAGGGTTCTGCATCGTCAGATTCGGATGTTGAACGGATTTTATAGTCAGGCTGATGATGATGATGATGTTTACTAACAACAGCTGCAGAACACTGAAATGTGCATATTGCATTGACTATGTTATTTGTATACCAATTATAATCAAAAATAAATTGCTATGTTCATTCCCTGTTATGCTCGTTCCCTAAAACCAACCGACACTGGGGGTGCGTCACGGCCAGAAAGGTCCGACAGCGAAAGGGTTAATACCGACAGTCGCGGCTTGTTACACATAATCGGAGCACCCAGGAAGCAGTTAAACGAGAGAGCACAATCAGTAGCTGGGCGGAGGAAGGTGGTGGGGAGGGGCACTGGCCTCCCTGCCTATATCGTTTTCTCACATCACCTCTGCAACGGAAGCATGTGTGCAACAGAAGCAGATGAGACTGCAAATAAAGAGTGCATTGAATGTGGAGTAGTTACAGAATATGAACGCCTCTGTTATAGAGTGAAGCATGGAGAAGGAACCGACCGTTTCGCGGCTTTCTTTCACACAATCACGAGGCAAATCATCAGCATCAATCAAAACATTTGCTTCATTATGTTACATTTGGCAGACTGCAATATATTTGGATAAAAATGATGAATTGTTTTGTGGCACAAGGGCCAAGTATGGCCAAAAAGCGCCAGGCTAGTGTTACTACTGAGTTGGCAATGTGATGATGAATTACGAGAAGTAGATGCGACGTGGTTGTAAAGGGGCCTTAAAACAGTCGCTGTAAAGTGCGTAAAATGTATATGTAATAAGATTACGGCAATGGCTAATGAAGTATACTATGAACATAAAAAATACATTGAAGAAGGATCATACACAGTCTACGTTCATTACAACAGCCCAGGTACAACAGAGTTTCGGATATAACGGACCATATTTCAACTTTAGTTTGCACTACCTATTTTATTAATGCAACGAAGTTCGTTTTGAACGGACTGTGCTGCAACAGACTATCGGCTACAGCAGACTAAATTAGTGGCAATTTTTTTTTAATTGGGTGTATAAAACGGACATTTGCTGTGTCCATAGAGGCCGACAACTGACTTGCGAGGGTCGGCCAACAATCACCGCTCAATATCGCCTGCGCGAGAGAGGAAGGCGGGGCGGAAGCGCACCGTCTTTTTTCGCGCCCGAGGCACAGGAGGGAGGCAAGGAACAGGGGCGGGTTCTAATCCGGTGGCTGCTGCTTATGGCATGGCCGCGCCTTATATCTTGAAACCGCTCTGCGATATGGACAAAGTGCGCACAATGCCGGTAGCTTTGTATGCGCTGTGCTTTCGACGTTAACTTTGTGTTAAAGCGAGAGACAACATGAAGGTCAATTCACTTGCTGCTGCTTCTGCTACTACAGCAACTTTCCGGGGTCATCGAGCGAAATGTTTTCCTGTTTACCTGTGGGCGCATGACACCGTGTTTGTTAATTTAGTTAGTAAGCGAATGTTTACGTCTTTTTATGGTCAATAAAACTATTATCCTTACTTCGCATAGCTGTCTGCTAATTTGCTATTGCAATCGATGCTTTGCCTTTCAAGCAAAATCGCAACCTTTTTTTTTTTGACGTTCGTCACTCACTTTTATTACACATCACAACCAAAGTTTCTGAAGTGAGGCATTTCGGATATTACTGACTTGCGATAACACGGACTATTTTTGTCAGATTATCAGGGTCGGTTGTAACGAGAGTCAACTGTAGGTGCCATAAGAACCCGCATATAATACGTACCCGCATATAGTACAAGGTCAAATTTTTGGGACGTGAAATGGAAAAAAAAGTTTTATCTGCGCATAATGCGAGTTAGGAAAACTCGAGGAAAACATTTATTCAAATTGCACTCCACACTTCAATCGCTATCTTGTTCAGCTGTGCTCTCTTAGGATAGTTCCTTGTCGGATATGTTTTCCCAGAGGTGCTCATCCTATGTGTCATCGAGCGCGTTTGAGATGCCGCACTTCTTGAATGTGCGACGCACAAGGTCCTCTGGTATATGCTGGCCCGTGCATCCACAATCCACTTGCATAGCCCGGCTAGCGAAGCCCGCTTCAGCCGCCCGGTCGGCGTCACTGCAGGCTCACCTGAGCGCATCCGATCTGCGTAACAACACTGCTTGACCGTGTCCTTCAACGGCTTGTTCACACAAACATCTAAAGGCTGCAGCTGAGACGTCATCCCACCCAGGATAACGACAAGTTCAGTGCCAGATTCGCACAACAGCCTCTACACTGAGTCAGCCAAATTGCAACGAAATGCGTCCAGCACGAGGGTGCATGGGAACGACAACAGTGCGCCAGGCCGCCTACACCAGACGGACTTTATCCAGTCGAGCACAAGATTCTCGTTCATCCAGCCTTTCTCATGGCATCTCACGACCACAAGTTTTTAGCAGCTCCTCACCTTTAGGCACTGTCTTGCGCTTGAAAACATAGGGCGGGAGCTTGCATCCGTCTGCCGTGCACAACAACATGACAGTAACTCGCGTTTTCTCGTTGCCAATGGACCGGACATGGAACTTGTTTAGAGCCCTTTTCGTGCACGGTGAGGGGCGATGGCATGTCCATATAAATTGGCGTTTGGTCAGCATTGCCGATTTGCCCTAGCTGCAAGTTCTTGGACTTGCGCAGCAAAATAACGTGGCATTGAAAAGCCACAAGCAGCTCTTCGAACGATTCGAGCAGCATTTGCAAAATCGAAGTTCGGCGGCGCAAGGAAAATCCAGCACGGCGCATGTAGCGATAAATCCAGTGCTTGCTTGCTTTGAAGGCGGAGCTCAGTAGCCCTTTTTCTCTTGCAAGCTCCTTAGCTTTTGCCTGCATAAGCTCCGCACTCACAGCTAGATGCGCAGCTCGCTGTTGGCGTACGAACTCCGTCAGGGCGAGTTCGATTTCCGGGAATATCCCACTCTTCGGGCTGCGACAGCTTCTTTGCGTTCCACTTCATGCGAAAAGGTCTTCCTTCTGTCAACGCCAAAATGCCTCCCGGCCATACTGTTTTCGTGGTCCGGACATCTTGGTCCTTGAGTGCAGAATAAAAAAAGAAGCACTTCACGACACGTGGTTTCTACTTGTGCTGCCAAGGTGCGCACTCAACAATAAAGAAACTATGCTGTAGCCACGCAGCAATAATGAAACCAAAACTTCTAGCCCAAATTTTTGACTGAAATTTTTGTTCAGATCCGCTATAGTAAGAGGCGAAAATTTGGAACGCTAATAATAGGGAAAAAAATCTCGTATTATATGCGGGTTTTTACGGTACTAAATATGTCAGCAGTAAAAACTTTGAGAAGCACTACTACTTTGACAGAGCCCTTGCAACCAAAGGACCTGGTGTCATGTGCTATACAGAACACTACTATCACAGCATCATCCTCTGGCAAGAGGATCCGCTACAAATTTCTAATAATAACATGCAATACAACAGCGCTCAAGAAATATAGAACTGCTTTGGTGTGAAACAACGGTTCGGCATAAAGAAACATTACCGGATGTAGTGGGATGAGCTGGCGGTATGCTAGAGGACAGTTTCTTTCAGCTTCTGCTGCTCGACACTACAAGAGGACATGGAGGACAGTCAGCCTCTCACGTCTACTAGAGATTGGAAGTTCATCAACAATCAGTAGGAAATTATGGGTGCCACACATGTGTCCTATTCTGAATCAATAAAATATGAGTTCACTGGGTTTTGGTTGTGGAGGGCCATAAACCTAACTTTGAAATAATTACAGGAAGCTTATTACAGTCGACTCTCGTTCATTCGAAACTTCCGGTTTATTCGAACAGACGCTGTGGTCCATCAAAGTTATGTGTTCTCTAATGGGCGAAAACGCATGGTAATTCGAATGCACAAGCATTTGCGACGGTTAATTCAAACATACTGTGGCCCAACAATGCTCTCAGCAGCGCGCCAAATCACACGGTGGCGCCTCCGACTACTAGCATTCCTGTGACCCGCCATAGAGGAAAAACTTAGGAGAGACTTCTCAATGCGGTACGCAAAGAAAAAAAAAGTAGTAGAAATTTCACCCTCTCACATTGCAAGGCCACCGTTTCTATGTCGCGCTGTAATGCCCCAGCCACAGTAGCGGCAAAATGTGCGCAGGGGAAGGGATCGGTCCTGGGCAGATTTCTTGTGGCTCGCCACTAACAGCATCAATTGGCACCTCCGCATTCATCGCTGGGGCAACCACAAGAGCAGTAGTGTCAGCCAACGCGAATGTCTCAAAGTCACCTTCTACCTCTCGGCCAGCAACTTTATGAACTGCCTCGTACAGATCGCTACAAGTCCGGACATCGTAAGGCTGGTCATTGTCAGGGTCGTTGGCGACAGCACGGGAAAAGCCGGCGTGCGCAAAGCAGTTGGCAACCTTCGAAGGTGCGAGTTCTTTCCATGAAAAGTTCAGCAAGTGGATTGCACCAAGCAAATCAATGTTGTACCTCTTGCTGGCGTCATACGCTATGAGCATGCACTGCAAAAGAGCCTTGCGGTACAGCTTCCGGGTGGTTTCAATGATGCCCTGATCCATCAGTTGCAGTACTGCGGTTGTGTTTGCCGGAAAAAATTATGCAGCGATCGTCTTAAGGTTGTCGATCTTCCCTGGGCTTGGACAATTGTCAATTATGGAAAGCGCCTGCCAATTCTTTGAGTCGAACCGTCTATCCAGAAGGTGCATGTAGTCTTCAAAAATAGCAGCAGTCATCCAGGCTCGCTTGTTACTTCTGTAGATGCATTCCTTGGGAATGGTTGCATTTTGGAAGCACCGCAGCTTCTCCTTGCCAGTTGCATTGGCACCAAACAGCACCGTGACACACTCCTTGCTCTGCTTTCCTCCGGATGACGATCTGCCAGCGGTAATGAATGTGCGATTCGGCAGCATCTTGTAGAAAAATGCAGATTCATCTAGGTTGTAAATGTCTGTCTTCATACTGTTACACACGAGGTGTTTTAATGCAGAACCAGATGAATCTGGTTGATAGGCGCGGTTGTTGAAGGGCGGTCTCGCGGCAGCTTGGCTCACGTCGTTCTCTTCCTTCTTTCATCTGGTTGTTTGCGCGGCAGGCGTGGTTCATGACAGCTTGTGACATTTCCCCGCTGGCAGACGAAGCCCGCCGGGCGAGTCAGTCATCTCGCGGATTGTAACGCCTCAGACGCGCGACGTGTGTCACTTCAGCCTTGGCCGAGCGTCGTCCACTGCTCGTGAGATGCGCAATGCGGTAGTTTACATCGCTGAGGCGCTCCAGAATAACGTAAGGGCCGACGTAGTGGGCGAGAAACTTCTGGCATGAGCCATGCTTCCGCAACGGCGTCCAGAGCCACACAAGGTCACCAGGATCGAAGTAAACGTGGCGGTGACGCCCGTCATAGCGTATCTTGGACCGGTCCTGCGATGCTATGGTGCGTAGCCTAGCGAGGCGTCGCGCTTCTTCTGCTCGACATAGGAGCTCATCAATTGATTCGTTGTCATGAGCAAAGTAGGGAAATATTGTGTCGAGGGTGTAACGCGGCGGACGAGCATACAGAAGGAAAAATGGTGAGTAACCAGTGGTCTCGTGTCTCGCGGTATTGAAGGCATAGGTAATGAAAGGCAAGATACTGTCCCAATTCTTGTGTGCTGAATCGACGTACATGGACAGCATGTTGGCAAGCGTTCTGTTTGTGCGCTCGACCAGACCATTCGTTTGTGGATGGTAGGGCGTAGAATGGCGGAAGCTACATGAACACAGACGAAGGGTTTCTTCAACCACGTCCGCGGTAAACTGTCGCCCACGATCGCTGATTACTATGCGAGGAGGTCCATGTCGGAGTATAATGTTAGCCAGCAAGAAGATAGAAACTTCTGTAGCTGTGGCCGATGGCAATGCGGCGGTCTCACAATAGCGGGTAAGGTGATCTACGCAAACGATAACCCAACGATTACCCTTGGAGGATCGCGGGAAAGGGCCCAGAAGATCTATACCAACTTGCTCAAAGGGGACGCTAGAAGGGGGAACTGGTTGAAGCAGGCCATGTGACGCTTGTGGCGGACGCTTGTAGCGCTGGCATTTAGAGCAGCTGGCAACGTACCGTTCGATATCTTTCCGCATCTTAGGCCAGTAAAAACGTTCTTGAGCCCGGTAGAGTGTCCGTGTGGAACCAAGATGACCGGAAGTTAGGTCATCGTGCATGGCGTGTAATACTTGGTGGCGAAGGTTCGTCGGGACAACTAAATGGTAGCGTGCACCGGTGGTCGAGTAGCTCTTCTTATACAGCGCGCCACCATCCCGTAGGCGAAAGCGACTGCCCGCAGGTGACTCCTGTGCTGCCGCGAAGAGCGGTTGTAAGCTCTCGTCCTTGTGCTGCTCGGATATGACGGTACCCATATCCGGAAATTCCGGGGACACAAAAGCGATGTACTCATCAAAATTGTCCGCATCACATTCAGTTGTTTCAAGTGGCATCCGAGAGAGACAATCAGCGTCAGCATGTCGCCGACCACTTTTGTAGCAAATAACGAAATCGTATTCCTGCAGACGGAGGGCCCAGCGCGCTAGTCGTCCTGAGGGATCCTGCAGATTCACAAGCCAGCATAGCGAATGATGATCTGTTACGACAGTAAAGGGGTGCCCATAGAAATACGAACGAAACCGTTGCACGGCGAAGATGACCGCCAGACACTCTTGTTCGGTGACTGTGTAGTTGCGCTCGGAGCGGCTCAAGGACCGGCTAGCGTAAGAGATCACGTGCTCTCGGTCGCCAACACGCTGAACTAGCACAGCACCGATGCCTACGCCACTGGCATCTGTGTGAATCTCAGTTGGTGATGAAGGATCAAAGTGGCGAAGAATTGGTTGGGATGTCAACAGGAACTTGAGCTGGCGAAATGATGAGTCGCAATCTGCAGTCCATTCAAAGGGAACGCCTTTTTGGAGAAGGCGTGTAAGGCGATGAGCTATGTCAGCAAACCGGGGAATGAAGCGGCGAAAATAGGAGCACAAGCCCAAGAAACTTCTTAACTGCTTGACAGAGTTGGGTACTCTAAATGCTTCTACGGCCGCAGTTTTTTGCGGATCTGGTCGGATGCCTTCTTTAGCGACCAGATGGCCTAGCACAAGAGTTTGCCGTTCCCCAAAACGGCATTTTTTTTAAATTGAGCACAAGACCCGCTTTCTCCAAGCAGTTCAAGACCAAATCCAAACGTTTGTTGTGCTCACTAAACGTTCGCCCGAAGATCACAACATCGTCTAAGTAGCACATACAAACTTCCCATTTTAAGCCGCGTAATATCGTGTCCATGAACCTTTCGAACGTTGCGGGCGCGTTACACAACCCGAAAGGCATCACGTTAAACTCGAATAGTCCGTCGGGTGTTACAAATGCTGTCTTTTCTCTGTCGTCCTTGTGTATAGGAATTTGCCAGTAACCTGACCGTAAATCGATTGAGGAAAAGTAAGATGCCGCAAAGAGACAGTCGATGGCGTCGTCAATTCGGGGGAGCGGATATACATCTTTCTTAGTAACGGCGTTTAGGCGACGGTAATCAACACAGAACCGCTACGTACCGTCTTTCTTCTTCACCAATATTACGGGGGCTGCCCAAGGACTAGATGATTCTCGAATGACGCCTTTGCATAGCATTTCTTGGACCTGATCACTGATTATCTTGCGTTCTGATGGGGATACACGATAGGGTTTTTGTCGGATTGGCTGGGCGGTTCCTGTGTTGATGCGGTGACGAGTTCTGGACGCAGGAATTGATGGCGGTCCATTGTGCTGCGCAAAGTCGAATACCGAGGTATGTTTCATAAGCAGGGCCATCAAAACTTGACGCTCATTATCGCTGAGTGACTTATCCATCATGGAAAGTATCTTCGAGCTCCCGGAGCTCGAGACACTGGTTGCTCCTTCATCGGGGAGTTCCGCAAGTACTGCCACCGATACGGGAGAGTCTGTCGGAAACGTGGCAATCTTTAGGCCTTGAGGTAGCACTGCCGCTTCAGTGGAACAGTTTAGCGCCCACAGCCCCGCGCATCCATTGGTCACTGAGACGACGCAGTGCGGAACTAATACGTTTTTCTTGAGGCAGTTCCGATGTACAGGTTCCACTGCAGCATCGAACGAGATAGGAGTCGGAGATGAACAGGCGACGGCAACACGCATCGCAGATAAGGCGGGCACAACTGTATCCTCAGACACGCACAGCACACTCTCCGGGCAAGCTTCACCTTCAAAGAGCACAGGTGAAACACTGGTGTCGACACTGAGTTCTCCCGTCCCGCAATCAACATTCGCACCACACAACTGCAAAAAGTCAATCCCCAGAATCACGTCATGCGAGGAGCGAGGAAGAACAGTAAACTCTGCATTAAAAACTTTCCCACCCAAAGACACATCCACATTACACACACCAACCGGGTATAATGCTTCACCACTGACTCCACGGAAACTTGTGCACTGGTCCCAACGAAACATAACCTTGTGTCCCAGAAGGCCTTTAAACCCCACACTCATGACCGAGACAGTTGCTCCAGTGTCGACTAAAGCCATTGTGGAGACCCCATCAATCAGTACATGAACCTTATTCTTTAGCATGAAAATAGTTGGAGGCAGTTGAGTCGGCAGCACACATTTTCCAGTGACCTCACCTCCATCGGCCGCGCTGGCTAGTTTCCCGGCGGGGGCGACACGAAACGGCGCCGAGGCGATGGTGACGTGAATCGCGGCCGAGGGGATGGTGATCGGGAGGCTCGGAAGGCTGGTGGTGGCGTCAGAGTACGGTTGGAGGCAGGGGAGCGGTAGCGGTTCCGGGTTCTTTCTGCTCCAAAGTAGGTCTCCTGGGCGGTGCATCGGTCCTCTCGAAAGTGGCTTCCTGAAGAGGAGTCTCCTGGCCACTGAGTGCGCAGTGTACGACCGCTAGACCGCGTAGTCGGCGCTGACGATCCGTAGTTTGATGCTCGGCGTCGGCTACAGTACCTAGCTATATGGCCAGGCATGCCGCAGCAGTAACACACTGGCGAAGGGCGAACTTCAGAATGCGGATTGAAGTAATCTGCCGAAGACATCGGTTGAGGGTAACGAGGCTCTTCCCCTTGAAAGTCGTAGGTAGCGGCGAGTCTTCGTGGACGAAAGTTGCGTGGGCGTGGATCAAAACGTTGAGGGGGCGAATCATTGCGTGGTGGTTCGGTCGTAATGTAATGCGGTTCGTCTCTGGAGCCGATAAGATCCGCGACGTTCACCGAGTGGTTCCAAGTAGCCGAAGGGGGTTCCCGAAAAGTGTCTCAGAAAACGGAGGAGCTGCAACGAGGCGCCACATAACGTGCCTGTTCGTCATGTCGCTGTAGCTCCTCGCGGACTATCTGGCGGATGGCGGACGAAAGGTCTGGGAGCAGAGGACTCGTGTCAACACTTGCTACAGTCGTTACATTGGCCAGCCGTCCAAACTTTGGTGTAATTCGGCGAGTCTTCAGCACCTCGAACGTACGGCAGTGCCGTATCAGTTCTGATACAGTGTGCAAATTCTCTTTACCAATGAGGAAGTTGTACACGTCTTCCGCTATTCCTTTTACCACGTGCCCCACTTTATCTTCCTCTATCATTTGAGGGTTGACGGTGCGGCACAGCTTCAAAATTTCTTCGATGTAGGTAGTGCAAGTCTCGCCGGGTACCTGAGCTCTCTGGGCTAATGTGAGTTCCGCACGTTTCCTCTTTGCGTCCGAGTCACCGAAACAATTTTTGATTTCCTCAACGAAGTGTGTCCAAGTAGTTAGCATGTCCGCGTGGTTGTCGTACCATACCAACGCCGTGCCGGCCAAGAAGAAAACAACGTTCCTAAGCTGACTGGCAGCGTTCCAGTTATTGTATTGGCTTACCCTTTCGTAATGGGTTAGCCACTCATCCACATCTTCCTCTGCCTTCGCCGAGAACGTGCGTGGCTCTCGGTAGTGCTGGATAGGGACTGGGCTCGCCGAGGCACTGCTGGTGAGGGTATTTTGCTCTGTGGCCATGACTGAGCGCGACGGCGAAAGTCCGGCGAGGCGACGGCTTCGGCGTAGCTCTTGTGCTGGTGGCTCTGTTGTAGGTCGTGGGAGTTACCCCGCACAGCTCCGCCAAATGTTACACACGAGGTGTTTTAATGCAGAACCAGATGAATCTGGTTGATAGGCGCGGTTGTTGAAGGGCGGTCTCGCGGCAGCTTGGCTCACGTCGTTCTCTTCCTTCTTTCATCTGGTTGTTTGCGCGGCAGGCGTGGTTCATGACAGCTTGTGACAAAACTTTTCAAGTAGAGCTTGGACCCGATGTTGGCACCATACGTCTACAGTGTCACGGTTCACGGTTGTGCTTTCACCAACGATCGACTTCGAGGTCACGCCATGTCACTTCTTGAGCCGCTTAAGCCAGCCATTGCGGCACTTTAAATCTTTATGACCCATTTGGAGAGCATGAGCATGGTGGGCAGCTTTTGCAGTAAGTGCAGGTCCATGTATGGGGAGAATTGTACTCCTGGTGTTCTTCAGCCACTGCAGAAGTGCACCTTCAACTTGGGGATACTTCAAATCGAGATCCCGCTTTCTCTTCGCCGAGAAGCTCTTTTCAAAGCTATCCAGCACAGCTTCCTTGTTTTTCAATACAGTTGATGCCAGTTTTCTGCCTGCCACCTTTTTCCACTACCTTTATTAGCAGAACTTTCTGTTCCAAAGTCAGACACTTTCACCCGGAGACTGACGGAGCCATTTATCACTGTAGACCACAAAAGCACATGTGAGGCACGCCAACAAAGCAATCTGAATAACACGCGATCGCATGTACTGCAGCAAGGATGCAAACGCATGTGCCGCCGGCACCATGGGCGACGCAGAAGGCAGAAGCTTCAAAATGTCATCAGGGCATGTCTCTTTACTTGTCTGTGCACGCTGGTGATGGCAATGGTTGCAATGGCAGGCTTGGCATCGGCTTCACATGTGGAGGAACAAAGGCGATCGAGTGGTGGAGACCAAGAAGCAGGAATTGTGGAAGGGCACCCGTTGATGATGATGATATGTAGTGTTTATTGGCGCAAGGGCCAAGTGTGGCCAAAGAGCGCCAAGGCAGTGGTGACGAGTACTGAATGAACTAATGGCTGATGTGACGTGGCTGTAGAGAGGCCTAAAACTAGGAGCTATAAGTTGCATAAAATACACAAGGACTAAAAATATGAGAATGGCTGAAGTAGGGTATGCTATAAGTATAGGATGTACAAGAATGGTGTAATAGTGTTACATGAATAAAAATGGAAAGGTGATTGTTGTTGACGAATAGCACAACAGCCTCAGCTGATCCCTTGAGTAAAAGGGCCTGGAGGCATGTGCTAGAGCAAACGTTCACATCGCAACAGTGGCTTCACGCAAGAGGCCGTGTTACGAATTTCTTGCACAGAAAACGTGCAGCGTGTCAACGTCGTTTAAAAAGGCTAAGGTAGATTGCATGTGAAATAGCGGTTCTCTGCCTAAAAACAGTGCCAAGTGAAGTGGTATACATTGACTGTATGCTAAAGGGAAGTGTTTTTTCCTCTCAACTAGTGTTTCGCAGCATTCTAGGAAGACATGCTGAACACTGAGTGTCTCCCCACATCTACTACACATTGGACGTTCACCGCCACTCAACAGAAAGTTATGTGTACCGTAAGTGTGCCCTATTCTGAGACGACAGAATAGGACATCACATCGTCTGGACTTGGTCAGTGATGGCCAGTATCCTAAATGTGGCTTAACTGTGTGGCGTTTATTATGGGTTTCAGAGTCCCATTTATGCTGCCAGTAGGTTCTGAGTTTTTTCCTTAAGTATGGCTTTAGATCTGAGACCGGAACTGCTGCGGACATGTTGGAAGCTTTTGTGTCTAAGGAGGTAGCAATTCGGTCTGCCAGGACGTTACCTTCAATACCTCTGTGTCCAGGCACCCAGCATATCGTTACATGTTGGCCAGAGGCATAAATGGTACAGAGGAGAGAGAAAAGATCTGCAATTACTGGATTTGTGTGGTTGAAGCATGACATCAATGTTTTCACAATGCTTAATGAGTCTGTGTATATGACCGCCTTACGTAATTTTAACTGTTTAATGTGTTTCGCAGCCGACCACAGTGCATACGCCTCTGCTGTAAAGATGCTTGTTTGAGGGTGCAGAACATCGGACTCGGAAAAGGATGGGCCGACGGCTGCGTATGACACGCCAGCATGTGATTTAGACGCATCTGTGTAATACTCTGGGCAAGGGTATTGAAATTGTAATTCCAGAATATGCATATGAATGTGCGCCTCTGGAGCGAGCTTCGTTAACTCCACAAATGACGTGTCACAGTCAATGATTCGCCACAACCACGGCGGAAACGGCTTGGCAGAAGCCATTAGACTATTTTCATGAATAGGAACATCCATCTCCTCGCTCCGCTTCGTCACACGGATCGAGAATGGCTCTCTGGCTGTAGGTTTGTTATGAAAGAGTGTTGCAGAGGTCATATCGCTTATGGTGGGATAACAAGGATGGTTTTTGTTAGCATGTACTTTCAGAAAATAATTAAATGCAGAATATGACCGCTGCAGATCGAGCGACCATTCATTCGATTCAACATAGAGGCTTTGAATCGGACTCGTCCTAAAGGCGCCGGTGGCGAGGCGGATACCAAGATGATGCACAGGGTCCAGCATCTTCAGAGCACTGGGTGTAGCTGAGTGATACACAACGGCACCGTAGTCTAAGCGTGATCGTACAAGGCTCCTGTAGAGGTTCATGAGGCATTTCGTGTCGCTTCCCAATGTTGTATGTTACAGTATTTTCAGGATGTTCATTGTTTTAAGGCATTTAGCTTTCAAATACTTGATATGAGGAATGAAGGTTAGTTTTGAGTCGAGTATTATGCCTAAAAACTTATGTTCAGTGTTGAGTGGTATGTGTTGTCCATGCAGCATAATATCAGGATCTTGTAACAAGCCTCTCTTTCTAGAAAAAAGTACACAGGAGCTTTTGAGGGGGTTTAGCTTGAAGCCATTTTCGTCTGCCCACATTGAGACCTTGTTCAGTCCTAATTGGACTTGGCGCTCGCAGACAGCAAGGTTACAAGACTTAAATCCTAATTGCACATCATCAACATATATTGTATAAAACATTGAGGATGGAATGACTTTGTGGAGGGAATTCATTTTCACAATGAAGAGGGTGCAGCTAAGCACGCCTCCTTGTGGCACACCAGTCTCTTGAGTGTATAGCCTGGACAGGGCATTGCCCACTCTAACACGGAACGTGCGGTTAGTCAAGTAGTTTTCTATCATATTTAGCATGTTGCCGCGTACGCCCATCGCAGATAGGTCTCGAAGGATTCCGAATCGCCATGTTGTGTCATAGGCTTTCTCCAAGTCCAGAAATACAGAGAGAAAAAATTGTTTGTGTATATAAGCCTCTCTAATATCTGCCTCAATGCGAACAAGGTGGTCTATTGTTGACCTACCCTCCCTGAAACCACATTGAAAGGGATCAAATACTAGACAGTTGCTTTCGAGGAAATAGATTAGACGCCGATTAACCATTTTTTCATATAATTTACACATGCAGCTCGTTAGTGCTATTGGCCTATAACTACTGGCTAATGCGGGGTCTTTGCCTTGCTTATGAATTGGGATGACAATCACTTCTTTCCATGAGGATGGAATATGCCCAGATACCCACATGGTGTTGTAAAGAGACAGAAGTGTGTTCAATGTTTCTGGATGCATATTCCTGATCATTGCATACATTATGCGGTTACCACCTGGTGCTGAGTTGCCGCAGGAACTGAGAGCAGCCTTCAGTTCAGCGAGACTAAACGGACGGTTATAAGGTTCATCTGCTGCGCATTTTCGTTCAAGGCGCTCTCGCTCTATGCGTTCCTTGAATTTTAGGAAAGTTGGCACATAGTGTGATGCACTAGAAATATTTTGAAAATGCTTGCCCAGTGAGTCTGCCTGATCTCTCATGGTGTCGCCTTGAGCGTTTACTAAAGGAAGCGGTTGTGTTTCCCTGCCCTTTATTCTGTTTACCCTGTTCCATACCTTACCCTCATCCTTGCACGAATTGATACTACATATGTACCTTTCCCAGCTTTCTCGCTTAGCACGTCGTCGTGTTCTCCTGCCCTGTGATTTTGCCTTCTTGAATTCAATTAGATTCTCCCCATTTGGCGATCGACAAAGCCTGCCCCATGCCCTATTCTGCCTCTTTCGCACTTCTCTGCAATCTTCGTTCCACCACGGGACACGTCTTTTGGATGAAAGACCATTTGTTTGTGGTATACACTCTTGCGCTGCGTCGATAATAAAATGAGTAAAATATGATACGGCATCATCTATAGTATAGTATTCTAAAAAGTCCCGCGATAAATAAGTACATTCTTGAAAACTTTTCCAATCGGCTGAGGCTAATTTCCATCGAGGGACATGCGGTGGAGAATCATACTGTGTTGTTAAGTTTAGAGTGACTGGGAAGTGATCACTTCCAAAAGGATTCTTGATGACATCCCATTTCAGGTGAGACAGAAGACTAGCAGTACCAATTGCTAAGTCTATAGATGAGTATGTGTTGTGATGCAGACTGTAATAAGTCGGCTCCTTTTTATTAAATAGGGATGCACCGGATGTCAAAAGAAAATCTTCTATCAGCTGACCTCTCGCGTCACAACGGGAATCTCCCCACAGGGTGTTGTGGGCATTAAAATCACCCACGAGTATGTAGGGTTCCGGAAGCTGATTTATGAGGTTGTAGAAGTCTGTTTTGTGAAGGTGATAGTTTGGGGGTATGTAAATGGAGCAAACAGTAACGAACTGATTAAAAAGAACTCCTCGCACTGATACTGCTTCGAGGGGTGTCTGTAGGGCTACATGATGACAAGCTATAGACTTGTCTACGACAATTGCTACGCCACCGCACGATGCGTTAGCCTCGTCACGGTCTTTTCTGAAGATGGAGTAGTTACGAAGAAAGTTTGTTTGTGTGCTTTTCAGATGAGTCTCTTGAACACACAGCACCTTTGGATTATGTTTATGTAGGAGTTCCTTGACATCGTCTAGATTGTGAAGAAGACCCCTGACATTCCAATATAATATTTGTGTATCCATAGTGAAAGTGTATGGTGATGTGTGTTCAAGAGAGGAAAACTATGTTATCCCACAGGAACCTTGCCAGGCCCTGTGATGCGGGATTTGCCATTTTTGGGCAGCTCCTGAGAGCTTCGCCGATCTTTCAGCGTCCGAGACGCCGATATACTTGATGTATCCATCGCCTCCATAGAGGCGCTGGATGCCCGCTCGCGGTGTACATTCGCGGGTGTTTTGGGCTTCTCTGTGCGAACAGAGGCCCTAGGAGTCGTGGAGCCCGCAGGTCCGATGGACTGCTGGCTCTTGCTGGGTTGCGGAACAGCACTAGCTGATCCCGCAGTGGGGGCGAGTGGCGCTACCGTCGGTCCACTTTGTGTGGTCCTAACGGCCGCCGAGAACCGTTGTGGCACTGCCCCCTGCCGTGCCACGTCGGAGAAAGAAGGCCCCACAAACGAGAGGAGTTTTCTAGCTTCTTTGAAGGAAATATTTTCTTTTACTTTGAGCGTGATGATTTAAAAATAAAATTGGAGTAATTTCGGCAGTGGTGTCAGCCACCCACCACGGAGCCCCACAAGGGGACGTGACAGGCCTTGTAAATAAACGAGGCCTGCCATCGCCAGCTGTACACAACCACTATAACCAAATATGATATACCCGAGCTTGGTTATTTCACACAATGTTAACCCTAGCTGCCAGAAGGATCAGAAATTCAGAAGTGAGAGAAAGACAAAGGGTCGAAGGAGAGAGAGACAGGAAAAGGCAACTACCGATTTCCCCCGGGTGGGTCAGTCCGGGGGTGCCGTCTACGTGAAGCAGAGGCCAAAGAGGTGTGTTGCCTCTGCCGGGGGGCCTTAAAGGTCCGAACACCCGGCATCGGCTCAACCCCCAGGATCCCCCTTTCCCCGGACACGGCTAAGCCGTGCACGGCTACACGCGGGAGGGTCCAACCCTCGTGTGCTCGGGTACGTGGTGTCGCAACACACCAAATGCCTGCTGACGCAGACGCCCCTGCGGGGAAGGTCACCCGTTGGTGGAAGATTGTGCTCGAGAGGGCAGGCTGGAAGAGGGCAGCTTTGGAGGAGCAGCAGCGTCGAAACTGGCAGCGAGGAGTGGAGAAGTTGACATGAAGGAGAACGAGAGGAGTGACTGGCACCCAAACGACTTGCAGACTGGAGAGCGAATGAAGAGGGGAAGGCAGTGGCCGCTTTTATAGGGGGGCAGTGCAGAGGTCATGGAAGACTACGAGAATATTGCGCTGGAAAGTGCTGCAAATGCCGTGGCTCGAGTCTGAGGTTGTGTTTGTTGTGCTCTAAAAACGATTAGCCACTCATTGTGAATATGCAGTGCGATCTTGAAAACTGAGTGGCTTTGCAGTAGGGGCATTATCACTAGGCAATTTTTTCTAGAAGTTTGCAGCCGTGAAGTTTGCAAAATGAGAGTTTTTCGGGACACTGTTGTCGACACTGTGCTAATTCTATGATTCAAGTGTCGATGTTCACGCACCGTCGCACCATTGACAAATGTCTACAGTCGAACGTCGATATATCGAACAGCGCGGTGATCGCAAAATATTTCGATATAGCCAGAATTCGATATATAAAATCACGTAGAAAACGCGTCAAAAACTAGCGCAAATCAATCAATGAACCAATCATGGCGCAATAGATACTCACATGAAGCTTCAAACAAAGTATTTATTTAGTTCGCTGAAAGTACTGAAGCAGCGTAGCCTGCTTCATATTGGCAACCGCGTGCTTGACCACGGCGTCCTCGACATAGTCTAAACGGTCCACAAGAGACAGTCCAGTGCCTTCTATTGCGCCGCAGTAGCGGCGTACAACGGCCAAAGCAGCTACAGCCTCAGTTGCAGTCGGGAGCGGGGCAACATCGGCGCTTGCTAGATCAGCCTCGGCAGCGTCTTCGTTTGGCCGCTCAGCAGTCACTTCTGCCGCGATCTCCATGTCTGTTAACTCCGCCACTGTTCTGGTGCTGTCGTCACCGCCAACGAAGTCCGCAATGCACATGATGTGTGGCTCAGCACCGACAAAGCGCTCCAACTGGCTCCACGGCCGCCTCGATCACGCGGGCACAGCGGGGCTTGCCCCCGCCGTGCGCGCGTGGTCGAGGCGGCTTGCCCCGACGTGCGCGCATAGGTGCGCGCGTGATCGAGGCGGCCGTGCTGGCTCCAAGCCGCCGCGTGTGTACGCCGCTACGTTCAAATGGCGCCCTCGGCGCAACCGATGTGGGCAGCTGTCGTACGCAGCAGTCTGGAACGCCGATCGCGCCGCCATCTTCGGGAGTGTTGCGGGAAAGCTCGCCTCCTGTCAACAGAGCGCACTTGGTCTGGGGCGGCGGAGTTCGATATATCCATTTTACATCCGGCCCCATTCGAAATAAAGAATTAAAAATGCATGCGATTTTCCATGTGATACAGAAATTGTTCGATATACGCAATAATTCGATATATCCGTGTTCGATATATCGAGGTTTGACTGTACAAACCAAATTCGATGACCCTACCACACATTTAGACTGTTTGTCTAAAGTTGGATGGCGCAAATCGAGCATGACCGGCTCAAGAAAATTACCGGGAAACACCAGCTTGCGCTGACCCGCCATGTTGACAGCCCGGCAGGCGACGCTCAGATTCTTCATGTTTTCGGCAAGTCATCAGTCGATTTGTACTGTCAAAAGTGCAATGAAGCTAGGGGAGTTGCTTTATTGCGATGCAGGCCAATTATGGCGAGCGTTGAGCAAATTTAGACAGCTTTCCCTAAAGTAGTCTTCCCGATTCGTTAATGTTCGACGCAAGGAGCTACATGTCACTTATAATCAGAGGGACACTCCTTTCATGCTTTTTGGCACATTCCAGCGCCAGAAGTGCTCCTTAGAGCGGTAAAACTTTGCTCATCGAGTGCACCTCATGAAATGCTACGGCGCAAGTCTACCCGCGGTTTTTCAGCCACTTTTTGGCATCGAAGAGACCGCAGTTTTCTGACATTGCAAAGCGCCAGAAAAACATTTTTGTGAGAATTCTATCACAGGGGACACCAGTGATGCGATTGCAAACGAGATTAATGGTTTGGGCATGCTGCACCGTGGAATTTGACAGCTTCCGTTCGCTCCGCAGTAAACAGCTGGGCACTCGGCACTCGCTTGGTACCCGTTACTAGGCGGTCATCGGTTGTGGGCTTGGTATTTCTTCGGCCTGTTCTGTGCCTGCGTGAGACTAATTCATCAACAGTATTAATTTGACACTGCACATATACAAGGGTCACCACCGCTCGGCAGTGGCGATGCTTCCACTTGCCACTTTACTCTAAGCCAGTCAACTCTTCGTGCACTTCGAATAACACAGCTTAAAATGCATGCATGTGGGTGGAGACCGGAAGAAATTTCAGATAAAGCAATATTTTGAGTAAAGCGATTTCTTTATAAAGAGAGATTACCGTATCTCAACAACAAAACAGTTGCTATTCCAGGGTAACCACTCCCCCAAGAACTCCCTTCATATTTTCATTTGCACCCAGCGAGTCCCGTTGATTTACAACAAGCACCCTTCAACTGCAATGTTCTCTGATCATGTGCTGTCCAGTCCCAAAAGTGCCCCGGCGACCTGCTCAACATCGTTTGGCATCCGCGCCCGCACAGCAAGCTGTTTGCACACCTGGAAGGTCCACGGGCGACCGTCGCGCATCTCGGTGCACACAAAGCCATCTGTTGTCACCGTGTTGGTAAATGTAGTGCCAGGGGCCAGCTGGCTCATGTCGATGGCACGTCCAAAGTCAATCAACTGCAGGCACCTGGTCCCCTGCTCAGTAAATCGGTCGAGGAAGCCTGCCTTGCTTGGGCTGCACAGGAAACATGGGGAACGGCCGTTTTGGTAATGCACAAGAGTAATTCACTAATATAGCTGAAGCTACTTTCCTCTTTATTGTCTCTTTAAGGAGACCCTAGATTTCTGAAAGAAAAATATAGCATGTCCCCCCACGTCCACAATAAGAAAAAATGAGACGTGGAGAATTTACCTTCACAGAATGGAAACTTTTTTTTTAATCTTTCGTAATAAAAGCGGTGCAGCGTCATCATCATTTGTTCTTCATTTGCCAACAAGGCACCAAGCATACAGGGGTGGTATTCTCGAGTGATCCCTTAGAGATATTATCACTTCTGCAATATTTTACGTTACTCTGCACGAGAAGTATGAGCTGACAGTGTTCCTGGCAATGGGCGAGCTTGGCACAGGGCCATAAACGCTGGCGGCAGCATATGCCGATACACCCGGTACTAAGTCATGTGAAATTTCAGCAACGTAGTTGCCTAAGGCTGCTGCTCTAGGTTCCTAGACTAGCACAAAATGAACCCACAGCAACCTTCATGAACACAAGCTCCGTCATCATTTTGTGATCGTACTGACACTGCCTGCCTGTGACAGCCCTGATGGTAGGCTTTTGTCAACACCACGAATGAAGTTTTGGTTTCGTATTTGATCACAATGTGCAGGCAATTTTCCGGGCCCATTTCCTCTGCAAAAATATGCAAGCTAGATTTGGGCAAATACAGTATTCACATAGCACCAGTCAAGTTTTCAGCTGCAACTACCATACTTATTGCACAATGAGTGCATCTGCATAAAAAACACACCCACAACTTTGCTCCTCAAGATTTTGATATTTTTCACTTTCATAATAAACGAACCCCCAACTTTTGTCCCATGCAGTGCCACAAACGAACAACCACGGTGCAGTTTCCTGAGGCTCTATTCTGGACATTGTAGAATGCTACGATTCTGAGCATTCCAACATGTTTTTCAAGGCATGATGCAATAGCAACACATACAAAATTGTGCTGATGGCCCCCAATTTGCTTTTGTAACATGACGCAAGCGTGAGGCAAACGTTTTGCCAAAGAAACTGGAATGGAGACAATGGAGACAACCTAATGCTCTTAACAAAGCAACACAGTTTTCTTTTTCAGTAAAATATTAACAGTCACTTAAGTATCCTTACGTGATTTGAATGGAAAAGCATTCCTTAGTGTCACGTGTCATGACGTGGCATGTGACATAACGTCATATATGTGCATCCCAGAATCAATTTTGCTTCCAAGTATCAGTAGACCAGGATATGCAATGTCATACATTTTCATATGTCCTTAACAACTCTGCCTTAATTCGCCTTAAGGGGCGACGCAGGTCTTGAAATGTAAAAAAAAGAAAAAATGCAAAAAATGCAAATTTTCTAAAATCTCGATTTCGAAGTCTTCATTGTCCAAAGTATTACAACACAAAGTATTATTGCTCAATTACTTTTCGTATTATTAAAGAAACGGGAATTTTAGCGTCTGTGGGCCGGAATTGAAGGCGCAGCTTGAAAATTTGCCCTAATTTCAAGCCGCCAAAGCTCCAGATGATGCAGGGCGATCGCCGCCATCTTTGTCTCGTTTGAAAGCTGGTTTCCCGTACTTCATTTTGGCGCCTTTCAACACGACGAAGGCATTCTGTGTGCGACGGCGTCGGTGATGTTTTCGAAGAGTGAAATTCGGAAAGAGCGACGCTGATTGGGCGAAGCGCGCGCTTCTCCGAGGCGCAGCCCTCCAATTGGCCCTGGCGCGCTCCTCCTCTTATTCTCGAGCCAGAGCGGCGATGTGCTGATGGCGTGGTGCCTTCGTGTCGTCTGCGTGCATCTGAGGCTTCTTTTTGTTGTGCAGTGTTTCGTGCCCCACAGCCTCTTCTCGCATCGTTCATGAAAATATTTTCATCGTTAATTTGCTTCCTTTTAGCTCGCATTTTCGTTACTACGTTTATTAGCCAGGCTGCCGTGCGTACGTGTTTCTGTGCCGTTATTCTGATGGGGCGGGATTCACGTTTGAAAGCAAGCACGCGGAAAGTGGTAAGCGAAAGGAGACGTGCTTGGAATAAAGTAACTGCATAGTCTAAAACAACTACGGCAGCTTCGGTGTCACTGCAAGCCACACTACCAGCTATCAACGCCGCTGCACGAGGCTCACCGGGAATGGCCACATCAGTGTTGTCACAAGCCGCAGTACCGCAGTCTTCCAGGGCTGCTGCGCCAAACTCATCTAGATCGTTAAGTTTGGTGTTACCGCAAACTACCGTACCACAGATCGATGCCGCTGTTACAAGCTCCTCAAGAAATTCGGTGTTGCCACAAGCCACGGCACTGCAGGTCGACGCGGCTGCTTCAAGCTCCTCGAGACCGTCAACTTTGGCATTGCCGGTGGGCGCAGCTGGACCAAGCTCGCGTGCGCATCACATAGACACGTCATTTTACACGGAGGCTGAGTGTGCGGAGCGCGAAGAACATGCAAACAACATGAAGTCTCCCTTGACAAAAAAGTGCGCAACTTCTGGAAGTTCGACCTTTTAGGCGTCGGCTCGGTGAGTGACAACGATGATCGCGGCACGGAGTACGTCATTGTGGACATGAAAGTTGTGCAGACGATTTTCGTGTCCACAACGTGCAGCAAGTGTGGGATGGCTACTGTTGCGCTCAAAAAGTGCAATGAGACACAGTACGGCCTAGCGGTGAGGCTACTGCTCACGTGCTCAAGTTGTGATTTCGTGGAGCGGCACTTTTCGTCGCCGCAAGTCACCGCACCATCAAACATCATGCCCTTTGAGGTTAACCTCAGGGCAATAAAAGGCATACAAAATATAGGAAAAGGAGTTACAGCCCTCGCGGACTTTTGGGCCACCCTGAATTTCTCCCACTGGGGCCTTCGCCACAAGACTATCAGGGGACACATGGAAACCATGGTGCGAGCTTGCCAGACAGTAGCTACAGCCACAAAGGCAGCAAATGTGGAAGTAGTCAGAACAGTCAACAAGGACTTCCTCAACCCTGTAGGAAATGTGGACATCATTTTTGATTGCACCTGGATAACCCATGGCTACAATTCTAACATAGCTATGGGATGCATTATTGAACTTTACACAGGCCTGTTGCTGGACCATGTTGTCCTTTCTCGGTATTGCCGTGGCTGCCAAGGAGCACCTGACCCCAATGATGATGGCCACGGTGACTGGGCTATGACCAACAAGTGTCAAAAAAACATTGACCGCAGTGCCGGACGGATGGAGATGGAAGCAGCACTGATCCTGTTCAGGCGGTCCCTGGAGAAGAAAGGGTTGCCCTACACAACGGTTCTGTCTGATGGCGATAGCCGCACTTTTCATGCATTGACTCAAGACAGCATCTACGGATAATCAGACATTGTAAAAAAAAGGCTGTCTGAACCATGTCCATAAGCGAATGGGGACAGCCCTTCGCACCTTGTTGGAGAAGAAAAAAGCCCAAGGAGAGTCTCTTGGTGGGAAAGGTAGACTTACCCAGGATAAAATAAAAAAGATAAACTATTATGGGTATGCTCTGAGGTGCCACAGGCATGACGTTCCTGCAATGCAGAAGGCAGTGCAAGCCACACTGTTGCCCATGACTTCAACGGACAAATCCCCTGATCACTGTCATTGTCCTGCAGGTGATGACTCCTGGTGCTTTGACCGTGCCCTGGCCATCCAAGACGAGCCATCACCGCACAAAACCCTCTGCCAAGGTTTATTCGCAATGCACTAGAGCCAGTCTTTGCAAGACTCGGTGACCGGGCCCTCTTACGGCGCTGTTGTGATGGCATAATGCAAAGTGCCATTGAGTGCCTGCACTCTGTGATTTGAACCCAGAGATCCAAAAACAGTCATGACTCAGGTGGTGGTGGTGGTGGTGATGTTGAAACAGGCGGGGTTAGCCTGGCATACATAGCCGGCAATTGTTCCGCCTGATCCTCCTTCGAGTTGAGATCAGGGGTGTGTCACCAGCTGTCGATGAGCCCCGTGTCTTGCAGGAAGGCTATCAGCAGTCGTTGCGCTCTCTTCCTGAATGCCGCGGGCCCTCCGGGGAAAACATCGTCCTCAAAGGTCCTGTGCGTGAGACCGCTTTTTTGTAGCTTGTCGACCATCGCTTTTCTTTCTGTGTCAAACTGCGGGCATAGCCAAATGAAATGTTCAATGTCGCCAATGTCACCACAGAAAGCACAGAGTGGGGAAGCGCGAAGCCCAGTCTTGAATAACCAAGCTGGGGTGTACGCGGAGTCGGTCCTGATGCGGTATAAAAGCATCGCTTGTTCGCGTGTAAATCCATGAGTCACACAGGGTTCGTGTGGATTCTTGTGCATCTCTCTAAAGTGAAGGCGGATTGCACCCTTAGAGTTTTGAAAAGGTTTTCGAGCTTTCACTTTTGGGACACATGTCAGCGCTAGGCGTGCAAGGGCGTCAGCTTCCTCGCTTCCATCAATTCCTACGTGTGATGGAATCCACTGAAACCTTATGCTAAATCCTTTGCTCGTTAGGTCGTCAATCAGTGCCAGAGACTGCCTTGTAAATTTTTCTAGAGGTAGGCCCCGATGTAATCTCTGTAATGCTGACTTGGAATCCGTCAGCACCACGACATCACGTGCAGAAAAGGCCCGTAGTTTCCGCAAAGCCGCGGTGATTGCGGCGCTTTCTACTGTTGTAGAGGAAACTACGCGATCCAGTCGGCCAGACCATGACACATCAAGGGACGGTATGCAGAATGCCGCTGCACAGCCATCTGTTTGTACGCACACCGAACTGTCTGTGTATACTTGTAGGTGGCTTTGAAACACAGTGCTCAAGTGGTTCAGCACATGAAACTTGGCTTCGGCAGTTGAAATGGTGCGTTTCGTCGGTAGGTGGGGTACATTAAGGCTGCAGGTAACGTCCGGAAAAGACCATGGCGGGTCAAGGCGGCTTTGTTTAGGCCATTCCAATCCTAAAAATCGGAAGGTGTTCAGCGCCGCATGAAATTTGTGCGAGTTCTTGCTCTTAGCCGCCGGAGAAGCGCCGTGCCTGCCGTGCCCAGCCTTAATAGCTGCGTCAGCAAGGCCTGAGATGCCAAGAGGCGGAGTGGGAGAGACTCTGCCTCATTAGTGACTTTCTTGTTTGAAGCCGCCGTTGGAACTCCCATCGCGAAGCGAAGTCCCTTTCTGTGCACTGCCTCCAAGCGCTCGAATTGACTCGATGACGGTGATATCAGAGGGAGCTGATAGAGAATGCGGCTTGTTATCAGTGCAGCGTTCAGTTTAAGCATGGATATAGGATTGTTTCCCCAACGTACACCTGCCAATCGACGAAGAGCGTTGCATCTTTGCACTGATGCAGCCACAACACTTTCGACCGCACCACGCCAAAGTAGCTTGTTGTCGATGGCGACGCCCAGGAATCGAACATGAGTTGCACGAAGAATTGAATGCCCTCTAATATTCAGCGTCAGACGTGTTGACTTGCGTCTCACTCCCGGGAAAAGCATGAAGGCCGATTTTTCTGCTGATAAATACAGGCCAAGCGTCGATAAGTGGCGATTGATAGTGGAGATTGCGGCCTGAGCTATCCGAGCCAAACGTTTGTGTTGGTACCCCGAGATCCAAATGCAGATGTCATCTGCGTAGATGGACATTTTAACTGCCGTCCGACCTACTTTCAGGGCATCTGGGAGGCTGGCCATGGCAACGTTAAAAAGCAAGGGAGACAGGACACTTCCTTGTGGGACGCCGAGGGAAATTCGTCGTTTGTCACTCATTATACTTCCGAGCTTAACTTGCACACATCGGTCACTGAGAAATTCATGGACGAATCGAAGAGCATTTCCAGAGATGCACACGGCTCGGAGTCCATTGATGATGCCTGTGTGAAGCACACAGTCGTATGCCTTGGCAACGTCCATAAATATGGCGAGTGTGGAAAGGCCGTCTACACGATGGTGCTCGATATGGCTTAGTAGATCCAAGACACTGTCCTGGGCACTCAACCGTGGACGAAATCCGGTCATATATGATGGCTGTCTACAGTCAACGACCAATTTTTCGGACCCTCTAGGGAACGTAAAAACGTCCGAAAATTCAGGCAGTCCGAAAAAATGAATGCATGCAAAAAAACGCACCCTTTTTCTTTTTTTCTCAGATCTAGAGGTAAAGGGTGAAGTAACAGGCTTCCGAAACCCTGCCACAGCATCAGTGAAGTGGCTATAAAAAGAGGCGTTCAAAAACTGTATGCAGACGACTTGCTGTATGCAAAACTATGTATGCAGCCGGTTTATTATGTACATGTGCATCGTCGAGCAGCCGGTGTTATTGCTGCAGTGGCTTGAAGAACTTGTTGATTGTTGTTTTGACGGCGTTCTGGTTGCATGCGATCATATTCGCCTCGATCTGAGCAAGGGTCATATCAGCACTGTACACCGATAAGAGTCAACAGTGCTCGCGTCAACTCGGCGCTTGTAGGCGGCGCAGGCACTGGCTCCTCATTTTCAACATCGGAGTCTTCTGAATCCCCCACAACCTGACGGACTATTCCCTCGTCAGTGAGTTCTGCGGAGAAGTTGAGCTCATTGTCAGCGTCAACAAACTGTTAAAAAGTTATTTCCGTGGGTATGGAAACCCCAGCAGAGCGGAGGTCGTTGATCACGTCGTCCGACGGTACTACTGCTTTCCGCGCTTCGATGCCATCGGCGAGGACGACGAAGACGGAGTGGCCGCCATCGAAGACGAGCGAAATCCTCAAGTTGCGAACAGTGGAGTTCGCTGACGAGCGTCGAAGCACCTAGGCCTAGCGTCGCAGAGCATATTTGACACAACAGCACAACCACACACCACGCTAGCCAAAACGTGGCCTGTGCAAACAAACAAACAAAATGGCGCCGCTACGGAAACTCCGCCGAAGGCGGAAGTGCGGCGATGAACATAGCCAGCGTGGCCAGACCAAATCAGTGTGTGACGGCTAGATTCGGCTAGTTGTGGTTCAGAGCGGTGATATGCTTCGGCTGCAAGTCGATTTCCTTCACAAGGGCGCTGTGCGAGGAGCCAAAAGTCCTTCCGTCCGTCAAAAAGTCCGGAAAATTGGACGGCGGGGGGTTCGAGCGTCCGAAACTTCAGATGTCCTTATACATTGATTCTATGGGGTTCGTGACGGTGCCGCGAAGACGTCCGAAATATCAGGCATGTCCGAAAATTTGGGCGTCCGAAAATTCAGTCGTTGACTGTATTTCCTTGCTCAAGATACCATGTTAACCTCGCAGATATTAGTCTTTCCATCAACTTTGATACGCATGATGTGAGCGATACTGGCCGATAGGAGGTGAGGTTTGCAGGATCCTTTCCGGACTTGAGCACTGGCACCACCCATGCTGTCTTCCACGCTTCTGGGATCTCTCCTGTGCTCCAGATGTGATTAAATATGTCCAGAAGGGCTCGTTTTCGTTCATATGGCAGATTTGTCAGCATCTGATTGCTGATCGAATGGGAACCCACAGCACAGCATCTTCTTAATTTGCTAAGCGCCAAATCCAACTCACGAAAGGTGAACGGCGTATCCATGGTATGGAATGCTGCAGACAATAGAGGGTTCGATACTCCTGCTGATCTGCCAGATGTGTATACGTCTGCAAAATCTTCTGCAAGGGTTTGCAAATCTTTTCCTTGCTTTAAAGCAAGTGCTTCGAATGGCCTGTGTAGGCGAATCTTTCCAGATAGGCTATTCATTACTCCCCATATCCTTGTCATGGGAGTAAACGCCGATAAACTCTCACAGAAAGCAGCCCATTGAACTCGTCTTAATCTTTTTGTGTGACGACGGATGACAGCGTTTATCCTGTTGTATTCAGTTTTCGCAGATGGATTTCCCGTTTTTCTCATTAGTTTTCGTTCCGCTCTCCTACGTGCTGCACAGAGGTTCTTTAGTTTCAAATCAGGAGTAGGGAAATGGTCTGGCAGTTTCAACATTGAGGTAGCCACTCTTTTGCTTCGCAGCATATCTGCGAACAGCTCACCAGGGGATTCATCCAACGCTTCTCTGTATGTGTCCCAGTGGGTCACAGCACAGAATTGTCGCCCAGCAGTGTGAAATCCGGTGATGGTGAAGATCGGAAAGTGGTCACTGCCCATCCTGTCTGGGGCCGTTGTTGACGATACGACAAGGTCTGTAGAATAGATCACGAGGTCTATGGCACTCCATGAATCTGGTGGTCTGAAGAAAGTTGGTTTGCCATCGTTCGCGATACATAAGTCAGCAGCATCCGTGGCTGCGACAAGTTCCTTGCCTCGGTAATCTGCAGTCTTATCTCCCCAAAGCGAATGATGTGCGTTAAAGTCGCCACAGATTATTATAGGAGAGGGGCAACGAATGCAAAGGTCCTTTATGAACCCCTTCATGGATACCTGCCTGCGCGGACTTATATACACCGACACCACACCGAGTTTTCGTTTTCCTAGGCACACTTGCACAGCGGCGACTTCCAAGAAGGTAGAACAAAGGTCTTGCACTGGTAAGGTGACGTGAGGTATTTCTCGCCTGATGTATATCATTGCACTTCCGTTTGCAAATGATGGTATACTCGGATTTCCATGTCTGATGTACCCTGGGATCGTCCTTCCATTTGGGAGACCGGCCTCCAAGAGGGGCTAGAATTGGTATAGGTATGTCTCGAAGGAAAAGGCCAAGTTCAGAAAGACACTGTAGAATGCCGGCGCAGTTACATTGCATTATTAAGGGCACTTTTGGACGACGGAATGGACCAAGTGGGCGAGAAGCTGCCATTATGTTACTGAGGGTACGGGGAAGTAGAGCAGAGTATTACTGACTCAAGAGCCAGCACTGCTTCCAACATATCCTTCGTTGAACTAGCAGGCATCTTCGCGACGTGGGAACGTAGTGCCGTGAACAAGGCGCGTATCACATGCTGGCAGTTTTCCTGCTGACTGTTTGCCAGGCGGTACTTGAGGTCGGTTTACTGCGGCCGCATAGGTGCGTTTTTCGGACTCTTTTCGAACAGGTTTCTCAGCCGCTGTGACCGTTTGCGTTGGCTCAATAACTTCGTTTATTGGTGTGAGACGCGGGAAATGAGATGCGTACTCTGTTTCCAAACCAGTTAGTTGTGGCGCTCTGGACGTCTTCTTCGTGTTCGATGGTGCACTTGCACTCTTTGGACCCAGAACAAACAACTTATTTCTCCGCTGAGCAGCTGTCCGCGCAGGACATCGACCGTAGCTAGCAGGATGGTCACCGCCGCAATTTGCACACACAAAGTTGTCTTTAGTTGCACAAGTCTTAAAGTCATGAGGTCCCCCACAGCGCTAGCACCTCTGTTCTCCACGACAGTACTTAGCGATATGTCCGAAGCGCTGACACTTGTCATGACTCAGTACTGGCTGTGGAAAGGGCGGTTGCTGAAGCAATGTCATGCTACAATCTGGGAGTGACACAAACCAGCAAGGCTGCTGCAGTGTAGCTTGGCTATAGTCCTGGCAGCTCCCTCATTCGAAGAAGCCTTGAAAAGGACAAACAAAGGCTTTACAAGTCTAAGAAAGGTTAACAAGAGACTGAAAGTGAAGAAGAGAATGGCCAAGAAGCACAAGCCCGACAGGTCGCAAGACTATTGCCCAGGTTTTGTGTGAACTTGTGAGAGCATTCAAAAGCTTGAAAGTGACTTACTGGGTATTTTTTTCGTCAAGTGCCTTTGCCTTATGAAAGGTTTGATAAACTTTCGAGGAATTGATTTCGGTAAATTTGGCGTTCTTGCGCTCAGCAACACCTGGGCAGCATGCTAGAGCCCAAAAGCTTTCCATCTGTTCAATAGACAAAAAGAGCTAGTGGCAGTAAAACTTTAAATGCAATTTTCTCACCTTTCTTTTTTTTTGTCAAGTGCTTTTGCCTTACGGAAGTTTTGATGGTGTTGACATCAACTGATTTCAGTGAACTAGGTATCATATTTTTTAGTGATATCTCGGCTATATCCTAAAGCTTTCCGTGTTTTCTTAAATATGATAGGTTATTAATTAGATCAAATGTAGGCTAATTACTGCCACATTGTTTTATTTTCCAAACTTTGTTATTTATTTGTGATAATCACAATTACTTTATTGGTGTTTGCTCAGCTTTAGGATATGCAGTGGGCCTTTGGAAATATCCACATATTCTTAAAAACACTTTATTTTAATGAGCAATTATTAAAAAGGTCTGTAAGAAATGACCTAATTAGGAATATTGTATTCTGTTATATCTTTTCTTTCAAGTGAGATATCTTATCTAAAAACATATTTGAAATCGTCATTCTACAATATATCTCCACACAAAATTTAAGCAATGTATGTCGAAAAATTAAAAAAAGTTTTCAGGACCCTCATCTCCCCTTAAGACCCTCATCCCCACTTCAATCCACCTTGCTATAATTTGTACTAACCTTATCATTCACTTTACTCCACCTTAAGTCACCTTGTTCAAACTTGTTCTAACTTTAATTCGCTTTACTCCCTTGTAATTCATCTAATTCACTTTAATTCATCTTAATTACCCATAATTACTACAAATAATGTTACATCATTTACCTACTATCTTTTGTGTTACTACTGACGTCACACAAAACGCTTGTCACATCACATGATGTGATGATTTCTGGTACCACTCATTCTCTACAACGCTGGCTTTTCTGCCTCACAGGACATATAAAGCTTTTGCATTATATGTGGAACAAAGCAGCTAATGCAAAGTACACGATTAGTCTGTCAAAAATGCCTCCCGCTTTAATCATCTGCTGTATGACGCCGTCATCTGTTTTGTTTGTTTCTATGTGTGCCTCTGAGAAACGGAGCGAATCACCAACCCGCTTGTTTTATGCCTTGAGACAGTATATGCAACTAACCAGTGCTGAGCAACATTCCATTGGCGAAGATTACAAAGTCGGAGTCCGTGCCATTGCTAACAGCGGCAAAATGTTTCAATTAAACACACGGCACCGATCAGCAAGAAGCTTGGTAGCGAACGTTAAGTAGCTAGGCCTAGCGTTGCCATGGTGTGGCTACGGCTGCCAGCGGGTCTGCGTGCGAGTGCCGGCTTGAGGCAGCATGACAATCAAAATGGCGGTGGTGGTGGCTTCGATTAATGCCGTTTCGGATGCGGTCATGGCAAAAAGTCCAGAAACTTGGACAGCGAAGATTTTCTTGTGTGCAAAATTTCAGCCGTTCTTATACATTGACTCTATGGGGTACCGTGACAGTAACAGAAGTCACTAACCCATCACTAACAGAAGTTATCGGTGATGTGTGCATGCGCACAAATTTCCACCACAGTTTTTTTTTTCTTCCTTTCTTTTTTTTTTCTTCGGGCACAGCATTCAGGAGTCTGTCCTAAGCTCTTTCTCTATGATAGGCTGAGAGGAACGCTGGTCGGAGGTGCCGCCACATGATTTGGTAGCTGCAGAGAGCGTTGTCGGAGCGAAGTATATTTGAATTAACTGTCGCAAATGCTTGCCCGTTCGAATTATCAGGTGTTTTCACCCTTTGGAATATGCATAGCTTTGACGGGACTACACCATCGGTTTTAATAAACCAAAAGTTCGAAATAACGAGCTTCGACTAATATTTTTCTTGCACTGAAGAGCAGCACATACCCCTTTGCTGCCTGGAGTGCGCAGAGGGATATGCATAGCCCCACAGAAGCAGGTAGTGCCATATCGTATAAGATAAAGCAACTATAATTATTTCAATGGGTAAATGGCACTAGTAGTTCGAGTTGTTTTACTTATTGCTGTGTTTTTCAGCTGTCGTCACTCTTCAAATATGTCAATTTCGTTGTTCTTTTGCCATGAATGAGTTGTCCAGCTAGTGCAAAAATTACTTCTTGCACACCAGCAGTGTAGTTAGATCAATTGTCAGGTTTGAGGCAAGAGTGAGCCATTGTTTTCAGCTACCTGCAACTATGCTGAACATAGTGGCTGCTACAGAAACAGCCTGACATACCTATTCTTTCTGGTCATGCTGGGCAGACAGCTCATCAATGGGAGGAGCTTTCGCAAGGGATGGCACAGTCTAGTAATCACAAAAGAGGAAGCAAGAACTGCTCAATAATGACACGGGTGCCAACAGACGTTCGGTTCAATGGGCAAGGGCACCACCAGGGCACCACTATGCGCAAGAGGTGCCAATGGTGCTCGACGACTTCACAGCAAAATGCACAAAGCTTGTGTGTAGAGCGTGCCAAGTACCTCTTTGCATTGCATGCTTTGAACCCTTCCATACGAAGCCGTAGTCACCTCAGGGCCTGAAAGAAAGAAGCCCAAGGTGTGCAGAGGGACGCATGTCCCCCCTTCACTCATGGCCTCAAGTTATCTGTGGGACAGGTGCAGTCCCGCTGATTCTTCAGAGAATACACTTGCACAAGAAATAACTCGCTTTTTTTTTTTTGCAGTTATTCCAGGCGGTACAAATCATTTGGGAAAAGGTATAGCAGAAACCCTGAGTAGATTTCTCACGCCTGACAAAGGAATATCCAGTGGCAAACTCAGTGACCCAAGTAGTCCAAAGGCTGGCTTCGAACACAGTTTGACCATGGAATAACCAGTTATCCATTTTGGCGTGAAAGGTTTCGACGCAGAAAGACGGGCATATAGAGGCACACTTTTAGGGACCCGACGGGCTAGCTTCCTAAATGTCTGCCTCTGTATAAATTGGTGTTGCAGTTTATTCGGGCTATAAAAAATCGGTCAACAAATGCATTTTTATTCTTTTCATGTATCTTTTGCACTAAAGTTGGCACAAAGGAAAAATTGCAAGATCAGTGTCGATACGATGATAACGAAGCTCTAAAAGTGAAGCATTTCACAATAAAACTGTAAAGATAAGCAGGTATGGAACCGGAAAAGCAAATAAAGGAGGTGCTCACAAATCCACGATGACTACATTGTCAGGCTTCACATCTGCGTGGATGATGCCACACAAGTGCACCTGTTGCAGGGTGGTGATCAACTCGAGGGCAAAGTAGAGCACCAGGCACTCGGGAATGCTGCGGCGGCCTTGCTTCTGGTAACGGGCCACCAGCTCCTGCCAGCACAGAGTGCACAAGCCACACAGTTTCTCCCAATGGCATAGACGTAAAAGTGGCCCTGCAGTGCTGTTGTGTGCATGCGAATGCCTTGCCTGGAAAGTCAGGGCAACTTGAAGAAATATCTAGTGAATTGTTCGATCTACCAGAGTGGTTTAGTCCGTACAGTCAAACCTCCTCATAATATGGTACGAAAAGGAACACTAAAGTGAGCCCCTGTGCACGCTGCCTGCCTCCATCGACAGCTGACGCCTGTCTGCACTATTGCCACAGTCGCCTCGCGAGTTTCGTAGCAATGAAAGGGAAGCGGCGAGAGAGGCGCATGACGTGCGCAGCATGCTGGCACGGCTGCAGCAGCTTGCCGTTATTACTACGTTTGCTTCTTTGAGTATTCGCGTTTGTTTCTCTTTCAGTACAGACACCCAGTAGACAGGTTTCATTGTTATACCAATAACGCAGCATGAGAACATTGCAGCAAGTGGTTTATTTTACTGTAGAACACACAAAAGTTCACAGTGCCGTGGCTGCTTTATTGTTATACAGTCAAACATCAATATAACGAAGGTGTACTTGCAACGGAAAACTTCGTTAATGACTAATTTCATTAATTCAGTAGTAATAATAGTTACACAAATACTCAGCACATTTCTGGTCTATAGTACTTAATCAGTAAGAAATTGTAAAGAAATCACGAGGAGGTCAGGCTGTAACAGCGTGGTTATGAGCTCCAACATGTGCAGTGCAGATCGCGCTGAGTGCAATGGATCGGTACGGCTCACGGCGTCCCAGATTTGCAATTTGCGTTACGTGATGCCATAAATCTTGGACACCATAGCTGACTGCGCTTGGTGCCCGCAGCCGTCAAAAGATGGTGCCCACAAATTGAAAGTGAAAATGTGAAAAGATAGATAATCGTCCAGATAAAAAAAATGCACAGTTTCGATAGCAAAGAGCCAAGTATGCAAAGTAAGGTTTTAGTTTTATCGATGTAATGTGTTACCCAGGTAAATGTGAACATCTCGCTCTATGACCACGGACACTCGCTGTCACAAACAGAGTGAACGCTTCACGCTGTGTCTCAGAAACTTGGGATTATGCAGCCGCCAATAGTAGACACACGGGAACACAATGCGCATCAAGGCATCAACCATCTCTGCTTTTAGCTTTGCGCTTGCCGCAGATTACCTCCGAAATGAGCAGATTACCTAGATGGAAAACCTCATGCAGTCACAGCAACGGTAGAGGAGGAAATGCTTGCTCCCCTGTACCCATCCCTCTTGCACTTAAGATGCGAGTTGTTTACCAATGTGTGAAATGGTGCAGTGGGGTTTTCTTAATACCGCACCCCGGCGAACACGTCTCGATGGCTTCTCAACGTTTTCATGCAGAAGGATGCTTGCAAATGCTTGAAATGGCTGAAACCTGTGTTAAATCGAAACCATGCTGCAAGATTACTTTGCTAAATTGCAACATATACACAATTTTCGACGTAGCTAAGATTGGGAAATAAAAATAGTTAGTTACATTGTGAATCTCGCAACATCGAGGTTCCTTATATCAAGGTTTGACTGTATTCAAGATATCGTTAAAACCAGCATTGTTGGAAGTGGGTTTAACTGTATCACAAAAGTGTTTAACGTTACATTTTTGCTACATTATTAGCATATAGTAATTTCTTACTCAAAGAACGCTAAAGAGAAATAGTAAATCAGTTGAGACAAAGTACTATGTATTTCCTAACTATTTTCAATAATTTCGCTGTATACTACTGTATGTATACTACTGAAATATGAAACAAACACGAAACCTTTAGTATTAAAGCTCCATGCTGAAACCCAAGCACCAGTATATCAGAGCGACTTTGCGCATTTCAAAATTATTTCTCATGTTTGGACTGTTGGGGCTCTGTGAAAGTTCTTGAATTGAGATGAATTTTAGTGATGCTCCTTTAAGACAATGCAGGTCATTTTAACCGATAAAAGATTTCATCATCATCGTCATTTTATTTCTATATATGGTTACAGAATGTTGCTGAAAATCACCTGGGCCCTTAGTCATACTGCTAGTTCTTGGCCCATGCAAATTAGTATAAAACACCATTGCAACTCAGGTTAACAGGTAATGTGATATGTAATACTGTTTCTACTAACATTGCTGTTAGCATGATATTAATAAGTTTGTTCTAGCACAAGAGAAAAACCAACAATTGCAAAATCAGTTACCGTATATACTCGCATAATGATAGCACTTTGTTGTAAAAAAAAATTGTCGCTAATTCAGGGGTGCGATCATTACGCGGGTTAAATTTCCCGCAAAAGAATTTTTTTTTTCATTTTGCATTTGCTGCAGGATGACAACAGGTCAACAAATAGGCGGCTGCCACTGTATGTAGTGCAGGACACCAAAAAAAAAAAATGCCGGCCGGAGAAGCAAGCTGCATGCGATTTTTTTTTTTCTATTCGCGAGTACATTACGTGCATTGAAACAGTTTCTTCCGTATCTGTAATGAATAATACCGTTAATATCTGCAAGTTTGCGGCAATAACGCAGCCATGTTCACTTTGAGGGGACAGAAACGGATGGGCGCGCTTAGCTGCCAGTGACATAGAAACACATGGCAGGCATGCTGCAGAAACTGCGGAGTTTGTCTTCACTACTATCCTAATACGGCACGTTTCTGTTAAGGGCGAATATCTTAGCTGTGTTACAAGCGTGGGCGTATGAATAGGGTACACGTCTAACCTATCAGTGTAAACGCGCCTGCTATCGTCGCCGCTCCCGGTTTGTTGCGTGCCCACGAGTGCAGACGAAAGAATCGAAATGCGCCTTTTTTGTTGTTGTTGACCACAACCAATATAAAGCCTACACATAATAAAGGCAAGTGTGGTTGTATTTTTTTTTTTTTTTTGTCATGGAAGTGCGGAAAGTGATGAAAGGAATGAAATGGGGCATCTGCTTAAAAATGTTTGGTGCATGCAGATCGCTTGGTTTGTCTGGAAGAGTTATTCACGTAGCATTTGGCAGATGGTAAGCACAATCATTATTAGCTAGACTTGGCACACGACATATCGCTGCGGCAGATCGGGGTGCGATCATTACACGGGAAATAAAAAAAATCGAATCTTGACAAAATTCAGGGGTGCGATCAGGCGTGCGATCATGGGCCCAGTATTGCACTATCTTAGGGATCAGCCCACGTATGGGGAGTGCTTAATGCCTGCTTCACCTCCACCGCGGGTCGCCCGGGCATTGCCCTACCTTTGGGTGGACCCACGTATGCAGAGCGCTCAACGCCTGCTTCACTTCTGCCGCGGGTGGGCCTAGTATTGCACTCTCTTAGGGATCGGCCCACGTATGGGGAGTGCTTAATGCCTGCTTCACCTCCGCCGCGGGTCGGCCCGGCATTGCTCTACCTTTGGATGGACCCACGTATGCAGAGCGCTCAACGCCTGCTTCACCTCCGCCGCGGGTGGGCCCAGTATTGCACTATCTTAGGGATCGGCCCACGTATGGGGAGTGCTTAATGCCTGCTTCACCGCCGCTGCGGCAGAGGTAAACCAGGCGTTAAGCACTCCATACGTGGATGAAGCACTTCACTTTTCATTTTAAAGCTTTGACTGTCGTCAGCTCTCGCTGCCATTCCATCTTCTGTGGAATCTCTCCTCCCGTGCTCTTGGGACAAAGGAACGACAACACAGTAGTGCAAACAATCACGAGGGCATTTACTGCACATTTCATAGATCAATGCCTGCTAGCCGAGTTGCCATCCACACAACATGCCGATGGGCGCGCGACAAATCTAGAAGTCCGACTCACCGCGACCAAAAAAGCGAGCGAATATGTTCGCCCCATGCTGGATCCCAACGCCTGGTTGTTCGCGCGTACTGTCACGCGAACGGTGGCGCATTCCAAGGCGGCCATGCGAGATGGTCTCGCAGAAGCATGGGTCAGCGCACACGTGGCACGGCACGTCCGTCCCGCTTGCTGTCTCGAACCTAAAAAGGAAGAGCCTTGTCTGTCGTCGCCCGAGTAACCCCGCCTGTCGGCGGCGTTAGCAGCGGAACACTCGCGCCATCTCTCGTACTGCACCTCAACCACTCCGACCGCAGCGGGCGCCAGGCCACGCGGCAAAGGCAGATTACAGGAGACGCGCTATGCGGGAAAAACATCAGGGGACGCGCGAGAGTTGGGCATCCCCACACTTCACAGAGTGGAATGCTTTTCAATGTTTTCACTCCTTTTAGATGGCGGTGGTTATCGGCATCTCCTGGGGTGTGAAGGCCAGTTTTCTCATCGATTCGGTGCCTGCGCGATTAACTCGAGATGAGTTCAGTTGTCACTATCTATTCAACGATCACGCGCATCACTGTTGCTTTGTTAGTTCAACCTTTTTGTTTAGACTGATCCAGGGACCAGGAAAGTGATTCGGTTCGTAGTCAGCTGGTCTGTATGCTCGAGGAACGAGGTGCAGCCAGAGAAAACACCAGGTGCAGTAAACTTTTCCTTTTGCTTCATTATTTCCTTGAGTGACGGCTCGCCGCAGCGCTGGCAGATCCTCGAAGCATTACCCGCGATATGGGTTAGGTAGGGTGGAAAATAAGATAATGCCAAACAGCGTCCACCATCAGACCTTGCAATAACCAGTATAACCATAAAAAATATTATTGTCACCGGTTACCTCGTCTGGCTTTTCCATAATTGTACAGCACTTTTCGTGAAAAATTGCGAACTGGAAAGAAATGTTGCCGAGAGCTGAGAAATTAAGTGATTTACTAAGGGAGAGAGCCAATGAAACAGCCAAACAGGAAGGAAAAGCGAAAATTAACAAGTTCAACTGTTGTTTCTGAAAATATCTATGGATTAACATCTCTTTACTTAAAAAGAAAGTATAGAAAAGGCCGACAGAAGTGGAGAATAATTCCGCGTGTTTTGAATCACGCTTCCACAGTTATCAGTGGAGCCACCTGACGTAGCCAGTTCTCTGCTGTGCCAATGTGAGTGTTTCTATAACCTTCCACGGTGGGCGCAATGTGTCTAGAACCGCAGCGTCCTGCACTCCACGCGCTTGTATGGGACTGGCGACTACGAATCGTTACGCAACTTCTCAAATAGCGACATGAGTCGGGTTTGGCACTTCAATTGGTAGAGCAGTAAACGAGGGATCCAAAAGAACTGCGATTGTTCCGCAAACATATATATTTCTCTATAGTTCTTCCAGGGCTAATTCAGAAAACACTACTAGAAATCTTTATTTTTTACTTTCGCTTGTTCACTCTGTCATGCGCGACTCAATTTGATGTGCTTCCTTGTTTGCCAAGTAAAGAAGTGGTGTATCCCACAGGCGTACGTGTGAGGTACACCTTATTTCAATTCTTTTTTGCAGATTTATGCATCTTTATGGTCAATGGTAGGTATTATTCACATTTGTGCTCATAAAGCTACCTACCCCCCCCCCCTCAATTGCATACCTTGGGTAAGGTAACTCTTCGTAAGGTAAGGCCGAAATTCGGCAAGAGCCCACACAATGGCTAAGCATTCCTTTTCAGTCACAGTAGTTCGCTTTAGGTCTGGTGAGAGTTTGACTGGCGTAGGCTACGATGTACTCGTCAAAGGCAGGTTTTCATAAGTAGACAATGTAAGGTGGTAAATGCAGTGTCACACTCTTCTGACCAGGTAGAAAGGTCACATGTGCCAGCAAGAAGCTGTGTCGGGGGTGCAATGATGGCAGTGAAATTTGGCACAAAACGGTGAAAACAGGAGCACAGGCCTATCAAGCTACACAGGGCCATAAGTTTTGTCAGCTTAAGAAATTTGGCCATGGCGTGAAGTTTAGCGGGATCAGAAAGTACGCCATGTTTGGGAACAAAATGGTCCAATATAGTTAAGGGGGGACGCGGGTCTTGAAACGGCAAAAAGTCACAAAAAAGTCGATTTTCAGAAAAGTGCATTTTCGCTACCTTTATACATTCAAGAATCCCTCTGCGAAATGTAGAAGCTAAATCTAATCGGAAAATAATAAGAAATCAAGGTTAAAGGGGCCAGGGTGAACGCGAAATCAGCAAAATTTGGTCAAAAATGTTCAAATTTCGCACCGTCGCCTTTTGCGAACGCGGGGGCCGGTGGCCGACATATTGCGCTTATTTTGAGCCTGTTTTCTTTGTGCGCATTTTGCGCCAGTTCAAAATGGCGTCGGTGAAGGGAAACCGACACTATCGCATCATTTCTGAAGGATGCGTCCGTGCCGCCGATTGGCCAAAGCGCGCACACCCTCTGCACGCCTCGCTCCTATTGGTCTGGCGCTCTTTGGCGCGCGCTTGACCGCTCTCGCGTTTCGCTACGTTTGTTTATCTCTGGTTTCATCGCTCCGCTGTCTATGTTGTCTACGTTTGTTCAGCCACTCACTTCGCGACAACGTTTGATAAGGTGTTCATTTCGCTGCCCAGATGGCTGGAAAAGATAGTCGTCTCATGGCTACTACGCGTCAAGCGGCTGTGGAATGCGCGACGGAAGGCGGCTAGGCCTGTCATACTCGCGGAGTTGCCAGTTGCTGGTCTGCCTGGACAACTACCTACTGAACTCCAGACCTGCACAGATCTCCCTCCTCCAGCATGCCTGGTCTAGTTCACCCCTTTTGCCGCTAGGGAAAGAACGTACGAGCAGAGTGGCGCTAGTTATACCCTGTTTGCTGTCGTCTGCTTCTGCGATCTGTTCAGCGCTTGTCTTGCCACTTCGGCAGGCACAAAGCGCTTGTATTGGCGGTAAATGAATAAATTCACAAATATACAAAAGAAAACATATTTGCGCATGCTTTGCGTTTGAATAGTGAAACTAGAAGAGGAGGAGCGGTGCAAGAAATGTAAACAACGAGCATAGGTGGCAGCTGCAATGCTAGATCGACGGCATAAATTTCCCTTTCCTAGCCTCCGTAAGAGACGGGAAAAATTATTTAAAAAGATTCATAGCGTTACGTGAAGCTGAAGCCGAATACTATTTACAATTTATTTACAGGGAAGCTCACGGAGGCCAAAATGATGACGCTATATCAAGCCGGCACACACGTCGTTTTTGTCTTCCTCAGTGCAGCCACACTGTGGCGACTGTTCCGTAGCATCACCCCCGGCTGTAGAATCCGCAGTGAAAGGTGCGTGTGGTATGGTTTTAGTCTTGCCATGTGAACGATGCCACTTGCAGCTGATGATGACGCTGAGAGATCAGCGGGGATGATTTCATACGTGACATCGGTCACTTGTCGTACCACTCGGTAAGGGCCAGTATAGCGTGACAGCAGCTTTTCGGAAAGGCCCAAACGTCAAACAGGTGATTAGAGAACCTGGAGAAAAGTGCACGTCACAAGTGCCCTCAACCACACGTTCCGCCACTGAATACGCCCGCGTCGCGGGCGTATTCAGTGGCGGAACGTATGTCCAAGGGCAACACGGGTTCTCGGCCATATAGGAGATAGAATGGTGAATAGCCGGCGGTGTCGTGACGCGATGAATTGCAGTAGGACCCCGCTGTTACGTTCCTCACTGCTGCGTTTTCCCGGCTGCTACGTCGTTTTCATCCGGTCCCGGCATAGCTTCCATAGGATACAATGTATAAGGAACCCCGCCGTTACGTAGTAGCTGTGAAAACGTTCCCGCATGGTACAGTGGAATCTCGATGATACGATCACGGCTAATACGAATTTCTGAATGATACGAATTTTTCTGTGGTCCCGGTCGAGCCCCATTACTTTCCAACGTGCTAGAGAACGGTTGTCACGAATCAATTTTCGACCCGCATCGGTTGATACGAATATTACCGAAGACACTTTAGAAATTTTAAAGTGTGCTTGGCGAAGGCCAGACGCTGCTGCCGTCTGCGCTCCGCTTCCCTGGCTTTACTGTTCGGTGAAATGGCCGGTCGCTGCTGCCGTCTGCGCTCCAATTCATTCGCTTTGGTGTTCGGCGATATCGCCTGTCGCTGCTGCCGCTTGCGTTCTGCTTCGCTGCCTTTAGTACCCGGCAATCTAATCAGTCGCTGTTGGCGTTTCCGTTCTGCCTCCCTTGCTTTCGCATCTGGTGACATGTTCATTCGTAGCACGCGCATTCGCTCCTTGTTCTTCTGGCGTTTGATGTTGGGGGAATCCGGTGTCCGCTGCCGCTTCTAGAACCGCTTGGCGCGCAATCACTGGGTCGCTGCGGAGCTACGGGTCTCACTCGACTGCAACGAGACGTCTGACGAAGGAGCGGCGGTGCAGCTGCCACCGCCGAGGCCCGCGCGCTTGTTTTACCGCTACTGTGTGAGGTCACAGTTGCTATGCACAGCTGCGCCCCCGACTGGCGCGCCGGTTGCTAAGGAGGGAAGGAGGTTGCGCCATTGCGCGGAGAAGAGGCCACAGTTGGCACCATTCCAGCGCACGGACGGACGCGACCGCGAGCCCCACCAACGGCAGTGAAAGAGAACAGCGCACAGTTACGCGATTTCTCCCTCTCTCTTTTGGTGCGGAGGCGCGGACGTGGCACCGGACAGCACGGAGGCCGCGACTGGGCGTGAAGAGTTTGAAACGGTGGTACTTTTGTTGCTTTTCCTCCTTTTCCGCGTGCCATCGGACGGAGTGGATACTGTGCTTCTAGCCGTGTTCTTGTCTTTGACGTGAACGACAGCGAAGGACCACCACCGGCGGCTGAAACGCTGCATACGCTCGAAGTTCTGAGGCATGCTATTTCATCACGCCGCGGATGAAATCAGCGACGACACATGCACGCGTTTTTATGGATTTGAAAAAAGTCTGCTAATTGACCTGACAGAGAAAAAGAAGCAGAAGGACATCGGAGACTTTTCCTTCAAGATATAAACGCTTTTTACGTACGTGTGCCTGAGTGAATTCACCTCTCACTCTAATTTAGCTAGATTTAATTGTTTGGATGATACGAATTTCGGCTAATACGAATATTTTTTGTGACCCCGTGAGATTCGTATAATTGCGATTCCAGTGTACGTCGCAACTTAGCACCCTGCACCCGCCTGGACTAAAGTAGGCAACGTGTTCCAACCACCATTTTGGCTTTTGACGAGTTTTGGCTGGGCTTGGCTATGGAACTGGCTGCAAGAAGCCGCACGCCAGTTTGAGAGGCTGCCACTAAGTGGCCATTCCTGAAAAATGCTCTCACTATCATCACTGTGATTACGATCACCGCATCGTTTTTGGACTTGGACGTGTCGACTCACAGAGGAAGGAAACTCAGGAGAGGCCCTGAGTTCACTCTTTGTGAAGATAAAGTGAAACCAGAAGTTGGCGTTGCTCGTAGCGTTGCTCCGCCTATCGGGCCAGCTCTCCTCTCTTGTTTACGTTTCTCCCACGCCGCGCAGCGCGCAACCGGGCTGCTCGGACGCGCGCGCTCCGCAGCAATAATAAACAATCGTTAGCACGTTAGCATGATTACGCCAAACAGGGCAAAATTTCCTGCGGATATTCCTTCGTCCGTTGCCATTGCTGTGGTGCGGAGACGACGAGGAGCACGAGCCGCATGATACCAAGGAGTTGCCAAATCGTAGCTTTGGAGAAGCCGTCGCGGCTCTGGACCTCCTCCGCAGGTACATCGCACCTCACAGCGATGCTGACAGCAATGTGGCCTTCCAGGCTATTGAGAAACGTGTGGCGATTTCTAGCGAGCGAAAGAAACGGCAAGCCACCATTATAGACTTTTTTAAGTCTTAAGCGCACTCTGTGGAAGTAAATTGTCTATAGTTGAAGCTGCACTTTTTTCATTCATTTTTGGGGCTTTCCTCACTGTTGCGTTTTCCCGGCTGTTACGTTTTTTTTTCCCCGGTCCGATGAAAAACGTATGAACGGGGTTCCACTGTATATACGAACGTCACATACGGTAAGTGAAGATCCCAGTCGTGGTGGTCGGTCGCAACGTAATTCGAAAGCATGTCGGTGATGGTCCGGTTGAGGCGCTCCGTGAGGCCGTTGGTCTGTGGGTGGTAGGATGTACTGAGCTTATGCTTTGTCGAGCAGGAGCTGAGGATGTCCTCGACGACTGCCGACAGAAAGCTGCGGCCACGGTCAGCGAGTAATTGGCGTGGAGCACCGTGCACTAAAATGATGCCATAGAGCAGAAAGTCAGCAACGTCAGTAGCGCAACTTGTCGGGAGGGCTCTGGTGATTGCGTACCACGTAGCACAATCGGTAGCGACGGCGACCCATTTATATCCGGAGCCCGAGAGAGGAAATGGTCCAAGAAGGTCTAGACCAACACGGAGAAAGGGTTCGTGTGGGATGTCGATCGGCTGGAGACATCCAGCTGGAGGTGTGGAGGGCTTCTTCCGGCGCTGACAGGGCTCACAAGCGGCAACGTAGCGCCGCACGGAGCGGGCGAGACCCGGCCAAAAGAATCGACGGCGTACACGGTCGTATGTGCGCGAGATGCCCAAGTGTCCAGCCAAGGGAGCATCGTGAAGTTGCTGGAGGACAGTCGAACTCAGGTGCAATGGAATTACGAGCAGAAGGCCAAGGCTCTGTGGATCGAGATTGTGGCGGTATAATGTCACCTCCTTAAGGAGAAGCATCTGCAGAGAGGCGTCGCCAGGAGTTGACTCCAGACGGTCTATGAGGGCTCGTAATGATGGATCGTGCCGTTGTACGTTGTCGATTTGAAGCAACTGGGACACAGAGAAAACGCAAGCGATGGCGTCCGCATCAGCCGGCTCGTCGACGGGGTAGCGGGACAAACAATCGGCATCCTGGTGTAAGCGTCCCATCTTATATACCACGGAGAAGGTACATTCTTGCAGGCGTAACGCCCAGCGAGTAAGTCGTCCCGTGGGGTCCTTGAGCGAGGATAGCCAGCAGAGAGCGTGGTGATCAGTGATGACACAGAAGGGGCGTTCGTACAAGTATGGACGAAATTTCGCAACAGCCCACACAAGAGCGAGGCACTCGCACTCTGTGATTGAATAATTGCGCTCAGCAGGTGATAGAAGTCGGCTGGCATAGGCTATAACGCGATCATGTCCACGCTGGCGCTATGCTAACACTGCTTCTATGCCGTGACCACTGGCATCAGTTCGAACTTCCGTTGAGGCAGACGGGTCAAAGTGTGCCAAAATTGGAAGCGTGGTAAGGAGAGTAGTCAGCTGCAAAAAAGATGCGGCATGGTCAGGACCCCAAGAAAAAGCGGCATCTTTCTTCAAGAGGTTGGTAAGGGAATGCGCGATGGTCGCAAAATACTTCACAAAGCGTCGGAAATAAGAGCACAGCCCGACGAAACTATGAACATCCTTGGCAGACTTCGGAACAGGAAAATTCGTAACGGCGCGAATTTTGTCCGGATCGGGTCGCACGCCTCTGGCGTCTACGAGGTGTCCAAGGACGGCGATTTAGCGGTGAGTGAAATGACATTTTGACGAGTTCAATTGGAGACCGGCGTGGCGTTACACGTCAAGAATCGCTGAAAGAAGGTCTAGATGAGTGTCGAATGTAGGCGAATAAATGATGACGTCGTCCAGATAGCACAAACACATGGACCACTTGAACCCCTGAAGCAAAGAGTCCATCATTCGTTCGAAGGTGGCGGGCGCGTTACAGAGACCGAAAGGCATCACCTTGAACTGATAAAGGCCGTCAGGGGTAACAAATGCAGTCTTCTCTCTGTCCATGTCGTCGACGGATATCTGCCAGTATCCGGACCGTAAGTCGATAGAAGAAAAATAGGTGGCACCGTACAGGCAGTCTAGAGCGTCATCAATACGTGGCAAAGGGTACACATCCTTTTTTGTGATTTTGTTCAGGTGGCGATAATCTACACAAAAGCGCCACGTTCCATCCTTTTTGACAAGTACGACGGGAGATGCCCAGGGACTACAGGAAGGCTCGATAATGTCCTTTGCAAGCATCTTTTTGACTTCCTGTTGGATAACAGCTCGTTCCGACGCAGAAACACGATATGGACGTCAGTGAATAGAGTTCGCATCGCCAGTATTTATGCGACGGGTCACGACGGACGTTTGACCTAAGGGTCTATTGTCAAAGTAAAAAATGTCGCGATAGCCTTCAAGAACGCAGCAAAGGACTGCAGCTTGAGCAGGTGTAAGGTCAGAGGAAACCATCTTCTTAATGTCGACGTCAGTACCGTGCGATGACGTCACGGTATGGGCTGAGCTGTGACGATCTTCCACTGTGAATGGCTCGACCTCACCATCCTGCAAAGCGCTAAATATAGCCAAGGAGATGATCTGAGGCAGAACTTGCACGGTTAGTGCGAAATTGACAAGTGGAAGGCAGGTGCGGTTGCCAGTAATTTTCAGCACAGTGTGCGGCACGGTAACACCATGTGTAAGCATAACGGCCGGAATCGGTGCGGCCACGTAATTGCCGTCAGGTACAGCTGGTGAGGACAACAAGCCGACGTGTGTCACAGAGTGAGGCGGTAGGCGAATAAAATCCATGCAGCTCAGATGGCTTGGAGGCAAGTCAAGGCGAAGTGAGCCGGCCGAACAGTCAATGAGGGCAGAATGATTGGCAAGAAAATCTAGACCGAGAATGAGTTCGTGAGGGCAATGCTCGATGACAGTGAAGAGAATGACGGTGTGTCTCTCAGCAATGGCGAGTCGGGCAGCAAAGAGCAGCAGTCATAATGGACACATGCACCCCGGTGTCAATCAACGCGCACACAGGGACATTGTCGACGAGAACGTCCAACAGATTCTTGTTCGTGGGTAAGGTGAAGCGAGGATTTCGTGCTGATGTCATCAATGCAGCTTCACCTCCAGAAGCTGCACTGTCTAGTTTTCCGGTCGGGGGTGCGGCAAGTAGGTCGGAGAAGGAGCATGGCATGATGGGGGCGAGCGAGATTGGCGGCGGGAGGGAGAAGGCGAGCGGGAGTAGTGGGGTGGTGTCAAAGGTGCCGCCGGGTCAGATGATGGAGCGGGCATAGAAGGAGCGAAGGAAAAGGATGCGCTAGAGGGGCGACGGGGGTAATCAGGATAATAGCGCGTCGGATAAGTCCAGCAGCTGCGGCAGTGGCGAGCGGCATGTCCAATGTACAAGAATATTCCTGGCACTGCATTTCAGTGAGCAAAGGAGAAAGACGGCCATGGAAGTGCTAACTCCAACAAGAAGCTTCTTTGAGCGCAAGGAAGCTGGCCAAAAAGAGGCATAAAGATAGGATGCATCCAGTTTATGCCCCTGGTGAATTTCCTTGAGATTTTATTGGTATGTTCTCGATAAAGATGTTGCAGAATGTTTTTCCTTGATTTCTCAAAACAACAATTCTGACAGACTTCCAATTTGGAGGTAAAATAGCTTCTGTCCTATTTCAGCTATCGGCATATTCTTTTTTTTTTTGCCAGAAAGAAATGTATGCAGTAAACAATATGCACTTTTTCAAAGCAGTACTCTTCTCAAAAAGTTTTTGAAATGGGTCACATGCTTGACATGTCAAGATGGCATTTTTTTCTCATAACTTTGATGAGCTCTAACTCTTGCTCAGATTAGCCTAGAACATTTATTAATACCTTATGGCACTCATTGAACATTCTAGATAGTCTTTATATTCAAGTTACTGTGTTAGGGTTTTCTGTTTAGATGCTAATTTTCCTCCAAACAAAGGACCCAGCTTATACAATGCTTTTTGAGTATATCAAAAACTACTTATCCTATGGCAAAATTAATTATATTTTTAGAATCTGCATATTAAAATACACCAAGTGTGAAAATTTCGTTCAGATCTGTCCACAAATAAAAAAAGTAGTATTTCAAGTGTATCCTCCCCCCTTAACTTGTGCCGAAAAAACACTTCTGTAAGTTAAGTTGCAGGCCCACTTGCGTAAGGCAGATCAATGTTCAAAGCATTGGAGATGTCTCTAGAAGTCAGGCACAAGCACTGCAACGTTGCGTAAATAACAGGGGCATGTTTGCCACTTCAGGCCACGCAAAATAGTGTGCATTATCCGTTCAAATGTGGCCCATTACACATGCCAAACAGCATGACATTAAATTCATACAAGCTGTCCAGAGTGACAAATGTGGTCTTACAGCGATCAGCGTCAGCCATGGGCACCTGCCAGTATACAGAGCGGAGATCTAAGGAAGGAAAAAATATGGCTCCTAGTAATTAGTTAAGTGCATCTATGTGCGGCAAAGGCTTGACATCCTTTCCTGTGATCTTATTCAAACGATGATAATTAACGCAAAATCGGATGGAACCATCTTTCTTTTTGACAAGATTGATTGGGGATGCCCATGGACTACTTAATGGACAAATAATGCCTAGAGTGAGCATGTCAGTCACCTGCTTGTCTATAACCAGCCTCGCTGTGGCTGAAACCCAGTAAGGTCGCTGCCGCAGAGGAGCATGAGAGTCAGTGTTTATGGTGTTGGAGACAGCTGTTGCTTGACCCAAAGAAGTAGTGAGGCAATCAAATGCAGCTCTGAATTGATGAAGACGAAGAAGCTCGTCACACTGCATCAGAGTAAGGTTACGGTCAACGAATGTGGTAAAGGGGTGTGTTGAAAAATTTGAAGGCACAGGGTCTACAGTGGAGATGTGAGCAGCAGGTGGGTCTCGATGCGCGCTGAAAGTGCACCGGCTCAACACAACCGAGGGACTCGTGGCGCAACAAATGAAGCGGGAGTGATGTTGGGTTAGAAATACACATGGAAGTGGCACCAGCACAAAAATCAAGCACAGCGAATGGCAGAGGAACCATTCGGTGTTGGGCAAAGAGGTCAGATGACCTAAAAAGCACATTACCGTCACACAGGGAGTCGCACAAGGGGATGATCGCATATGACCACGGAGATATGCTGGTGTCTTCTGCAACCAAACATTTTGCATGGGGCTGCTCCTCAAATGACATGGGACAAATAAATAAATAATGAGAGGTAAGTAGGAATGCAACCTAGGCGCGCGTACAGCCCATGACGGCATGAAAGAAAATCCCATCCCAAGATGACGTTGTGAGAATGAGAGGCGAGGAAAAAAATTCAATAACATAAAGCTTTCCTTCTATGATGGCTCAATGTGTTGCGTGCTACCTGTGCATAACGAAAGACCTGAAAGTGGCATCATCACCTTCCGAAGTCTGCAGCAGTGGTGGGCAAGCATTACAGAAATTGTGGCTCCCGTGTCTGCAAGCACTAGTACAGTCGCCGACCGTTTATTCGGACCTCACGAGGACTGCGGAAATGTCCGAATAAACAGGTGTCTGAAAAAGCAGATTAAGAAAAAAGAAATGAAATCCTTTATTTTCACACACTTATTCAGGCTCGGCAGTAGGCTTGAAAAAATTGTGAATGCTCCGTCGCACGCTGTTCGGTTTATGTGCAATCAGATAAGCCTGAATCTTGGAGGGGGTCATACGGTCACTATAGGTGGCTGAAAGCACAATCACCGCTTGTACACGCTCCGCATGCGACAGCAGTGTAGCACATGGCGCATCACCTTCCGACTCGGAGTCATCCTCTGGCGGCGCAGCAGAAACCTGAAGAATGATCTCGCCATCGTCGAGTTCTGCGCATGTCAGTACAGCAGTGTCAGCACCTGTGAAACTGTCAAATGAGACGGTGTCCGGAATCGCAATGCAACCACTGCGCAGGTCTCGGCAGAACATTTTCCACGTCAGTAGGGAGCCCATCGGAAGGCGACAAATCCTAGGCCTCCCGGCACCCGCTTGCTGGCATTCCCCAGTGCAGTCTGCACAGGCACTGTCGGCACCATTAGACAGTTGACGCGATGTTTTCGTATGCCGCGCTGGATCACCGCAACCTCGACACAGCACACAAAGCAAACACTACCCCGCTGTCACGCCGACACCAGTCGCACAAACAGAAAACGTGGCCTACTCGCAGCATCGTGCGCGAAGAAACAAATCAGCTGCTGGATTGTCTTGACATGGCTTACTAAGCTGAGACCGGAACTGCTGCAATCACTCTATCGGACCACGCACAAACGATGATGATGAGCAGGTATTTGCAGTAGTGCAACTTCGTGGGGCAGCAACGAGGCTCCATTCAAAACAAAAATGGTGTTTAGCAAGTCGAACCACGCACCGGTCAGAGTCGGTGCATGGTGCTCTCGATCGACTTGCCTCAAGGAGTGTCTGAAAAATCGGACAAGAGGTTTCAAGGTGTCCGAACTGTCGGCAGTTGTTATACGTTATGGTCTATGGGGATAATGGCAGTGCTGTGAAGCAGACCGAATAATCGAGCATGTCCGAATTTTCGGAGTCTGGAAAATCAGTCGGCGACTGTATCTGTACTTCTTCCACGATCATATGAATCATGTTACGAGGGGAAATTGGAGGCCTTGAAGATTTTGCAAGACATGCAATTCTGACCTCCCAAACTGTGCTGACCAGTTTTCCTCGGGACGAGTAGTAACACCTCATGGGCAAAATGGAGCGGCGGCAAGGGGAATGTGGTCGACAACTGGCAAAAGCAGATTCGTCTGATGGGCTCATAGAATTGAGGGGCGAATCCGGTGAAGCATGGTGTTGAAATTTTCTTGGAGGGTAGTTTAAAGCCGGTTGCCAGAAGCGAGCAGGAGGTGCCATCCGGCGCCGGTAGAAATGTGCCATGTGGTCAGTAATCCTGCAGCAGTAATAAATTGGCCGGTTGTCTGGTGTGTAACATGGGTTCTACGGGCGGGGATACTGCGGCACTAACCTGGAGGGAAAAGGAGGTGTCCGTGTTGGTGCATACAATGCGGCATGGGTCAGCGTTGAGGGCACCGAATCCAACTGCACATAGGTGTTTGGTGCAGCAACAGGAGTGTTGTGAAAGACAAGGGGAATGCACTCAGCGACTTGTTCCTGGAAAACATGCTGCAGTGTGGACGTCAATGAAAAGGAAGCCGACTCTTGTGTCAGATACACCAATGAAAGTAGGCGGGCCACCTCTTCGCAAAAAAACTGCTTAATCTGTGCCATCATTGAAGAGCCATCGGCGGTAACAGTCAAGCCTGAGGAAGAGCCTACCACTGCGTGTGCACTGCGTGTGGCGAGCGCCACTGCTTGCGCAACTCATCATAGCTCTGGGGAAGGGTCACTACTTCAGACACAGTGCTGAGGGTCTTTGCCAACAGCATCTGAAAGGGCATCGTTGTCAACCCCCTTTAAGTATGCCTGACCTTGTCGCTTTCTGCCATTGTCGCATCGACCCGCTTGCAGAGATCCATGACATCCTCAATGTAGCTAGCGAATGCCTCACCGCTCCCGCTGCGCTTATTCTCGCAAACGTTGCTGGGCACGAAGCTTGTGGACTGCAGACCGCCCAAACACCTCTGTAAGGCTGGTCTTGAATTCCACCCCAAATTGATAAGTCAGGTTCAAGGTTGCGGTACCACAAGTTTGCAACGTCGCTTAGTTAGAATATGACGTTCAGTTTTGTAGCCTCGTCCCACTTGTTGTGGTTGCTCACCCTTTCATAGGAGGCGAGCCATTCTTCCCCGTCATGGTCTCCTATCCCACCGAGAATGGCAGGGTAGCGCTGACGCGATGCACCCGAGCAGGCTACGGCAAGCATTGTGGTCGTTGGACATGGTGACAGGTCTTCCATCATGACGGGAATGGATGGCAGAGTCCTGCTTTGAAGTTCCAAGTTTCCAGGCGTACCTCGGACCTCAATGAAATGTGACGAGGTTTATTCGAGTCGGCAAGCAATAGCCAGAAACACAGCGACAGCAACGATGGACATGCGATGGTGATGGCGCTTTCCATCATGCCAATCTTCTTCTGGCTCCAAGACGCACGATGGCAATGGAACTTTCTAATGCCATTCTTACTTGCGATGCAAATACTGCCAAATGAACCAGCAGAGTTTTTTGGGAACAGTGTGAGAAGCAAGGACAGATGCACACAACGTGAGCACAGTCTCTTCTGCCTTTTGTATAGTTCAACTAGCAGATAACTTGATCAATTTCATTGGTACCATCAGAGTCGAAATAATGTCTGTTGTGTGTTTTGTAGGAAGGCTTACTATTGCAACTCAACTTATTTTCAACTGCAGTCTACAGTTAATTCAAATGCAAACAGTATCGGCAAAGTGCTGAAGTTAGAGGAAAGGCGAGAAGGTCTGCACTCACTGCATGCAAGTTTCAAAGACACAGTCCTGTTTGTTCTTTCAGCTACTTGTTGCACAATATGTGAAGAAAGCAAAAGTTCAGGGGACAATGGAGGTTCGAAGTGATGAACAGTGGTTGAACAAGGAATGTCGCCAGAGCAAAAGCTTCGCCAAGGGGTCTGCACGAGAACAAGGTTTCCAAGTTGCAGGTTAAGCATGTGTCTAGCAGCCTATTTGTTACTCAGCCATTGTGTCCCTCCCAACTGTTCTGCAAGATGTTGTGGGCAAGAAAGGTGGGACCATCGAGCCACTCACCAAAAGTGTTCCATAGGGGCTGTACGGGAACACCAGGATGGCGCCATTGTTGAAGAAGCAGGCTAGTTGCAAGTCTACCACACAACTCGCCTGCAACAAACACACCCAACACCAACTCAATCCCAGCTGCTGCACCTAATGAGTTCCTCTTATCAGCTTTGACAAGAACTGAGGGGATAAAAAGAAGAAATATAACAGCAATGATGACACTCCAAGGTGCTTACTATGAGAAGGAGATGACTAAAACCACAACAAGAACAAGCAAAACAATTTAGAAGAGAAACATTCAAGCAGCTTTGGGTTTGCATGTTTTTGCTAAGGGTGGGCGAATAGATTAGCTGTGTTACAAGCGTCAGTGTATGAATAGGGTACACTTCGAACGTATCAGTGTAAATGTGGCTACTATTGCTGCCGCTCGCGATTTGTTGCGTGCCCACAAGTGCAGATGAGAAGAATCGAAAGGCGCCTTTTTTGTTGTTGCTGATCACAACCATTATAAAGCCTACACATAATAAAGCCAAGGCACGTTTGGTCGTAGCTTTTTTTTTTTTTTTCATAGAAGTGCGGAAAGTGATGAAAGGAATTAAATGGGGCATCTGCTTAAAAATGTTTGGTGCGTGCAGATCGCTTGGTATGTCTTGAAGAGTCGTTCCTGTAGCATTCGACAGATGGTAAACACGATCATCATTAGCTAGACTTAGCCCACGGCATATCGCTGCAGCAAGTTCAGGGTCGAATTTTGACAACAAAATTCAGGGGTGCGATCATTACGCGAGTGCAGTCATTATGTAAGTAAATATGGTACATCACATTTGATGACGATGTGATGATGTAATCATAACTTACAATCAATGAGGTCTCAAAGCTACCACTGGTTTTAGTGAAAAGGAAGTGAATGTGTACGAAGGCAACAGTATCAAGATCCTGTAGACAAACTGAGTTTTTACGGCAAGGTAGGTGATAGCATCATTCAATCATTCCAACTTTGCATAGCTTTTGTGCTTCACCACTGAGCACCTCGATGCAATAAGGCTGGCCACTGTCACGCATTCTGTCAAACAAATTTTGTCCTCAAAAAGGTTAGTGACTGATTTCACTAAGTCTCTTCAACTTGATGTTGTGAGCCGTATTGTGAACAGTAAAGTGCACAACTTTTACAACGAAGCGAGCTGTATAACGAAAAAGTTTGGAGGTCTCAATCATTTTATTATACATGCATTTCACTGTACATTGGCTCATGGGGCATGTCTGAAAGCGTCAGGCATGTCTGAAAAATCTATCATTAACTGTGTACATGCTCGTTATATTCACCCATGTACTTGGTATTTATCCTTCTTTCCGGGACTGCATTTCACTCACTGACAGCTAAATGTTACCGCTCGGTGCATTAATAGGGTACTTACTAAAATGTTACCGTTGATTCTTTCTGTTGTGTATGTTCTTGCTAAACCTTGTGTAATCAGATTGTAAGCGTGACACCAATTGTGTTGTACTTTCTGGAAGGCACATGGGCACCAGCGATGGAATCTTCGACAAGTCATGTATAAAAGCCGACTCGCTTGACCAGCATATCAAATTTTCAATGGTTGCCGACTATGCTCGCCGCTATCATTGTGCTGAAATGTTACTTGTTTTGCTGGGCACAAATTCATACAACAATTAGTTAAATTTGTAACTCAGTTTAGACAATGCGTCGTTCTTCACAGTCACTATAATGTGAAAATATGAAGGTATGACTTCATTTTAATCTCGGAATTAGTAAAGAACTGATATGTGAAGCAATGGATGGCATAACAAGTAAATTCGGTTAACCTATTCTCTACCGATTTACTTTGCCTTTATTTTGATGGTTGTGTTGGCTGGGCCCCATTATGCACAATGCTGATTGTGCTGCCAACTCAAGTAAAATATTCCGAACCAGTCTCTTGCTAGGCTTGTACAGTAGAACTTCGTTAAACCGTACCCGCTTAAACAGTAGTTTTGTTTTAAAAGCAGTAAAGCCGAATCTGTGACTCAGAGGCCACTGAGAATAATGTGTGTTGTATCTGCATAAACCGTACCAGCTTATTGTGTACCTATTGGTTAACACGTGGTGTTTCCACTTTTCGTCGTGCAAACACGGCAGTGCGTCGTCTCCATCGGGGGGCCCGGCAGAACAACAAGCCTCAGAGAACAGAACAACGGCCTCCAAGCGCCCTGTGCATTTGCGTGTGAAGCCACATCAACATCAACATCATTTCGGCGCTGTGCCAGAGCGCATTGTGTCGTCGTGCGAACAAGGACTCTCGTCGCTCACGCCATGCCGAAGCTCGGATAAAAAGGACGCTGGGTGCTCAGCATAGAAGAAAATTTAGACATCGTTCGTGCTATCGAATGTGGCACGAAGTCGTCGGCAATGGCACACGACAGAGATCTACTGTTGACTACAGTGTGTGGCATTCGGAATGCGAAGCAGTTCCTCGGCAGCGCTGCTGCGACCACAGAGAGATCTGCTACGAGGTGCGACTTTTCATCGTCGTTGCCTCTGTTGTTGCCTAAGCATCGCCTAGGGAGAGTGATAAGGATGACACGGAAAGCGACAGCACAGGCGGTTCGGGCCCGACAGTGGCAGAAGCTGCGTGTTACGTCAGCCTCACGAATGCAATCATCACAATGAGGACAGCACCCCACAATGAAAAGGGCGCCCCGGGACTGCTGCAGCGCTACTTCCCGCGTGCACGGAGAGCTTGCAACACCAACGAGGAATCTGCCATGCGAGTGTTTGCCGAGATGAGGATGAGTGGCTGAAAAGCTGGCACGCAGCTTCAGTAATGTTGAAGGCACTGTCGTCGCTGCTAGGCCGTGGGAACACCAAACAAAAATGACACCTATGTCATGCGAGGTGAACAAATACTGCATGTTTTATGCTTTCATTGAACTCTCTCCGAGTTCCGTTTTTGACAGGTGAGTGGGCGATCTCATGCTATTTCGGTTAAGCAGTACTACCGTTTAATACGCACTTTTTCTGAGCTCCGGCCAACTACGGTTTAACGAGGTTTCACTGCAGTGTATTTCATCCCCTAGGCTGAGTGACCCAAGTGCCTTCCCTGTATGACATGGCTCGATTATCACGACCAGCACAAGCAAACTGCAAAGGCACACACAACTGGCATCTTTTGTGGCTGATAGCCGCACTTTGTGACAAAGTCTTGGTTAAGCAGTCACTCACAGGTGCCCCCGATAAGGCCTCGTTGAAACGCCGATGCAGTTCGCAGTAGATGTAGGTCTCCCAGTAGGCATTGGTTCTGCTGTTGTGCGCCTTCAGCACAACCTTCATCTGGGAAGGTGCCTGCACAGGGTGTTGTCGCAAGGCATGTGCAGTGAAACACATTTGGGGTTCGATGAGAGTGCCCAAGCAACAATACCCGTGCATCAGGGCAGCTTAACTCAACTAGTTTAATATCAATTACCCCTTTTGAAACTCTAAGGGCCACAAACAGGCTCCTAATGATGTCAGAACAGTGTGCTAACGAAATAAATGTTGTGCCTCTTAACCACTATCTTACCCATCTTGTATCCAAGCCTCTTGCTCATATAATCAATAGCATGTCCGACTCTGGTATTTCTCCTTCCTATCTTAAGCTTGCCCATCTGTGGCGGCTAGCATGCATTTTCGTCTCTTCCAATCGCTTTCGGTGCATGCAGTACACAATAGCACGGTCACTCTTAATTAAGAGTAATTTTGCAAACAGGCAATGCCCAAACTAGCCAGAAGGCAGAAAATTCTCACTTCAAAACTTTCATCATCGTCCAAGTATGTCTCTTCGGTGTTCAATATCAGTGCAAGATAGACCTGCGCATAAGCGCTCGATGCCAAGTGGTGGAGCACCTTCACCTCCTGGCCACCTGGAAGCAAGAGAAGGACCGGGTGAGTACCCAGACACACACCACTGCTGAATTTCGGAGCCTTTTTATACTATGAAAAGGCGGTGCAGCTCATAGTTGACACACGCTAAGCCCACAAAGGTCCGTTCTCTCATTTCAGATAATTTCGGGTCATGTCCATACAATCGAAAGGAGTGGTGGAAATTCAGAAGACTCCCGAAGAGAGCTGGGAAGCTGGCAAGTATGTACCAAATATTCTCACAAAAGCGCTGTGCTCATCTACATAAATTTGGGCCAAAGTTTCTCCGGTGCTGCTCGAACAAGAGTAAAAAGTAAATCAATTTGCATTTCACTCGACCCTCGTTAAAACAAAATTGAAGAGGAAGCCAAGATTACTTGGTTATATCTACTACTTCATTATATTGACTATTGCCCTTTACTGCAGTAGTATATATGCCAAATGGTGTGCACAACTTTAAACACGCAAAGACTACGGCTCTGCGTCCTGCAAGTCCACGGACGCGTTCGGCCCACGAAAGCAAAACTGTCTGGTTCACTGCTCTCTCGTGGCCCCGTCTGGCCCGATGTGTGAGCACGCCAGCTTGACTTGGACGGCTCGTGCCGGTTTCACGCAATTTTGCAGGTTACACCTTGGTGCACAAGCCAGCGTAGCACGCCGCAGTGCATGTGCAAAGGGGAGGCACTAGTACTCTAGGTTGCAGTGTTGTAGATGAATGTAATACATGGCCTACACAAATGGACAGCATGTCACCCAGAGTCGCGTTGAAACATTCAGTGAGCCCATTGGTCTGGGGGTGCTAGGTGGTGGTGGTTCGATGAATAACATGGCGCTGAGCCTTCGACAACCTCAGACAAAAAGATGCACCCACTGTCACTGAGGAGTTCACGAAGTGGGGTGTGGCAGAGGATGAAACAGGAGAGCAGGAAGGAGGTGATGTGTGCAGTGGCAGCAGGGGGTGCTGCAGTTTCAGTGTACTGCGTAACACGGTCGACAGCAATGATGCTCCAGCAGTTACCGAAGGGTTTCATTGAAAGCGGACCATAGAGGTTGATGCCCACACGATAAAATGGGCAGGCATGGCAGGGAAGGGGCTGCAAAGTTCCAGCTGAACGAGGAGACAGATTTCCAATGTTATCAGTCTGTACATGATGGAATGAATTTGCAGACGTATGTAAATATTCGTCACCCATAGCAGCACTGCCGAAGTCATTCATATGTTCCGACTCCGGCGTGGGCACGCAGCAGGTCAACATGAAAGTATTCGCAGGTAGCAGAAACTGCAGGTTGCACGGTATGAGTAGCCATTTGCAGCCGTCAGGTGAGTAGTTGCATTCGTGCAGAACATCATCACGAATGGCAAAGTGAACGGCTTGGCGGCAGAGTGCATGAGAGGTCGGACGCTTCGGCGTGTTGGAAAGTAGTTAGAGGGGGACTGCTATCCAGGGGTTGTAGAGCTGCTCTGAAGCAATCCGCCTTTTTCATTTTCCTGTGCTGCCCTCTGCCGCACGCCGCTGAAAACGTGTTGAAAAGGTCCCAGGGCTTTCGCCAGTTGATTAGTGTAGCTGCGCCCACATTGAGTGCGCGTCGGTTGTGCATTTCGTGGATCGCGAATCATTATTAATGGCTTCTTCGGGACAGCATGTCGTTCCTGGAAGCCATGTAGCACATATCCACTACTGGGTGAGCAGTCCTGAGTGCGCTGTTCTGCAAACAGTGCGGCCGATAAAGGCACGCTGAATTCCATTTGGCGACACGACTGCCTTGGAATAAGTCACCAATTTCTGGACTTTGACATCACTTTTTTGTTATCTTTACACATTATTTAGACATTTAGCATATTCAAGAAGTTTTCGAGCGCAGCCTTCTGCGTTGGATTTATTAAAGCGGTGCACTTGTTTACATCGACATCTACAGCCGCAGATCGTTGTTATCGTCAAATATTGCGGAAAAGGTGCATCGCTGATATAAAATAGTGTCAAAACATAGCAAAACATGCATACCTGTGCACATGTGCCGTGTTGTTACACCCTGAGATGAGTCAATATGAGCAGCCGAACCACTTAAACAACGGCAACTGTGATCGAGATACTTATATTATGGGCTGTCAATTAAATCACTCTCGCTTTTCTTTAACTCCACCATACTTACAGTTTTAGCATGCCGTAGAGCGTTACTAGAGAAAAGTGTGCTCGCATAAATGCTCATTTGTAGGCCATGTTCTTCTCTCGCGAAAACGCATGGATGCCATCGCTCACACGGCGTTGGTATAACTGAGCGAGGCGGTTGTTTGTGTTACTGTATACCGAATACACCGTCTCTTGTTTGCCGCTTGACGCAGAGGCAAACAGTGCATCTCTGAAATTGAGAAATGTGCCAGCAAAGCAATACGTACAGGCCCGCAGATATACGTGGCGACAGAACTGCTTGTTGGTCTAATTAGTGCTTGGTAAGAGACATGTTTTTGCCGCAAGTTAACAAACACGAACGGAAGACACATAAAGACAACACGGGCGAATGCGGCCGACAGCCTACAGGCACGGTGACGTATACAGATGTTGGCACAGCGCTGTGTCACCACTTACCGCTTATTGTGTACGCGCCGTGCGAAGTTAAGTGTAATTGATTTTAAATCACTAAGGCCAGAATTGAACTATAAAAGCAGTTTTGTTTAACCTAACTGCTTACAGTTCAGTTCAGGTCCACTGGTAGCGGGTGCCCGAAGTTGAAGGCGCCAGGTTAGCCTTCGCTGAACAGGATCAACACTGGCTTAAACTTCATGGGTATGGCTTGAGAGGGTTAAAGCTTGTGCATTTAAACTTGGCAGGTGTGTTTGACTCATTTTGAGCACAATTAATTATATATACAAGCGAAGACGCTGTTGCTATTGTGCTGTGGGTTCGACGGCCGATCGCGCAGAGTTCAGTTGAACGATGGTCGGCACGCTGATTGTGCCGATGCTGTCGACAAGAAAGCTCGTCGCAGTAAAACTCGCGCTCGTCGGTTGCATCGTTGTCGACCTGGTATGATAAAACGGTTCCAGTGATGCACAATCGTCGGACAATCGTTGGAGTGAGCGTCTTGGTGGTCCCGTATCGACCCAGTGTTGCTGCGCCTTACGAGTACGTGCAGTCAGGCATGCACTGCCATCACCACCAAGCGAGGACCGACGCCGCAAGAAAACTTCGTCAGCAATGCGATGTACCTAAGTGTGGCCCAAGTGTAGTCCGGACTTGGTGTAGTCCGGACTACACCAAGCCAGATTACTTGGTGTAGTCCGGACAACTCAGACGATGCCCTGGCCGCTTTCTCTGTGGAGTTTCAGTCTTACACTATGCACGTTTTCGGCACCGCACCGATGTCGAGCTATCAGTAGAGTTTCAACGCGGTACACGGCACGAGTGTTTGCAGCAGTGCGTGTCCGAGCACTTCTTTTTTTCTTTTTTTCGGGGGACTTACCGGCGCGCGGCCATGCGCGCGACCCTTCCAAAACGTTTCACGACTAATCCGCTAGGGCATTGCGCATGCGCCATCGCGCCATGAAAGAGGCGGATTCCGTGGATGCTGAAAACAAGACGACGGGTATAAGTGTTGACAGGCAACTAAGGTTGGCATACAGAGGAGACTGCACAGGGGATCAGCATCTGAATGCTTGCAGCCAGAGCAGTAGCCGACGATGTTGAACTCTTCAAGTCAAACAGCCCATCAGGCAAGGAAGCCACGTGGGTCTTTTAAATTTGATAGCCCAGAAAGGGCTCCAGCAACCTGTCATTCTCTTCAGCATCCGACGAGGCATTCACTACTTTACGACGTCTTCTTCAGAAGACCTCCTATTCTGCGTCACTTCGATCTTGCAGCTTCGATGGAGGGACAGATAGACACCAGCAGCATAGGTTTGGTTTGGCACCGTCCAGCACAACAAAAACACGGGCATCCTGAATATGTTGTTGCTTATGCCAGCTGTACACCCACCGAAGCAGAGACTAACTATAGTGTAACTGAAGAACAATGCTAAGCCATCTTATGGGCCCTTACGCAAGTTCCACCCTTCCTTGTACGGCCGCCCTTTTGATGATCGGTGACGAGATATTGTCAGAGATGCTTCCGTAGGCCTGAAGCAACAGCATTGTGCGGAGGAATGTCAATCTCTTCAGCAACGACCAAATTAGGGTGATGTTCAGGAGAATTGTCTAAACGGAGGTCACATAAAGGAGAAAGTTCGACTTCTGCCCACTTGCAGTTGGCAATGGCTTTGTGTTGTGAGAGGAAATCTCATCGAAGAACTATACTGTAGCAGGATGGCAGCACAATGAACTCAATAATCTACATAATGTCCTAAATTACAACTCGTGTTGTAAAAGCTGCTGACGGCTGAACATGCTGGGACTGTTGCGGTACGGAGACCTATGCCGGCAACTTGGGTCAGTCATTTCCCGGATGCAGCGGCAAAGTCTTTCATTCCTAACACAAACGGTGGCTCCAGTGTCCAGAAGGGCAAGAGTTGAGGCACCTTTGACAGAAATAGCAATGACATTCGACAGAGAAAAGTGAGCACTTGGGTGCTGTGGTGGCGACACAGTTCTTGCCTCGTGAACTCCGGCATTTAGTTTTACTTTTCTGTAGGCAGGGGACAACGATGCATTGGGGAGAGAGTGCTGACGTGGTGATGGAGAGCACTGGTTGAAGGAGGCATGACAATCGGGAGCGCTTGGAGTGTAGCGGAGTGGTAGTTGATCAGCATAGCGATGGAAGTGCCTCCCTTGTGTAGTTTGAGGGATCACGCGGCACGTTCCTCATAAGTTTCGCTTACGGCGCTCAATAAAAACACCACGCGGCAGCCCTACTGGACATTTATGTGAGTACTCTCAAAAACGAGGAAAGTTTTTGACTGTCCATATGGTGACTCCATCATGGGCAAACTGATGGAGTCTCCCGAACCGGCTTCTTGCATGAAAAGTAGGCAAACACTGAGAGTAAACCATGTTAAATATGTTCTTATAGTGGGTTGTCTGTATAACCAAATGGAGCATAACAGAATGAAGCCTCACTGCAGCGATCGCACGGGTCCGCAGCGACCGACTACGTGTCTGCATGCATGTCCGCGCACAATGTTTTGCTTTCGCTGTGAGTGCGTTTTCGCACCGTGCCACCAACTTTAGGCCACAGCATATGAGCATTTGAGAGTACACTAGCAACCATTGTTGCGTCGACGCCATCAGAACTGTTCAACAATAATTTCGTTATAGAGCCTTTGACGCCAACGGCGACTGTTATGTGCCATCGCGACGATTCAATCTATTTTGTCTTCCGAGTCCTTGGACATATTCGTATTATTTCTCAACTTGCGTCGCACTGTATGTTTATCGGTCTTCTCAGCGTGCGATTTCCCTCTGCTTTTTCATAACCCAGTGCATTAATGCGTAACAGAAACATGACCATATCCCATGCCTTTTTTAATGTGCGTCTTACCGCTCCCTTTCTGTTCCAGTGAACTTGGCAGTATCAAGTTCATAGACCAAACTGTCATAGCATTAACCGGTCAGCGGGCGCGGGCGAGCATCTCAGTATGCGTTTTCTGCTACTCACCGGACATCGCAGTCCCAGCGCCACAGCAGAAAGCTTCCTCGCGTCTGTGCTTGCTGCATACCCAAGTTGCAGCCGATGGCTCTCTGCCGGTTCTAAGTTTCGCGAGCCAAGCTTCACGGAGCTCCTTGTCCTGTGGCTATGTGTGAATAAGGCTGACACCGGGCTCCGTTGCATACGTTGGGCGCTGCAGCACCCAGCAGTAGCTTACCATGCTGCACGCCTCCAAAGGCAGCCACTACCTATTAGAGTACTTTCAAATGTTGTCAAGCAGACACCCAAGGCGGGAAAGCCTAACCACTTAATCAGAAACGCAGCCCAGCTGGGACTTTCAACTTCTGCTTTCAGCTCGCTTCGGCGCCTCCAAAGCAGCCGACGCGGCCGCTGTGTCCACGTGATCCCTCATGCCACGCCACCCCGACGGTGGAGCCAGCTCGTCCAGTGGTGCAGCTCGAGGCCAATAGCGAGTCGTCAATTAATAGCCATATGAGACGGCCAATGGCATGTGGCGTCAACAATATTGAGAGATATGCCCGGGGCCACCACAGGCAAAGCAAACAGGATTGTCATCTGGAGTATGCAAAGGGTTTGCGGCTACGGGGCCAGCGCAAAGGGCACGGGGAGCAGTCTGCGCCTGCATTGGTTGATGCAGTGTGAAAGCAGGGTGCGTTCGAGGCCTTGTGGCAACACTGACGTACTTAAGAGGAGCAGCTACAGGATGCCACTGATGGGACATTGGCACAGCATCTGCAATTTCTTCTTTAATCGCCTGCCAAATAGCGGGTGATAGGTAAGGAGCAGGACGCGGCTGAGGCTGCTGCTGAGTAAACTGCACCATTGAGAGCTGCCAAGCTACTTCATTGCGTATGAACGCCGTGATCTGTGCCAGCAGTGTTGACTGGTCTGAGATGACGACCAGGCTTACGAGGCTCTTGTCATTTGTAACCAGGTGACAAGCCAAGGTCCGCTGTTTCCAGAGCTGGTCGTAACTCTGACACAACTTGATGAGCTTCGCTACGCTGCTCGGGTTTTTTGCAAGCAGCATCTCAAAGACGTCATTGTCAATGCAGTTCATAATGTGCTTGATTTCGTCAGATTTGGGCATGGAGGCATTGACGTGCTTCGAGAAGTTCAGAATGTCGTCAATGTAACTTGTGAACAACTTGCCCAGCTGCTGTGCCAGTTTGCGCAAACGCTGTTTGGTGCACAAATATTATGTGGCAGGGTGCCCAAACACGTCTATGAGGGCAGCCTTAAATGCAGACCAGGTTAGAAAGTCTGCCACGCATTTTTTTTTAAACCATTAGAAAGGTAGTAGACGACATCGTTGAACTTGGTGGCATCACCCCACTGGTTGTGGATGGTTACCCTAGCGTAAGATGAGAGCCAGTCCTCCATATCACTGTCATCAGTGCTACTGAAGACAACCAGATCCCTCTAGTAAGGCACCCTAGAGCAGAAGGGTGAAGGGGGAGTGGACGGTCGGTGCGTGGTTGCGTCTTCATGCATACCGAGTCATAGCGTATGGGCGCAGAGTTCCAGAATGGAAGTTTGGCAGTTGATCCCAGCATCTCCACTAATTAAAATTAGGTTTACTATCCGAAACAGGCAGCTAGAGCAGTTAAGTCTGGCAGCGTTCTGAACCGTAACTTCAGCGTCGTCTTGCGTGAAGCAGTCGCGATGCTGCTGCTGTTGGTGGTGTTCCTCATCTTCAGTTGGTGGCGAAACAGGGTTGCCAGATCGCTCCAACCACAGGTAGCCAAACTGCCCTCCGCAGAAGCCCAAAGGTAGCCAAAAGCGAAACTTTTGGGTAGCCCAAAAGTAGCCAAAGAGCTTTGTCTTTTTGTGAAGTCATTTCTTAAGCATATTGAATTAATTTTTGGCAAGAATACCTACGTATTCGTTTTTCCACGCAAGACCACGCATGACCTCTGCACGCATTGTCACGGAGGCCATGCGGCAAGGAAAACAAATGCTGCACAAGCACAAGAAGTGCAGAAACGCAGTCATGCAAGCAAATTTATGATAAGGCAAATGCGGTCTTCATTACAAACGCAGTTTTATTTTCCCAGAGCACTAAAATATCACGAAAAGAACAACACACAAATACCAATGCGCGATAAACACGCTAAGCAATGGCATGCATTCAGGTGTTCAGTATCATTACTTACAGGTCATGATAATTTCACTTAACACCATGTAATGTACCAAACGGAAAACTACAAAAAATTTCAAGACAAAGTCTAACACAATAGATGGCGGTTATTACAAAATCCAGTACGATATATAGACATAAAAAGTATGCTGTGATTAAGCATCACGAGCTTATTGAGAAGTAGAACTGCTTGATCCGTACAAAATGTCAGATCTGAAACGGGACAAAAATTCTTGGCCCGGTTTCAAGTCCTTGCAGCAGCCTCCGTTTCTGGCCAGGCCAAACTTCACGTGGAGGGACGCTACTAATGACTCGTTCGACATTCTATTTCGAAGGTCGGTTTTAATGAGCGACACCTGGCTGAACACTCGTTAAACAGAGACATTTGATAAGGGTAGTGATTGCAAAGATAGGAGGAGGGTTTGGAGTTGTGTAGGGAACAAATGGCTGTGGTGGCTGTGGGGCAACAGAAGAGGATATGTTCTGCATTGGCACTGGAGCAGCTGCAATTTGGGCAGAAAGGGTCCGAGCGAATTGCCACACTCTAAAACAAAATTACACTCTTTGGGTTGTATCTTGCCCCACAACAAAAAACGTCATCTCTCTTGTCCGCATTTCCTTTCTTTAACACTGCGAGGCCGGTACTTCCCAGTAATGAACTGCATGCACATTATCAGCATGACATAGCATTCCAGACATGAAAATAGGGGGCGGGAAACGCAAGCAAGGGAGATGACAATTATTGTTGCGCAGCAGATATACGCCCCAAAGGACGTATATCTTGTCTAAGAGTGCACGCAGGCACCATGCGGCAGGCAGAAAATTCGGCAAATTTCGGTTAGGTTTAGCTCGGTGTTCTCCCTCTGTTCTGGCGCAGAGGTCATCCGCGGCGCACCGTCAACGGGAGCTAAAAGCATCTCCTGCTTAAAACGTCGGACGCCGAAAGCTCACATCTGGAGACAGCAACAGTCTATGTTCGCTGGCATGTGCGTGCGGGTAGCGTTAGTTCGGGGATGGAGACGTGTTTCATGAGGCCAGCTTTTGTAATTAAAATTATCAGAAGGACGCGATCCTTGACCTTTTGACATGCATATGTGTTCTCTCCCATAGAACTAGCAAATTTTGATTTTATAGCAGACGTGCTTGAGTGTTTTTCATTTGCGCTTAACTATTTTTAATTCTTTTTGCACAGGAAGATGTACCCCAAGAATAGCCGTATAGCCAAAAGGAAAACTCTGACGCCCGCTCGGACCAAAAGTAGCCCAATTTGCCTATTAATAATCCAATCTGGCAACCCTGGGAGTTCATCCTCTTAATCACAAAGCCATTATTTCATTGTATTGTGTCTCAATATAACGAGGTTCAAGTGTACAGTAAAACCTCGTTAAATCATACCCACTTAAACAGCAGTTTCGTTTTAAAAGTAGTAAAGTCAAATCCCCGAATCAGCGGCCTTCGAACGTAATGTGTTTTGTATCTGCATAAACTGTACTAGCTCACTGTGTACATGTCAGTTAATGCGTAGTGTTTCCACTTTTCGTCGCACAAACACGGCGGTGCGTCGTCTCCATCGGGCGGCCCGGCAGAACAAGCCTCAGCGGTCGGAACAACAGCCTCCAAGTGCCCTGTGTGTTTTGCGCATGAAGCCATATCAACATCATTTCTCAGACAAGTTCGGATAAAAAAGGACACTGGGTGCTCAGCGTAGAAGAAAAATTAGACATTGTTCACGGTATCGAATGTGACACAAGAAGTCGGCGCTGGCATGCGACAGGGATCTACTTTTGACTACGGTGTGTGGCATTTCAAACGCGAACAAGTTAGTTAGCAGCGCTGCTGCAACCACAGAAAGATGCCTGCTACGAGGTGCGACTTTTCATCATTGTTGCCTCTGTTGCCGAAGTGTTGACTAGCGACAGTGATGAGCACGACATGGAAAGTGACAGCACGGGCGATTCGGGCCTGACAGTGGCAGAAGCTGTGCGTTACGTCAGCCTCATGAATGTTACCGTCGGGACGAGAATAGCTCCCCGCAATGAAAAAGGTGCCCCACGACTTCTGCAGTGCGTGCACAGAGAATACGTAAGGCCAATGAGGAATCTGCCATGCGAGTGTTTCCCGAGATGAGGGGGCTGGCTGAAAAGCTGGCATGCAGCTTCAGTAAGTTTGAGGCCGCTGTCGTTGTTAGGCTGCCACGGCATCAAACTAAAATAACTTTCGTTGCATGAAGTGATTAAATACTGCATGTTTATTTCCCCTTTCATCGCACTCTCTCTGAGTTCCGTGTTTCGTTTTTGACAGGTACCGTATTTACACGATTGTAAGTCGAGTCGAATGTAAGTCGACCCCCCCCCCCCCCCATATCGCGTGACAGGAAAAAAAGAAAGAGAGCATACCCGAAGGCGCATTCGACAACGAAAATTTATTAGTAGGTGACATGGTCACTGGACTACTCGTCTTCACTAGTGCTGCCATCGTCATAGTTGCTGCGGTCCCACAGTGCGTCATGGTCCAGCGAAATTTCAGATTTGGCAAACGACCACACCAGGACATCTTGCGGAACAGCAGCCCACGCCGAGTGCACCCAACCACACGCAGCCATCAGGGAGGCTCTTTTGACAAGTCCGGTTGGCGTAATTTCACGGTATTTTGCCGCCAGCCACTCATTGTACTCACGGCGGAGCAGGGCCTTAAAATTAGGGCGAAGGTCCGGGCTTGTTTCCTGACCATGTCGCACTTCACTGGCAGGGACCGATCACTCAATTCAGCAACGTAAGCTGCAGGCTTAGCCTACAGCTCCGAAAAGCGTGGGAAATTCTTCGCTTGCTGCCACAGCTGAAAATTTTGCTTCGCTGCAGTCGCCACTTTCACACCACCCGTTCAGAACCATCGAACTTGCGGCCCGCTGCGCAGTGATTTGTTTCTTCGGCGTAAAGGATGGCAGCCCCCTTGAACGCTGCTGTTCACGAGCGCCGAATGTTTAGTGGGCCTACGGCACTCATGACGACTGGGGAATCATGGAAGTAGCACATAGCTGGCAGTCAATTCGAACGCGTCAAACTAAGAGCTACAGGGAAAAAGAAACACATGAGTGGTGTCTGCTCTTCCATGAACTACTGATACTCCCCGCAAGCGCCACTGTTCTGAGGGTGCCGCCGCAAACAGGAACAGCAGCACTTCCATCCATTATCGACACCTCCCCACGAGTATTGCATGCAGTGTAAAACTCTCAAAAATGTTAAAAACCCTTCCGAAAGCGAACAAACACGCGGGATAGCGAGAAGATACGGATAGGGCCATAGACCAAACATAAAATTGTAACTACGTTGTAGCTCCCGTTGGTCTCGCTTTTTTGGCGAGGCCATGTTTTGGTTTCAATTGTAAATCGACCCCCCAACTTCAGACTTTCAAATTTTAAAAGAGTGGTCGACTTACAACCGTGTAAATATGGTAAATGGGCGCAATCTCGTGCTATTTCGGTTAAACAGTACTACCATTTAGTACATACTTTTTCTGAACTCCGGCCAACTACGGTTTAACAAGGTTTCACTGTACTTTGAAAATCTGACATGCTTGCCCCTGCGTTCCAGTGACCTTGGGATGCCTTTATCGGATGCCTTTATCAGGGGTGCAGCAATCACTTCTGCAAGGAACATTTCCGATACGGCGTAGGGGCTGTGATGTTCGGTGAGTAGCAGAAAGCGCGCATTGAGACGGTCCCCTGCGCGCACAGCTCGGCTAATGTCTTGGTCTATAAACTTGTTGATGTTAGATACTGGCAAGTTCACTGGAAAGGGATCTGTAAAACGCACATCAAAGAAAAGGCATGGCATATGCTCGTGTGGGTGTAGCACCAAACAATGAATAATGTACTGGGATTATGAGGCAGCAGGTAACTGCTCACCGAAAAGACCAATAAACATACAGTATGTTGCAACTCGAGAAACGATGACACTGAAACGTCCAAAACTTTAGGGAAAAAAAAAAAAAGATTGGATCCTCGCAACTGCACATCACAAGTTGCTGCCGTAGGGGTCGAAGTTCCTAGTAATAACGAAATTGTTGTTTAACAGCTCTCATATTGTCCACGCAACAATGGTTGCTTGTGTACTATCAAATGCTCATATACTGCGGCCTAAAGCTCGTGGCACGAACCGAACACGCGCTTGCAGCGAAAGCGAAACATTGTGCGCAGACATGCATGCACAGTCGGTCACCGCAAACACATGTGATTGCTGCACTGAGGCTTCATTGTGTTACGCTCCATTGGGTTACATAGACAGCCCACTATAAGAACACATTTCGCATATCTTTTATGCAAAAAGCCGGTTTTTGAGGAACTCTATCGTGTCGAGCCAGTGCATGTAGTGGGCGGTCACTGTACGTATTCGGTAAAGAGATAGCATCTGTAAACTATGCTGTGCTTTCCGTTTGCCCAAAATTATTGTTTTGATGGCAAAAGCTCCCTTTTTTTCGAGAGTACTTACAGAAATGCCCAGGAGCGACATTTCACCTTGGTGTTTTTACTGAGCGCCAACAGCAAAACCTACGAGGAGCGCGCCACATTATCCTTCATACTACACAAGCGAGGCGTTTTCGACAAATGGCGGAGTACTTGTCCCCAATACTTTTTAGGTGGTGCGAGAGTGATGGTGTACACACAGAGCACAAAGAACTTTGTGTGTGACACAGGCAACTGCCTACAAAAGGCATTGTGACCAAAGTGTGAAACTTGATGTTTGTGTAAATGCTCTGCAAGTGTTGCAGCACAAACTGCAGGGCACCAGGAAACAAATTTCATGGCCCCAAATGTTTGTATTGACAAGTTTCCCAGCAAGAAATTTTACCAGCTGTGATTACAACCGATAGGTGAAGGCAATACACAATTTTGTACTGTGTCGAAACCATGCAGATGCCACTGTGCAACTGTGCCTGATGAGGTGAGCGGAGGGAGTGTAGCTTGGAATGTGCCAATTAATTTTTCTGAAATATTCAAGCCAAATTTAGGTGTTCTGCCCTTATGCAAGACTATACAGCAGTCCACCACCTATGTGTCCACCACCTTCATTGTGCTCAGCAGACGAATGCCAAAGCCCCTTAGCTATGATGCTGGAAAGTTGCCACATGGTCTGGGAGCAACAGTCCCAGATAAAAACACGATGCTTACCCAGAGTGATCTGCGCATCTTCCTTGAGGACAGGGCGCTTGCCAGATGACTCGCAGAGCTGCTCTTGGTCGCTTTGCTGTGGCTGCCACAAGGTCAATATGCTGCACCGCGCCTCCTCTGAAAACGGGTCCTTGCAACCCACAGGCGACGCTGCTTGCTCTATCCTGAGAGGAGTAGGCACGGCATAAAAGGCACATGGACACATTGAAAAACCTCTAGACTGATAATCAGCTGTCCCTGTCGGGCAGCTGTTTTCTTAAAGGGCAACTGCAGCAAATTTTGAACTTTATACAAGGCCTACTTTCTTATAGCGGAGATGTGCAGCAGCCATCATGGAAATTTGACGTTTGAAATTAGAGTTGATGCGTGACAGAAAGCTAGCACAAATATACATTCTCAGTACCTAAGCTAAAAAATAAAATATGCAGCCATTATTGCTTGCCAAAAATGACAGGAAAAATTGAGAACCAGCATGGAGATGGGGCATGATCTCCAAGATCAGTCAGTAAGCGCACGACGCAGGAAGTCCCAGAGGTCATGGTCTGGCACTTATAAATTTTTATAAGCAGCCAAACCTGTTTATAATGAACTAGATGGTTCCTCAAAATGTGCTCATTATGTCAGTAGTTTGTCACATACAAAGTCACTGTTTAAAACCTCCAAAATTGAGTCTGACGGTGGCTTTGGCAGCTACATTCCGATGTCACTTTGATTCAAAATTTACATTTTCAGTATCTTCATTTTTACCTTCATTAAATTCAACATGAATGCCTATCAACTAGCTTAGTTTTCCATCTTACTGCAGTTCATTTCTGTCTTCTGTACTTTCCATATCAAGATACATGTTTCTGGTAAAAAAAAAGTCGTTTAAAGAATTAAATGTGGCACCATGGGTGCAAAACAGCTCCGGACGGGAACTGATCAGCTGCCATCTCACAGTTATGAGTGCAGCCACTGCAATATTTTCTTCGAGAGCGTGTGATCTATAATTTGCCATCAGTGGGACTCAAGTGGATTCTGCACATGATGGCGAAGCGTTCTAGTTAGCCTGAAGCATTAACTACTGTGGCATGCCAACGTTTTGCAAACATCTTGCCATTAGGGGTCCAGCATCAGCCACATACCGAGTGCCAAGAGCCATGAAGTTATGTTTTCTATGTTGGCTCGGCTGGAAAAGTACAAAGTTTGAAAGGTAGAACACCACTGTGATCTGTTAGCAGCAGCATAAACAAGGCACCATCAAACAGCAACTGCCAACTCTAACTTTGCATAGCAGAGTGTGTGTACGCCAGTTGGTTATTCATGACTTTGAGAAGTTACTGCGACAAACCACGAGACTTGAAGAAAGGGACAACACAAGCAGTGTGTTGTCAGCTTGTGTTGTCTCGTGGTTTCTTGTGGTAACATCCAAAAATCTAACTTTGCATGGCGACAGTTCATTGTGCCGCATTCACATTGACTTGGGTCGCATGAATATTGACAGCAACGATAAGATGGAGACACTTGAGCAGCTCCCCCTTGGTTCTCATCGATACAAATAATCTAAAGTGCAGTCCACACGATACCGCATGAAGAACTGCCCAGATGCCACCGTGGTGGGACGCTGGGACACGCCTTGAAAGCATGGCTACCAAGTGACTTTCCCAGCGGCTTCTGAAATCCACTTGCAGCACTCGCTCATCTTGGCGGTCATATCTAAGTTGTGGTGGGACAGGAGGGGGGGGTCGCTGCTGCGCACCCAATTCAGTTGCTATTTCGTACTTCAGATCTCCACATGCACAATCCTTTTACTGTGACTGGTTTTGAAGTGTTCATTTTAACAGCATCATGCTTTTTAAAATGTTCGTTATAGATGAACGCAGATTCAATAGGCAGGGTTGAAAAATTGTAAACCCCAGTGAAATGATTACTGATAAATTTTTATATCAAGGATTGTTAAAACTGGGTTCGACTGTACTGCAGTCAAACCTCAATATAATGAAGCATTATTTGCTGGGAAGAACTTGGTCAAATTGTGAATTTCGTTACTTCAAGCGTTCTAGAGTTTTAGCAGTAGAAGCAACTTCACAAATTCCCAAAGCGTTCCTGGTGGATCGTATCTTGTCGGTAAACACTTCTAAACAAATTGCAAGAAGGTTGCGCCACAATAGCATGGTTACGAGCACCAGCACGTGCAGTGCAGATCATGCCCAGAACAATGCATCTGCTTGGCTCACAGCGTCCGAGATTTGCACAGTACACGGGCGTATCTGCAACGAGGCATGCGACTGAACACGCCACGCCATTGGCAGATTTTCACGCTGCGAGGTGAAGAGGAGGTTGAAGTGTCTCGACGATCCGTAGATGGTTTTACCCTGACTACTGAGCTACAACCTTGTAGCTGTACATATTGTAAATACATATATTTTATCCCTGTAACAGTATGCTCGGGCGTGCAAAACTTGGCACAAAAGAACGTTAAATTCCGTTTCCTACAACGCATAAATTCAGCAAGAACAAAAGGTGTTCCATTTTTGGAAGTAAAGTAAAACCTCGTTAATTCGAAGTCATCGGGACCACAAAAAATCTTCAAATTAAGCGGGTTTTCGGATTAACAGATCACACAAAAAAATGCAACCCAGGCAAAGAAATTCCCTGCAGGAATGCGCTACCTTTATTCAGGATTCTTCGGATTTTAAAGTAATCAGACATGCCAGTTGCCACGTCATGTAGTTCGAGGCTCCAAGGGTCATGTTTTCTAGTTGGCCAACTACGTGCAGCATTTGAGAATTTCCACTGTGGCACTCAACAAAACTGCTGATAACGTTCAGCGATCCGATAACTTCCCCAAGAGCAGGTGCTGCGGAGGGCTCGTTAGCATCGTCATCGCTGTCATCGCACATGGTCGCATCAGCGGTAACTTCACTCTCCAAGTCTGAGTAGCCCGTTTGTTGACCATTTTCAAAGTTCAGATACTCGGCGAAGCCGACTGCACTGGATTTGCAATCCTCTGTGCAGAGTGCATTGATGCGGCCGCAATACTCAGCTCCTTCTTCATCAAGTGCACATGAATAGTCAGCATCAGCATCGACGGTGCTTTGCTTTAAGAAGCCACCGTGTTCAAAACACCGCATGATCAAAGTGGGTTCCACTTGCGTCCATGCATACGTAATAAGACATTTGGCCCCGAGGAGGTCGACGGAGTACTCCTTGCCGTTGTCGTAGCAAAGGAGCATGCGCTTGAGCAGGTGGTGGCGGTAAATCTTTCTCGTGTAGTGAATGACACCTTGGTCCATTGGCAGCGAGATCGACGTGGTGTTCGGAGGAAGAAATACCCTCCTGATAGCTTTCAGGTGTGGGATGTCACCGTGTGCCGGGCAATTATCAACAACAAAGAGTACATACCTACCTGTGGCGACGAACTTCCGGTCAAACTGTCGAACGCAATCTTCAAATGTTGGGCCTGTGACCCAGGCTTTCTTGTTGTGGCGGTAGATAAGCTTATCCCTTGGCGGCAGCTGTGCATCTTTAAAGCAGCGAGGCTTCCCACTCTTTCCAACTACGAGTAGCAGCAGCTTGTGTTCACCGCACATGTTCGCGCCGAACAAAACGGTAATTCTTTTCTTGCTCTGCTTTCAGCCCTTGACCGCGGTGTCCTTCGCTGCAAACGTTTTTGTGGGCAGCATCTTGTAAAAAAAGGGCTGCCTCGTCAAAGGAGGAGGTAAGAGAAAAGCAGAAGGCAGGGAGGTTAACCAGAATAATGTCCTGTTGGCTACCCTACCTACCCTGCATCATCAAGGTTGCACACATCGTCTGCACCGTACTCGCTAAGCAACGGAGCCCACGTGTTTCCGTCGACGACGCTCTCGTTGGCGCTGCCGCTCTTGCCACAGCTGGCCACGACGGTTAAGTTACTTGGCTCTTTAAAACGGCTGAACCATCTATTGCTACACTTGAACTCTTCGTGCCCAAGTTGTAGAGCCAAGTCGTCGGCCTTCTCCCGAAGTATCGTTCCATTGATGGGAAGGACGGCTGCGTTTGCTTTCTGCAGCCAGCAAAGCAGATTCCATATCTTGGCACGTGGGAGCCCATAATCGCGACCGCTTCGAAGGTGTCTTGCTGTAGGCCTCCAGTACCTTCAACTTGTTCTTCAATATTGTGGACAACGTCGAGAGGGGCATGCTGTGCCCTTCAGCCAACTCGGCCTTGGAACACGTGTTCTTACCTGCTTCTTGGATCAAGCAGAACTTCTGCTGCAAAGTTAGTCTTTATACTTTGGCATCTTCGCTCACTGGCACTTCTGCACAGCTCAGAAAAAAAGAAAGAAAGAACACCACGCTAGCTGCAACACCCCCAACCTCTGCACACAAAAGAATGGTGCAGAGTGGCGCTGCACGCACACACGTAGCCGCAGGCACGGAGAATGGGCGAACGGCAGCCAGTGGCAGCGGCACGGAACCCACACTGACTGCGAGGAGTGTGCGAAGTGGGGGACGAGAGCATGTGACAAAAACCGGAATGCCTGCTGCATTGCAGTGAAGCACGTCTTCTCCTCTGCAGGCGCACGCTTCGGCAGTACCATGGACTCGTTTGTGTGCTAGCAGTACTACGGGTCAGGCGCTTCGCCTATAAATAATCATGATTGTTATGTGGCGTTGCCTCACGGCTCCGAATGGCCATCGTTTCGTCGGGTTTGCGGTGAAATGGGGATCCGAAATTGCCGCATAACACCCCAAATCTTTGAATTAACCAGGTTGGCCTAAGCCGCCGGTTCGAATTATCCGGTCAAATTTACGTTGGAAAATAGGGGACCTTCAAATTAACGAGGTTTTACTGTATTGCAAAACGTTCAAAACTAGCGTTCCTGTGCTAATTATTGTCCCTAGATTTTCTGCTAGCAAAAAATATCTAGGGACTTAGCACTAATCATCGTGTAGGATTTTTGCCGGAAGAAAAGGCGTAGTCGTAGCCAAGAAATAGGATGGCATTTTAGAATGCAACTTTTATGGGCTGCTAAACTGCCAATTACTGGACTTGAAAACTGCTTGCAACACTTCCATCCTTAAACGCTCTGCTGTCCACTCACGCATTAATTATAGCTTTCTGCCAAGAACTTCTTTACCTATTGTCGTTGCACCTATAACACTAGTGAGCTCAATTATCACCATAATCATTTGACCCATTAAAAAATAATTGCAATTTCGTGAATCAGCTTGAGAAACTGAATGAGAGTGGTTTCCTAGGTATACTTTGTGACTAGTATACTTTGTGATTTCCTAGAATACATTTCGTGAAAAGGGACAGAAGAAAGGAAGAAATGTATTTTGCGCCACGAAGTATACCTAGGAAATTTAAGCACCAACTTGCACAAGAAGTCCTTTTGGAATGACAGTGAATTTTATGAACAAATAACCAAGATAGCTCTAATTACCAACTCCCCCCTTAACCGCATCGAAAATCGGTAACCTGGCAGGCAAATAATTTCGAGGAGCATTCATGTTCAAATAAGAAGAAAGAAAGTTGTTTTGAATTTAAAGTAGGACAGTCTTGCTTGCTGCTACAAACTGAAATGCACTCAACGGTGCACACACTCAGTGCAAGGTCACCCATGCACAGAGGCTGCCTACTAGCCGGCATACTCACTTCTGGTCAATCTAGGGAACAGATGACCTTTCACATTTCTAATATTCCACCAAATGAATAATTCCAACAGCCAAGTCACCACTCGAAAAGGTGACCAGTAAACTGGAGTGGTGGGCTAAAAATTCAGAAGCCTTCAAGCTGGTGTTAAATTTTTTACACTTAATTTTACACTAAATAAAAATTCTATAAACATTCTATATAAGCATTTTTTAACATATTACTAATCACTGATGGAGTTCCTGGTGGAATTGCTTTTAAATGCAAACAGTTCTATGCGCCAGGACTGTCCCAGAAACTTATGATTTTTAGTGCTGAAACAGAAATCTTACCTATGAAGCATACAATTTAATGACCTTTCCTTTTGATTACATAGCTACTACTCATTAGCCATACATTCCTAATATATTTTCAGATATTCAAGGGCTAACCCGAAGAGTACATGCAAGGGTTCTGTGGCTCAAGCTAATAATGCTAATAATAATGAGCACAAAACTGTCTACACAAGCTGGACCACGCACCCCTCGCCACGTTGCTGCTGCTGCTCTTGTGGTGCTGGCGTTGCCATGGAGACGCCACCACAGCTGTCGTCACGCTCCTCCTGGACGGCGGGCAAGGTGGAGCTGCCGCCAGTCGGGGGTCGGCCAGTGGTGGTGCTCAGTGTGGCCACGCCCACCGAGTGCTGGGACGAGCTGCTCGAACAGCTGCTGCCTCCACTGTTGCTGCTCGACTTGCCCTCCTTGCTACACTCCAGGATGGTGCTGGGAAGATTGGCGATGCACCAGAGATGATTGGAGGCCTTCACACAATCTTACGATAATGGCGCAATTGTTTATGTGCATTGTACGATTATGACCTCAAAGGGGCTCAACTGAAGAGCAGCACATGCTGCAGTGTTACATACCCAGTGCTCCAAGTTGGTCCACCGGTTCGTTTTGAACACTGTTCCCTCGGCACACCGATGTGGGTGAGAAAGAGGTTAGGCCTAAACATACAGGCATACTGCAAACTGGGTGAAGTTTCCAAAGAATGCTAATTGCATTTAAATATATTCTGGTAGAAAACGCCTCACAATGACTGTCAACGTTAATGGAATTAGCATTCAAACAATGTAGCAGTAAACTGTACTGCTAAGGACACCTTTTGTACGATGTGTAATGGGCAAAGAATGTGGCATTTGATTTGGCACATGCACATAGATACATGCGTGTGGTGCACCAAGACAAGTGTGCACACTTTTGGACTTCGCATAGAAACTAAACACAGCCTTGCAGCCACATACAGTTTTGTCCCACTGGCACTGCAGAATTAGGGCTCAGCATACTGGACTTTGAATGAACTACGGCACAAATGCACAGGCGTCTATTGCAGGCACAAAGCTTTTCAGCTAGAAGAGTGGGCACTCCCACTTGTTCGTCAAGTGTACGTCTGCTGAATGCACTCGCAGAAATAGAAAGAGGTCAGACATTGGCAGACCAAAGATTGCTTGAAGCATCCACAAAAAGCTAATCACATTAACCCTTTCAAGCGCTGCACACACAATTGCGCATGTCAAGCCAATAAAGTAGAATTCTGTTAATTCAAACTCCAAGGGGGCTGGAAATTGATTCGAATAAAATGCAGTTAGAATTAAGTACAGATATATAGCGCGAAATATAGCACTCAATCAAATGTGCAGTACAGCATGCAAAACCAAAAATGTCACAGGGGTCCCTCTGCAAAAGGGGGATATTTTTCCTACATCAACGCACATTTGCCAGAGAGGCCTAGATTCCTTATGACAAGTGCAATAAGAAGCGCAAGGGAAACATGCGAGGGCGAGCTGAGAAGGCTGGTGGCCTGATGCATATCCTCATCCTGCAAACACCTGCTGGAGATTACGTAACTGAGCGTGCAGTAATGTGATCAAGCTCATGCCGTAGGCATAGGTGAGCATGCAGAAACATGATCATGCGCACGCTGGGGGCTCCTTCCAGCTCCATTTAAGCCAGAGGGGGAAAAAAGGGTGCTCTGCTTCTCTGCGCTTCGGCAGGTCTTTCCTCATCATTTTTATAGTGCGCGACGTTATGGGTTCTGTCTATGCATCAAGCCTTTGGATAGAGTTTCTCCGAAAAGCAGTTCATGGGAATGAGAAAGTTTGTTCGACATAACCATTGCACAGTCCTGGAGTTCGAATATACTGGAGTGCTTCTAAATACAGTCAACGACAGCTTTTCCAGAAGCCCAAACAAGAAAAATAAATTATGGGGTTTAACGTGCCAAAACCACAATCTGATTATGAGGCATGGAGTAGTAGCGGACTCCAGAAATTTGTACCACCTAGGGCTCCTTATTGTGTACCTAAATATTTCTTGGGCATGCCTGATAATTTGGACGCCATCGCGGCACTGCCAAGTACCCCATAGTATCAACGTATATGAATGTCTGAAATTGCGGACACAAAAAACCTTTGCCATCCGATTTTCCGGGCTTTCTGCCACCACCACTAACATTTTGATTATCTCGCCGCCTCGAGCCAACACTTTCGCACGCAGATCCGCTGGCAGCCATAGCCACTACCGCGGCAACGCTAGGCCTTCGCTACCAAGCTTCTTGCTGTTCTCTGCAGTGTTTTTCATTGAAACAATTCGCCTGTTAGTAATGGTGCCAATTCCGCCTTTGTAATCCTCACCGATGGTTCCGATGTTCGGAAAGCACGACACGTAGTGCAATGCCGGTCAGCTTCGCCAATACAGCACTGTTACGCGGTGAAGCATGCGTGACGTGTTGCGGTGAAGCATACCATAGTATTGCCACGTGCCTTTCGGGCTTTGCATCTGTGCCGGTGCCATTCGAATGATGGAAGTTAATGCGTGTGAGCACTCGCACAAACCTACCGCAATAGCTTCGTATCTACGATGCGCCCATCGTATCAGGCAGGGCAACTCACGCTATCTCTTGCGATAGTTCTATGCACATTCCTTCACAGCCTTTAAATACTGCCCACAGATAGGGGATGCTCGTCCTTTGTTGATTGCTGTCCATGGTCGCACATGTTGCTGCTATTCGGCTAGTTGCTTTTGGTTATGTGGGGCACAAGTTTGCCTCAATAAATGGTTGTCTTGCTGTGCGCTGGTCTTCTCTAATCACCGGTGTGTAGCACCACTCGTGACAACTGGTGGAGGTGCTGGGTATGTCAAGCGCTCGTTCAGGCACTCGCGACACCAGTCTGCATCAGCCAAAAGGAGACGACCAACGAAGAAACCGCCAGAATCTTGGACTCTCCCCTGAGTATGGCTTCCTACCAGGGAAGACATGCCCTGCAAAAGAGGCCACGACAGTCAAGATGAGCGAGTCCATCACACCTACAGCCGCAGTGTTGCAGCAGCCACAGGAGCTACCGACATTCTGTGGTACCCTCTGCGATGATCCTGAAGACTGGCTCGAACAGTTCGAGCACATGGCGAGCTACAACAAGCGGGACGACGACGCGAAGCTGCAGCAAGTTTACTTCGCGCTGGAGGAGTCTGCATGTACATGGTTCATCAACCAAGAGTCGCAGCTCAGGACATGGGAAAACTTCAAACGAAGCCTTTTTGTTACATTTACAAGTGTCCTTCGCAAGGAAAGAGCCGAGAGACAACTTCAAGCACGTCTCCAGCTGCCCAATGAAAGCGTGGCCGTCTTCGTGGAAGAAATGAAGAATCTTTTTGGTCGGGCAGACCCAGAAATGCCGGAAGAAAAGAAGCTTGCTTTTCTTATCAGAGGAGTGAAAGAAGAGCTTTTCGCTGGGTTAATGTGGAACCCACCAAAAACAGTCGTTGAATTTTTAACTGACGCCGCAGCCATGGAAAACACACTCGATGTTTGAAGAAGACAGTACGGACACCCTGCTCTGGTCCATGGTACGTCTCCCACGGAATTCGACACCATGAGCATGAGCAACCTTCAAGACACAATCAAGGCTATAGTACAAGAAGAACTTAGTAAAATGTTCCCTAGCTCCAGTCTTCAAGTTGCAGCGCTCAGTGACGTAATCAGACAAGAAGTCCAGCAGGCACTGGGAACAGGGCAACTCGTTCAGCCACACCAAGCACCCGAATACACATATTGACCACCTCAGGTTATCTCGTATGCCACCACTGTGCAAAGCCAAGTGCGGCCGACCAGATCGGCGTACTCGCCACTGCAACGCTCACGACCAAATGACCGCCCGCCTAGAGTCGAACAGGCAACCCCGAGAAAGTCCGACGTCTGGAGGACTCCCGACCAGCGTCCTTTATGCTTCGACTGCGGCGAGCCCAGCCATGTATACCGTCGCTGCTTCTACAGGAACCTCGGCATCCGTGGGTTCCCTATCGGGGCTCCACGTCCGCAACCTGGCCAAAGGCCACTTGAGACCGAACACTACCTGCAAAGGCAGAATTCGTCAACAAGCCGCTACAGGTCACCGTCACCCTCATCCCGCCGTTCTACTTCTCTCCGTCTTAGCTATGCGGAAGCAGCGCTTGGAAGGTCCCCCAGCCCTAGCTTGGGAAACTGAGGACGGCAACCGATGGAGGCATGGTTGCAGCCAGTCGCACTGCTGAAAACCTTTCCCCGCCGCAACATTCTAGCGATGTAACTATGCTTGCACCGTACGAACAAAATGTGTCAACGACGCGACAATATAATCTTCATACCAGCGACGAGAGCAAGCCATGCGTCAGTAGCAAGTACCGGCAAAGCCGCAGCACCACACCCTGATGCACGTGCAATACCACAACAAAATCCACGGGCCTAGCAGTGAAGATAGACAACCGGGATATGTTCGCACTGGTTGACACTGCTGCTGACTTCTCCGTCGTGAGCGCAGTGTTCGCCACTCAACTATGGAAAGTTCTTACCGCTTGGGATGGCCCACAGATAAGAACAGCAGGTGGTCACGTAGGAACGCCAAAGGGACGATGTACGGCTCGTGTAGCGTAGCGAGGACACATGTACCCTACCAATTTCATCGTCCTAGAGCAGTGACATCATTCTGGGCATAGACTTCCTTTCGGCAAACAGTGCGGTCATTAATCTACAGACACAGACCACAAGTCTTTCACCAGAGAATGCCATAGCGCACAATTTAAGTCCTGCATTATCTGCTTCACTCGCGATTTTCGATGAACATATCACGTTGCCACCCCGGTCGAGTACTCTGATCGCAGTGGGTACCAACAACGGCAGCTGCGTGGAGGGATCGGTCGAAGCGAACCCAAGTTTGCTGTTTGAGTGTGGGTTGTCTGTGAGGGATCGTCTGTGAGGGATCGTCCGCCTGGTCGAAGGAACAGCCAATATACCGATAACGTATTTCTGCTCGGAACATCGCTATCCCGCTAAAGGCACCGCTGTGGCGCTCTTCAGGACTATTCCCAACATACGCAACATCCTCACGCTCGAAAACGAACTCGCACCTCGACCTCCTGACATTTCATTCCATATAAACCCTGCTCTGCTGCAAGCGATACAAGAACGGCTGCAGAAACTGCTTCATACCTACCAGGATTGCTTCGCTACATCGTCCAAGATTCGCCAGACGACGCTTACAAAGCATCGGATAACAATAGAGGAATGTACAGGGTCGTTCAAAATATGTGCGAACACGGCGAAGCGTGGCCGCGCTCCGCGGAGCGTCAGCACATCCGGAGCAGTCGCGCATCGAAACAATGTGGCGCAGGCGCACAGGAGTCTGGAGGTGGTGCTTCGTGTCGTCTGCTACAGCGCGGAAACGCACCATGCTTGCTTTGCTGTGAAGCGCACCTGTGTGCTGGCCGCGCCCTGACGTGCCGAGATGGCATTGTCGCATTTTACTGACTGCAGCGCGTTGTTGTTGGCTCCGCATAAGGCAACTCAGCAGCGTGTGTTTGCAATGCAGCGTTCTCGGTTAAATGCAGGCGTTGTTTCAAATTTCTCAGCTCTAGTGTATAGATCCGAGAATCATTCGAGAATCATCCGAGAATCATTCGAGAATCATTCACTAGTACAGAGCAGTCGCTTAGCTTGGCACTTATTTGCAGCAGCTTATCAGCTGCACCAGCGGATAAGAAATTGCCGTGCCCAAGCTAGCTCCCTCTGCCAGTTGAAACCCTTCCATAGGACTGAACAACGCGCTGCAATCAGTAAAATGTGACTGTGCCACCTCGGCACCACGTCTGGACGCTGCCAGTACAGAGTTAGGCGCGCTTCCCAGCAAAGCAAGCACGGTGTGCTTCAGCACTGTAGCAGACGACACGAAGCACCGCCTCCAGACTGCTGTGCGCCTGCGCCACATTGTTTCGATGCGCGACCGCGCCGGATGCGATGACGCTCCGCACAGCGCGGCCACGTTTCGCCGCGTTCGCACATATTTTGAACGACCCTGTACATGACCTATTCACCAGTCACCGTACCGCGTGTCCATGAAAGAAAGGGAAGCAATCAGGAAACAGATAAAAGAAATGCTGCACGATGATGTCATTGAACCCTCTCAAAGTCCCTGGGCTTCCCCTGTGGTGCTCGCGGAAAAAAGAGACAACACCCTAAGATTCTGTGTCGATTACCGGCGACTCAACAAGGTCACAAGATAGGACGTCTAACCGTTCCCTCGAATTGACGCCGCCTTGGATCGCCTTTGCAATGCAAGATACTTCTCATCCGTGGACCTAAAGAGCGGCTATTGGCAGGTGGAGGTTGGCGAAAGGGATGGCGAAAAGACTGCGTTCATTACACCAGATGGCTTATACCAGTTCAAGGTCATGCCATTTGGGCTGTGTACTGCCCCTGCACCCTTCCAAAGGTTAATGGACACCGTGTTGGCTGGACTGAAAGGGCAGACTTGTCTGGTGTATCTTGATGGGATAGTATTCGCTTCTACCTTCGACGAACACCTTAGCAGGCTAGAAGCGGTACTGCGTGCTATCAAGTCTTTCGGACTTACGCTGAAGCCTGAAAAATGACGCTTCGCCTACAAACAGCTGAAATTCCTGGGCCACGTTGTCAACTATGCAGGCGTCTTACCAGACCCAGAGAAGACAGCTGCCGTGCAACACTTCCCACAGCCTCATGAAAAGAAAAGCGTCAGAAGGTTTCTCGGACTTTGTGCCTACTACAGACATTTCGTCCAAGATTTCTTGCGGAACGCAGAGCCTCTGACATGCCTGACAAAAGAGGATGTGCCATTTGTATGGCGTGCACCACAAGATGAAGCGTTTCGAGAGCTCCAGCACAGTCTCCAATCGGCACCCATTTTGGCGCACTTCGACGACAACACGGAAACTGAAATCTACACAGACGCCAGCAGTTACGGCCTCGGCGCCGTTCTTGTTCAGAGACAGAACAGACGAGAACACATCTCTATGCCAGTCATTCTTTATCGAAAACAGAGTCAAACTATTCCACAACAAAATAAGAATATCTGGTAATAGTGCGGGCAACATCAAAATTTCGTCCGTATATATACAGCCGACCCTTTGCTATCGTTACCGATCACCATGCTTTGTGCTGGCTAGCAAACTTGAAGGACCCGTCCGGATGCCACGCGAGATGAGTTTGCGGCTGCAGGAGTTTGACATCTCCATATTCTACAAGAACAGAAGAAAGCATTCAGACGCAGACTGTCATCCCGAGCCCCCTTCGAGCAACCACCACTGTGTACAGACAACGACAAAATTTTTCTGGGCATGGTTACCGCCTCCGATTTTGCCACGCAACAGCGGGCCAACCCTGAACTTAGTGGCCTCATTGAGTACCTTGAAGGACGAAGTGACGGCGTACCACAAATCTTCAAGCGCAGTGTGTCCGCATTCTGCTTGAGAAATGGCGTTCTAGCCAAAAAGAACTTTGATCCTACAAAGAAGGCATACCTTCTTGTTGTACCATTGCCGTTACGTCCAGAAACTTTGCTGGCATCTCATGATGAAGCAACATCCAGACACCTCGGCTCTGCACGAACACTTGCGCGGATTCGAGAATGTTATTACTGGCCAAGTATTGCTGAAGAAGTCAAGCACTGCGTCTGTACGTGCAGAGAGTGTCAACGCCACAAGACTCCCCTAACGAAATCTGCCGGATTCCTGCAACCGATCAAACCCTCGACAAGACCGTTCCAGCAAGTTGGATAGGACTTTCTTGGGCCTTTCCCGACGTCCACCGCTGGGAACAAATGGATTATTGTTGCGATGGATTACTGGACACGCTACGCAGAAACGTGCGCACTCTCAAGAGCGACACCCCCCCTAGCTGAAGAAGCCACCAGATTTTTTATTTTTCATATCGTCCTGCGTCACGGCGTGCCAGAGGCCATTATCACTGACAGGGGGACAGCATTCTGTAGGTCTATTCGATTCAGCCAAGTTTATCTGCACCTTCTGCACCTACTCACGGTACACTGAACCTAGACCCTCGATTCCCTGAGGTGCAGCAGTGCACCCTGCACCCCCGTGCTCGATTGTACGGGGTGCAAGGCAAGGTGCCGCCGCGATGCACTGCACCCTTGAACCTTGCAGAGAGTGGGTGCAGCCCGGCACACCACAAATGGCACCCCCTGAACCATTTAGGCATATTCGATTCAGCGAAGTTTCTCTGCACCTTCTGCACCTACTCACGGTGCACTGAACCTAGACCCTCGATTCCCTGAGGTGCAGCAGTGCACCCTGCACCCCCGTGCTCGATTGTACGGGGTGCAAGGCAAGGTGCCGCCGCGATGCACTGCACCTTGAACCTTGCAGCGAGTGGGTGCAGCCCGGCACACCACAAATGGCACCCCCTGAACCATTTAGGCATATTCGATTCAGCGAAGTTTCTCTGCACCTTCTGCACCTACTCACGGTGCACTGAACCTAGACCCTCGATTCCCTGAGGTGCAGCAGTGCACCCTGCTTCCCCGTGCTCGATTGTACGGGGTGCAAGGCAAGGTGCCGCCGCGATGCACTGCACCCTTGAACCTTGCAGCGAGTGGGTGCAGCCCGGCACACCACAAATGGCACCCCCTGAACCGTTTAGGCATATTCGATTCAGCGAAGTTTCTCTGCACCTTCTGCACCTACTCATGGTGCACTGAACCTAGACCATCGATTCCCTGAGGTTCAGCAGTGCACCCTGCACCCCCGTGCTCGATTGTACGGGGTGCAAGGCAAGGTGCCGCCGCGATGCACTGCACCCTTGAACCTTGCAGCGAGTGGGTGCAGCCCGGCACACCACAAATGGCACCCCCTGAACCGTTTAGGCATATTCGATTCAGCGAAGTTTCTCTGCACCTTCTGCACCTACTCCCGGTGCACTGAACCTAGACCCTCGATTCCTTGAGGTTCAGCAATGCACCCTGCACCCCCGTGCTCGATTGTACGGGGTGCAAGGCAAGGTGCCGCCGCGATGCACTGCACCTTGAACCTTGCAGCGAGTGGGTGCAGCCCGGCACACCACAAATGGCACCCCCTGAACCATTTAGGCATATTCGATTCAGCGAAGTTTCTCTGCACCTTCTGCACCTACTCACGGTGCACTGAACCTAGACCCTCGATTCCCTGAGGTGCAGCAGTGCACCCTGCACCCCCGTGCTCGATTGTACGGGGTGCAAGGCAAGGTGCCGCCGCGATGCACTGCACCCTTGAACCTTGCAGTGAGTGGGTGCAGCCCGGCACACCACAAATGGCACCCCCTGAACCGTTTAGGCATATTCGATTCAGCGAAGTTTCTCTGCACCTTCTGCACCTACTCATGGTGCACTGAACCTAGACCCTCGATTCTCGAGGTGCAGCAGTGCACCCTGCACCCCCGTGCTCGATTGTACGGGGTGCAAGGCAAGGTGCCGCCGCGATGCACTGCACCCTTGAACCTTGCAGCGAGTGGATGCAGCCCGGCACCCCCTGCACCTTTTCGTTTTTGGTGCCGTGCACCTTTTTCTGAATCGAACAAACCTTGCAGCGACCTGATGCAGGCCATATTGCGGTACAGCCAAACTACTCACCGCAGAACTACCGCCTACCATCCGCAAAGTAATGGTCTCACAGAACGGCTAAATAAAACCCTGGTGGACATGTCGATGTACGTTGACGTTGAACATAAAATGTGGGATGAAGTACTCCCTTATGTCACCTTTGCATATAATACTCTCATTCAGGAGACAACTGGGCTGACACCGTTCGCTTTTGTTTACGGCCGTAAGTGGCTACAACACTCGACGCCATGCTCCCTCATGTGAATGAAGGTGACCCACATCCTGACGTGGCGACGCTTCAGCAGCACGCAAAAAAGGCCTGGCAGCTCGCTCGAGTACGAACTGCAAGACAGCAAGCAATTGACGTCTTCTCTAATTACTGGTGTGTAGCACTACCCGTGACAGTATATACGCGTGCACCCACCGTCTCCTATCCCAGTAAGTTGTGCCAGTAGGCCTAATAAGTGTAATGGTATGTCTTCAGAGCCGTTTCGGACGTGCCCGTGGCGATTTGAGGCCTTGGGGGCAGTAAACAGCATGCATCCATTTTTTTTTTCCAGAAGTTTTGCTGGCCCTTAGGGAATCCGAAAAATCGGACGACTGTACATGTGCCTTTGCTGCGACCAACAAAGCAGTTCAAATTATCCGTCAATTCTAAGATACTTCAAACTATTATTAAGATTTCACTGTACATACAAATAAAAATAAATATTGAAAATATTGATGTACAAAGCATGTTGCAGACATCTTGAAACACTTCTTTTTGAACCTGTACTGCAAGTGTGAATGATGTAGTAATGCATTTTATTAAAAAAGGTTTGAAAATCAGGGTGTCTACCAAGTTGACATTTCCAAATTCCCTGAGTTTTCCAAGTTTTCCCTGAGTGCCATTGCAAATTTTTCTGAGTGATGCAGAACTATGTTTTATGTCAAGACGGGCTGAAAACATGTCGCCTGATGCTATCGCACCCTAGTAGGCACATGAAAAAAATTTTAAAAGCGACTTAATCCAATTTGAATACTAACGAGTAGTGTTAATGTTATTCAAAAAGAGAATAGAAGGCAGTGGTTAGTAAAATGCACAGCAAATAAAGTGTCTTCGAAAAACATTGCAATGGAGTCGGACATTCTCAAATATGAATCAAAAGGAGATGCATATAGACGCAAATATTTTCGAATATGAGCTATTTCTATCAACTGATCGCAAGCTCAGTGGTATGAGGCCCGAACTTTGTAACAATTGAGATTCTCTCTAAACAGCTCGTAAGTCAACCTCAACAGTCCTGACATACTCTCAGCCCGCGCACGACACCCGAGTGTTGTGTTTCACTGCTTTAAAGAGTTTATTTTGGTTTGGATGAGGGACACCTGCACCTCGGCATCAGCCAAAACCTTAAGTTTTGAGCTCAAGCTCGTTCAAAATGGCGGCAGCAAGCTTCCTTTCTCGTTTATTCCTCAATGAGTAGTTCATTTCTGGTTTGTCCTCCTTCTGCCACTCGTTTGCCCCAAGGACCATTTGAAGCATCTTGGTCGGTTGCACAGTCCACGACCGGTTTTTTCGAACTCCCTAGGGGCCGCGAAAACGTCCGTAAAATCGGCCAGTTGCAAAAAAAGTTGGAGGCTTATCAAGGTTAAGCCCAGTGGATGCGAAGCTGGCTAGGTGTTCTTCGCGTTCTTCATCGGTTTCCGTAGCACGCTGCAGCCTTCGTTTTGCATTCCTATTATTAACGTCCTTAGCGTTTGGAGGCATGTTGACCGCATACATGCCCGGCGCAAAGACGCTGGCGCGGTTGCGGGCACAGAGACTGACGCGACGGCGGGGGCGCGCCGCTTCATCCCTCGCGTGACGTCACACATCACGTGATGCAGCGATGGTGGCGCCGCCGCCGTGCGCGCGACGGCACGAACCGAAGCGTGGATGCCTCCGCCGGGCGACGTAAGACGGCGCGATATGAGGCCCCATCTGCAGCCAGTGTGACGTCATCACGTAACGTCATGCCACGTGACCGACTTGAAGGTCACTTGAAGGTCAATGGTGGCCACCACGGGGAGGCGACCGACGGCGCGATATGAGGCCCCATCTGCAGCCTGTGTGACGTCATCACGTGACGTCATGTCACTCAAACCCCACTTCGGGGTCAATGGTGGCCACCGCCGGGCGTCGCGCGAAGGCCTGAAACCTACGTTAATATGCTTTGCATAAAAATAAATGCGTGTCATTTACTGCTCTTAGGGACTCAAACCGCCACAGGCACGTTCGAAAACGCTCTGAAGGCCTGTCGCTACACATATTAGACATATCGGTGCACGTAATGTGACAGGAAATACCGGCTGCACGCGTGTATAATTAAGGAATACATACTGTGTTCCGTGGCAACAGTCCCTTCCCACGCTTGTTATGCTTCACTGCAATACTTTTGTGTATGCTTCACCAAGCAACACTTCTTTACAGAGTCAAAGCTGATTTTCAGGAACTGGCATTTTCTATGTCAATCGCGATGATCACAAAGGCGGAGTCCATGCCATTGCTGACAGCAGCTAATTCTTTCAATAAAAGCTCGGCACCCAACGGCAAGAAGTTTCATGGCGAACGTCGAAGCAGCTAGGCCTAGCGTCGCCGCAGTGGTGGCAACGGCTGCCAGCGGATCTGCGTTCGAGATCACCGGTTCGGGGTGGCGAAGTAATCAAAACGGCAGCCGTGGTGCCTTTGATTATTGCCGTTTCGAACCTGCCGTCACGGCAAAACGTCCGGAAAATCGGACGGCGAACAGTTCTTGCGTCGGAAATTTCACACGTTCTAATACGTTGACTCTATCGGGTACGTGACGGTGCCGCGAAGCCGTCCAAATTATCGGGAATCCGGAAAGTCAGTCCTTGACTGTACACTAGCAACTCCTCCAGCCGACGACAGGGCGTCAAAGACGATTCATTACGATTCCTGTCTGTTACTCGAGCCAGCATTACTGCGACTTTCGACCCTTTCAGTAAAATTGCCACCAATTTTCCCTGATAGAGGCCCAAATTCCATGAGTTTTCCCTGACTTTTTCCAGACAACTAAAAATCCCTGAGATTCCCGGTTTTCCCGGTTGGTAGACAACCTGAAAATACACGGCTGAGTGTTTGCTCTCTGTGTCAGTGTGTCATCACGTAGCATCATGTAATAGCTTCTCGCAGTTTTTTACATCATGCATATTTTTCAAGTGGCTGATGGGTGCTTTCCAGATACGCTAGGCATGAAATCGATGTTTTCATATATGATGTTCCTGTAAAGAGTTTTCACACTGTGACCACATTCTGTAAACTTGGCAAAACTCTTTGAAGAATTGAAAATTCTTAATCCTTTATTGCAGCTGTAAGCTTTTCCTGAATCTTAAAATGTGAGTAATGTAGCAAAACAAAATTTTTAATAGGTAGAATTATTTGCAGCATTAAGGGGTTCCCACACACCACTGATGGCAGCTCCGTTCAGGCATGCCACCATAAAAGGCCAATCTGCAAAACATACTGGCAAGCTTAAGAGTGCCCTAAATAGTATACAATAGCTTTTCTATGAACCAATTTCAGCTTTGTTTCACAGGAGGTCCATGCGTTGTGACACAGAAGGCGGTCATGTGGAAGCCCGACATCGCAACCTTTTGGCACACTTGCTCCGACTGCTAAGCTGCGACTCAGTACACAGCTCAGTATGACAGAGCCACAACAGACCATCGAGTGAGCTGGACCGAATGCCAAAATGTCACAATGTTGCAGTCCCCTGCGGTCATTTCTGCCATTACATAGTACCCTGCCAAACAGGGTACTGAGTAATTTGTGATTTTCATAACACAGCAGCTGTTTCAGAACTTACATGCAGGGCCAGAGCAGTAAAGTATTGTTAATTAACATTTCACAGGACTGCAGAAAATGTCAGAAAAAACAAATGTCAAATAACTCAACACACCTAGAAAACAAAAAACAAGTGCTTACCACATTAGCATGCCTTTATTTACAGAAGAAATCCACAACCCTCATTCCTATTTGTGGCCAATAAGTGGTTGCTGTGGCAAGGGCCTCACAATTTCCTTTATAGATGATCCAAACACTAGAGTTTCATCATGCGAGTAGACAGGCTTTTCACTACCATGCGTAGATTCCGATTATTTTTTATCAGTTAGCAGGTCAGCAATACACCATCTATCATTATAGCCGGTGGAATGGGTTGGACGCCAGCGCGCAGGTCTCAGTAAAATCACTTTTCATCCTCGACAGCTTCTGTCACGTTTTCTGACATTACATGCATCATGCACCGAGTCAAAACAAGACTACTGCTTGTTGCAAACATTGCGGATGAATCGACAGGATTGTGGATGGCAACCATGCAGTTCTGAAGGCACATGGCACGCACAGTGTTTTGCGCAGCAGAAAATGCAAGAGGCACAAAGCATTTCTGGCACTCCCACATTTCCTCTGTGCATTCCTGTATAGTTACTGCTGACAACTATGGCAATGTGTACTCCGTGGCTTCATCTAGGTTGCACACTAGTGGCCGCCTTTTCTCCTTCACATCGCACATTTCCGGTGCTCCACACTCGGCATGTCACCCAATTTAACCGGCAGGCAGCCAAATATGTATGAATTAAAGAAAGTTTGGAGCCATTACGTAAAGTATTGGCCATTTTCACGAAACGCATGCCACACCACAATTCATACGTTCCATCACACATAGAGAGCTATGTGTGATCCGCATTGATTCGTATATATAAAACCTCTGCATCTGCTGTGTAGATGGGTCACTTGTCAAACTCTTTCGAAGTTCCCAGAAGAGCGCCTCAAAAAGAAATTGCAGGAGGTCTTACAGACTGAGAAGTCCCGGAAAAATCATGTTTTTGAAAACATTGTTTTTGGAATCTACAGTGTCTGATAGATCACCTCAGAAATTTGGACCAATATTTTGGTCGTAATGGCAATTTACATAATGTCTGTGAGCTATATTTTTACAGAGGACCAGGCAAAAAAAGGTCCTTTTTCCGTGACGCGCAGTTGCCGTTGCAAGTTTGTGATCACAGCCATCTTGACCTTGTTTGAAAAAGCCAGTCTTCTCATTTAGTTTTTTTGTGCCCCCACTATTCTGTGTGCTGAATGGCTATGAAGAAAAATCCCCCGAAAAAATTGTCCCGATGCACAATTCCATTTGTCGACTGAGACGTGATCGTAAGCATGCCATGCCATTGGCAGATTTTCGTCGCCGACTGCTCGGGAGTGCGAAACTTGGCGTGAAGCTATGTCAAATTCAGTTTGCTGCAAGCCATAAATTTGGCAAGCAGAACAAGAAACAAGGGGTATCAAACTTTCTAAAGTGCACAGCAGCTTTGGAAGATGCTGGCAATAGTTTGCAGGAGCCTCTCCCCGTGACTACGGAATAGGCATAGGAGATGAAAGCGGTTATGGCAGCGGCCAGTGTACATGCGGCATTCCAGCACAACTACTGCAGCTTGACGATTTGTAGAGAGTGAAGAATGCTCAAGAAAAACTGCAAGGCTTTGCTTCAACGCCAGCTACCAAGTGAAAATCCGATTTTCTCGCTCACACTGATACAGCACGGCTGGCTCGGATGCAATGGAGATGCCCTTCATTATCGTAAGCCTCGATTCTATAAATGCCCTGCTGTCTTGTGTAAAGTGCAAGTTGTGGTGTGGCAGTGGACAAAGGTGAACGTGACTGCGGTCTCAACATAGAGACAGTCATCTCGCATGCGATCTGTGACGATGCCACGTCGGCACAGAGTTCGCCGCGTGTGAGCGGCAGCCAAACGTACACCCCGTTCCTCATTAACAATCCCGCTGTGCACAAAATGTGGAGCACTGGCAATTGGCAAATGACATTAAATGACACTTTCTGCGATTAAAGTTATTCATCTCGTGTGCAATCTGCATGATACTGTGTCGAGAAGAAACAATAGAAGGTAATTATTAGTTATCTAGACAACTACTATGTATATGCAAAATATAACTGGATATTTAAAATAAACACATAACACTCAATGAGCACATGCAGTTTCATCAGATTTGATTCAGAAATAAAGGTATCTCAATAACCCATATACACCCCTTAAACAATGGAAGTGAAATGTTAATTATCTTAAGAACTAACCTACAGCAAAATAACATTTGAAATCAGCACAAGGAATGTAAAAAGACAATAGTTTCATCAAAATTGCTGAAAAAATGCTGAACATTATGTCAATAGCAGTGACATTTGTTTTTCTCGATTTTCTCGAAATAATTTTGCATACCTTCCAAACATTCACAGTGCCATATCAATAGCTATCAGATAGAATAACGGTTCTTTTTGCAACATGAAGCTACATGTTTGGAGCACACAACATAGGAAGCAGTTTTGCTGGTTATTTTTTTAATTGTCTTTTTGTGTGATTATTGCACGGCCATGTTAAAAACAATGGAGGTTCAGTATTACTACATAGTATGAATTAATATTAACTCACTCTAACACTGCTCTGTTGCTGTGAGTCTTGCGCTTTCTGCTATTGATACACACGTCATTTATATATTTCTTTCAGGTCGCTTATTTGGCTATTGTAGGAAGAACAAAATACATTGTTTTCTTGACTATGTAATGGAACAATGAACCTACCGAAAACATAACTGCATTTTTAGAATCAGGACCGGAAACTTAACAAGCATGCATACTTTTATCAAGTGTGGTTCAAAAATAGGTAAGGATACCTGTAATCATCATGTCCCCCTTTAAGAGTAGACGTGAGTTCTGAAACTAATTTTGTTAATTTTGGTGTGAACTGAATGATATTTAACAGTACCGGTCAGTTATTTCTGCTGATTGCAAATATCAAATTAGATTTTGCATACCTGCATTATAACAAATACAAGGTTTTTAATACTGAAATTCGATTTCTAAAAGAAATTGCTGTTAGCTGAGCGGCCCGATTTTTATTAGTCATATCATAAAAGCCAACAAACACTGACATGAAGGACAACATAGGGGAAATTACTTGTGCTTAATAAATGGAATAAAGAAACGCTAAATTAATGGACATTGAAGTGGATGAATAAACAACTTGCCGCAGGTGGGAACCGAAGCCTCGTCCATATGGGCATAAAGACCCGCCAGATTGGAATAGTTTTACATTATATTAGCCCTGGGGACAGAGACGCCTACGTGCTAAACGTGCTACAGCGTGCGCTTCCCTAACGTCTAGTTTGCTCGCAGCACAGTGGGCTTACTTTTTGTTGTGTTGTGCCGGTCGGCCCACTCAACCGCATCCTAGTAAACAGCTGCCCTGGCCTTTCCACTAGCAGTGCTGACAGCTGGGAGGGCCAAAAAGTCCACTGTTATAAACGCAAAAATTACGACAAACTGTGTGGGAGACGTGGTCGCATGGCATGCGGCGCGTGAACGGCTGCACTCTTTTTCTGAGAACAAATCCGTTCGCTGTTCACGGCCACTGCCGGAGCATACATGCTGAAGCCGTTCTGGCGCACCGTGGCAGAATTTCCATCAATTTTCTGTGTTTGGCGCAGTGTCACGCGGAAATTTGCGTTTGTAGCGAAATTGCACAATTGGCACAGGAGTCCCACTCCTAATGACAGGCCTAGCCGACTTCCGTCACAAATTCCACGGCACTTTCGCGTCTTGCCAAACGCTTGATGCGTAGTAACCTTGAGACGGCGATCTCCTCCAGCCATTCGGGCACCAAAAAAAGATGCCTTATGAAACGTTGTCAAGAAGCAAGTGGCTGAACAAACGTAAGCTGTGGTGCGATCAAACCACAAACGTAGCAAAACGCGAGAGCAGTCAAGTGTGCGCCAAACAGCGCCAGATCAATAGGAGCAAGGAGCATGGGTTTGGGGGCACTTTGCCAATCAGTAGCAAGGACGCATCCTTCAGAAATGATGTGATGGCATCAATTTCCCCCTTCCAACACCATTTTGAATTGGAATAAGAATGCACATAAAGAAAATAGCTTTCAAACAAGCCCAAGATAGCGGCCACCGGCCACCGCGTTCGCAAATGGCGACGGCACGAAGTTCAAAGGTTTTTTTGATTATTTTTCGATTAAGTTCGCTTTATAAATTTTGCGGAAGGATTCCTGAATGTATGAATATAGAGAACATGCACTTTTCAAAAAATCAGCTTTTTTGAGATTTTTCGCCATTTCAAGACCCGCGTCTCCCCTTGAAATAGTGTTCATTATGTTTTTCACATTCCTGGTCCCATTGCCTGTGAACCTCGTTAACTACATGTCTACATGTTCTTAAAAACACTATTTTAATGAGACATTATTAAAAAGGTCCATAAGAAATGACCTAATTAGGAGTATTGTATTCTGTCATATCTTTTCTTCCAAGTGAGATATTTTAAAACTAAAAACATATTTGAAATAAGAATTTTACAATATATCTCCGCACAAAACTTAAGCAGCGTATGTCTAAAAATTTTTTCAACAAAGTTTTCAGGACCCTGATCTCCCCTTAGGGGGGACGCAGCTTTTGAAAATCGAAAAATCACAAAAAAGTCATTTCTGGAAAACCACATATTCGGTCAGTATGTCTTATAAACTACCATTTATGTAAATATCAATGTCTAATTCATCGCAAAACTATTTCAAAGTTTATAATGAGACATGGCAGCCCTTGAGCAGCTACGAGCACTCAAAATATCCCTACTTGGTGCGAATGCCATTTCTCCACCGCTCCTCCGAGTGCTGCCATTTTGGTGTTGCTTTGTTCGTTTGCGAGAGCTTTCAACTTTCCCTCAGCTGAGACGTGAAACTGACATTGGGCGAAGGGTGCGCTCCTCAAGGACACAGGGGAGCCCGCGACTCCCACTGGCTGCTGCGTGCGATGACGTAGTAGTCTCCTGCATAATGTGTCCGGCCGTCATCTGCTTCGGCTCCTCCATCGCCGACACCCTTTGTGTGTTCCGCTTGCCATCGTCTATCTTTGCAGCCGTTTTTCCAAGTTTCTACCGTCTTTACGAGACCATTGTTGCGTTTAGCCAGCCGATTATTGTGCGGCAGGCCACGATGCGCCCAAAGAAACTCTGAACGCTAGACGCATTCGGTGCGTGCAAGGACGCATTTCATGAAGCTCACCCGCATGGCAAAGGTCGCCGCTCACCTGCGCGCCGTCGATGATCGCACCGACGGTTCCTGTGGGGCAGCTTCTGATTCATCTACACAAGAGCGTGGTTGCGTTGACGTTTCTAGCAACACGACTCCTGCTCGCCGGTGCAAGAATTTGTCGTGACGAGCGCGCCTGGTGTCTCATGCTCATCGACAGCGGCTTCCACATCCTTTCTTTCATCTGCCTTGGACAGTATGATCGCGTCGTCCCCTGTGCACTTGAAAACATGTTTCCTGACGTGTGAGGGGAAAGAGGCGGCAGATAAAAAACGCACTGCTGTGCAACGAGGACTTGGCGCTATGTCAGCGACAGAGAGAAAATTTAAAGCAATGGAGTGCGATCTTGAAGCTGCCAACGCTACAAGTGAATGCGAAAAATTTCTCCTTCTGCAAATGGATGCCCTAGGTGACCTGCTATCTGAGGCCCCGTGCCAGTGGTGCATTGCAACTGGGATGAAGGTTCAAGGAGGCACCTAACCGGGACTTGCAACAAAGCTTGAGCTGCTATGTTTACATTGTGGAGTAGTTGCAAGCTCGTGGAGTTCTGCTCGTCAGGATGACTCAACGGCCTCTGACGTGAATATAAGAGCTATTGTGGCAACAAAACATATAGGGAAGGGACAAACAGCCCTCAATGACTTTTGGCCAGTGATGAACGTGTCCCATCGTGGCCTGCATCATAACACTTTTCAGAAGCACTTGAAACTCAGGTAACCGCAGACACAGTGCATAGACAAGTTTTATGCAGAATCTACTTCTGCTGTGAAAACCACCTACAAGAAAATGGATCCATATTTTAGCAGGCATATCACAGTGAACTTTGATAGAACATGGCACAAGTGTGGCCACACGTCCCATATTGGAGTTGGTGCAATAATTGAATATCATGCAGGCCTCATCTTGGGCGCCATTGTTTTATCAAACCAGTGCCTTGGTTGCCAAGTAGGACCAAAGAGTGGAGACCCAGGGAACGCAAGCTGGCAGGAGGATCACGTGTGCCAGAAAAACACTGACTCTAAGTCTGGGAGGATAGAGGCAGCTGTCATTCTTTTCGCACGTTCGGTGCCAAAGCACAACCTCCGTTACACAATGCTCGTGTCTGACGAAGATAGTGCCACCTTCTCTGCCCTTGTGCAAGCAAATGTTTATGAACTGGTCCCCATTTCAAAAGAGGAATGCCTAAAACACGTTCAGAAGAGGATGGGGACAGCACTGCGCAACCTTGTGCAGAAAAGTGACAAGGCTTTACGAGGAAAGAGCAGGCTGACAAAGGCCCTCATCGACAAGTTGACTGACTATTATGGCTGGGCCCTATGGAACTATTCTAACAAAGTGGCTACAATGCAGCGTGCAGTGATGGCGTCGTACCACCACGTGACATCGACGGACGACGATCCTCACTACGACTTATGTCCTGAGGGTGCAGACTCGTGGTGTCGTCATAACGGCAGCAAGAGCAATGGTGTACCACCTCCGAAGCATCGGTACAATCTTCCAGGCTATGTTGTAGAAGCACTGCTACCTGTTTATGAGTGCCTCTCACAGGCTTCTCTTCTGCAACGCTGCCTGGGAGCAAAGAAGCAAAATGTGTCAGAATCATTTCACTCTGTGCTGTGGTCACTGATGCCCAAAAAGCAGCATGCGTTGCTGATTGCTGTGGAGACAGCACTGCATGAGGCAGTTTTAAGATATAATGGTGCCTGCCACAGTGCCACCCATCAGTGGGGCTAACACCTGGCCACCTTGCCATTCAATGGGCGGCCGAGAAAGATTCTCTCTGCTTGAAAAAGGCCAAGAAGCGATCACAAGAGAAGGTGGAAAGGTGGCAACAGAGGAGAGTGCCTAAGGACACCTCCACTTATGCTGGAGAGTCATTTGAGAACAATATATGTGCTCAAGACTTTCAACGCTCATTTTTCTCAAAATGGCTTTTTTTTTTGGCTGGTGAGGCTGCTTGTTCCAGCCATATCTCTGTAACCGCTCATCAGATTTCCAGAAGCTTTTTTTATTGTGTATCTGAATAAATTTCTGAGGGCAAGACAAGCCCATATTATTTATATATTGTGTCTGTGATTTGTGATATTTCATCATAATTTGATTGATAAAATCTTAATCACTAACACTAAATTCGGTGGTCTGATGAAATTTTTCCGCAAGGAAATTTAAAGAAAGGGCTGTGTCTTGCCCTGAGGTATCCATCTGGGAATCATCATAGTGAATTTCACAGTTGCAGCACCTTTTGAGAATTCTCCAGGCGCGGAATGAGAAAGCCATGTGCACCATTCTGACATATTGCTGTAACTTGAAAACCAGTGAACATAACTGCATGAAATTTTGTAGTTCTACTAGTGCTTTTGCTATGAGTCCATCCTGAAAATTTTCATTAAGATATCTCAATAAACAAAAAAGTTGGTATCCGAGGGTAACCTTCCCCCTTAAATCAGGCTACTGCAAACGTGTGATCGACCAGATTCTGCTCAATAGGACCATGAAGCGCGAGTCCACAATCGACTTGTACATGGCGATCGAGATGCTACAGGCTGCTTGGAAAGGTGTACTGGCAAGCACGATCACCATTTGCTTCCGGCATGCCTCATTTGGCGTCAGCAGCGGCGGTTACAGCGCAGATTTCAGTGCTGCCACCAATGAGGGTGCCGCGGGCGACCAAGCTGTAGCGTCGTGGCACGCTCTCCTTGACGCCGGCATTGTGCCCGACTGCGACAGCCTCTTGAGGTACGTCAGTGCTCATGCTGGTGCGGTGATGACCGAAGCACTAACAGAGGTAAAAATTGTGTGCACGGTGATGGGGGTGCCTAATGACGACAGTGACGAATATGTCGACGCCAGACCGGAGCCTAACCCGATGTACCGACGCCTGCACAAGCGCTCGATGCAGTACACCTGCTGCGCAGCTTCTTTGGCGCTTACGATGATGGCAAGGACGGACTCGAAATGGTGGCTGCAGCTGAAAAAGCCATCATTCGCCTGAAGAAGACACAGCAAAAGTCAATCGAGTGTGACGAAGAAGATCAGCAGGCTAAAAAGCCCCGTTGCCATCGCGTGGCTCATACCCAGTTTGTTCACTCGATGCACCCTAGCTGCTGCTGCCGCATTGGTCGCTGCTTCTCTCGGACCCGAATAAACCCCCCCTTACAATTGGTGGAGGCGCGGGGTACAACAGGAATTCTGGAACTTCCCAACCGCACGCTGCAGCCTGTCTTCATTATGCCGGAAGAAGGACCACTGCAACCACAACCCGCTGCCCCGGTGACTACCGTGGTCTGCCCCGGCCCGTTGCGTCAACGCGACCCACCCATCTTCAGCGGCACCGAAGACAATGATGTAGAAAACTGGCTCGCTGACTACGACCGGGTGAGCATCCACAACCACTGGGACGACACCAAAAAACTGAATGACGTATTGTTTTATTTGAGCGGTGTCGCCAGCGTGTGGCACCACAACCATGAACGTGATCTCACGACGTGGACAGCCTTCAAAACTAACGTGGCGGAAGTATTCGCGCGCCCCGCCGTTCGCAAGCTTCGTGCCGAGCAACGTTTGCGCAGTGGTGCGCAACAGTGCGGGGACATTTGCCAGTTATATAGAATATGTTGTCAACCTCTGCAACCGCGTCGACGTCACAATGGCTGATGCCGAGAAGATCCACCATATCTTAAAAGGCATTGAAGACGACGCCTTCCAGATACTGTTGGTGAAAAAATCCAGCGACAGTCTGAGAACTCGTCAGTCTCTGCCAAAGCTTCGACGAACTCCGCAAACAGCGAATAGCCACCCGCCAATCTCCTCCTCAGGCGACTTCAATGTCGAGCTTGGCTGTTTCCCCGGATAACACATCGCTGCTGCTGCAGATCTAGGAGTTTGTCCGTGGAGAGGTGGCTCGTCAGCTTTCTCCGATTCCCCTTACACACGGCCAGTCGAGTTCTCCATTGGCGCCCGCTCTCCAATCTGTCATCAAGGAGCAGCTACCCAACCACATTCCACCTTCTCTCCAGCAGGCTCCGGTTGCCGCCCCGCTGACGTACGCCGAAGTCGCTTCGAGGCCTGTACCACAGACCTACGGTCCCCTTTGCCCGCCTTTGCGCCCACCCGTATCCACTGCAGTCCGGCCACTGGTGCAGTATGCACGACCACAAGATCATTGGCGTACGGAAGACAATCGTCCAATTTGTTTTTATTGTGGCCGTGCTGGACACGTAGCGCATCACTGTCGCCTGCTTACACCGAACGTCTCCAACAATGTGCGTCCATATGCATCACGTTTCCAACAACGCCGCAACTATTCTGACATCTTTGAATCTCCTGCCGTCGAGACCGCATTCTCCGGTCGCGGTTCACCTCCTCGCCGCCGTACCTTTCCCCCATGCACCATAGGCGGAGCCCTCTGCGCCAGGAAAACTAAAGCTCGCAGTTCAGGAGGCGAGAACTGCGGTGTCTTCTACGAAATGTATAAGGCCTCACACTTCCCTGAAAAACGTTATTGAAGTCGCAATAGAAGGAACATTGACGCTAGCACTTGACACCGACGCTGCACTTTCAGCGATAGATACCTGTATTTGCCGCAAGATAGGAAAAGTGACGACGACGCTTTCTGGACTGTCTCTTCGAACTGCCAACGCACAGCACGTCGAGCCATCTGGCACCTGCACCACTTGTGTCGTCATTCAGGGCCGGTATTTTGCAGCGATGCCTTTTACGATTCTATGCTTTTTCAGGCCTTTCGCGCTTGGCCGCTGGTCAGAGCGACGGTCTGCCCACATTATCAACGGGATCAGGCAGTCGTGCGTGGTGGATGATAAGAATAGCATAGAATAAGGCATAAGGCATCGCTACAAAATAGCGGCTCAGTAGGTCCTCTATATCATAGAATTCATCGTGTTGCCATCTTGTTCACACGACGTCATATTAGGTTGGGACTTTCTCTCCACACATCATGCAATCATTGACTGCGCCCGCGCTGAAATCGAGCTCTTTCAGTTTTCGACCGATATTATCACTGACCATATGGACCATTGTCGCAAAGTCGCTGTTTAAGACGACACCTGCCGATACCTGCCTGATCTTCCACTCTTGTCAGTATCTCTTGCGAATCTGCAGACGACGGCACAGTACTCTTCGCTTTGTCCGAGCTCATAGTTCGCCGCCGTTCACTACCACTGCCGTTCGCCGTCCTCGAGTTCAAAGCTGGCGCCTCTCTCATGTGCGTCTCCAACCCATCGGCTGAACCAATTACATTACGCCGCCGTGAAAGCCTTGGCAGAGCAGAGCCACTGACCTCATCTTTAATATTTGACACGATGGACGACTCCATTTATCTTGCTGCTCTCGAGGCATGGCCTCCTCAGTCACTGCCGCGTTCTTTTACGCCAGCTATTGCCAGTGACCTTACCACGACGCAGTGCGACGAACTTCTTCGCTTGCTCGAAGGCTTCTCTTCTTCCTTTGACTGCCAAGCAACATCCCTCGGCCACAAACGACTGTCTCGCACACCATCGACACTGGGAGCCATGCGCCCATTCGGCAGCGTCCCTACCGAGTATCGGCGACTGAAAGACTCGTTATCAATGATCAGGTGAACGATATGCTGAAATGCGGTGTCATCCAGCCTTCTAGTAGTCCCTCGGCATCACCAGTCGTCCTAGTTTTAAAAAAAAGGACGGCACCATATGACTTTGCGTGGATTATCGAAGGCTTAACTAGATTACCCGAAAGGATGCATACCCGTTGCCACGTATCGACGACGCCCTTGACTGTTTGCAAAGAGCGGAGTTTTTTCCTCCTTAGATCTCTGCTCTGGCTACTGGCAGGTGCCCATGGCTGACGCTGACTGTTCTAAAACCGCGTTTGTAACACCAGACGGCTTGTATGAATTCATTGTAATGCCATTCGGTCTGTGTAACGTGCCTGCCACTTTTGAACGCATGATGGACGGCATCCTGCGCGGCCTGAAGTGGCACACTTGTCTCTGCTACCTCGACGACGTTGTAGTCTTTTCCCCCGATTTTCTGACCCATCTTTGCCGTTTACATCAAGTTTTGACCTGTCTCCGGAATGCTGGGCTCCAGCTTAACTTAAATAAGTGCATATTTGCAGCTCGAAAATTAATATATTAGGCCATGTCTCCAAAGACGGCATCCTTCCTGATCCTGCTAATCTTCGAGCCGTATCCGAATTCCCGAAGCCCATTAACTTAACAGCACTACGCAGCTTCGTTGGCCTATGCTCTTAATTTCAACGTTTCGTTCGCGATTTCGCTACTGTGATTGCACCACTAAACCAACTCCTACAAGGCTACAATGAACTTTCTGCTTGGTCGGAAGCCTCCGATGATGCCTTTACGACTCATCGTCGCCTACTCACGTCTCCGCGAATCTTGCGCCTGTGATCCGAGCGCACCTACAGAAGTTCACACTGACGCCAGTGGTGTCGGCCTTGGTGCCGTGCTCGCACAGCGTCAGAACCCTAATGCCGAATACGTGGTCGCTTATGCCAGTCGTGCCTTCACAAGACCAGAAGCTAATTACTCAGTAACAGAAAAAGAGTGCCTGACTATCGTATGGGCTCTTCAAAAATTTCGCACATATCTCTATGGTCGACCCTTTGACGTAGTGACGGATTATCACGCTCTTTGCTGGTTGTCTAACCTCAAAGACCCGTCAGGCCGCCTCGCTCATTGGGCCCTCCGAATTCAGGACTATGATATGCGTGTCATCTATCGCTCTGGACGCAGACACTCTGACGCCGATGCCCTCTCACACTTCCCAGTAACTTCGGACAGCAGTACTACTACCTCCAGACCTGATATCTCACCGCTTGACATCCTGGACATGGCCTCAGAGCAACGTAAAGACTCATGGATCGTCATGATATCCGACTTTTTGTCAAATCCTCCGGCAGCCTCGGCACCTCGAGCGTTACGCCGACAGGCACAGCATTTCACCATCCGCGACGGACTTTTCTACCGCCGCAACTACCACAATGACGGCCGCACATGGCTCTTAGTAGAGCCCCACCACCTTCTACAAGATTTATGCTCCGCTTTTCACTCTGATCCGCAGTGTGGTCACGGCGGAGTGTCGAAAACCTACACACGGCTTCGCCTACGATATTATTGGCGAGAGATGTACAACTTCGTCCACAAATACATACGCTGCTGCATTGCCTGCCAACGCCGCAAATGTGTCCCGCATTTCTCCACCGCACCTCTCCAGCCGCTTCCCTGCCCAGCTCAGCCATTCGACCGTGTCGGCATTGATTTATACGGGCCTCTTCCATCTACTGGTTCCGGCAACCGATGGATTGTTGTCGCCGTAGATCATTTGACACGATATGCCGAAACCGCTGCCTTGCCTGCCGCATCAGCAAAAGACGTCGCCTCATTCATTCTGAACAACTTTGTTCTCCGCCATGGCGCACCCCGTGAACTGCTGAGCGATCGGGGTCGCATATTCCTCTCTGAAGTCCTGCAGTCACTCCTATCTGAATGCCAAATTATTCACCGCACTACTACTGCTTATCATCCACAAACCAATGGCTTAACAGAACGATTCAACAGAACTCTTGGTGACATGCTATCAATGTATGTTGCGTCTGACCACTCCAACTGGGATCTTGTACTTCCATTCGTCACATACGCCTATAACACTGCCTCTCAAGCCACTACAGGATTCTCACCATTCTTTCTGCTTTACGGCCGCCATCCCTCCAGCACCATTGATACAGTTCTCCCGTACCGGCCGGACCCTGCTGAGTGCTCACCTGTTTCTACGGTCGCTCAGTACGCCGAGAAATGCCGACAACTGGCCCGTTCTTTGACGTCTGCTCAACAGTGCCACCAAAAAGAGCACCATGACCTAAGCCCACCCCCTCACCCCTTCCCTATAGACTCACTCGTGTGGCTTTGGGTACCGCCTGTTGCTGCCCCTGGCCTTTCATCCAAGCTCTTCCCGAAGTACCACGGGCCCTACCGCGTGTTTGCGCAACCATCACCTGTTAATTACGTGGTCGAGCCCGTGTCACCATCTCCTGATCTGTGTCGTCGGGGACAAGAGACTGTCCACATTGACCGGCTGAAGCCATATTACGATCCTCTCACCTCTTCCTAGATCGCCAGGATGGCTACTCTTCAATTCTGGGGATGATTGTGACGAAGAAGATCAGCAGGCTAAAAAGCCCCGTTGCCATCGCGGGGCTCATACCCAGTTCGTTCACTGGACGCGCCCTGGCTGCTGCTGCCGTGTTGGTCGCTGCTTCTCTCGGACCCGAATAAACCCCCTTTACACGAGAAATTTTTTGCTACGAAGTGAGCCGCCACCTGGTGTGCTGTTGATCGATCAGTGATGAGCCTTTTGGTGTGAATAAATTAGCGATTCCTTGCTGCCTTGTTGGTATTTATTTTTCGCTTGTTTTCTTGCAGCGTAGCGGCCATTTCTTTTCGCATGGCGGGCTGCTGCGAGATTTGGTGGTCAGTACATCCTCTCTTGCTTGCTAATTGTGAATAGAAATGGATAGTAGCTATAACTAATTAATGGTTATGATGAAATAATTATGATCCCCCCCTTCAACTTCGTTATAACAGGGTTTTACTGTATACATTTTTTTTTCATAGCCCTAATGCATAAGTTGATACTTTCAAATCATCTCATTGTTATAACCAATAAATCATATGTGATATTGTTATAAGTGGACTGCACTGCAGCACTCAAGCCCGTCAGCATCCCTGCACGACTGATGCACACCCTCTGGATGATGAAAGTCGCCAACGTGCTGGCTAAAAACAGGGGTCAAGTCCAAATGATTCAATTTTTCAATTAGGATGGGTCGGATTAATTAGAATCTACTGCAACACATAGCAGCACAGCTTGGCTTTGAACTTTATCAACAAGTTCAGGCAAAAGCCAGACAAATGAAGAGCCTTTGCCAAACTCCTAGCATCACATTGCCCAACACAATACATGTGTACTGCTTGAGTACCTCAGGTCCCCAGCAGCAGCAGCAACAGAGAACCGGCGCTTGGCTAGGGGTAGACTGTTGCCAGTGTCAGGAGCGGGGGGCAATTCCACAGCTGACTGCACAGCAGGAGGGCAGGGCTGCAGATATTCCGAGTTGCAAAGTTCCTGCGAGACAGCCAAATGTCGGCAAGAAAGAAAGGCTTACGAAGCAATCGTAATGTATTGATGCAGCAGTACCAAGACCCACAACTACAGAACAAAACAGAGGATAATTTTCTTGCACCTTTGACACAGGCAAAAAGTTACATTAACCAGGATGCATTTTAAAAAGGCCCTGAAACCTTTTTAACTAACCACAGAATGGCCTCACTATTGGTGGACGTCATCTCCCGAATCTCACAGTGGAAAAATTTTGCAAATCATTCAATTATGAGGGAAGTTATCTCTCTATTTTTTTCGTCTTTGCTAGTGCACTGGAAGCTACACAGGCAGCAAAGCCTTCTGGGTGTAGGGTCTTGTTTAGTGTTCTGTTGTCGGCAAAAGGGCTCGTCATGACAACCCGTGGCAGCTGCAGTAGACTACGCTGCGCAGCCCAGGCATTGCTGTTTTGGAGGACGTGTGCAGCAGACGCAGCTAAGCTCAGCTGCTGCGCGTAGACCAGCAGTGCGAAGATGAAATGGTTTTTCTGCCTTTTTGAGATTGTAGACATATAGACTATTCTGTGATGGAAGCGGCACTTGGGTCTTTATGTGCAGCTTTTGCAGCAGAAATAAGACTACAGTTTGGAGCAAAAGTAGTATCGTATTTACACGATTGCAAGTCGACTCCCCCCCCATATTGCACGTGACAGGGGAAAAAAAACAGAAGAGCATACCCGAGGGTGCATTCCATAATGAAAATTTATTAGTAGCTGACATGATCACTGGACCACTCGTTTTCACTTGCGCCGTCGTCCTCACTAGTGCTGCCATCGTCATAGTTCCTGCGGTCCCACAGTGCGTCGTGGTCCAGCGAAATTTCAGATTTGGCAAACGACCGCACCAGGACATCTTGCGGAACAGCAGCCCACGCCGAGTGCACCCAACCACACGCAGCCATCAGGGAGGCTCTTTTGACAAGTCCGGTTGGCGTAATTTCGGGGTCTTTTGCCGCCAGCCACTCATTGTACTCACGGCGGAGCAGGGCCTTAAAATTAAGGCGAAGGTCCGGGCTTGTTTCCTGACCATGTCACACTTCACTGGCAGGGACCGATCACTCATTTCAGCAACGTGAGCTGCAGGCTTAGCCTACAGCTCCGAAAAGTGTCCAGACTTCAACCCGTGGGAAATTCTTCGCTTGTTGCCACAGGTGAAAATTTTGCTTTGCTGCAGTCGCCACTCTCACACCACCCGTTCAGAACCATCGAACTTGCGGCCCGCTGCGCAGTGATTTGTTTCTTCGGCGTAAAGGACGGCAGGCCCCTTGAACGCTGCTGTTGACGAGCGCCGAATGTTTAGTGGGCCTATGGCACTCATGACGACTGGGGAAGCATGGAAGTAGCACATAGCTGGCAGTCAATTCGAACGCGTCAAACTATGAGCTACAGGGAAAAAGAAACACATGAGCGGTGTCTGCTCTTCCATAAACTATCGATACTCCCCACAAGCGCTGCTGTTCTGAGGGTGCCATCGTGAATTGAACAGCGGCACTTACATCAACTATTGACACCCCCCTAAGGTGTTGTGTGCACTGTAAGACTTAAAAATGTTGGAAAACCCTTCCGAAAAATGAACAAATGCGCGGGATAGCGAAAAATACGGGTAGGGCCATACAGCAAACATAAAATTGTAAATATGTTGTAGCTCCCCTGATATCTCGTTGGTCTTGCCTTTTTGGCGGTGCCATGCTTTGGTTTCGATTGTAAGTGGACCCCCCCCCCCCCCCCTTAGATGTTCAAATTTTAAAAAATAGGTCAACTTACAATTGTGTAAACCCAGTACATGCTTTCGGACCCTGAAAATTTACTGTTTGGAGCAATACCTTACAGCACTCAATATTACATTCAATATCTATTATACTAAGAGATCTTTTTTTTTTCAGCTTGCTCTTTGATTTCAAGATAACAGCAGATATAACTAGTAATTCACAGTTATTTCAGCATTTCAATAAGGAGTTAATTCCCTCCAAGCTGTCCTAGGCTTCGTGATACCGTTTAATCAGTTAAGCATGTCATCTGCTTAACAAGTTGCATATCTATAGCCGCCCAGTTCTTTAATAATATTACACGAGTGCTGTATACAGTGAAATCTCTGCATAACCAACTACAGGGGACCGTGGCAAATGGTTCATTATTTTGAAAGGCCGTTATTCGGGGCAAGTGCCACCACTGAAAAAGCTGGTGCCGCTGTTGGCATGACACGGTATAAAGGATCACATGAACACAGAGGCCGTGTCAACTGCTTCGGAAGCTGTGAAGTGAGCTGAAAATGAATTTTTAAAGTCCCAACTACGCTGCAGTTCTGATTAGGTGTGGAAGTCTTTCCGCTTTGGATGTGTGCTTGACAACAATTGAAAGCACTATAATACGTAGTGACTGCCTTTGAAGGCGTAATGTGGTAGGCTACTGCTTGATGCTGCAGTCCCAGACATACACAACGGAGCCCAGTGTGTGCCTTCACGCGTTCCCCCCAGGACAAGAAGCTGCGTGAAGCTTGGATTGTCAAACTTAGAAAAGGCAAGCAGCCATCGGCTACAACTCAGCTGCACAGCAAGCAGTTCCATGAGGAAGATTTCTGATACGGTGTTGGGGCTGCGATGTTCGGGGAGTAGCAGAAAGTGTGAACCGAGACGCTCATCCACGCCCAGGTAATGTCATGAAGCTTTCGTCTATGAACTTGTTCATGCTAGACACTGGCAAGTTCCGTGCAATGAAAAGGGAACGGTAAGAAGCACATTAAAAAAGGCGTGGTATATGCTCATGTTTGAGTTAGCACTAAGCAATGAATGTACCTGATTATGCACCTGTTAAGAAACAAGAAGCAGCAGGTAACTGTTCGCTGAGATCGATAAACATTCAATGCAATGAGATTTGAGAAATAATGATGTTCAAGAGTTCAAGGCTTTTGAAAAAAGAATAAACAAGATTGCAGCATCACAACGGCACATCACACGTTGCCGCCAAAAGCGTTGAAGTCCCTAGTCATAACGAAATCATTTTGTAACAAGCTCTGATAGTGTCCACGCAACAATGGTTGCTTGTGTACTGTCAAATGTTCATATGCTGCGGCCTAAAGCTCATGGCACTGAGGGGAGGCTGAGCGGGGAAGTGAGCATGTGCTAGGAGGGGACTGGGAGTGGGAAGGTTAGAGCACGTGTCCTCTTCTAGACCGACCACAGAGGCGCACAGCTGATCACGTCCACGTGTGCCCGATCTTGGAGAAATTTTCTGGAGAGTGCAAAGGCTGGCGAGCTAGGACGACTGACAGCTTTACGTGTGCTGTGTTCTCGCGCGCTTAGTTCGCATTGAAGTGAGAGGCAGCATGAAGGGGAATTCGCTTACCGCTGCTGCCGCTCTTCACCCTGCCAGTGTTGTGACCTGAAGGCCTGAAATTTCAATCCGAATGCCGTTCCCCTCTTCACTTAAGGCGAATCCGTCCAAAGAGGGACGGTGACGTAGTCGGGCTCCTGCGCCTACGTAATCGTGTCCTCAGTGTGAGCTAGCTTGTGGTGACACGCGACTTCGAGAATTATTCAAGACAACATCTGTTATTTATGTGATATGTTGCTTGAATTGACAAACTGAGGTTTAGAGAAATAATAAAACACATAAACGAAATGTCTGCATGTTTTTCTGTTTTACTTCAGACCGAAGCAAGAGTGGTACACTACCGTTTCGTCTGCTTGTTCCCACGGTCGTGCAGTCACGTGCACAGGTATCAAAACTGTGCCATTTTTTACCGTGTTCCAGCGCATGACCATGCTCTGCGATCCGCTTGTTCTGCCCCTCAGTATTCATGTAGCACTGCATTCATGTAGCACTGATTTATACCGCTAGTCATGTGTCCTTGTGCACAGTGCGCAAAATGGTGCGCTGCACGGAACAGCAGCTCGCGCGCAACGCCGCCAGCAGATAAACCAGCAGAGGTGCACGTTGCCGGGGGGGGGGAGTGAAGGCATATGTGACGTATGTGTCACGCGATCCTCTGGTCCGGCATGGGAGAGCCTTGCATAGGCTAGACGGGGTGAGTGGTGAGGGAGTCTCACTATGCAGTGGAGCCCACCTGCTGAAATCACGGGTTCATGGCACTGAAATATTTCTATCTTGCCTATTAATGAGCTGATTTGACATTTTTTTTTTTGGCAGAACGCTCCTTAAAGGACACGTAACAACTTCTGGCATATGACTTAAAATTTGCTATGGGGCCTTGTGAGGGGCCCTTTAAGGTCCTCAATCATTTGTTCAGGGTGTCTACCAAGTTGACATTTCCAAATTCCCTGAGTTTTCCAGGTTTTCCCTGAGCACCTTTGCGAAATTCCCTGAATGAGCCAGAACTTTGTTTTATGTCAAGACAGGCTGACACCAAGTTGCCCGATGCTGTCACTCTCTAGTAAGCATGCTGAAACAAAAAATTACTTAATCCACTTTGAATAGTCAGGAGTAATATCTATTTTATTTAAAAAGACAACAGAAGGAAGGTGTTAGTAAAATACACAGCGAAAGAAATGGTGAAGCCCATTCCAAATTGAGTCGAACATTTTCAAATGCGAATGAAAAGGAGATGCATACATAAGTAAATATTTTTTAATGTCAGCTATTTCTATCAACTGATAGCAAGCTCATCTGTATGAGGTCCTGAACTTTGTCACAACTAAGGTTCTCTCTCAGCCGCTGGGAAGTCAACCTCAACTGTCCTGACATACTCTCAGCCGTACACAACATCTCAGTGTTGGGTTTCACTGCTTAAACAAATTTATTTTGGTTTGGATGAGGGACACCTGTGTCTCAGCGTCAGCCAACACTTAGTTTCTTTAGCTCAAGCTCCTTCAACAAGGCGGAGGCACCCTTCCTTTCCCGTTAATTCCTCAGTGCGTCGGTCCTTTCTGTTCTCATCCTCCTTCTACCACACTTTCACCACATGGATCATCTGAAGCATCCTCTTGGTCAGTTGTACAGTCAACATTTGATTTTTCGGACTTCCGAGGGGCCGCAAGAAAAAATTGAAAAAAAAAACGGGCAGTCTGAAAAAATTAATGCATGTCTTTAACTGCCTTAAAGGGCTAAAATTACCACAGGCACGTCTGAAAAAGCTCTGAAGGCCTGCCAGTACGCTTATTAGGCATATTAGGGCTTGTACTGTGACAGGAGACGGGGTGCACGCATGTGTAATTAAGGAATACATACCGTGTCTCGTGACAATTGCCCCCTTCCCGTGCTTGTTATGCTTCACCGCCTAACATTAGTGTACTGAGGCGAAGCTAACTTTCGAAGACTGGCATTACGCAACGCGCTGTGCTGTGCGAGCTTCAAAGCCAATCGCGAGGATTACAAAGGCGGAGTCGGTGCCATTGGTGATAGCGGCAAATTCTTTCAATGAAAAACACGGCACCGCACGGCAAGAAGCTTAATAGCGAACATAGAAGCAGCTAGGCCTAACGTTACCGCGGTGGTGGTTACGGCTGCCAGCGGATCTGCCTGCGAGAGTGCCGGTTCGAGGCGGCGAGATAATCAAAATAGCGGCGGTGGCGGCTTTGATTAATGCTATTTCTGACCTGCAGTCAGGGCAATATACATTGACTATATGGAGTACGTGGTGGTGCCGCAAAACCGTACAAATAATCGGGCATGTCCGAAAAATCGGGCGTCTAGAAAATCGGTCGTTAACTACTCTGGCAGTACATCGTGCCGATGACACGGCGTCAATGACGATTCGCTGCGATTCCTCTGTTACTGGAGCCAGCATTAACACGACTTTCGTTCCCTTTCAATAAAGTTACAGCTAATTTTCCCTGACAGAAGCACAAATTCCCTGAGTTTTCCCTGAGTTTTTCCAGACCGTTCAAATTCCCTGAGAATTCCCGGTCTTCCCGGTTTTCCCGGTTGGTAGACACCCTGTTGTTGTAACTCGTCTGCATTGTTGCTGAATGGAACAATGTCATTGGCAAACCGAAGGTTGTTGAGATATTCGCCGTCGATCCTTACTTCAAAGCCTTCCCAGTTTAATAGCATGAACACTTCTTCCAAGCACGCAGTGAATAGCATTGGAGAGATTGTCTCCCTGTCTGACCCCTTTCTTGATAGGTATCTTCCTGCTTTTCTTGTGTAGAATTAATGCTGTAGAACCTCTGTACATATTTTCCAAGATGCTTATATAAGCGGTCTGTACTCCTTGATTACGTAGTGCCTCTATGACTGCTGGTATCTATACTGAATCAAATGCCTTTTCATAATTTGTGAAAGCCATATAGAGAGGCTCATTGCACTCTGCGGACTTCTCGATAACCTGATTAATGACATGGATGTGATCCATTGTAGAGTACCCCTTCCTGAAGCCTGCCTGTTCCCTTGGCTGACTAAAGTCCAATGTTGCCCTTATTCTATTGGAGATTATTTTGGTATATATTTTATATAATACTGGGAGTAAGCTAATGGGCCTATAATTTTTCAATTCTGTAACATGTCCCTTTTTGTGGATTAGTATGTTTGCATTCTTTTAGTTTTCTGGGACCCTTGCAGTCAATAGACACTTCGTATAAAGAGCCGCCAGTTTTCCAAGACGTTATAAAAAGTTAAATACTTCATTATATCGAGACTCATTATATTGAGGTTAACTGTATTTTGCTATCAGCAGGACACGACTGGATTCTGCATACGATAGAGAAGCATTCTAGTTGGTTGGAAGCGGAATTAAGCTTTTGCAGCATGCCGGCATTTAGAAAATGTCTTGCCGTTACGGGTGCCCTTTTTTTTACTGGAATCAGGTTTGAATTGTTGACACTGTTTTAAATATGAATGATCTGTACCAACTAGCTCGCACTCAAACCCTTCTGAGTCATCATTTATCGTGTGCGAGCAGTGTTCCTTTTCGTGAATTGTTTGTCGTAACAGTATGGTGCTCTTAAAAATGTTCATTATAGCTAGGCGCAGCTTCAATACGCAGGTTCGGGAAATCAAAAGTGCAGCGAAATTAGGTCATTATAATCGATAAATTGTTATCTCTGGAATCGTTAAGTGGGTTCGATAGTACAGTCGAACCCGGTTATATCGAACTTGCAATAAAGCGCCTATCAGTTCAATATAGGGCATAATTCTATATAGGCCTGCTAAACAATTCGGCGTCATGAAAGCACATAGCATTTATAAAAGCACTTTATTAATGAAACTAACCTAGTTTCGCAAAAAATAGTCCTGTATTCTCTTCTGCTTGGTCAATTTTGCTGCCTGCGACGCATGCACTTCTCCACATTGGAGAGCTTTAGGTAAGAGGACGCAAGCGGCTTGTGTAGGCTAGCCACTTGCGCCTTCTACAGGGTGTCTACCAAGTTGACATTTCCAAATTCCCTGAGTTTTCCAGGTTTTCCCTGAGTGCCATTGCAAATTTCCCTGAGTGATGCAGAACTATGTTTTATATCAACACGGGCTGAAACCATATCGCCTGATGCTGTCACTCTCTAGTAAGCACATGAAAAAAAAAGCTACTTAATCCAATTTGAATACTAAGGAGCAGTGTTGATGTTATTCAAAAAGATAATAGAAGGAAGGGGTTACTAAAATGCACAGCAAATAAAGTGTCTTCGAAAACAATTGCAAATAGGGTCGGACATTATCAAATACGAATAAAAAGGAGATGCATACAAAGGCAAATATTTTCTAATATGAGCTATTTCTATCAACTGATAGCAACCTCAGTGGGATGAGGCCTGAACTCTGTCACAATTGAGATTCTCTCTCAACAGCTCGTAAGTCAACCTCATCAGTCCTGACATACTCTCAGCCCACGCACGACGCCCGAGTGTTGTGTTGCACTGCTTCAAAGGGTGTATTTTGGTTTGGATGAGGGACACCTGCATCTCGGCATCAGCCAAAACTTTATTTTTTGAGCTCAAGCTCTTTCAAAATGGCGGCAACAAGCTTCCTTTCTTGTTTATTCCTCAATGCATAGGTCACTTCTGTTCTTGTCCGCCTTCCGCCACTCGTTCGCCCCAAGGACCATTTGAAGCAGCTTGATCAGTTGCACAGTCCACGACCGATTTTTCGAGCTCCCTAGGGGCTGCAAGAACGTCCGAAAAATCGGCCAGTTAGAAAAAAATAAATGCGTGCCATTTACTGCCCTTAGGGGTTCAAACCGCCACAGGCACGTTCGAAAACGCTCTGAAGGCCTGTCGGTGCACATATCAGGCATACCTGTGCTCGTACTGTGACAGGAAATGCCAGGTGCCCACGTGCATAATTAAGATATACATACTGTATTCCGTGGCAATAGCCCCTTCCCACGCTTGTTATGCTTCACTGCAATACTTTTCCGTAAGCTTTACCGAGTAACATTTCTGTACAGAGGCTGTTACGACACCCAACCGGTGCCGCCAGTGTTACGACATCCCACCGCTGCCACCAGTGTTACGACACCCAACCGGTGCCGCCAGTGTTACGAACTTTGCACCGCTGCACCACTATTACGACTTTGTGGTCCCGTAGCGCTCGTCACCCGTTTCGTGACAGAGCGTTGGTAGCGAAGACTCCGAGCCAGGCGTCGATGAGAATAACGAAAGGGTTTTTATACATTATATACAGGTCATTGTACAGGACAAGATCGGATCGGCACTGGGGCCGAGAGCTCACACAAACGCGACTGTTCCCGCACGACGGCGTCTGGTGAAAACGCGTGACACATCTCACCCCAGTCGGGAGCGACACTCTCTCCCGGTGGGTCGGCGGATGCTGTTTTCGAGGCGGCCTCCTCGCCGCTTTATAATCCCCGAGAACCATTGTCACTCAAACGGCCCAATACAAAGTCAGCACACGACGGTCGTCCGAGGGGTCCAACCAGCGACCGCGCTGGCCACCCGGTTCAAAGTTCGCGCGCGCGGTGACCTCCAGGCAAAGGGAGGTGCGGCGCCGGGCTGTCTGGCACACGCTGACACGTCCAAACATGCGGCTCGCCGAGGCTTCTCCCGCAGCAGGACACCGCTGCCTGACGGCTCAGCATCTTGACTTGTGAAGGGAGAATTAGGGCGCTCGCAGGATAGATTCCGCATCTTGCAGATTCGGAATCCGGGCTTGTGGTAATGGCACAACAGCATCCCCGCCCTCAGATAAGGCGCCGGGAAGACGAGCTGCCTCCACGTGGCTCGGATGCCGGGCGCGCACGTTCGTCAGGCTCGTCCAAGTTCACGTCCAGTGTCGGGACGCCAGGTAACTTCACGTGCCCAGGTCCGACTCGCCAGGACAGGAGCTCTGCTCACCGCATCGTCGCCAAGGCACCTTGACCAGCTCCGCTCGGGTCGTTCCTAAGACCTTGCTTCTCGCCACTGGTCCCGCTTGGTCGTTCTGCAGTTTGCAAAACTGACCGGCAAAAGGCAAAACCCAACACGAACAAGTGCCCTCTGTCTCCCGTCAAACACCAGACAAAGCCATAATTCAAATCAACCTAACTAAATCGCTATCCCCTTTTGCTCCCGCTGCAACAAGAGGCAGGTGTACGATCTAGCACACAAGGCTCAAACAATCAGTTTTCAAATTAACAACACACCAAAATAGACAATAAACAATTATTAATCAGCAATAATAATTACAAATGGAATGGTCCCCTTGAAATCACTTGGACCGAAAACATACCACTGAGGAAGCAAATGAGGTCATTCATTTTTCCCGGCGATATTTTCGCGGAATCCGAAGCTGCTTATATTTGCGACCCTGCTTATCCGTGTAGCGGCGGTACAATAAGCCAGATTCTTTGCCAAATGAAACCCTCTTTTTTTTCACTCCCCGTTTGACGCTCTTCCTCAGATCGGCTAATGAACAGTCTTCCTGTTGCTCGCGAATCAGACTTTCTCTTTCAACTGCAGCCTGCTCCTGCCGGCTGGCGGAAACCGGAGCGAGTGTGGAGCCCGCGTCGCCTAATTGCGGCGTCGCGTCTATATCGCGGCTAGCACTGTATGCGTCACTCCCACTCACTTCCAGGACCCGCTCGTCTAGGCCAGCCTCCGAGCTCTGCCTCTCCCGTGACTGCTCGCCACTCAAGTTACCCTGATCAGTCCGTGTGCCGCACTGCCTTTCGCTCACCGACGCTAAGTCAAGTTCCCTCGACAGCGGGCGCGCTTTGGATCGCGTGGGGGCCATGTACGCCACGTCGGCAAAGAATGATTTGCCCTGATCCCTCAGCAGCTGCTCCGAGGTATTTGAGAACAGGTAGGAAAATTGCTCCGGGAGGGCGGCTGACACAGCGGCTTCGGTGTTAAGTTTTCCAAACTCTCCTTCAATGATAACCGTTGCGATCGGTAAACAGACACTCTCCTTCTCGGCCACTTGCCGTATCCTAACGCACTCTCCCATAAAATCACTCGAGGAGACGAAAGACGGGTGAACAACGTCCATAGTTGCTGCAGAGTCCCGCAGTGCTCGGCACTTCTTGCCGTTTACCTTAATTTCCTGCACATAGGGCTCCAATAGACGTATGTTTTTGTGAGTTTCCTGTATCGTTGCAAAAGCAATTCTCTCTGGGCAGCTTGCAGCGATGTGCCCTTGCTTTTTGCAATTGTAGCAGGTTAACGGTTTCCGTTTTTCAAAAGAACGCGTCATTTCGTTTCGCTGTTTCGGACCATCGTGATCATTCTGAGATGCATTCTGTCCTTCCCTTACAGTTTCTTTGGGAAGGGACTCGTCTTCCCGAAACTCGAGACGCGTGATTTCCTTCCGTTCGTCGGGCTTCCCGTAAAACCCATCTCTTCTATCTGCTTTTTCTATGCGCACTGCCTTGCTGTGCAAGCTGCGGCGGGTGTAATACTCTTCCGCTAACTCTGCTGCCTTGTTTAGCTTAACCTCCTTTAGCCTATCTTGCAGCCAGAGCCGGACATCCTCATCAATGCAACGGTAGAACTGCTCCAACGCGATGCATTCGACAATTTTGTTGCGGTCGTCGTAAACCTCTTCGCCCTTCAGCCATTCCACCAGGTCGGCTTTTAGACGAAACGCGAAGTCAACATTCGACTCCTTGCCCTTTTTTGCATACCGGAACCTCTGCCGGAAAGCTTCGGGCGACAATTTGTACTTCCGCAGTAGCGCTTCCTTCACACCACTGTAGCTCTCAAACGCCTCTTTCGATAAGCAAGTGATTACGTCTGATGCCTCCCCAGGAAGCAACGCTAACAGATTCTGTGCCCAAATGGATCGCTCAATGCTATTCCGTTCGCACACGTGCTCAAATTTCACGAGGTATTTGGCCATATCCTCTCCGACGACAAAGGGTGGAAGTTGATCGCGTATTCTTGGAACATTAGAAGTGAGACTAGGCGCCGGCGAGTTATTTCGGATCTCCAACTCTTTCATTTTAAGCTCGTGCTCACGTCGCTCCCTCTCTCTCCTTTCCTCCTTTTCCTCCTCGCGAAGTTCCTTTTCTCTCCTTTCCTGCTCGCAACGTTCCTTCTCCTCCCTTTCCCGACGTTCATTGATATCCGCCCAGGCCTCAGCGGCTTCCTCAGCCGTTACGTCCCCAGTCCTCATGACCTCAAGGATCGCATTCTTTCTTTTGGTTGAGCCCAACTCCTCACAAATTTCGAGAAGTTCCTTCACCTTGTACTTCTCCATCGTTCACACTGTCCTCCTGCTGTTTACCCTTTTTGAATATACCTGCCGTACGCTACTATAACACTACTAGTAAGACATATGCAAGTATATCACACACTGCCCTGTACACCCCCTCAGCATCCCCTGGTTTTCAAAACACTCTTACTAGGCTTGAAACACACAAGGTTATCACAATGCAACACCAAATCCTTCCCTAAGCTACTATAACCTGTGTCAGAGAAAGTCTGGTGTTTGGGGTAAACTTCAGGCACTCACCGCGCCGAGGTAGCTGATGCCGGTCAATCCCGTAGCTGCCATCCAGTGTTACGACACCCAACCGGTGCCGCCAGTGTTACGACATCCCACCGCTGCCACCAGTGTTACGACACCCAACCGGTGCCGCCAGTGTTACGAACTTTGCACCGCTGCACCACTATTACGATTTTGTGGTCCCGTAGCGCTCGTCACCCGTTTCGTGACAGAGCGTTGGTAGCGAAGACTCCGAGCCAGGCGTCGATGAGAATAACGAAAGGGTTTTTATACATTATATACAGGTCATTGTACAGGACAAGATCGGATCGGCACTGGGGCCGGCACTGGAGCTCACACAAACGCGACTGTTCCCGCACGACGGCGTCTGGCGAAAACGCGTGACACATCTCACCCCAGTCGGGAGCGACACTCTCTCCCGGTGGGTCGGCGGATGCTGTTTTCGAGGCGGCCTCCTCGCCGCTTTATAATCCCCGAGAACCATAGTCACTCAAACGGCCCAATACAAAGTCAGCACACGACGGTCGTCCGAGGGGTCCAACCAGCGACCGCGCTGGCCACCCGGTTCAAAGTTCGCGCGCGCGGTGACCTCCAGGCAAAGGGAGGTGCGGCGCCGGGCTGTGTGGCACACGCTGACACGTCCAAACATGCGGCTCGCCGAGGCTTCTCCCGCAGCAGGACACCGCTGCCTGACGGCTCAGCATCTTGACTTGTGAAGGGAGAATTAGGGCGCTCGCAGGATAGATTCCGCATCTTGCAGATTCGGAATCCGGGCTTGTGGTAATGGCACAACAAGGCGAAGCTGACTTTCACGAACCGGCATTATGCAACGCACCGTGTTTTCCAGGTTTCTAAGCCAATCGCGAGGACCACAAAGGTGGAGTCCGTGCCATTGCTGACAGCAGCGAATTCTTTCAATAAAAAGTTTGGCACCCACTGGCAAGAAGCTTCATAGCGAACGTCGAAGCAGCTAGGCCTAGCGTTGCTGCAGTGGTGGCAACGGGTTCCAGCGGATCTGCGTGCGAGAGTGCCGGTTCGAGGCGGCGAAGTAATCAAGCCGGCAGCGGTGGTGCCTTTGATTAATGCCGTTTCGGACCTGCGGTCGCGGCAAAACGTCCGGAAAATCGGACGGCAAAGAGTTCTTGCGTCGGAAATTTCACACGTTCTGATACGTTGACGCTATGGTGTACGAGGTGGCGCCGCGAAGTCGTCCAAATTATTGGAAATCCGGAAAGTCGCTTGTTGACTGTACACTGGCAACTCCTCCTGCCAACGACAGGGCGTCAAAGACGATTCATTACGATTCCTGTCTGCTACTCGAGCCAGCATTACCGCGACTTTCGACCCTTTCAATAAAATTGCCGCTAATTTTCCCTGATAGAGGCCCAAATTCCCTGAGTTCTCCCTGACTTTTTCCAGACTACGCGAATTCCCTGAGAATTCCCGGTTTTCCCGGTTTTGCCGGTTGGTAGACACCCTGTTCTAATATGTCAGCAAAGGATCGTCGTTGCTTTCCTCATTGTGCCCACTATCACTTGTGCTCCATACAATGTCCGCAATGTAGTTTTCGTTTTCGAGCTCTCCTATGGTCGCAACACTATTATCTGCACACACAAATTCGTCGACCTTTCATCCATCAGCGGCTTGCGGAAATTCTGAGAGCTTGCTCCAAGCTTCGGCGACACCGGCAACGGCTTCGTTGCACTCATCAGAATTTTCAGAGCCACCAGCGGGCACATGGAAGCCGGCACGTCTGAAGCAACTTCAGATGAACCACTTGCACACAACCACCTCACCGTCGCTGTGGGTATGTGTCGGGCACCACGGGCACCGGGTCACGGCACCGGGTCACGAGTTTGTGCGCTTTAGCCCTAATCTTCATCTTAGTCTTTCTTGAAGATCGTGCTGAGAGCGCTCCTCGGAATTGTACATGCTGTGGCAACATCCAACTTCTCACCGCGTTTGACTCCACCAACGATTTCGAGCTTCACGGCAAAAGGCACATTTTTTCACTTCGTGCTAGCCATCACAGCAGCACAAGCAGGAGAAGGCCTACAAGGCACAACACAATGAACTAGAAAAGCAGCGAGACCACTCGCACTTTGACCATACTGCGCGACAAGGGCACAAGAGCCTCTGATTGGCTGTCTAAGCAAGCACTGCGGGTGGGCCAGGATCATTTTTTGCAGGGGGGTGTCCACGACTCGCACGCCGCGGCACGGCCACGGTAGGCAGAGCGAGTGGATGGAGCCATGCCGCCAGGTTTCCTCGCTGCCACGAGGGAAAGCCAACTTCTGGGGGCACTTTTGCGCTGCTTGACGTTAGATATATTGGGAGTCACTGCTATTTTTGTTCAATGTAAGCGTAATTTTTGCTATATCTATAGTCATAGCAACTATGCTCTGCTCAGAAATTGTTCGATGTACAAAATAGTTCGATGTAAATGGGGTTGATATAGTCGGTTTCGACTGTATATGCAAACAAGATAGCACAGTAAAACCTCAGTAATATGTAGTTTGCAGGGAACTTGGATCAGGAATGCACTAAGTCGTGTACTAATTAACTGACAATGGCAGATGAGCATCTATGAGCACCAGCCAAAAAAAGTGTTACTTCTCATGCAAACACACACAAAAACACATTTTATATGCGAACAGGCAGCAAAAGAACTGCAAGTTTCACTTGCCACCATGGCGGCCTTTCAGCGATGACGGCATCCTCAAACACAGCAAGGCCACAACCAGTTTCTCCATCAAGCCCTATTTCTGAGCAAATGGCCCTCATTACGGTCAACACACTAGCCACGTTGTGTACGGCAGGGCGATCATCCACGTCATCCTTCATGACGACAACATGGAAGTGCTAGGAGCTATTAAAGCAGAAAACACATTATGCCTACCATGTTTCGACATCACTTTTGGTGGCGACTGCAGTCCAGGAAACATCCATAATCCACAATTATCTATTCTCTGCGTGCACAAAATTTTGCCAATTCCATGCTTGTATGCACCACAAAATGAAGTAAATACTACACACTAACCATTGGGCATGCGTTAAGCAACTACAGCTTAACTTTAACCTTTCAGCTACAAGTATGGAAAATTTCGTACATACATTTTTTTTTCCTGTCATTGCTGTGCTTCAATTGATTAGAAAACTGTATAAACTTTAACCTTTTTTTTTTCTTCCTTCTTATGCGAATTGTGTACTCAAGTGTTGAAAATGTGTACTACTTTAATTTCATGTGTGATCTCCTGAAAGCCTGCCACTGCCATGTTGCTGCCAATGTACGGGTGGCACGGCCTAGTCAGGCAAATGTATTGCCTTTAGCCGTGTCCCCTAAGACAATCTGTTCATTGTCTTAAATAAATCAATAAAGAAAGAAAGAAAGAAAGCTTAAGGGGTCAGTCAATACATTAGGTTCAATGGCGACAGGGAGGAGGATTTATCGCGACTATATTTAATCTGGAATTGCTTATGAAGTGGGCACATATTAACAAGTTTTTATTGTATTTTAACATTTTCTTGGCTATGGTAACAAACGGCTCATAAATTCTCTGTTTCATCAGACCCTACGGCACATGAACTTTTGAGGTTGGCTGTATAAGTGCACTGCACATACCTGCGGCACCTGCTGCAGTGGCTGCAGAAGAGGCTCCACCAGGCACGGCTGTGCAAATGCTGTTGAGGAGGCACGTGGAGAGGGTTCACAGATGGCCACCCCCTGGACAAGTGCAGTCAGACCGCCCACCATGAAGTCCTCGCCCACCTGGGGCACCGTGCGGTCCGTCGCGCAGGGGGTCGAGGTCACCTGCAGCACCCGCGAAAATTCGAAGCACCACATGTTTTGCAGGTTCTTCTTAAGTTCTCTAAAAACCCTAAGAGACATGGTGTGAGAGTTGTGTCCATAAATGTGCACTGGCACCCTTTCCTTTCTCCAATGGAGGGAACCAAGCTGATTACCTAGGAAGCGACCATTATATAGTACTACACATAATGGTGGAAACGACGGGGGTGGAGGTAAAGCATTTCACTTACATAGACTGGGATCACTTTAGAAAAATCAGAAAAGACAGAGCAGACACGGATAGAAAGGGGCACATCAGACTACAAGAGTGCGTTGCTCAGCTTAGGGACGACTTGAATGCAGCAACTAAGGCTAGTGGCGGCGAGGAGTTACGGAGTCGCCATCTATCGGAAGCGCCTCGCTGGCATAGTATGAGGGATCACGTGGCGCGCTCCTCATAGGTTTTGCTGTCAGCGCTCACTGAAAACACCATGCGCGAGCTCTCCCGGACATTTCTGTAAGTACTTTCGAAACGAGAGAAGTTTCTTACTGTCTAAATAATATTCTTGGGCAAACTGAACACATACAATCGTTTAAAGACGCTATCTCTTTACCGAATATGTACAGCGAACGCCACTGCGCGCGGTAGCCGCGATGGAGTCTCCCGAACCGGCTTCTTGCGTGAAAGGTACGTAAACGCTGGCAGCAAACTATGTGAAATATGTTCTTATTGTGTTTGTATAACTAAATGGAGTGTAATAGAACGAAGCCTCAATGCAGCGATCGCGCAGATTCGCAGCGACCGACTGCGCGTCTGCATGCTTGTCCGCGCACTGTGTCGCTTTCTCCGCGTGCGCGTTTTCGCACCGTGCCATGAGCTTTAGGCCGCAGAATATGAGCATTTGACAGTATACAAGCAACCATTGTTGTGTGGGAGCTATCAGAGCTGTTCAAAAATAATTTCATTGTAGAGACTTCGACACCTACGGGGACTGTGATGTGCCGACGCGACGATTCAATCTTTTTTTTCTTCTAAATTCTTTGACCTTTCAATACTATTTCTCGAGTTGCGTCGCACTGTATGTTTATCGGTGTTCTCACCGTGCAATTTCCCGCTGCTCCTTTTTTGTAATCCAGTGCATTAATTCATAACACAAACATGACCATATGCCATGCTTTTTTTAAATGTGCTTCTTACCGCTGCCTTTCCACTCCACTGAACTTGCCAGTATCTATAGCATCGACAAGTTCATAGACTAAACCGTCATGACATTAGTCGGGCAGCGGACTCGGGCGAGCGTCTCAGTGCGCGTTTTCAGAACATCGCAGACCGGGCGCCGTAGCAGAAATCTTCCTCGCGTCTGTGCTTGCTGCATACCCGAGTTGTAGCCGATGACTGTTTGCCGGTTTTATGTTTCGCGTGCCAAGCTTCATGCAGCTTCTTGTCCTGCGGCTACGTGTGAATAAGGCTGACACCGGCCTCCATTACGTGCGTCCGGCCCTGCGGCACCGAGCAGTAGCCTACCATGTTGCGCGCCTTCAAAGGCAGCTGTTACCTACTGTAGTGCTTTCAAGCGTTGTAAAGGAGACACTCGAAGCGCGAAAATTTCGCCACTAAATGAGGACCGTAGCGTACGAGGGAATTTATACTCGTTTTCAGCTCGCTTCAGCGCGCCCAAAGCAGCCGATGCGGCCGCTATGTCCACGTGATCCCTCCTAGCACGTCACGCCGATGGTGGTGCCAGCTTATCCAGTGGTGGAGCTCGAGGCCAATAGAGACAGAGGATGAGGTCGAACAAATTGATTGTAGATTGGCGCATTTGATCGAAGCCAAGCAATCGATTTTACAAAGTTGGAAATTAAAACGCTTAAACAGGAGACTTAGGAAAGGAATTGCTCAGCTCAATAAGAATATAGAGGAACACGCACGATATTTGCAGAAACAAAAATGGGATGAGGTGTGTAATTGTGTAGACGGAAGGATAAAACGTGGAGGCGATTGGAGTCTGCTCAGGCATCTGCTCAACGAAAAAGGCACTAAATCGAACAGACGTACGGCAGTGGCGAAACTAGTACACCAGGAAAGTCAGACAGCAAGCGCAGAGAGCATAATGCAGCGATTGGCTACTAAATACTTGCCCCTCAGGAAAGACGATCAGGATGTGAGTTATCCCGATTACTTAGGGGTAGAATGCAAATATATAGATCAGGAATTCACCGAAAGTGAGGTATGCACGGCACTGAATGATCTGAATAGTAGGTCAGCAGCTGTCCCGAATGGCATCTCTAACAGATTGCTTAAGAATTTGGACAACGAATCAATAAAATATCTGACCACATACATTAATGAACTATGGAAAGATGGGGTATATCCAGAAGAATGGAGGAGGGCGAGTACTATCTTAATACCAAAGCAGGGCAAGCAACTCAACTTGGATAATCTGTGGCCAATTTCGTTAACATCATGTCTAGGGAAGACAAAGGAGCATGTCATACTGAACAGGTTAACGAAATATGTGGAGGACAATGACACCCTACCGTACAATATGATTTGTTTCAGATCAGGCTTGTCCACACAAGATGCCATGTTGTTAATCATGCATCAACTGCTACTAGCTAAACCAAAAAACACTCGAGCTCTCTTGGGGTTGCTCTCATTATGCTCTCTGCACCCAGTATGACAGTGGGGGTCAGTGTTCGCTTGGACGAGCGCAGCTTTCATGTTGTCGGTCAAGTGCCCACGATAAGAGTCGACAGCAAGGAACGAGTGCTTTGTCAAAAGGGCTCCTGGACGCCGTTGCCACACAATCTTAACCCAGCTGCCTCTGTGTTTACGATGGATGTGTATATTGCCGGTGCGGCTTAGTAAACCAGTTTCAGGAGATATCGTAGATGGTGACTGGGTGGACGACTAGAAGCTTTGGCCACAGCTTCACAGAACATGCAAAACCACTTTAGAAGCTGATTAAGCTATGTCCAAATGGCATGAGCAACGTACAGCATACATGGAGCTTGTTCTAAAAGCAGGGCTAAATATGTGTTTCAAGCTATCCAAAATTTCTGCTTATGAATTGAATCAGGATCAACGTGTTTTGCTCTTCATTCTTTATTTGGCAAATACATTGATACAGCGGCTTGTCACGTTTCTGATTCAGCAACGTTCCTTGGGGCGGTCACTATTTGATTATCTTATGCCTAATCGCTCGTGGGTATGCACAATTCGCATAGATTTGTTCTTACTGCGCACAAGGCTTGAAACGTACCGTATTTACTCGAATCTAGGCCAACCCCGATTCTAACGAAGCCAACAACAAAAAAATATATTGCCTCGAATGTAGGCCAAACAAAAAAAGTGAGGACAGCGTTCACAAAATGCAAACAGCAGTTATTGAACCTGAACGTGCAGAGCTCATTGAATGTCGTCGTTGCTGTGCAGCACAGCATCACAGTTGTGCACTGCTTCTCGTAGGCCGCAGAGCGCACCTTGACCTCCTTGGCACCCTTTGCATTCACGGTGTACGCCACTGGCATATCAAAATACACAGCTGTCTGGTCGGCGTTGCCGATTTGCCCAAGGTTGTAGCCTGCCGCTTCTCTCTTTCGCAGCACGTAGCGCTGAAAAGCTTGGCAGCTTCTGGGTGATTGAAGTGTGACGTCGGAGGCTGAAGCCGAAGCGCTTCATAAATTTCTGAAGCCAGCCCTAGCTCGCTTTGAAATCCTATGGCGTTAGGCCTCACTCCCTCGAAAGTTCCCTAGCTTTCGCTTGGAGCACTTCTGTTGTCACTGGAAGGGCAGCTGTTCTCTGCGTGCGAACACAGTCGGCCAAAACTGTCTCCACTTCGTGGTGACGGCCTTTCTTTGGTCCGCTAAATGCCATCCTCGTTGCAACGCATGCAGAAAGCTGTTGTCGTTGTCCCCTCCAACGACGGATGTTTTTCTCAGCGACACCGAAGTCCCGCCCGGCTTGAAGGTTCGACGATGCCTCGGTAGCTATCACAACTTTTCCCTTGAAAGCGGCACTGTAGTGGCATCTCCTGCTTGGTGCCATCGCCATAACGCCACACCGCACGCCGATATGGCCGACACGACACAGGTCAAAATGGCAACCTCGCTGGCTACTGCACGTGCCAGTAGCCAACCTCGTTGGCTACTGGCACGGCTAGTAGCGGCTGCGATGCTGACTTTTCCAAGTGGCGCTAACTATGCACCATATTTAGCAGTTTCAATAAAAAACTGGCACGTTTATTAAAATCCTCAAATCTAAGCCAACCCTAAAGTTTGGAATATGATTATTTGAAAAAAACTATCGGCCTAGATTCGAATAAATACGGTAGTTCTTCTGCGCATTGCAATGCCTCATGGCTTAGATGTATTATCGCTAGTCATTCGCTTACTGTAGTAGACTGTGGCGAAACATTCAGCTTCGACCATTCATGTTCTGGCGGTGTAGTCCATGTATTGTGCACATAAAGTGCCCATGTATTCAAGTGTGCGCCCATTCACTTATTTTTGACATTGCTGACAGAGTAGGCATGAGTAATTTGGCATTCCAGTTGGAGTAGATGTGTGTAGATAACGTATGCAAAACTTACTATGACTGCAAGCGGCACTACTCCGTCTGACACTGTTTAACGAGCAGTACTCACTCTTGCCGACATTCTGGGGTTGAAGTCATTTCTTAGGACGTTAGTGATACAACAATGGCGGATGAGTGAAGTCTTATTCTCGGGGAAACTCATGCATTGCGAAGGGCCGGTGACACATGCTGTCCTAATGTAGGTAGGTCGCACAGATCTTGGTCACACAGATTCATTCCATTCCTTAATGCACCAGTCACTATTTTCGCAGCCAACTACTGCGCACATCTTCAATCCAGCACTCCACAATTTGCAGCACGATTAGAGCGCAGTACATTAGCGAAAACTCAGTTGCATTTCCAACAGATGATTGCACAGAAGCAAGGTAGAAGAGGTAAGGGTTTCGTATTCATGCGCTATCGCTAAGGCCACGTGCGGCACACTGCCAAAAGCGCCATCTTGTTTCTCTAGAACAACCTGCTCCGCGAAAAGGTCAATACCGTTCTCAATCACGCGAGCCTGATGCCTTTTCTTGTTCACAAGGGATCTAGCAGCCGGAACATGTATACGATTGCAATTTGCAGCAGGGAACGGTGGCGTGTCTCTGTTATCGCCTGTTAAAAGCATTCGCTACGCTTCCGATGGCATTAAGTGTTGGGAAACAGATAGGCGAAGATGCTTATCACAATCAGATTGGTGGTGATAGCTGAAACTGCCACAAGCAACGACCCCGGAGAAAATTTGCTGGTACCGAAATAAGAAAGTGAGTGGACCCGTGTTTTTACGCGAGATGGGAGGGCAAGTATTGCAGTGAAGCTGCTGCCGCAGGTAGCTATTGTCACGATCGACGACACGCCACACGTGGTCCCGAACTACCGCTTTATTTCCCGAACGCCAACCTTCCGCCCACACAACTACACACCACACTCCGAGTTCTCAATTCTGCCACACTCTCCCTGCACGCTCGCATGCTCGCGCCGCTGTCCTCTCCGCACTCACGCCACCTGTTCGTCACTCAGTCAGCTACCGTCGATCCCGCGCCTGGCCCCCGAGAACCGTGGCTCCTCGTCGCGGGTCTTGGGCTCGCTTGTCGCGGGTCTTGCGCATCACACTATATACTGTTCTCGATCGTGTGCACCTCACGCATTTTCTTGTTTATATGGGATCTCGCGACCGGAAAACGTATCATACGACAATCACAGTTTGTCGACGCACTGGCAGTTGGTGGCAAAAAAAAATATAGCTCTTCAGGGAACGTATCAACCTGTAAAAAATTCGCGTAATTCTATTGGATCATTTTTGTGTTCTCAATTGCTGAATGTTGGTGTCTGGAAAACATACGTAATGGGAAAGTATCAACGAGGTTCTACTGTATTTTTAACACACATAAGCATGGCGCGCCAGCCTCACCTTGCGGGCAAAGCTCTTGGATGCTGCATAGGTGAAATTATCCTCGTCCTCCAAGGGTTTGATACCCTGCAGGACATCCTCATCATCGTCCACAGCCTGATCCTCCTGCATATGCTGAAAGCAGCAAAAAAGCACGGCATTCATGAAAGCGGGCCAAGGCAGTAACTCCCTGAGCCACCAGATGGCAGCACTAGACAAAGCCCTCAAGACTGTTTGCTGTCATTTGCTCAGCAGTAATGAAGAAGCTAAAGTTGTGAAACATTTACCAGGGCAACAAAGGTGAGGACAGACATGGCACGGCAAACTCGGGTACGGTATCTCAAGGAAAAACTATGTCAGACCACAAGACACCAATGTACACAGTTTGGTGTGGTTTCTGCTTGCTATATTCGTGCATAAGGCCAACATCATCTGCAGTCCAGACCAGAATTCGTGGTTCCTTTACCCACTTGTGCTGTCTCATTCAATTTGCACTGGTAACATGCCTCAATATCCTAGCATCACTTATGAAAGCCTCTGCCTCAGGTCTTACCTGTTTTACCCATGCCATGTCCTTCTCAAGAGTCCACTGAACTGCTGGCAAATCAAGCACGGCCTCCCTGACACGGGCAATGTAGATAGTAGTATATTCATGTCACTTAAAACACCTCTCTGAGGGTGTTTGGATAGTGTGGCTCAACACTGTGTTGAGATACAGGGTCGAATTTTGTGGAGCCATGAGCAACCTCTATTTTTTCCACCATTATCTTACCCTTCCTTTTGTTTACTTCTCTTCAGTTTATATGTACATGTTTGATATTATATGAGTAGATGTGTATATGAATAGTTTGTGTACGGTGTATATGCTATTTAAATGCTCTTGCAGCGCACTACTACGTGCCACAATGGTCCAGTCACAAAAGGCGACGGTGACACGACCAGCGCGCCGACCGTGCGCGAGCAGTGGAATCGATGGGATCGGGCTTCCGCCTCATCAAGTGGGCTCAGCTAAAAATAAAATTTGTGGACCACAGGCACCAATGTAATGACTGAAGGGACACCGTAGCGGCTAATACAGAGTGTGATGAGTTATGTCCTCCGTTATGCCGAGGAGGGGCAGCGCTTCAGCCCATCTGGTGAACCTGTCAGTGCAAGTTAACAGGTAGCAATGGTTCCTGCAAGGAGGAAGGGAGCCAACAATATCAACATGCAGATGGCTGAAGCAGGCATCCGGGGATGGGAATGTGCCAACAGGAGTTGCAGTGTGGCGATGCACTTTAGACTGTTGGTAGTTGAGGCACGTGCGTGACCAGCAATGAATGTCTACATTGATACTGAGCCACACATAACGAGAAGCGCAGGTCCCTGTGTTGCGTGAATGGCAGGATGAGCCAAAGAATGGAGGGCATCTAAGACGGCCCCGCAGTATGGGCAAGGCACATAGGGACAAGGATGTGTGGTCAACATATCACGAACGAGGAGTACGTCACAGTAAGGAAGCAAGATATCCTCAAACACCAGAGAGGTACCACTCGTACGAAGCTGCTGGAGTCTGGTGTCGACACTTTGGGCGGTAGCGATGGCCACAAAGTCTATGATTGGTTGGCCATGGTCCATTACATTGATGGCGGCACAAGAAAATGCATCGGCAAAGGCGCATTGGATTTTCCACTGACATGATGAATGTCACTGGTGAATTCAGAAATATAGGTGAGCTGTCTTATTTCACGGGGAGCATAGGAGGAGGTGCTGGATGCTACGGCAGAAGTCAGTGGTTTATGGTCGGTGAGGACATGGAAGGAGCATCCCAAAAAAATTTCAAAAGTGCTTCCCAGCCAACTAGGTTGCGAGCAGCTCCCGGCCGTGCCATGATGAGCCCATCCACATCGCCAGTGTCACGATCCACCTGGGGTCGTGAACAAGGGAGGGCTCGAGGCACCCTCCGATAGACGGACGCTCCGCAACGTGGTGGTGCTGAACGATGACTGACCGGCGAGCAGCCGTGCTCGTCAGTGTTTATTGCGGTGCGGTGACCAATGTTGCCTGTCGAGCTTTAGCAGGCCACCAAGCCTGGCAGCGAACGAACATTATGCCTCGGGGGCGTCACATGTTTGCTACCCTTCAACCCGCTGTAGCGGCGCTCAGAGGGCACAAGCTTCTTAAAGAAGGTGATGGGCTCCCAAGCACCAGCAACAAATTGCTTATAGACTGTACCGCCAGTAGTGTCTGATGCAGCAACCACGACAGATGCGGGGGCATTGCATTTGGCGTGGACGAGGAGCGTCGCACCGCCAGTGGCTTCTTTGATGCCTCTAAACGCGCGGTCAGCAGTGTTGTTTCAGGCCAGGGGAGTGTGCGGTGTCTTGAGGCCCAAGAGAAAGTCGTGGAGAGGCTGCAGTATATTGCCGCAGAGAGGAATGAAGCGGCAGTAATACAGTTGACTAGTTACAATGAACCCTGATAATCCGAGAAAAAACGTCCGTGTTATCTGAGGTCCATATTATCCAAATCGCCTCACTTACGAAACTTTAATTACGATGTCTAACAACTATATTGCAAAGAGTGAGTGCCAAACGCCAAAAGTAAAAACAAAAAAGTCGTAGTTTCGCTCGAAAGGCGAAGAATCGATTACGATAGGAAATTAAGATGAGCACGGCAGCAGCAGCACGCGAACCGTCATTCGTGCTGTCTTTCGCTTCAATGTGAACTAAACGCCGAAAGCACAGCGCATACAAAGCTACCGGCAGTGGGCACACTTCGTCCACATGGCAGATTGCTTTGAAGATTAGGCCCGTGCGTGTGTGCACTTTGTTCACATTGCGGATCGCTTTCAAGATATGGCATCCAGGCCGGGGCGCCTTTTGTCCACATGGCAGATCGCTTTCAAGATACAGCGGCCGTGCCGGCGAGCACTTTGTCCACATCGCAGGTCTTTTTCAAGATGCGGTGGCCGCACTGTAAGCAGCAGCCGCCGGAGTAGATCCCTCTCTCTCGCGTCGCCGATCCCTTCCCTTCTCTCTCCCAGGCCTCGCGTGCAAAAGAAGATAGCACGTTTCCGCTCCGCCTTCTTCAGGAACGTTGCGCTCGATATCGGCTGACCCTCGCTAGTCAGTTGCCAGCTCCTGTCGACACAGCAAAAGTGCGTTTTATATGCCAGATTCTGACAAAAATTGCCACTAATTTCATCCGCTATGGCCGATAGTTTGTTGCAGAGCGGTCTGTTAAAAGCCAACTTGGTTGCATTGATAGAATGGGTAGAGCAAATTAAGGCTGGAATATGGTCCCTTATATCCTAAAGTCTGTTGTACATGGGCCCATTGTAATGAGCATAAACTGTAGTTCGCGCAAAAAATTCGCGCAGTTGCATGGTGCTGGATGGCTGAGGAAACTCACGGATGATTGTGATGCGGGTCGGGAGCGGGAGAATGCCGTGTGCGTTGACATGATTGCCGAGGAAATCCAACTCCGTAACACCGAACTCGCTCTTCTGGCCGTTAACGACAAGACTAAACTTGCTGAGTCTCGTGAGCACTTGATGTAGATGGAGCTTATGAGCTTCGGCAGTGATACTGCAGACGAGGATGTCATCAGGATTAGCAAAGCAGCACGTCAAGCTACGTAATACCTGGTCAATGAAGCGCTGAAAGGTCTGGGCTGCATGACAAAGATCAAAAGGCATGCGCAGATATTCCAACAGGCTGAAGGTTGTTATAATGGTGGTCTTGGGAATATTTGAGGGTTCCACAGGGATCTGGTGCTAGGCTTTCACTAGGCAACCTTGCTAAGAATGACGTAGCCGTGCAGTGCCGACGTAAAGTCCAGAATGTGAGGTATTGGGTACAAGGCCGATTCAAATAGGTCGCGAAGCTTCGGGCGAAAAGCGGTTCAGTACAGATTGTGACCGACATCAGCATGGGGGGTTATGGGAGCAGCGACCGAAGCGCGACTATGTTTGGAGGGAACAAACATTTGGAAAGAAAAACGCCTTTTTTAATTCAAACGAGACACAGTTAGATTCATTCAACGAAAATAAAATTCCTAGTCAATTTTATATATTCGTGATGAGTTAAAAAAGTACGTTTAATTTTATTATTATTATTAAATGCATTTTTTTTTTCAGCGCTCATCTCTACAGGGGGCGTTGACGCCACTATCACTCGCAGTGCAATGCACGTCATGAAATGGGCAGAAAGGCGCACTCGTATCACCTGCTGAAATACGCCCCCCTCACAATTTGTGCTTTCTTGCTTGTCGAAGTTTGTCTGAACTTGGTGACGCGGGTAGCTTCATTGCTTCTTAATCTGTTCAGTCAAAAGTAGTGAGTTGCGACCGCCAGATAATTGTGTAGTTGTTTTCGTGCGACTGCGCTGGCCGACGGACTTGGCATCCGACAATAGGATCAGCACTCTACACCTAAAGCTTTCGTCGGCCTCCAAAGAAAGTATGTTCTGCGCAGGGATGCGATTTCGACAACCGTACGGCTGGCCTTTTCCTGCATCGCTTTCCACGCTGAAAGCTCGAAACGCCCATCAAGTCGAATGGCGGGGCATTTGAATATATAGCTCCAAAGGAAGAACAACAAAACAAATTTCGCGCCTTCGAAAACAAAATGACGTCACTTCTGCTTTTAACGGACATGGCGTCACGTTATTTTTTCTTCCGCCGGAAGTGTTCCCACCACATACAGATGGCGCTAAGCCCCATGAACCGGTGATGGACCGCCATGTTTTCAACGTATGGGCTCCTATGGAAGCTTCGCTACCAGGTACATTTACCTTGTTGGGTACCTGTACGGGACAGTGGCCTTGTTGAGAGCATTGTAATCGTCGCAAGCAGGGTGTCTACCAAGTTGACATTTCCAAATTCCCTGAGTTTTCCAGGTTTTCCCTGAGTGCCATTGCAAATTTCCCTGAGTGATGCAGAACTATGTTTTATATCAACACGGGCTAAAACCATATCGCCTGATGCTGTCACTCTCTAGTAAGCACACGAAAAAAAAAGCAACTTAATCCAATTTGAATACTAAGGAGCAGTTTTATGTTATTCAAAAAGAGAATAGAAGGCAGGAGTTAGTAAAATGCACAGCAAATAAAGTGTTTTCGAAAACAATTGCAAATAGGGTCGGACATTATCAAATGCGAATAAAAAGGAGATTCATACAAAGGCAAATATTTTCTAATATGAGTTATTTCTATCAACTGATAGCAACCTCATTGGGATGAGGCCTGAACTCTGCCACAATTGAGCTTCTCTCTCAACAGCTCGTAAGTCAACCTCAACAGTCCTGACATACTCTCGACCCGCGCACGACGCCCGAGTGTTGTGTTGCACTGCTTCAAAGGGTGTATTTTGGTTTGGATGAGGGACACCTGCATCTCGGCATCAGCCAAAACTTTAATTTTTGAGCTCAAACTCTTTCAAAACGGCGGCAACAAGCTTCCTTTCTCGTTTATTCCTCAATGCGTAGGTCACTTCTGTTCTTGTCCGCCTTCCGCCACTCGTTCGCCCCAAGGACCATTTGAAGCATCTTGATCAGTTGCACAGTCCACGAACAATTTTTCGAGCTCCCTAGGGGCCGCGAGAACGTCCGAAAAATCGGCCAGTTGGAAAAAAATAAATGCGTCATTTACTGCCCTTAGGGGCTCAAACCGCCACAGGCACGTTCGAAAACGCTCTGAAGGCCTGTCGGTGCACATATCAGGCATACCTGTGCTCGTACTGTGACAGGAAATGCCGGGTGCCCGCGTGTATAATAGGAATATACATACTGTATTCCGTGGCAAGAGCCCCTTCCCACGCTTGTTATGCCTCACTGCAATACATTTCCGTAAGCTTTACCGAGTACCATTCTTTACAGAGGCGAAGCTGACTTTCACGAACCGGCATTGCAACGCACCATGTTTTCCAAGTTTCTAAGCCAATCGCAAAGACCACAAAGGTGGAGTCCGTGCCATTGCTGACAGCAGCGAATTCTTTCAATAAAAAGTTCGCAACCCAATGGCAAGAAGCTTCATAGCGAACGTCGAAGCAGCTAGGCCTAGCGTTGCCACAGTGGCGGCAACGGGTGCCAGCGGATCTGCGTGCAATAGTGCCGGTTCGAGGCGCCAAAGTAATCAAAATGGCAGCGGTGGTGCCTTTGATTAATGCCGTTTCTGACCTGCGATCGCGGCAAAACGTCCGGAAAATCGGACGGCAAAGAGTTCTTGCGTTGAAAATTTTACACGTTCCGATACGTTGACACTATGGGGTACAAGGTGGCGCCGCGAAGCCGTCCAAATTATCAGGAATCCGGAAAGTCGCTCATTGACTACACTGGCAACTCCTCCTGCCAATGACAGGGCGTCAAAGACGATTCATTACGATTTACTCGAGCCAGCATTACCGCGACTTTCGACCCTTTCAATAAAATTGCCGCTAATTTTGCCCGATAGAGGCCCAAATACCCCGAGTTTTCCCTGACTTTTTCCAGACTACTCAAAATCCCTGAGAATTCCCGGTTTTCCCGGTTTTCCCAGTTGGTAGACACCCTGGCAAGGTTGCCAGTCACTGGTCTTCTTGGGCATGATATGGAGCGGCGAGGCCCAAGAACAGGAGGAAGGACAAATGAAGCCGAGGTCAAGCATGTATTCAAACTCTTCTTTGGCGACAGCTAGATGAGAGCAAGTCGTGACGATATTGTCACGTGGTGGTGATCTTAAGAACAGAGTAGCAATACTGTGAAAGACAAAACTAACTTTTATTGGGCGAACCTGTGCCCACAAAACAGGCTACACTTATAGCACAACGATAGCGGCGAACACGGTCGGCGATCGTCGAAAATCTGATCAGCGGGTCAAGCGCGTCGGCTTTTATACAGCAGTCGTCGAATGTTCTAGACTAATCGTTGGGACCCGCGTGCCTTCCACAAAGTTCTACACCATTCGCGGCAGGCGAAGAAATCAGATAACATAAGGTTCGGCGACAAGAGACAGCGAATAGAAGCATCGATAACTTTCCAGAAACTTCGGATACATGCAGGCGCGTCCCGCGCTGTGCTATAACATTTGTTAGGCGGCCAAACATGGTCGCCCGATAAAGATAAGTACACGTGTCAATATGATGTGTCACGGTGTGGGCGACAGAGGACTGAAAGGAGGGGGCTCGGAAGACATCCGGAAACTCTGCAAAGACAACTGACCAAGGGTCAAGAACGGCGATGTGCACCTGGAGGAGCCGAAGTGACGGAAGGAAGGAAGGAAAACTTTATTTGGTCCTGCAAGTAGTGATAATTAACCACTAAGTGGGCCCTCCCACGTCGGGACCGGAATACCAAGCCTCATGGCCACGTCGTGAGCCTGCTGGACAGCCCGAAGTGATGGAGCGCTACAGGAAACTCCTTGGACGGTTAAGCTCGCTTAGGAGTTGACGACAAGCTTCAGTGCCAAAGAAAGTTGGCTCCGGTGATGGGCTGACGCAGGCTGCGACGACAAAGATCCACGAAAAGGTACATCTGAGACCAATGCCAAGAGTTGCAGACTTTGGTCCGTAGGTCCCGATGGTCGATCCGCTGATCACGGCGAGAGGAGGCCAGTCGGTAGGATGGTGGTGCTCAGCCAAAATAGGAAGAAGGACGCAAATCTCGGTGCCAATGTCGGCGAGATAGCGGACTTTGGTGACACAGTCGGTGAAGTGGAAAAGGCGACTGGATCTGGGGCCGGGAACAGTGGTCGCGTCAGTGTTCAGCCCAACCATTTTCCACATAGGAGCAGGGCTGGCGGCACCAGTTCGCACGAGAGCCATAGCAACAGTGGTACCAACAAAGCATAACGGCAGGAGGAGAACTGCGTTTAAAGTGACCGAGGCTGGAGCGGGGAGGTCGTGAAAAAGAACGCGGCCAGCCTGTTCGGATGGCAGCGACCTCAGCTGTTAGTCGCGCTATTGCTGTCTGAACTACTCGTTAACTTCGAGAAGACGCGCATAGCTGTCGCCAGCGGCTGCGCCGTGGGATGTAGGATCAGGAGGGCGATAGTCATGGAGGGAAACCCGACATTTGTAATCTTGTTAGCCAAATGGGACAGAGATTCCAACGTCGAGAATGAAGACGCAGTCAGGATTATGCGCACCTGTGGTGGAAGGCGCTGCAGGAAAAGTTCCCGGAGAAGTGCGCTGTCAGTTGGAGCTAGGTCTCCAGCCAAGGCTTGCATATGACGCAATAAGTCTAGGTTTGTGATCATCGAGCTCCTCCATTGTAATTCCCATTGTGTGTGTAAGTTGGTGTAATCTATGCTGCACCGTTTCAGTGGTGCACTGGATGAGCGTCGCTTTAAGGAGGGAGGCTACACTTGAAAGGCAACTTTTTTATTTGTGTGCAGATCTGAACGAAAGTTTCACACTGTATTTTATTGTGCACATTCTAAAAATGTAATTAATTGTATCATAGGTTAAGTAGTATCCGATATACTCTAAAAGCATTCTAACGAAACTGGAGATAGCGTGATATTCTAGTGCGACTGGAGATAACTATTCGAAGTGCGCGTTCAGTTTTGCCATGCATGAGTGAAAGGCTTTGGCCACGCCGAGTTTGTCAACTGCATGAAGTCGGCGTGGCCAAGGCCAAATGCGCGCGGCAAAACTGAATGCACGCTCCGAACAACAATCTCTAACCATGCCCCTCTGCCCTCACCTATACTGCTAATCTGAATTAGCTCTAACATATTCATACCAACGCGCCTCTCACAATAATAACTCATTCTAATTTGCCAGTGGATTACACCGGGACACGAGGTTGGAGTGCCGGAACACCCTCACTTCCGAAACTTAGGTCAAGATATTTAACAACATCATTGCAAAGAGTGAGTGGCAAACGTTCAAAGCAACAAAACAAAAGCTTTGTAGTCCCATTTAGCTCAAAATGAACTCTGTGATGAGAGATTGGTGGCCTCCCTAGAGGGAGGATGCAGTCACTTTCCACCGCATTTCAGTCACCTGCAACACTCGAATGGAGCAGTCGCCTTGCCGCTGCTGCTGAAAGTATTCTTTCACTTCTTCGATGAGGTCAACCACTTGCCGTGAAGTCAGCCTGACTGCATGTGGCTCAGTTTCTTGCTCGCTGTCGTCCGATGGCAGCTCGGAACGGCCTTCGATCATGGCTCTCACCTCCTCGTCCGTCAGTGGCTCATTCTCAACAACACCGTTGTCAAATGTGACAAAATAAAAAAAAAAAAGCACTCTACTCCGAATGCTTCCCTGACCCAAGGCCACACAGAAGGATCTGATGGTTCGCCATCTAGGACGGATGACTCCTCGCAGGCAGTCTCATTTCTCGGGAAACCAGTCTTCCTGATGCAGTTTTCGACGACATCAGTTTTCACCTGTTGCGAAATGCTCGCCAACATTTCCAGTGGGAATCTGCCGTCTATTTTCGATTCCTGACTACTTTGTGCGATGAAGAGAAGGCATTCAGGGCATGTATGATAGGCAGCTTTCACGGAGTGCACGACACCTTGATCAATTGGCTGGAGTACTGGTGTCACATTTGCGGGAAAGTAAGCTCAATTACTTCAAGCTTGGGTGGTTTCATGGGGCTTGAGCAGCTGTCCAAAAAAAGCACCTTCCTCTTTTACTTGATCATTTTCCTATCGAACTACAGCAGCCAGGTGTTGAACAGGTCTTTCGTCATCCATGCTTTTGTGTTGGCAATCCAGTCAACTGGCATATTCCGTACGTGCCACAAGGTGCGAGGCTGTTTTGATTTTCCAATAAACAGCAGTTTTCTTTTTTCTGTTCTGTCCACGTTGCAACAAAACAACACAGTCAAACGCTCTTTCGAGGGCTTACCATCATGGCAGTATTGCCGCAAACCACATACGTTTTGTTTGGTTTTGCTTTAAGGGGGGACGCGGCCCTCGAAAACCAAAAAATCACGAAAAAAACTGTTGTATATGTGGTTTCGGTTCCAGTTTGGGGATCACCTGCCGCCAGAGGCACCAGTGTCGCTATGTGTTGTCACGATCGACGACACGCCACACGTGGTCCCGAACTACCGCTTTATTTCCCGAACGCCAACCTTCCGCACCACACAACCACACTCCGAGTTCTCCCTTTTGCCACTCTCTCCCCGCACGCTCGCACGCTCGCGCCGCTGTCCTCTCCGCACTCACGCCACCTGTTCGTCGCTCAGTCAACTACAGTCGATCCCGCGCCTGGCCTCCGAGAACCGCGGCTCCTTGTCGTGGGTCTTGGGCTGGCTTGCCGCGGGTCTTGCGCGTCACAACTCTCCCCCCCCTCGAATCGTGAAGCTGTGCTGGTAGGGAGGGGCCATGGCTCATGGTAGAGCATCAACTGATCAGCATGGGCAGTAGTTCGATGACGTCCTGTAGCTGGATCGCTCAAAACAAAGTTATTGTCACCTAATCGTTTGATTACACAATAAGGTCCACTTCGCCGCGGTGCCAATTTCGCCGAAACGCCCTTGGCCGCATCACTCAAGGTATGGGAATCCAGGAGCACAAGGTCACCCTCTTTGATGGTTGTTGCCTGACGATGACGGTCGTAACAGGATTTCTCCACCTTCCAAGCAGCTGCCTGATGTGACCGAGCATACTGGAGGGCCTCTCCAAGGCACCGCTGGAGTTCTGCAGCAAGTGCATGGTGTGCTGCTTTTGGAGGCTCTGTGTCTTCCTTGTCGCTTGTAGGTTCCCATGGGGTGCGCAACTCGTGGCCGTAACACAACAATGCTGGAGTATATCCGGTGACAACACTCTCGGCAGTACGCATGGCAAGGGCGATCTCAGGTATGTGCCGGTCCCAGTCTTTGTGGTTGGAGCAGTATGCCCGTAGACACTGCTTAATTGTGCCGTTGTGACGCTCCACCATTTGGCCAGCCGGCCTGTAAGGCACTGTGTGGCGATCTTTGATGCCCCAGTGTTTCAAGAGGTTGCGCCATAGTGTGCTAACAAAGGGCTTGCCATTGTCACTGGTGATGGCCACAGGTGTGCCATGGCGGCAGAAGACTTGCACCATGCACTCCAGTATTTTTGCACTTGTTGCTGCTCGTAGAGGGAAAAGCTCTGGGAACTTCGTAAATTTGTCAATAACTACCAGCAAGTATTTGTGGCCCCGGGGTGTAGATGGCAAGGGCCCGATAATGTCAACACTGAGCTCTTCCATGGGTGATGTTGCCCACTGACTGCTCATGAGGCCCTCTGGTTTCTTGCGCCGAGCTTTTGTGCAGCAGACAGTACAGCACTGCACATACTTTAATATATCTGCTCGCATGCCCAGCCAGACGAATCGTGCAGCCACACGCCTCAGAGTTTTGAAAAATCCAGCATGGCCTGCAGTGGGATGGTCGTGGGCCACCTTCAGTGCCAGCTGCCGCAAGTGACTAGGTAACCACGCTACCTTCTGGTTGCCTCTTTGCTGAACCAGCAATCCGCTTGGCTGCAGTTCCGTTGTTTCGGCCAGATCACGAAAGAGGCGATGATCACGGTCCGAACTTGGGAGCTGAGTCCCTTGGACCACTGCCTTCAGCTTTAAGGAATGAAGTGCAGTGCTGTCCTCAACGTGGCACGGTGCATGAAGAAGTTACAAACCAGCAAAGAGGTGAGAAAAATTTAGCAATGTCAGGTCTTCTCTAAAAGACTGTACGGTAAATTAAAAAATTATTTCGCAAACTTTCAGACACATCAACGCGGTTACCTCCAAATTCTCCCCCCATTAGTCGCAATACACTGGTGCCACCCCTTGCATTGTTTGAAGCACCCTTAGAAGTACTTTTCTGTTAAGCGACAACGGCTTTGTTTATCTTTTCAATTGTCGTAACATCCTTGAAATGCTGCGCCTGGAACGCTAGTTCGCATTTGGCGAAAAAAAAAAAAAATGAAACAGCATAAATCAGGCAAATAGGGAGGGTGTTCCAGCACAGCGGTGAAAAACTCAGAACATTGCATAGGAGCTGTGCTTTTGTAAATCCTACTGCATTCAGCATCAAGAGCACAGAGAGCACACACCTCTTCAGTGACGGGCACCAGAGCCAGCAGGGCTTCGCGTGCCTTATCGCAGTCCTCTTGCTTGCCCGTGATGAGAATCAGGTCTTCCTTGCGCGGCTTGCTTGGCTCCTCCTCAGTGGCCGCATCGCCGTTCACCGCCACGTCTCCATTCTCCAGCGTCTCCCGATCACGGAAGTCGCGCTCGGGGAACTTGATGTGCACGTTGAACTCCTGGTTGATGCGTTGAACCTAGGATAATAAGCAAATGAGGTGTGGCAAGCGTTAAGACCCAGAAGTACACCCTTGCACAAATTAGTATTGCATCCTACGATTCCTGTGAATCCCTATACTTTCACGTCACTTTTAATCTTCTAGCATCTCTCAAAACAAACTGAAAGCCCTGTGTTGTGGGTGACTTTCATTTCGCCCCATTTGAAATCCATCCGCTGCAACAAGGTACAGAAAGGACATTCCTGTTCTCGACAGAAAGGCATTGAGGCTTCCCTCCCCATGCAATGATTCGCTACACATCACTGCACTCCATTTTTATCAATTCCATCGCTGCTTATAACATGGTGAAAGATTAACAGCACGAGTGAAATATGAAGGATGAGTACTGTCCTGTTTATATTGTGCTTCAAAAGCTCCACGAGCCATCATCCACTTTCTTCAATTGACATCAGTTCATCCGCAAATCCCTCTTGCATGAGACAAGAGCCACAGTAACATGGCACAGATGAATCCATCGCACTCACTGTTAACCTAATGCCATAAGTTACCAGCTAGCACAAACCCACACTTTGCTTATTACATCTGCAAGAACTATGAAGAAGCCAACAATAATTATTCCCTGCACAACGTAGTATAAGAAACAAAGTGAATATCGGCCCAGACGAAACTCAGATAATTCAACGAGACGTGGAAGGGCAAAGCACTCATGAAGCGACAGTTAGACAGCATCAGATTAAACGGGCACTGACCTTGTGGCCTTTGGCGCCCATGATGGTACGGTGATGCTGCTGCGGGATGACACACTCGATGGTGACCCGGGCTTCAAGATCCTGGACAATCTCAAGAATGCGCTTGCGAGCGCCCTCGACGCATTCCTTGGCCCCCTTGAGGGTGACGACGGCACTGTGATCGCCGCTGCGCGGGAAGCTCACTTGCACACCGCCAAACTCGTTGGCGATGTGCTGCAGCTCCTCGCCACGCCGCGCCACGAAGTGGCGGTGGTACTTGGGGTCAATGTGCATCTCCTCCTCCACAACTTTCTCCTGTTTTGAGGAAGAGGCAGCGAAAGAGAGAGGGGGGAATGGTGGGTCTGCTTGGCCTAAATTCATAACTTCCAAGACTGGCTGGAAGTCTTTGCATAGGAAGAAACATAGGAACATAGAAGCATAGGAAGAAACTTTGCTTTCTTTAAATTACATTTTATTTGAATTATGAAAGGGCGTTGCATATTTACTAAAGTTAATATTCCTAATCAGCAGAAAATAGAAATGAAAGGGGATGGGAAGACAGCTTGCTGCCATTGGGAGCCAAACCCACAACCTCTGTGTGATGCGTGCAATGCTCTGCCAATGGTGGCTGTCCCTCGATAAACATTCTTGGGTGTTTTGTGTATGCGTACTAAACTTAGTCCTAAGAGTTCTAATCAGTTCCACTCATGACCATGGTAGCCAGATGTGGAATTTACTTTCAAGCATACTACTGACCAGGACAAAGGTTAATCTACACCAATTTGCCATGAGTCAGTGACCTGGGTCTGTATTCTGAAACGTTCGCTTTGGCCACGCTTCCGCCAACGGCACGCGCAGAGTGGCCGTTTTAGCAAAACCAGAAAATAAACAGCGCCATCTAGTAGTTCCGGCCCACGTCATTTTAACGCGATGGTGTGGATGGGTGCTCTCGACACGTATTGAATAGACGAACACGTCTTCGGCATTTGGTTGGTGATGCTGTGTAGTAGATGTGAGAGGTGGTAGGTTGGTGGTAATTTACAGTAGTCTCTTTGGTGGCGTCTTACACGCGTTGTTTCGCAGCGATATTTGTCGATTCATTTAAAATAAAACATTTTACACTTTATTCAACTTATTTTACCTAAAGCGGCCATAGCCAACCGTATGGTCAGTGCGCAGAACCCGTACTGCGGCCACTACACTTGAAAACAACACACCTGAGCCGTTTTGCACTCAAACAGCGCGGTCTCTCATGCGATGCAAAGCGTTCGAGAGCGCATTTGGTAGTGCACGCTAACGTCACAGGTAAGCAGACGCTTGATTTATTGAACATGGCTATTGCGGCGGCGAAACTATTGCGGAAGGCGAGCGTTTCAGAATACAGCCTGTTCCACGCTCAAGCTTTGGGCCATTGCACATAAGGGGCCGTGTTATTGGTCCATCACTTTCACAGCATGCATGAACTCCGTTACCCAGCAAAAGCGGGTGCGACGTAAAGGATGCTGTACCTCACATCAGAACCAATTTAATGCAGCACAGTTCACAAGCATGTTCTCGGGACGCACTTCGCTACAAAACTGGCAGCGCACTAATTGCTATGCCATGCAATAGTGAAATTGTTATCCAAAAAGCCCTCAAGCCAGAATGTGGCCCTCAGGTTTTCAAGCACACGTACAGCGAACGAAAATAGACATGTGCTCAAGAAAAGCCACTGACCAGGCTTTCAATCATTTCTTCAAGCTGCTTCTTTGCGTCCAGCACAGCCTCCTTCTTGCCAATGATGACGATTGTGTCCTGGTTCTCGTCACGTTCTAATGGGAAGATGATCCTTGCACCCGTCTTCTCCCTCACCTGCACGTATTCAGACAGTTTTACAATTGGGCACGTAACTATGTAAACAGATCAGGATAGATGCTCTGCACACAAAACCAAGAAGAAAAAATGTTGCACAAGCTTTTTTTTTTTGTCTTTTAATTAGTACACGGAAAGAAGAGCACATGAAGGTCAGCAAAGAGGACCTACCTTGCGAATGTTGGAACCATTTTTGCCAATCAAGAAACGGTGGTGTTTTGGTTGCGCCCGAACTTCCTCTGTGTAGCTGGACAATTGCTGAAATGAAAGAAAAAAATATGTTTGTGCTTCCTCCATCTTTACATGTCCGCTAGATATGGCTTAAACCTTAGATAGTGATGACTAGGAAAGCACAGCAAGCTAGACCCGATTATTAGGAGTGCTAGAATGCCTGGACAAAGGGTTCTCCCTAGAAATATTTGAAGGGTAGACATCCTGCTATCGAGGAAGAGCTGTGTGTTACAGATACAATTAAGCCTCTCTCTCTCTCTCTCTCTCTTCCTGACACGAGATTCCACGATTCTGAATTGTAATTTTGCCAATTTTGCTTTTTGGACATATTCAAAACTAACGTGAGCCAGCAAAGCGCCCTGCTGCGATTGACAAACTTTGCCAGGACAAAGAGCTGCCCAGCTCAACACTGTCAAAATGAGCGCAAAACACGCAGGGGCAGTTTAAATCTGCATCGGCCAATAGGAGTGCTTCCTGTGCCCGCGTACCTAAAGAAATGAACCATGACACTAGTTTTTTTTTTTTATTTCATTGCAGTAGCAATTATATGGACACTTCAGGTAAATTTCCACTGCCGCGTCACCATGAGGTTCCGTATAACTTTCAAGTGCGATAATATTGCGGCCGCACCCTATGCTGTAGATGCGAGGGAAAGCATGCGAGGGTGAACCGAGAAGGATGGTGGCTTGGTGCAGCAGTGTCTTCTAACGCATGCAAAGGGGAAGCAGGCCAATGTGCATGTGCCCGCGGCTGGGCACCCATGCCGCGGGCACATGCGTCCCATCTTGGAGGCAATCTGCAGCGGGTTCAAAGACGAGGCGACCCGATATAGCCGATGGCGTTGTGTGCACTGCGTCCTCCTGCGCCTAGTTCACGTTGAAGCGAGAGGCGGCATGATGGGGAATTCTCTAGCAATTGCTACTGCTCTTCATCACGGTAGCGTTCTGACAGCGAGTGTCCGCGGTCATTTGGAAAGATTGGATGCGCTTTGTAAACGATCACAAGGAAGACGGGACAGGCGCAAACTAACAACTGAGGTTCATTCGAGGGAAACATGTAAATATCAGTTCATGCCAGGGCAGGCAGATCAGGGTATTAGCAGCTGATAAGAGGACAAAAAAAAAAATCAGAAAAAACCCAATGGCGTGGCTCAGCTAATATTCTCTAGGAAACGCGCCTCCCTATTGTAAAGTATGATCGATGTGTCACCGATACATGCTTGTCCCTTCTTTTTTATATAATATGCCTCTAGAAGTTCCCGTGCTTTTTCGTTACTGCACTTGCACAGGATCTTAACCTGCTTGAGCAGAGGCCTGCATTTATGATCTAAGCAATGCATAGGTAAATGACGTTGCTCCCGGTTTTTAATTGAACTTTCATGTTCTCGGATTTGCACGTTCAAACAACGGCCCGTCTGGCCTATGTAGGTTTTGTCACGTCAGGGGAATCTGATAAATAACGCCAACTTGGCAATCTACATGGGGGTTCTTGTGTTTCACGCCACAGCCACCTTGCTTCTTTCTGGCATGAAGTCTCCCAATGCGGGCGCAAAGGTGACTCAGCTTGCAGGGAGCCGAGAAAACGAGTGGGACACCGTGCTTGGTTGCTATCTTTTTCAGATTGTGTGCAGTTCTGTGAACATAAAGGATTACGACTGACTTGGAAGCTTTGCTGGCAACATCAGTGTTTACTTTTTGAGGCGCTTTAAAAAGCCTCTTTTCGAGTGTTTCAACAACTGCCAGCACAACCACATCAGGGAAGCCAGACTCTTTCAGCCTAGACATTTGCATGTCGAAGCTGGCCTGCATGGCATGTGTACATGACTTTTTAGAGATTGTTCGATAACCTGTTTAGCAATGGCCCTTTGGGTGATTTATCATCAAATTCTTGTCCTCGTACCAAAAGTCTCAAGCTACCTTTGCATCGATTGCATTTATGTTGCCAGAGCGACCTACACCAACCTGCCTCAACTGGCGCAATACTGACACGGAATATCAACCATGATGCTGCCGCAGAACTATTTAAATTTACTTGATTAGGTTTAGCTGCAACGCAAACACTGGGGCTGTATTTTGTAACAATTCTATTCCTTCAATACTATTACCAGCCCAGTAGACAGCAATGATAACTTGCACATAATGAGTTGAGGGAACACAAACACACCTTTTCGTTGGACAGGTTGAGCAGCTGCTTCTTGGCCTTGTCGACGTCATCCTTGGGTCCGCTGAGGGTGACACGGTCGCTCTTAGAGTCCTGCTGGGGGAACGTGATCTGGACACGGCCGCAGTCCTCCATGATGGAGTGGATGAGGCGGCCCTTGGCCCCGATGATGGCACTGTGCAGGTTGCAGGGGATCATCAGGTGCACCTCTATGACATCGGCCTGCTCCCGCTGGGCCTCCAGCAGCTTATCCTTGGCGGCGGCAACGCTCTCCTTCTTGCCCGTGATCATGACCACGTCCGAGTTGCTTGACTCGAGGGGCAGGTCGATTCGTGCCTCCGTCTCCTGCTGGATTCGCCGCACCAGCGGCCGGCCCTTGCCCTGCAAAGGCAATGGATGCAGAAAAAAATGTCAGAACACTTAGCTTCTGGATCAATATGCCCAAGTGTGGAATGTACAGGCAGGGACAAAATAACATGGAATCTGCAAGTGGCGTGCCGAGATGCATTCTTGCACCCATTCTGAAGAAAACTTATACTAATACCTTTACAAGTGACCATTCAAGAATATGGCGAGCAAATTTCAACGCATTGCTGCACACACATACGCTTGCTTGTGATGTGGTCACTGTGTATTTTGACGACTGTCATGCTGTCGTTATAGACAGACGAAAGTACAGTCACAGAATCTTCATCTCATGGCAACCTAACTGAAGTTCACAGAGTTGCGATAGCCGAGTGATCACAGGTTTCTTGCAACAGTCATGGTCCTGCACCTCCCTTACATAATCGCCGCCCTAATTGGTGCCGACATCAAGCATGGAGTTGGCGCCACTTGAAACTGCTTGAACAAGTCGCCGGGATCGTGTCACCATTTAACATGAAAATGAAAAACGCTGGACACACCATACTCAATTGACAAACAACAAATGGAGCCTTTCAATACTTGGCAGCTCCGCTTGGCTTGTCCTGAAGTTTGGGGACATTTGGTGACTACTGAATCAACTAGGCTTCGCTAGTTTTGCTAGGAGGACCCAGCAGCATGGCCAACGACTTATTAAAAACGAAAACAAGGCAAACTTTTCTCATTTCCGTGGCGACAATGGCACAAAGTAGTGCAGGTGGAGCCCTAATATCGAGCAGTGCACCGTAAAATGTCTGAAATACAGTGAAACCTCAAAACCTCATTAAACCGTAGTTGGCGGGAGCTCGGAAAGAGTACATACTGAATGGTACAGTAAAACTTCGTTAAACCGTAGCTGGCCGGAGCTTGGAAAAAGTATGTACTAAACGGTAGTACTGCTCAAGAATGTTTGGTGCGTGTAGGCCTCTTAGCATGTCTTGAAAAGTCATTCACGTAGCATTCGACAGCATTCTACAGATGGTAAGCGCGATTATCATTAGCTAGACTTGGCACACGACATATCGCTGCTGCATGTTTGGGGTGCGATCATTATGTGGGAAAGAAATAAAAGAAAGGAATTTTGACGACAAAATTCAGGGGTGCGATCACTACGCAAGTGTGATCATTATGCAAGTAAATACAGCAGTCCCGTCCTGGCATACCTGAAGATGCTTGAGGAACTGCTTGAAAAGCACAAGGTCCTCACGATGGCTTGAGGCCTGCAGCTCCTGGCATATCTGGCTCAAATGCCGGTAGCATGCCTCCACATCCTCCTTCGGACCTCGGATCAGGACCTTGTCATTGCGTGATCCAGGCTCCGGAAATGTGACATTCACCTGCAGGCACAGATTCATAAAACAAAAGATGTGTAAACAGACATATTCAATACAGGCTGCAGCTGGCTAATAAACAAAAACATTTATTACAGAAGTGGCCACAGAAACATTTGGCACGTCGGCAAAGGGGGTACTTAAATCTTAACGTAAGAGGGGATGTGGATTTTTGGCAAGTTTTGGCAAGCAAGTTTTCTTTGCAGTTCATTAAGCTGCAATTTCGCACCACAGGAAGCGCAATGGTACAGACACACAAACAAAAAAACATGAAAGAAACACCTTGTATCAGGACGCACCGGTGCCAGCATGGCCGCACTAGTCTGTTTCTCCTGCTGTGCCAATCACGCAATATCTTCAAAGATACTTGAGCAACTTGCTTTGCTATTCTCTGCAAGTATTCCTGGCAAGGTTGCGAGAGGGCAATAATTACCGTATTTATTCGCATAATGATCGCACTCGCGTAATGATCGCACCCTTAAATTTTGTCGTCAAAATTCCATTTTTTTTATTTCTCGAGTAATGATCGCACCTCGAACTTGCCGCAGCGATATGTCGTGTGCTAAGTCTAGCTAATATAGATCGCGCTTACCATCTGTCGAATGCTACGCGAACGACTTCAAGACGAGCCAAGCGGCCTGCACGCACCAAACATTCTTAAGTAGATGCCTCATTTCATTACTTTCATCACTTTCAGCCCTTCCATGACAAAAAGAGGTACAACCAAACTTGCCTTTATTATGGGTTGGCTTTATAATGGTTGATGTCAACAAAAACAATAAAGGCGCATTTCGATTCTTTTCATCTGCACTCGTGAGCACGCAACAAATCGCGCGCGGCAATGACAGTAGCCACGTTTACTCTGATACGTTAAAAGTGTACCCTATTCATACGCCGACGCTTGTAACACAGCCATGATATTCGCCCACCCTTAGCGGAAACGTGTCGTATTAGGATAGTAGTGAAGACAGATGCCGCAGTTTCCGCAGCACGTCGGCCATGCATTTTTATGTCACTGGCAGCTAAGCGCGCCCACCTGTTTTTGTCCCCTCAAAGTGGACATGGCTACGTTATTGCCGCAAACTTGCCGATATTAACAATATTATTCATCACTGATACGGAAGAAACTGTTTCAATGCACGTAATGTACTCACAAGAAGAAAAAAAAAATCGCGTTCGGCGCGTTTGGCTTTCTCCGCCGGCCGCCATTTTTGTTTTGGTGTCCCGCACCCACAATCCCGCAGCAAACGCGGGACGAAAAAAAAAAAATTTTTTTTCGCGGGAAATTTAACCCCGCGTAATGATCGCACCCCTGAATTTGCGTCAATTTTTCTGACAAAAAAAGTCCGATCATTATGCGAGTAAATACGGTATACACAACGCCTAAGCTACACCTAATGTAGACTGGAAGGGTCACTTTTCGTTGATCTCCTGTGTTGGTGCAACGCAGCAAGCAGTGAAAAATAAATCAAGAACCGAGCTGACAAGCCGCAAGGAAATGCGGCCACATATCACTTTTCATAGCACACATTTTGCCAGTGGCATTTTCGCACAAACATCATTCAACTCAATAGTTATAACACAATGTTACAACATATTCAGAGCAACTATGATGTGCTTCTGTGTACAAAACCTGGCAATAGGGCCAGTTAAGAGGCGGTCATCACGAGCCTGTTCTTGTACCAGCTGTGTTGTGTCACTCAGCAGCGAAGAGTCAACCTCCGAGGCCACAGCTACTTCATCAAATGTAATTTTGCCTTCAGGTTCTGGAACAGCAATGGGGAACAGCGTCTCATGTAGGTTGTCACTTGGGTTGTCTTCACACTGGAGAGGGGCTCTACTCAAGGCATCAGCGGGTATGTTTGCCAGCCCTCGTCTGTGCTTGATTCGGCAGTTGAAGCCCTGCAGCCGAAGAACCCAACGCTTGACCCTGGGTGAAGCTTGGTCGGTATGAAACATCCATGCCAGGGAGGAATGGTCACAGTGTATTTCAAACTCCGTAAATTCAAGATATGCCCTGAACTTGTCCACTGCCCAGACTACTGCCAGGCATTCCCACTCCTGGACAGTATAATGGCTCTCGGCTGCTGTAAGGACTCTGCTAATGAAGGAAACAGGCTGCAGACCATCAGGGCCAGCCTGCAGCAGCACAGCTGCAATGCCAATGCCACTTGCATCTGTCTCCACCACAAAGGGTCGATTTAGATCTGGGAGGCTTATAACAGCATCCTGAGCTAAGGCCTGCTTCAGTGCAGTGAAAGCCTGTTCTTGGCACTCCTCCCACTGCCATGGCTCGTTCTTCTTCAAAAGGTTGGTCAGTGAATGTGCTGTCAGTGAAAAGTGAGGGATGAAGCTTCTATAGTAGCCGGCAAGTCCCAGGAAGGCTTGCAGCTGCTTAACTGTACTGGGTCTAGGGTAATCCAGCACTGCACGCACCTTGTCCTCATCTGGTCTGCACTGCCCAGGGGAGATGATGTGACCTAAAAACTTGAGGGACTGACGGCAGACCTGTACTTTATCTGGATTAATCGTAAGGCCAGCACCCTCAATGCGTTGTAGCACTTCCCTTACATGTTCAACATGTTTCTCCAGTGTCTCTGAGTATACAAGGACATCATCTAAAACTGCCATAGCAAAGTGGTGATTGATTCCCTGCAGCACCCGGTCCATTAGGGTTTGAAAAGTTGCTGGACCACCTGCCACCCCGAAGGGCATCCTCGTAAATTCAAATGTACCTTGATGGCAAATGAAGGCCGTTTTAGCTATGTCAGCCTTGCAAACAGGAATTTGGAAAAACCCTTGGGAGAGATCAAAGCTGGAAAACCACATTGCTCGGCCCAACTGTACTAGCAGCCAGTCAGTTCGAGGCATTGGGTAGGCAGATACTCGGGTGCGTGCATTTAAGGGGGGACGCGGGGATCAACTCCGGAAAAACGACCCAAAAATCACTTTTTAGAAAGTTGCAGATTTCGAATCTTTGACCCCTTTTCTATAAGTTTTCCAAGTATTTCCGCTGAAAACGACTGCTAAGTACCATAAATAAATATATACATAAGGCAATACAGCGAAAATTTCGTGAAAATCGGTGGAAAAGTCGCGGTTTTCGAGCGTCCCTAGCTCCGGAACGGCAGTACGCGGCGCGGCCATGCTGGTACCGTTGAAAAGCGCGCCTCTTCGCCTTTTGACTCCTCTCTTTCATTTCCTGATAGAGAGAAGGGCAAGCATAAAAAAGCAAAAAGTCTGAAGGTCGCGGAGCTGCTTGTCGCGGCCGCCGATTGGCTTGCTCCGTCACGTGCGTTCTATGAGCCGCCCCATTAGCCGGGTCTGGAAGCGAGCTGCTGCGGCGTCTGCTTCTCCCGTTTCATCGCGCGCTGGCTGCTGCTCCTTTGTTTACGTGTTGGATATTCGAGGTGCGCCGCCGCTTCATCGCTTTAATCGGATTTGAGTTTTCTATTTCATTTTGTGGTTTCAAGCATGACTTGGCGGGCGTGGACGACGAAATACGCGACCAAGCGCCGCTTCGGCAGCCGCAAGCGCAAGCCGCCGAACATCAGATGGATTAGTCCTAGCAGAGTTGCGTCCGCGCGCAAGCTTAGACTGCCGACGCATTGCCGGGCAATTCGCAGGCTGTTGCAGCCTTGAGTTCCAGTGGTGATGATACCGAACTAATAACCGACTTTTCCGATGCTTCCGGGCCTGCAAGGCCCTGTAAATGCTCCGCGACGTACCCCGATTGTGCCACCGCCGTCACCGAGATGAACGACGAAAGTGCGGTCCAAGCGCGTGCGTCTGCGGCCGTGAAGACGAACCGTGCATCGCATCAGCAACGGTCGCACCATGCAGTCGCATCTTGAGTCACAATTCATCTTGTCAGAAGTGTTGAATATGACCGCCGCCACTGTCCGCGCGTCACTTCGTTCTGTGCCGGCAACCGAACGGAAGATAGGGTTTGCGGCTGGAGGATCATGCTCGGTGGCGACGGACTCAAGCGAGTCGAGCAGCTGAGAAAAATGCCTTGTGCAAGAAGAGGGCACAAAAAGCACATGAAAGCAAGCATAAAAGATCCAAGAAGCCAAGAGAGCAGCCTGACTCCTGTACCTACAAGGCCGGTGGTTTCTAGTCGAATAAACATGGCCCAAAACTTCAAACACCTTTTTCTCAAAACTTTTTTCTACGACCAAGGTCAACTTGCAAAGCCAATATCTCAGCCACCGTTATGAATATTTTTACACCGTTTGTTTTGTTACACTCATTGTGCACCACTGCACACAGTGACATGTTTTGTTTTCAAAATAGTTGCTTCAATAATTTGTTATATTTTGTTTTCACAGTCTCAATTTTCATGCAACTGAAGTAGCTGCAAAAGAATGAAAATATAAAAAAAATCCGTTAGGCTAAAAAAATTACAGGAATGTCACTGTGTGGAGGATACATATAGGAGTGCTATCAAAGTTTGTTTGAACTCCTAGCACCAATATACAGGTGTGCAGGCATTTTGCAAAAATGAAAGCAGAACAATTTTGTAAACAAAAAAGTACTTCAGATATTGCAGCCATATTTTCACCATATTTTCACAGTTTTGTTTATGTGATATTATTAACATCTGTGCAAAATTTAATCAAAATCGGATGGTAAATAAAAAAGTTAGCTTTGATCCCCATATCCCCCCTTAACGGACGGTAGTCCACAGCGAGCCGGTAGCCTCCAGACTTCTTTGCAACGAGCACTGGGGCGCTAGTCCATGGGCTGGTGCTTCGTCTTATAAGGCCCTGTTGTAGGAGGTCATCCACACAGCCCTCAATGATCTTCTGCTTCTTCGCATTCACTGGACGTAGCTTGCATCTCACGGGCGCACTGTCCCCCGTGTCAATGAGGTGCTGAGCCAGGGTGGTACATCCCGCAACTGTAGTAAACAGATGGCTAAAGTCATCGATAACTTTACTCATGCTTGGGTGTAGTTCCCTGGTGCCAGCCTGATGCATGTTCTCTATGCCTGGAACTACAAGCACTTCTTCAAAGAGGCTGTGCAAGTGGTACGACTCTCCATCTTCTATTGCAAGTGCTGTCGCTGGGTCCTTTTCACGCTTAGCAAATGGCACCATGCACTGTGGATCGGTTCCAATCGTCCACCCACCCAGCGATACATGTAAAGAGATGCCTGTTGCTGTTAAAAAATCTCTGCCCAGCACAATGTCCCGACACAAGTCTGGCACACACAGGAAGCGTTGATTGCGGCTGCTTGTGGCCCACTTTATTTTGCACTTGAGGGAAGTCGTCGACTGAGACCAACCTGTTGCCAGGCGGAGTGCTTGTTCCTGTGTCTTGGGTTTGGCGCCCGCCTCGACCGCTACCCTTGCCGCCGGCAATCCAAGCAAGCTCACACTCGAGCCTGTGTCCAGTAGGGCCTGGAACGTCGTCCTCCCGATCTGCACTTCCAGGAGAGGCTCCTTGTTGCCGGCCAAGGCCGCTACTTGCAGCGCAGTCTCGTAGGTGCTTGCCGGTGTAGCACCTACCGTCCCCCGTTTCCCGTGCACTGAGAGCGGATATGTCCGATCCCGTTGCATTGGTAGCAGCGGGGTGGGCCGCCACGCCGACCTGTAGGGCACTCGCGGGCCATGTGACCGACGCCTCCGCAGCGATGGCAGTTGAATTCTCTTTGGTCACGCGGCTGGTACCTTTGGTGCTGTGACGGCGTTGAGAGATGTGGCGTCCTTGTGGCGAATGCGGCCAATCCGTGCAATTGGTCTCGGTGGTAGGAGGGCTGTATCGCCGCGGGGTGCAACGGCCAGGGGGATGCCGCCGGCGGATACTGGAACGGCGCGGCAGCCGCTGTGATCAACCCTCCGGGTTGTGTTCCCGGCACGCCGGCCACGTTTATAGTCGATTGGAAGGCCAAGTCTCTCGCGATTTGGTCAGTCGGGGGTGGTGGTGGCTTGTACTGCATGCGCCTCCAGAAACGCTCCATGAGACCGTCAGCGGCCTTCGCCAACTCCGCGAGACTGCTGAACTGTCTTCCCTCCACCAGATCCTGGAGTTGCGGGTGCATCTGCCGCAGCACGCGGTCAACCTTTTCCGACTCGGGCACTTCGCCGCCAATCCGGTCGTAGTAGGCCGCGATGGTATAAATAAATTCCTTTAAATTTTCTTGGGGATGTTGCGTCCTGTGCTCCAGCTCTTGTTTCAAGCGGCGCTTCGCGTCAATGGAGGAGAATTCCGCAATAAATGCCGCAGTGAACTCCTCCCATGACGCAAACGAGTTCACGAATCGCCACCACAACTTCGCGCTACCTTCCAGCGCAGCAGGCACAATGTGCGTAAGCCTCTTGTCAGCTGCGACACCGCTGACCAAACAAAACGTTTCAAGCCGGTCCAAAAATTCCTCGGGGGACTGATGGTCGTTGAACCCCTTAAACCTTGGAGGCTGACCTGGCTGACCTCCTGTGGAGCGCGGAGCGCAGTCGCTCACCGGTTGAACCGCCACCGCCGTTGTCGTAGAACCCATAGGCACTGCCTCGGCCGCCATCAGTCTTTGTCTGACAGCTGCCGCGATTTGCTCGCGTTCCATGGTAGATCCGCTCGTCTGCCCCAGCAGATGCTGTACCAATTGTTCGGGAACGTCCACTGTCTCCATGTCCACGTAGATCCCGGACGAGCCCCCACTTGTCACGATCGACGACACGCCACACGTGGTCCCGAACTACCGCTTTATTTCCCGAACGCCAACCTTCCGCACCACACAACCACACTCCGAGTTCTCCCTTTTGCCACTCTCTCCCCGCACGCTCGCACGCTCGCGCCGCTGTCCTCTCCGCACTCACGCCACCTGTTCGTCGCTCAGTCAACTACAGTTGATCCCGCGCCTGGCCTCCGAGAACCGCGGCTCCTCGTCGTGGGTCTTGGGCTGGCTTGCCGCGGGTCTTGCACGTCACAGTGTATATATATGACTGTATGTGGCAATAAACCTGGGATTGTTTGGTTGCTAGCAGTTCGTGTACTTGGGCGACACCCGCCGCTACAACAAAAACATTTTTGAAAAATAATATTTTTGGGTTGTATGTCTCATAAACTACCTGTTCTCTCATTATCAGCACCAAATTCAACTGCAAAGTAAAAAAAAAAAATGCTACTTTTGAGGCCACCGCGGCCCACAAAATGCGTACAAATGCAGAAATGAAGTCAAACTTTGCGCGCGTGTCATTCCCAGCCCATGTGGCCTGCTCGTGCCATCTTGGTGTCGTTTTGACCGTGAATTCTTTGTCTCTGTTTTGCCGCCTTGCAAAATGGCAACGTCGGCACGGTTGAGGCGCTATTGGCGTTTTCCCGCGATGCGATGCGGAGAGCTGATTGGCCGAAGCAGCGTTCAAATCCCGCGGGCTAAAGCGCGGCTGCCATTGGCTGCTGTGCGGGCGGTGGCGGCTGCTCCCTCTGATGCCGCGCTTGCATTGTTGTTGCCCCTTGCTCCGTCCGCCTCAACAGACACCTGCTTGCAAGCTGCTCGCCTTGCACTATCTTTTAGATGATTTTCTCAACTTTTTTTTTTCGCAAGTTTTTTGCTGCACGCGATGACGGCAACGAAGCTGAAGACAGTGCAGGTGTACGGTGCACGGAAGTGCGATATGCGACTTGTATGAGCATCGAACTTCCGATATTCCACAGCGAGTGCCGACTGCGTAGATGCTTTCAGCGCCGGAACTGTACTATCGGCTATCGCCAGTCGAAAATCCGACACATTGAGTGTGTCTTGTTAGGACTGGCCTGCAGAGGTGCCGACATGCAAGGTTTTCTCAGCCAGCTGCAGCTGCGCGCTGAAGCTGAAGACAGTGCAGGTGTACGGTGCACGGAAGTGCGATATGCGACTTGTATGAGCATTGAACTTCCGATATTCCACAGTGAGTGCCGACTGCGTAGACGCTTTCAGCGTCGGAACTGTACTATCGGCTGTCGCCAGTCGAAAATCCGACACATTGAGTGTGTCTTGTTAGGAATGGCCTGCAGAGGTGCCGACATGCAAGGTTTTCTCAGCCAGCTGCAGCTGCGCACACGGCGAGCTTCCTCAAAGAAACCATGGAAGCCCTCACCACCCGCCGCAGTGACTCGTTTCGCAGGGACGACGATGTGCCCTATCAACACCTCCTCGGCGCCGCTATGACTAAACGCGGTCAATGGACAAAGTATTGTTACTGGAATCGCCAGCGCCTTTGCGGTTCGACTGCAGCAGGGGGAATTCCTGGAAGGAGATGCTTCGCGGTGCCTTTTCACGGGCCTTTGAAGACGCCAGACAATGAACAGCCGCGGCGGTCACTGTGCGAGTTCCACTTGGGGATTAGGAGGCGTCTGCTCGGGGCAAGACACACGTCAGCGAGAACCCCCTCACCTCGGCATGGTCAGTGAAACCCGTGCAGAATGTGTGTGTGTAAACCCCCCCCCCCACTCAACCGCGGGTCCGCTATGATGACTTTCAACGCTCCGTTTGTAGCAGGTTGAACGGCCGTTTTTCCCTCACCTAGGGTTCTAGGGAGGACAAAGTGTTTATAAGCAGCTGTTGTGCGGCTGCTGAGTGTGCTTTCTCTCGCAGTCAGCTGGACTGATGAACTGCAACGTCCTTATGTAGATACTGTAAATAAATCCCATATTCCTCATTCTCAATGAGAAGCAGTCCTTCCCTTCAACAATGTCCTCAGCGTGGATAAGTTGGACGACGGCATGGGCCAGCTACCATCCATTTTATGTCCGACTCCAAACTTTACAGTCTGGCGCCGCAAGAGCTAATTAGAAGCTCCGCAGGAGCTTTCTAATAAAAAAAAACGCGCGTTCAACTTTAAGGCCCGTTTCCTCGGAAAAGATTTTTTTGCTAGTAGTGGTGCTGAGGAAGGTGATATCTCAAGAACCGCTCTTCAGATTTCTGTGCCCTTCTTTTAATTCTCTTCCTGAATGACTTTGCCAGGGGGTAACAGGCTTCTTTTTAAAGCTAGTGCAGTTAACTTATAATAAGCAATTAATTCTTGATGAATGTGGTCATTACTGGCTACATCAAATTCAAAGTTGTGTTAACATTTTTGGGAGGGAAAATTAAAGAAAAGGGCTCTGCAGCCCCCTGGGATATCTATCAAGGGATCATCACAGTGAATTTCAGCTTGCTACAATGTCCTGACATTTCTCCAGGCTCTTCCTCGGGCATATACATGAGCTATCTAGTTAGACCTCAATAACTCTGGAACTAATAAACACATCTTTGTGAAACTTTGCAGTTCCTCATAGTTCGGTGGTGTGATCGTACCCTGAAGGTTTACTCCGGATATCTTAAAAAATAAAGAAGTTTGTTCTTCAGAATAGCCGCCCCCCTAAAGAAACATACCACTTTCGTCTGCATTAAGTATGTCCTTGTTCTCGTGCCTGGCAAGAAGCTTTGGCAGCTAATTTGCTTTCCATTCGGAGAGGGTGTCCACACTAATGTTATTGCGTTCACCGCAGACTTCCATGTATGTTACACCATGTCTCGCCTTGAAACAGTCCAACCTTCTGTCATTGAAAGTGACACCGTCGTGTCCGAGAACCACGGTTAGCTGTACCGCTTACTTCCTCGAAAGTAGTCCGTTCACTGGAATATCGCAAGATCGGGCATTGGCACAGCCACATCAAAAGTGTGGACTCAACATCCGGGTATGTTGCCTCGCAGAGCCTGAAACATTTAGGATTAATTTCCCCCACACTTGCTTGGGAGCGATACCTTTGTTGTTCACAAGTGAACTCATGATCTGCTTCAATAGTCCATCATTTTAGCAGTGTCCGCCTGCTTTTCAATGCCATGAAACTACATACACAATCTTCGTCTTGTCACTCAGTGAAATTGCTTTCATTTTTTTTAGATGCCATTATCACAGCACTTGCGGCCTTGCACAAATGACTAACATGGGAACACAACAAAATGGCGTTAACAAGCAATAACACACCCCAAGTAATGATCAACGTGCCCTCAGACTGGCTCAGCTAGAGGCTGGGCTTGGCCAGGAGTCACCTGTGTTGCCAGTCACAAAACTTGCCATGGCTTAAAGGGCCCTCACCAGGTCTGGCCATTTTGAGCTGACGAGCGCAGCGCATACAATGGGCGCCAACAATCGTGTATGCAAAGAATTACATCATTCCGCGCCGCAGAAAGATCGGAAATTTCAATCCTAACACCATTCCCTTCTCGCATCCCTGCGCCCTACGTACTCGGGTCCGCAGTATGATGTCGCTCGTGGTGACACATGACTTTGAGAATTATTCAAGGCACCACCTGTTATTTGTGTGATCTGTTGCTTGAATTGACAAATTGAAGTTTAGAGTAATAATAAAACACACAAATGGAATGTCTGCGTGTTATTTATTTTACTTCGCACACAAGCAAGAAATGTACAGTCGCCGACTGATTTTCCGGACTCCAAAAATTCAGATATGCTCGATTATTCGGTCTTCTTCGCGGCACCGCCATTCTCCCCATAGACCATAACGTATAACAACTGCCAAAAGTTCGGACACCTTGCAACCTCTCGTCTGATTTTTCGGACACTCCTTGAGCCAACTTGATCGAGAGCACCATGCACCGACTCTGACCGGTGCATGATTCGACTTGCTGAACGCCATTTTTGTTTTGAACGGAGCCTACTTGCTGCCCCACGAAGTGGCGCTACTGCAAATCCCCGCTCATCATCATCGTTTCTGCCTGGTTCGATAGAGAGGCTCTACAGCAGTTCCGGTTTCAGCTTAGTAAGCCATGACAAGACAATACAGCAGCTGATTTGTTTCTTTGTGCACGACGCTGCAAGTAGGCCACGTTTTTTGTTTGTGCGGCTGGTGTCGGCATGGTGGTGTTTGCTTTGTGTGCTCTGTCGAGGTTCCGGTGACCCAACGCGGCATACGGAAACATCGCGTCAAGTGTCTAACGGTGCCGACAGTGCCCGTGCAGACTGCACTGGGGAATGCTGGAAAGCGGGTGCCGGGAGGCCCAAGATTTGTCGCCTTCCGATGTGCTCCCTACTGAGGCGGAAAATGTTCTGCCGAGACCTGCGCAGTGGTTGCATTGCGATTCCGGACACCGTCTCATTTGACAGTTTCACAGGTGCTGACACTGCTGTACTGACATGCGCAGAACTCGATGACAGCGAGATCATTCGTCAGGTTTCTGCTGGATCACCGGACGATGACTGAGTCGGAAGATGACGCACCATGTGCTGCGCTGCCGTCGCATGCGGAGCGTGTACAAGCAGTGACTGTGCTTTCAGCCACCTATAGTGACCGTACGACCCTCTCCGACATTCAGCCTTATCTGATTGCGCGTAACCGGAACAGCGTGCAACGGCCCATTCACGATTTCGTCAAGCCTAGTGCTGAGCCCGAGTGAGTGCGTGGAAATAAAGGATTTCATTTTTTTTTTTCTTAATCTGCTTTTTCGGACCTGTTTATTCGGACATTTCCGCAGTCCCCGTGAAGTCCGAATAAACGGTCGGCAACTATACTTCAGCTTTGTATGCTTGTTCCCACGGTCGTGCAGTCACGTGCGCAAGTACCGAAGCTATGCCATCTTCTACCGTGTTACAGCACATGATCATGCTCTGCGGGTGACCCGCTTGTTTTGCCTCAGTATTTGTGTAGCACTGAATTATACTGCTAGTCATGTGTCCTTGTGCACAGCGCGCAAAATCGTGCGCTGCACGAAACCAGACAACCCCAACAGCTTGTGCGCAGTGCCACAAGAAAGGGGAAAAAAAGCGAGGAGGAAAAATGTTTTTTTAATGATTTGCATCAAATTTTGGCTGCCAGACCAGATGCAAGAGTTATGTATTATAGTTAGAGGCACTTTTCTGCGGACATATTTGGAGATAGCAAAAGAAGGGTTCACAATCTGCGAATCGAACTTCCAAAAAAGAGTTTTTTTCTCTCCTTGCGAATACCGTATTTACACGATTGTAAGTCAACCCCTTTTTTTAAATTTGAAAGTCTGAAGTTGGGGGGTCGACTTACAATCGAAACCAAAACATGGCGCCGCCAATAAAAACGATACCAACGGGAGCTACAATGTAGTTACAATTTTATGTTTGCTCTATAGCCCTACCCGTATCTTTTCGCTATCCCGCGTGTTTGTTCGCTTTTCGGAAGGGTTTTTCAACATTTTTGAGAGTTTTACAGTGCATGCAACAATGATGGGGGAGGGGGTGTCGATAGTTGATGGAAGCGCCGCTGTTCCCATTTGCGGCGGCACCCTCAGAACGGCGGCGCTTGCGGGGAGCATCGGCAGTTCATGGAAGAGCAGACAGCGCTTGCGGGTTTCTCTTTTCTGTTTAAAGGCTAGACGCGTTCCACTTGACTGCCGGCTACGTGCTACTTCTATGCTTCCCCAGTAGTCATGAGTGCTCCAGGCCCACTAATCGTTCGGGACTCGTTCACAGCAGCGTTCAAGAGGGCTGCCATCCTTTACGCCATAGAAAGAAATCACTGCGCAGCGGGCCGCAATTTCGATGTTTCTAAACAGGTGCTGCGAGAGTGGCGACTGCAGCGAAGCGAAATTTTCACCTGTGACGGCAAGTGAGAAATTTCCCACGTGCCGAAGTCTGGATGCTTTCCGGAGCTGTAGGCTAAGCTCGCGGCATACGTCGCTGAAATGCGTGATCAGTCCCTGCCAGTGAAGTGCGACATGGTCAGGAAACAAGCCCGGACCTTCGCCTTAATTTTAAGGTTCTGCTCCGCCGTGAGTACAATGAGTGGCTGGCAGCAGAAGACTGCAAAATTACGCCAACCGGACTTGTCAAAAGAGCCTCCCTGACGGCTGTGTGTGGTTAGGTGCATTTGGCGTGAGCTGCTGTTCTGCAAGATGTTTGCCAAATTTGAAATTTCGCTGGACCACGATGCGCTGTGGGACCGCAGCAACGATGACGATGGCAGCACTAGTGAAGACGAGTAGTCCAGTGACCATGTCAGCTACTAATAAATTTTCGTTATCGAATGCGCCCTCGGGTATGCCCTCTTTTTTTTTTTTTTCGGTCACGCGATATGGGGGGGGGTCGACTTACATTCGAGTCGACTTAAAATCGTGTAAATATGGTAGATCACCGCATCCCCATTAACACTTTCGTGTCGACGGTAAAAAAAACGTAGTTTTTGGGTAGTCTAGGAAAGGATTTTTTTACTGTTACAGCAAATGCTTGATATTAGAATGTATGGTATAAATTTGTAGAAGAATGTGCTTTCTAATGGTATAATTTGCAAGCAACCATTTATTAACAATTATTTGAAAAAATTATTAAATAGAAAAATTTTTAGCGGAACCGAGAGAACTCCATAAAAACATTGATGCTGCTTTGCACTAAGACAACATAAAAAAATCTAAAATCTAAATCGAAAAAAAAGGCTATTACAACATTCCCACAGATATGAGCTTTTTGTCCCAAAAAGGTTTTTTTATACAAGGGAAAATGTAAGCCCTAGGGGCCATTCAGCAGTTCGTGAGAGCCACGCTGCCACTTTTACGAACCGCCGCGCGCCAATGCAGTACACAATGCCAAGGTGTACTCCGTCTTCTCGCGCATAATTTCACTTTTTGTGCCTCCACCGACAAATGCTCGTGTCCAAACGAAATTGACATTCTGAAGATAAGAAGTGCGACCTTTAGAACACACCGGATATCTCTAGATCTGAGCTCGGCAGCAAAGAAATGGTTTGGAATAGTAAACGAAACTTGCTGGCGGATAGCTGTGGACATCTTTTGAGTCTGTGCTGCTACTACCATCAAAAAATTATGAAGCAGACTCATTGAAACCTGGCAAAATTTGTCATCTCCAAAGGGCAGCTGTGCACGACATCGGCACCTCGACATCGGCATCGCCTCGAGATCACGAAGCAAGAATCTAGATTTGCGAAGATGTTTGGTTCTCAGTAACTATGCCAGTAGTTTTTATTCAGTGTGCGTTTATTCAGCTGCCTTACCATGGCTCTGCCTGCAGAGCATGAACACTAAAACCAACTGCGCCCTTTGATGTGCAATCACATGTAGGGCCGACAGTTTTGGCTTCAATCTCATTCAATATGCTCCCTCCAAACATTTTCCTTCCTCTAGGTGCATGCCCGACTAAAAGGCGCTTTAAAATATCCCTCCCCTTCCCCCACGGTGGAAAAAAGAAACAAACGCAAAACTAGAAAAACGGTCTCCTTTAGGTGCTGGATAGCGCTAGCTGTCCGAAAGTGCTCCAAGTGCGGCCAAATTTGAAGTTGAAATCACCGACAGCGGGTTATCGATGGGCATAGGCGCGAACAGAAAAGTGTTAAAAAAAGATAACACACAAAAGTAGGGGGTCAGTTTGGGTTCGAGAATGTGGTTCAGCTGTAACCACCAGATACATAACACCACGTCGCGGCCACAGACTTGCAGTGGACAAACTAAAGCCCCTTAAACTTTGTCAAATAGCACCACGCTTTGAAAAATGTCACCTCCTTCTCATGCGCTCTGCCCAAGGCTGACGCCGCGTCATTATTGGCTTAATGGCATCACATGCGCCCTCGCGCCGGCTTCATTTCTTTTACAGTCACACTTCGGCACCATTTTTGCTTGAGAAGCATCTACGGAGTGGCGTGGAGCACATGTTGGCACCATTGCTCTTCTCTGCTGTTTTGATTTGCAAACGCCTTGAAGCAAGTTTTGTGGCAAGTGGGGCGTCGCTCCACGGCATTTTCTATGACCATAATCTGCTGCGCCTTTGGATGCCAGAATAGATTTCGCAAAAGCAAGAAGCTCTTCTCGATATCGTTCAGTAAGTGCGACGGGTTAAGAAGAAAGATATGGCTTCTACGAATTGGGAGGGAGAACTTCCAACCAACACCTTTCGAGTTGCAAGACTCATAGTATAGTATGCATGTGTCAGGTTTGCGTAATTTGTTGCGGGCCGTAACATAGTAGATATTGCACAGTTCATTGAGCATGTTGTCATTTGTCTGCACGCTTTAACACGATTTCTACACAACGCATACTTTGCTTATGTAAGCACTGAGTGGTGTACGGGTGGCACCAATGAAAAGCGTACGTGTTCTCCCGAAACTAAGTTACGCAATGCATTCGTCGCCGAGAGACAGCATCATAGGTCACCGAGACATACGTGCTAATTTGTGTGAGCTTTAAATTGTGCAAAGGTTCAGACGCAGTGGTGGACTACTCGCAAAGAAAACGTGCAGTCACCCGCTCGTTCCCGGGCTGGCTTAGTCGTCGTTCGTGCTCAATCGCTTAGTCGTTTGCTTGCTCATTGGTTCCACTATTAGTTCCTATGGCCACTATGTCTCTGAGACGCACTTGCTGTTACTTGTGACTGCATAAGCAAATCTGTAATGCCTCTACGCTGAAAATAAACTGTGAACTTGCAACAAAATGCTGTTTCATATCATTTTGACCTCTATAAAACATCATTTCACTTACTGCAATTTCGAACGCGTCATAGCGCGGCAATTCTTTGCACAGTCATGACTTCACTATATAAAGTCATATCTCGGAAATTTTACTTCCGAGCGAGCGCAACCGTCCTCAATGCATGCACTTTAGTGCAATTCAGTTCATGACAAGCACGTCACTTAGTGAACGAATGAGCTAACGCTTGATGAAATGCTATTCGTGATAAGTCACTAACCTAAAAAAATTACTCAAGCCCACTATGCTCTTGTTTGAGACTGAGTGAAGTGCTGTTATTGCATTCCCAGTTCGCGAACGAATGCTAAAGAACTGAATTTATGTATTACGTACGCAGAGTCTAGACACGATGATCGGCCCTGTTATTTCTGTCGACGTTGAGGCACGAGGAAAACAATAGCACCAGCGCCCACCTCTGAGCCTTTGTGCGTGCTTAGAAGATCGGCAAACATGCATGCTGGCGGCACTGTAGCTTGTAATAATACTCTTTCGAACCTTCAGATCAGTGATCGTTCATGCCCTCTGTCAGCCTTTGTACGTCATAGCTGATATGCACCATGAATTCACATGCTAAGGACGAGGCGGATGATTTAGGCTACTGAGGGCAGCTGGAGGTCAGGATGTTGGCATTCAATCGTAAACGTGTTATTTACAACCATTTGCAATAATTTCTTTCGACATGCACTTGACAAATGTTGTGTACCGAATTGTAACCCACACTATACATTCAGAGTCATCACGGTACAGCGTTAGCGCTCATTCAGATACTTTTCAAACAATTTTTTATCAAAGCAGGAAAAAAAAAAGCTCAATTTGTATAACCGTCAGTATCGAAATTCTATGTTGCAGACGAAGTTATTCAGAGCTAGAAAGCCAACGCGAATGCTTAACGTGCACTGCCTTGCTATGCGTGCATTCACCTTGCGAAAGGTCATCTGCTATGCTTGAGCGGTGTAGGCGGTGCCACTCTCGAAAAGGGAGTGCGAGAAAGAGGAGAAACAAGGTAGAGTGAAAGTGGAAGAGGAGAATGTCGCTACTTTGCAAAGTTTATAGGGCTTTAGGACAAACTTGTCTGTACCATTTTGTTTTCTCGGAGCATCTCATTCCAAGCAATTGTGTTTGAAAGAATTACACTCATCTAGTCCTAGCCTCCATAACGTGAAAAAGCCTGTGTTTGGCACCCAGCAAGCGACGCCACTTCAGTGCAAACTTTAAAAGAAAGGTCGTTTTGCAAGCAGAGAAAGCACCAGTTCGGTGTAGACGAAAAGAATGTGCACTTATGGCAAAAACAAATGAGATCAACAGTGCTGCAAAGTGCATGGCGTTCACTGGACTAAAGAAAGGTTGACACCATGAGATGGAAAAAGACATAGCAGACTTCAACAGGACACAAACAGAAGCATGTGGCCTAACGACAGAGGTAATACAGGCAATAGCAAGGTAGGTCACGAATATTCGAGGAGTCACACGAACATAGTTCAAGGCCGGCAAGGCTGGGCCACTTGATTCATGAAGTGGTTCAGAATCAGCCTCTAACGACTGACTGCCGGTATGCCAGAATATCCAGAGCAACTTCAATGAGAAGCTTATCACATTTTAGCGCTCCGTACACGACGTATTCTTCGGACAGGCTTAATAATTCGGACACCTTTGCCGCCCCACCACATACCCCTTAGAGAGAATATATAGGGACGTCTGAAATTTCAGACACTGAAACCCTATGTTACAATGTGAATTTTCCAACTTTTTCTTGCGGCGACCAGAAATCCGAAACAGCATTCATTGAAGGTACCACCCCAGCGATTTCTTATTATCTCATGGCCTCAAATCAGCACTCCCATACACCAATTCACTGGCAGGTGTAGAAGTCGTTTTGAGATTACATAAGGCCTAGCTACGGCGAGGTTTGCTGTCAAGCTTTCTGCTGTTCTGTGTTTTCATTTAAAAGATTCGTTTCTGTCGGCACTGGCACCGACTATGCCTTCGTCATCCTTATTCATGGCGTCGAGGCGCGGAAAGCACAACAAGGGTCTAAAAAGCACTGTGTCAAGCCGATTACCAAAAGTGAACCCAACTGTAATACAGCGGTGTTACGCAGTGAAGCACACCACAAGTCCAAAGGGGCATCTTTCACAGGGCATAAAATGTATTTGTTTAATATAAACGCGCACACCTGCTGCCTCCTGTCACAGTACAAACACAGAGAAGTCTAATAAGTGTACTGACAGCCACTGCCAGTGTACTGGCAGAGGCTGCCTCAACTGCCAGATAACTGTAATCTAGCCAGACAAAGCAATGACCAACCAGTTCGGCGAAGGGCACCCTTTGCTCAAGTGGCTCTGCCCACACTGGAGGCTCAGGTGGACCGCAATCTGCAGGGCGCCTGAAACACAGGGATCGCCATTCTTTGTAAGGAACTCTGCATTCACAACAGCACAAATGACAAGGCAAACAGAAAAGAACATAGAAATGACCCAAGAGAAAAATTAAAAAGGGGGTTAACCGAGAGGCCCGATTTGTATTAATTATATCATGAAAAGCCAACAAAGACACAAAGGAAAACATTGGGGAAATTACTCGTACTAACTAAATGAATTAAAGAAATGACAAATTACTGGCAATGAAAGTGGATGACAAAACAACTTTCCACAGGTGGGGAACGATCCCATGCCTTCGCATAAAACATGCGATACTCTAACCAATTGAGCTACTGCGGCGCAGTTTCCCCAACCACTTTCTTGGGTATTTATGTGTTACTAATAGAACTAACCTTGGGAGTGTTAGCCAGCGCCACCACTCACAAACCTTGGCAGCGGATGTGGAACATCCTTTCTGCTGCAGGTGTCACGAGTACTAGAGTCCTTCAGTGCTTTTCTGGTCACGAAACTCCGCCGTAACCCGTGGGAGAGCTTGCTATGTTGCCACAGCTACCACACGGCGGCGCTGGGAGCACGGTGGGGGCTGGACAAAAGCTGCGCGTTGCGTCAGTTGGTTCTTTATTCTATGGCTGGGTGCCCAAGTAGTCCGGCAGCATCGGCAGTCAGTTTTCCTTATTTCAAGACATAATTTATCTGTACCGTGTTGTCGCTTCGGCTAAAGAGGTACGAGCGAAAAGGTATTTTGTTTCCCTAGTGACGCAGATCAGCGGGTGAAGTCGAAACATGCAATTCCGCAACAGGAAGCTGGCGGCTTTACCTTCGACTCTCAACACGTCATAGTGTGCAAAAAAGATTTTGACACCATGGATGTTTTTCGAAACAATAAGTTCATTGCGAAAGGTGACGCTCTGTCCTTGTCTGGCACCGTTCCTTGGCTGTTCAAAGGGCTACAGGTGTACTAGGCACCATGGCAGAAATTGTGCATTTTTTTCTCAGATGCCGTCTGCACTTCTTCACAAAAGAAAAGAACAAACTTGCAGAGGCAAGTAAGCATGCAGCATGCTCAGCCGGTGGGGGCAAGAAAGTGATCAGCTGAATTGCTTCCTTAACGTTTCAGCCATGCAAGCAAGCAGCAGTTTCTTTTTCACTGCTTTTTCTCAATGCAATAGATAATCGTAAAAAAATGCATTTGTCTCTTTTCATTTGCTATTATGTCAACCATGTTAATTTTTCTATTTTTAAACTACTTCATTAGAACTACTTCGTAGCTGCCGTTTTTTGAGATGCTTTCCATTATATGTATTTTGCATTCCTGCCTTGTTTACCGTAATTTCTTTTTGTTTTTTTCGCAACCGGTGTCATATTGACAAACATATGTAATGGAATGTGCCATTATACTGAAGCTTGTGATGCAATGGGCATTAATGTCTCCTCAGCTTGACACTTATAGGGATATCTGCCCTATGTTATGTGGTTCACATTCGGAATAAATCGGCAGTGTAGCAGTGTCATGATCCTGAACACGTGTGCTTATTTTTGTTTAGACATGAAACACAGCTTCGTTTCTGTTAATCAAGACTCCAGAGTGCAGTCTTCATTATGCAATCTCACGCCATGCGAGCGTAGTCCATCCAAGCAACACACACTGTCATTATGAAGCATGCCAGATTGGAGTGGAGGTGATAGCGGGACTCGTCCCAGAAGGCAAGATATTTGTGAAAGCACAACCAACGCGAGAATTGGAGCTGCATGGGTGGCCTTGCGTAGCTGTGCAAGGTGAAGTGAGACGTGCTCTCGCTCATGCAATGCCTACACAACATGAACTTGTCAAGGTTACATGTTGAAAATGAACAGACAGTGGTAGAAACTCGGAGTTAAGGCTAGGTTAGAGATCAGCGCATATTCACGCGACACACAGACGGAAGCTTCGTCGTTCCCGCTTTGAAATGTTGCCGACGGTCTTTGCGATAGGTTGCAGCAGAGTGAAGTTAGCTTTTAGAAACTGTAAACATGGGAAATCTAGTAGCTTTTCTGTTTTGTAATCCGACAGCAGCAAACTCGCAAGGTGTAAACGGTCTCATTACAAATAGCTAGCGAGAGCGGCGCTGCTTCAAGTCTCGCTGCGAGGCTTAAATGTGCGAGTACTTGGCGAGTTTCTTGGGCCTTGCCTAGAGTCACAAGCCCAAGCAAACGACCTATTTTAAATAAATAATCTCATGCTCCTCTGCCTGAGATAAGGAACTGCGCTGCAATGACGCACACATTCAATATTGCTGTCGGCACGACTGCCTCCATCATAGTCTTGTTATCATGCAAAGGTAAGCGAAAGTAACTTGTCATGCGCACATGCAATAAACGTATTGTATGTAAATATGAGTAGCAGTAGAATGTTAGTTCTTTGATGAAAGATAAACAATTGCTTCGAACCAGTACAGGAGTTTCAGCCGAGTGCGGTGCATGCAGACACGGAATACCCCTACACTAACGGCAGCAACCCTAGCGGCAGTTTCTGCCCCTGTATAAAACTGCGGGCAGAGTTTCGTGACCAGAAAAGCATTCAAGGACTCTGCGAGTGCTGAGTGCTAACCCTCGTTATGTAAGAACGAGAAGAAAGGGGTTAACCAAGGGGCCCGATTTTTATTGATCATATCATGAGAAGTCAACAAAGACACCAAGAAAAACAGATGAAATTACTTGTACTTACTAACTGATATAAAGAAATGATAAATTAATGGCAACGAAAGTGTATGAAACACAGAAAGATCATTTACGCGTGATGCCTGTGACAGAAAGTATGTTCCACACCCGCCACCATGGTTTGTGAGTGGTGGTGCTGGCTAACACTCCCAAGGTTAGTTCTAGTAGAAACACAAATACCCAAGAAAGTGGAAGGGGAAACTGCACCACAGTTGCTGAATTGGCTAGAGCATCACACGCGTAATGCGAAGACGCGGGATCAAGTTGTGTGGCAAGTTGTTTTTTCATCCACTTTCATTGCCGTTAGTTTATCATTTCTTTATTTCAATTAGTAAGTAGACGTAATTTCCCCTGTGTTTTTCTTGGCGTCTTTGTTGGCTTCTCATGATATGACCAAGAGAAAAATAGCAGCTTAGATTATCCTCCAATGTATGGGGCACAGCCAATTATAGTGAAATCCTGCTACAGTGTAACCTCATTAAACCTTAGTTGGCCGGAGCTTGGAAAAAGCATGTATTAAACGGTAGTACTGCTAAACCGAAATAGTGTGAGATCAGCCAACTACCTGTCAAAAACGGAACTCGGAGAGAGTGCGATGAAAGGGCAAAAAACATGCAGTATTTATTCATTTTGCACCACAAAAGTTTGTTATATTCATTTGATGCCACGGCAGCCTAGGAGCAATGAGCTTAAGGAACTCCCTTAAGCTCGGCAAACATTCGCATGAGGCCGACGTAAGGCGGGCCTGAATCGCTCGTGCTGTCGCTTTCTGTGTTGTCCTCATCACTGTCGTTAGGCGACCCTTCACCAACAGAAGCAACAATGATGAAAAGACTAACTTCAAAATGTTGAACCTCGTAGCCGACATCTTTTCGCAGTCCCAGCAGCACTGCCAAGCCTCTTCTCCTTCGCATTCCAAATGCCACTACGGTAGCGCCGATTTTGTGCCACATTCGGCAGCACAAACAATTTCCAATTTTTATTTTACGCTGAGCACCCGGTTTTTGTCCAAGCCTTGGCATGATGCAAGTCCTAGCTTGCACAACGCCACAGCTCAGGCCGCCACTAGCCATCCACAATGCTATCAGGCTCGGCACCAAAATGATGTTGATGTTAGTGCGGCTTCACCCTTCCAAGAGCCTTCTGTGTCCGTGCTTGGAGGCCGTTCTGATTTCTGAGGCTCATTCTGCCTGGCCGACCTACCGCCGTGATTGCGCTAGGAAAAGTGCAAACACTAAGTGTTAACAAATACGTACGCAATAAAGCTGGTACGGTTTATGCGAATACAAAACATGTTATCTTCAATGCCCGCTGAGTTGGGGACTTCACTTTACTATGTTTAAAGCGAAACTGCTGTTTAAGCGGGTACAGTTTAACGAGGTTTTACTTAATTCAAAATTGCTTAATTCAAATTGATGGATAATTCGAACTGGCATGTTGTGCCCGGAGGGGTCACGTGTATTTAAGTATAAAAAGATCCCGTAAATTTGAACTGTGATAACCACAGAATGGTTATTTTGAAGAAAATTTCTTGCACTTGTAGACCCTTTTGGCCAAACCAAAGGCAAATATACCCTGTTTGACGTATCACTAGACACCACAATCATGCATACCATAGAAATTTAGCACTTCAGCCTTGCAGTACATTAGTGCATTCGCCACCGTGCATTCAGCCTCTTTCTACAAAACCTTGGCAGCCAAAGAGTTGACCTAGCCTAGCGAGAAAAAAAGTTTAGTTTCTGTTTTGATATGTTGTCAATGTCTCCTCAATACCAGAAGTAGCAACGCCTAGTTGACAGTGACAGCAGACTGCGCCCAACCAACAGTACAAGCCGAGTTGCAAATTGTAAATTGTAGTGCCAGTTCTGCGTACCCTTCCTTCCATTCTTATCTTATGTCTTAAATTGTGGCAGCCTCAGCTGACTTCCTTCACTGCTTTAATGAATTTTTGTTGGCTGCAATCATAAGTAGCACCACCCTGAACGTCTCTCTCGTGAAGACGACTGTGGCTCACAGCTAAAGCCCCTGTAACATGGCAACTTATACAAAGTAAAAACTCGTCGATTCAAATTTCACAGGTTCACTCACTAAATACGAATTAAACAAAATTTGAACTAAGAAAAGTGATAAACAGAAGGCTATATTTGATGAAAGAAGTGGGAACACCTCTGTAAGCATCACCTTTATTTATGAAAATATTCATGAGCATTTTTTTTTTTTTTTCTCTCTTAATCTGATCACTGTAAGCTTATGTTCAAGAGCTTGAGTGTATCGAAAAGCATCTTCCACATCCTCTTCAAAATTAAACAACAGCTGTGCACGATTCGATTCAGTCCTCCCATCACCTGTGATAACGAAGGCCGTGTTGACGCTTCCTCATCCGCGTCATCTTCCCCTGCGTCGTCATTGCCGACTACTTGAACGATGTCATAGGCTGTGGTGGCAGCGCTTAGCATGGCACAGCTGTTGGCAAATAGGTAGCCTGAAGTCGATGTCACCCAACACTTCCAGTAAAGAGTTTAGATATTGTATATGCTCGCACAATGTACTCACTCGCGTATTTAACACAGCCCCCCCTTTGTCAATCAAGAAGGGTATTTTTTTCTTTTTTTCACATAATGATCGCACCCTGGACTTGCTGCCATGAAGTAGGAGACACGGTACGATTCGGCATCTGATATGGCGTCCAGCTGGTGCAATTGTGTCCGATGCCTTGTTTGAGGCTGAATTACACCTTGCCTCCTAGTTTTATTGCGATAGCAATTGTATGAATGCTCCAGATACATTTTTGCCGTCTTCACCACCATGCACCGCATGATGTAGGTGCAAGTGAAAGCGTGCAAGGGAAGCAGGCGATCGCGGCTCAATCTCGTGCGCCGTCTTTGCTCGCACAAAAGGTGCCGAGGGGGAGGGGAGGGAAGGACGGCGGCGTCGCACTCTGGCAGCAACTGCGTTTGCACAACAGAGCCCAAGGGCTGCCGACAATCGCAGCTCAATCTCTTGTGTACAACAGAGGAAAGCAGGAAGAAAATACGTCTTCCGTCGCGCCTTATACGACTTATTCTGGCAACCAGCAACTTCGCATTGCATGGCTGCGGCGCGCCCTATCTTCAAAGCGATCTGCATTGGGGGCTGAGTTGATGGCGGCTCATACCTTTGTGTTTGCTGCATTCTTGCCGCTCAGTTTGCGTTGAAGCGAATGATTGAAAGTTTATACGGCCAATAAAACTACAACCCTTACTTTGTGTAGCTGTCTAAACATTTGGTATCGCAATCGATGGTTCGCATTTCGGGCGAAACTGACTTTTTTAGAGGTGGCCGCGCAAAAGAAAAATCGTTCAAAATTTTTGCCTCGTATAATGAACGCACCCCCCAAGTTTGTTTTACTTATTTTATTAATGCAATAAGGTTCACTTTTAACAGACAGCACTACAACCGACTATCAGCTACAGTGGACGAAATTAACAGCAATTTTTTTCAAAATCAGGCGTATAAAACGTACTTTCGCACGGGCTGACAACTGACCTGCGAGGGTCAGCCAACAATCGCAGTATGACGCGTGCAGTAGAGGAAGGCAGGGCAGAAACAAGCTGCCTTCAAGGCGAGAGAGAGGGGCTTCTACTCTGGCGGCTGCTGCTTACGGCGAGGCCTCCGTATCTTGAAAGCCATCTTTAGACATTTTGTTTGCATTGAAGCGAGAGACAGTGCACAGGTCAATTTGCTCGCTGCTGATGCCGCACTTATCTTGCTTAATTTGCTATCGCAATTGATGCTTCGCCCCTCACGTGAAATTGCGACTTTTTTGTTTGTTTTTTTACTTTGGAAGTTCATCACTCACTCTTTGCAACAGATTTAATAGATACTGTGATGAAAGTTTCGGAAGTGAGCCGTTTCAGATAGTACGGACTTCGGATAAAACGGATGTTTTTCGTCGAATTGTCAGGGTTGTTGTAATGAGTCGACTGTACTGTCCTAGGTCACGTGCACCTTGCACCTTTTCTTGTTCACATGAGATCTAGCGGACGGAAAATGTATACAATCAAAGTCTGCAGCAGGAAACGGTGGCAGATTTCGGTTATCGCCTACTAAAAGCGGGCGCTACGGTTCCGACGGCACCATGCACTGTGAGACAAATAGGCGAAGGTGCTTATTGCAATAGGATTGGTGGTGATAGCTGTGAATGCCATGTGCGACGACCCCGGAGATTTGGTGGTACTGAAACTAGCAACTGGGTGCATGCCGGCGTTTTCATGCGAGACGGGCAGCCGAGTATTGCGGTGAAGCTGCCATGGCAGGGACTTATATACAGTCGCCGACCAATTTTACGGACTCCTAAAATTCGGACATGCTCGATTATTCGGTCTGCTTCGCGGCACCGCCATTCTCCCCATAGACCATAATGTATAACAACTGCCGAAAGTTCGGACAACTTGCGACCTCTCATCTGATTTTTCGGACACTCCTTGAGCCAACTCGATCGAGAGCACCATGCATCGGCTCTGACCGGTGCGTGGTTCGACTAGCTGAGCGCCATTTTTGTTGTCGCCTTCTAATGTGCTCCCTACTGACGCCAAAAATATTCTGCGGGGACCTGCGCAGCACTTGCATTGCGATTCCGGACACCGTCTCATTTGACACTTTCACAGGTGCTGACACTGCTGTACTGACATGCACAGAACTCGATGACGGCAAGATCACTTGTCAGGTTTCTGCTGCACTGCCGGACGATGACTCCGAGTCGGAAGATGAAGCACCATGTGCTACACTGCCGTCGCATGCGGAGCGTGTACAAGCAGCGACTGTGCTTTCAGCGGCTTATAGTGACCGTACAACCCCCTCTGAGATTCAGGCTTATCTGATTGCGCATAAACCGAACAGCGTGCAACGGCGCGGCGCATTCACGATTTTTTCAAGCCTACTGCCGAGCCCGAATAAGTGTGTGAAAATAAAAGATTTCTTTCTTTTTTTTTTCTTTTTTTTTTTCTTAATCTGCTTTTTCGGACACCTGTTTATTCGGACATTTCCGCAGTCCCCGTGAAGCCCGAATAAACGGTCGGCAACTGTATACTGTTATCGATTGCACACGCCTCACTCGCAGTTTACTATCTGCGAGTGCAATACGATCGCAGTTTGGAGACATACTGGATGTTGGTGCTGAAAAATCATGTGTTCCGGCAACGTATGAACCGGTAAAAAATTAGCAAAACTCTATGGGTCACTTTTTGAGTACGTAACGGGAACGCATCTATGAAGTTTGATTATCCAGGCTTATTAGCAGTTACACCACAGGTGCCACAGAGCAGGTGTAAAACTGGCAACAGATATCTCATGCACCGGATGACGGTTTTTAAAGTTTTTCGATTCAATCTGCGCAAGACACGTTGTGAACATCATTTTCATGAATGCAATTTCAGAGGCTTACGTGTTTGCAGAAATTTTAATTGGGTCCACGATTTGCCCTCTAAGGTTCCCTATATAGAAAACTTTACATTTTCGGCTTGCCTACTGGGGCAGCAAAATCCTGATTTTGTGTGGTGTGGCCCTGCAGGAAATAGCGTAGCTCGAGTGCAAATCTGAGCGATGATTGCAGTTGTCATTAGGTATTTGTGACCACGAAGTTTCACGAAAGCAAGCAGGTCGTTTGTCGGCGTGTCACACTATCATCCCGGTAAGCGGACGTGCTGCACGTACAAAATAGATTTAGAACATCGCACGCACGACACTTGCCCATTAATCGACTCAGATGCAGCAGTAAGGCACAAAATCGAGTGCTAAAATGCATAACAAAACTGATGAGCTACACGCTGAGCAGGCTGAGCAGCATTCGTTCAGCATGGCTTTTCTTCACGACTGCCCCCGTGAAGTGAGCACCAGTTCAAATCATTTTTAGCTGGTCTACATATATGCAAACGCGCAGCACTTTTCAGAAACATTCGTAATATGTTTTATAACACAAAATGGTCTTCATTTTTCTTGAGGCCATGTTACGATGCACCACAACACGCACCCACACTCCAAGGATGCCGATGATGAAACGGATTGCTTAAGCTTGAATTCTAGAGCTAAATGCTAGTCAACGCACGACTATAGCTGTGTGGTTACCACTGAACATGCACATTCTGCTAAATTTGCCAGCTTCATTCGAAATTGGTTTTTTCCACAGATTGGCGCAGCTCGATGGTTTTGCATTAGACGGTGCAAGTGGCACAGACCTTCCATGCCTTCATAACCACTGAGGTGCCAATTTCCGATTTAAAGCAACTGGGGCGAAAATTCCCTGCTATTTTCCCAGATTCTTCAAGAACACACAAATTTCCTGAAAACTGCAGGTTTTTCCTGGTTCGCCCTGATGGTGGACACCCTGGCTATGATTGCAAGAGACATGCGACTGCTCGGTCTAACAAGGACGCCAAGGACAATATAGGGGACATTACTTGTACTTACCAATTGAATTAAAGAAGTGATAAATTAATGGCAATGAAAGTGGATAAAAAAAACTTGCTGCAGGTGAAGAACGATCCCACGTCTTCGCATTACATGTGCGATGCTCTTACGAACTGAGCTGCTGCGGCGCAGGTTTCTTATCCCCTTTCTCAGGTATTTATGTGTTACTACTAGGACGACCCTTGGGAGTGTTAGCGAGCACACCACTCACAAACCTTGGCGGCGGATGTGGAACATCCTTTCTGCTGCAGGTGTCACGAGTACGTTATCTTTTCGGGTGAAGGCAACTGGTTCCCTACCTGCAGCAAGTTATTTGATCCACTTTCATTGCCATTACTTTATAATTTCTTTAATTCAATCAGTAAGTACAAGTAATTTCCCCTATGAGCACTCGGAAACTGGCACGTATGAAGAACCACTTGTACACGGCCATGCGTACGCTTCGGGCGCCACGGGCACTGCGTTGCGAGTTTGGCCACTGTAGCCCTAATCGTGCCGAGAGTGCTCCTCGGAACCTTGCACGCAGCGGGGACATCCGACTTCTCATCGCATTCGACCCAATTTACGATTTTGAGCTTCACGACGAAAGGCGAATTCTGCCGCTTCATCACGACAACACTGCGGGAGAAGGCGCACAAGGCGCAAACGCAATGAACCAGAAAAGCAGCGAAACAACTCGCACTTTCACTATCTTGAACGACAAGAGAACAAGAGCCTCTGATTAGCTGTATGAGCAAGCAGTGCGGGCGGGCCAGCATCATTTATTGTAGAGGGGTGTCGACAGCTCGCCCGACGCAGCATGGTCACAGTACGGAGAGCGGTTCGATGGAGCCATGCCTCCGGGTTTTCCCACTACCGCGAGGGAAAGCCAACTTCTGGGGGCACTTTTCCGTCGCCTGACGTTCGATATATTGGGGGTCACTGCTATTTTTGTTTGATGCAAGTGTAATTTTTGCTATGTATACTCATTGTAACTATACCGTAACCAGAAATTGTTCTATATATAGAATAATTCGATGTAAACGGGTTCGATATAGTTGGGTTCGACTGTATTGCCAACATGGCGATAAACTATCTTCCATCTCCGAATTTCAAATTCAACACAATTTTTTTTTTCAAATTCAAATTTGTTTATACCGATTGCCCAATAATACAGAAGATGTAGTGGTCCCTTCCTTGCAAGAGAAATCTATCAGCAACTGTACTTATTTGCATAAGGCATAGAATCAATATATGACAAAATTTCAATAAATGAGGCAAACTGACAAATTTTACTAAGTTACATAAAGGTTTACTTGTACCATTATTTTTCTTGTTGGTACTTTTTTGCAATCTTGTGCAGTGCTGTGTTACGAGACCTTCAAGAATTTCAGAAACAATTTAGTATTAGTAAAACATAACATCTGTAATATATTAGAATGAGCCCAAACTTGTACAAAAGATTTGGGAGCAACAATACTCGCTGCACCTAATTCAGAAGAGCTTTGCTTAGTCCCTCTGTAGTGGTACATGTCTGTGCTGACATTTCGGCATTTGAGAGTGGTCACCTGTTCTCATCATTGACGCCATCTACCAGAGCACCCGTCGGTGGAGGTTGGGCACTGCAGGAGAGCCCCCCAGTGTGGGTGGGCTCGCAGAACACCTCAAAAGGCGTAGCTGCAACACCCACAACAGCACCTTCAAGAGTGGTCTCTGTTTGTGCCTCGTCCTCTGCATTACCTGAAAGCACCAATGCAGATGTTGCTAGGTCATAACAAAAAGGTGGAACACACAATGCTGTACCATACATGCAGACGTGTTGCATTCATAATTAACCCTAATTATAACAGTGAGTGTATGTTTGGAACTCCTCATTACGTAACACAAGTAGTGAAGACAGGCACACATAGGCACACACATAGGCACGGCATCGATGGGCACAGCCATCGATGCCGTGCAAGTCGGGCAGCTCTGGTTGCTGCTGGCACCAAGGGCTGCTTTCTGCCCATGTTCACCGCTTGAGCGGTGTTATTAAAAACCCTCCTTAGCAATTTGCAGAGGTGCTGGGTAGCATACTGTCTTGTAACTCCAAAGCTGGGTGCTACCCACTACTGCGATGATGCCCGATAAAGCCTACGTAGCAAGGTACACCACAGTCTCTTCCAACGGTCATTGTTTCGAGTGTGCTGTGCCAGTATGACCCAGCCATCATTAGCAGCACCTATAACTACAACAGGGAGGTTTGGTCATTGCACAAAATAACAAGTGGAACAGGGCCACCAAGTCACACAACGTGCTGTTTTTAAAAGGAAACTAAAGAGAATTACTAAATCAGTTTGAAATAATAAAGATAAAACTGATAAATTTAAGGATTCTGTTGAAAAAAGTCCTTGAGAGAAAGGTGACTTGGCGCAGTGCTTGCGAGCTCCACACGCCTCGCACAACGGGAAAATTTGGCCAAGACGTTTATAGCAGCGTATGCTATCCGCGGACTGTATCAACAAGCCTAAGTGGTGGTTAAGGACCCCATCAGCAGTACATGAGGCGTTTAAAGGACACGTGAAAGAATAGCCCATGAAAATTGTGCCCGTGCACGGACGCACTTGCTGCTGCTGCTGCTGCTGCTGCTGCTGCTGCTGCTGCTTCCACCGTGCGATCTTGTTGGCTCAGTGATGGCTGATCCAGGCGTGATTGTGCCAAGGTGCAGTTCCAGAGGCTGCGCACGACGTTCGACACATCAGCTGTTCCTAGGCTCGTGCCACTCTGGGTGCTTTCAGCACTCGCAGCCCCTCCCGCCTGGTGAACACTCGGGGTGCCGGATGGTGCTTCCTCAGGTTGGCCAAGGGCTGCAAAGGACAAGCATTAAAGGTGCCAGTTGCAGTGGTTTGAGGCAAGTTGGTGTTTCAAGTAGGTGACAAAGCATAATGCAAGAGCAGCCCTGCATCTTGCACCAGTGAAAAGTGGACACTTCACAGTGTAGCATCCCAGTGGCATTCAGCATGCTTTGATGCCACTAGCATCGAAAACAGATTATGCTCCATCTCACACTGAAGCCGCCACTAGCATCGAAAACAGATCATGCCCCATTTCACACTGAAGCCTCTCAACCATAACACAACATGTACCAGCTTGACTGGCGGGCAGCACACCAGCTAGCAGTTCAGGTCCACTTAAGGAAGAGCACCCAGCTTGCGTCTTTGCCAAACAAAAAAATGCTCGCTCACTGACAGGTATGTTAACCGAACTTTCATATAGCCTTGCCCTGGGCCTTTCCTCTCCTTCGTGTCGCTCACTCATTGCACACTTGTGCACATGCTCTGCAGCAAAACTTGGCCACTGCACTCCTGCAGGCCATGGTCAGCATGCTGAGGTATGCAGGGTTTTCAGAGCTTGTGATGTCAGCAACGTGATGTAGCAGACATATTCGGCTGCTGCCTTGCACACCGGAAACAAAACTATATCCGTGCCTTAAAGTAACAAGCTTGCTGCAGGATTTTTAGCCTATGTCTCGTCAATATCCTTCAAGCTTAAGTCCCGCATGTCAGTAATGACATAGCACACACAGAGGCACGATCGGAGATCGTGTTCGAAACGCGTATTCAGTTTGCATTCAGTTTTGCCTCGCACGCCTGGCCTAGGCTGCGCCAACGTTGGTAGCAGCAGCACCCGTCGGCGCAGCCTAGGCCAGGCATGCGAAGCAAAACTGTACATAAACTGAATGTGCCTTTCGAACAATGATCTCTGATCGCGCCCCAGGTTTTTTTTTTGGAGGTTATCACTAAAGTGCCAGTCGTGGCTTGGTACAGTGCTGTCGAATGCACTTTGAATCATCTTCGTGTTTCTACAGGTTTTCTATGACAAGGGTTTCCCGTCACTACATTGCTTAAAAAAGTGCACACCTGGACATTAATGGGTCCCCGAAACAGTTCTGTGAGCAAATTCTGTAGGTGCATAAGGTACACCTACAGTAAGACATTCGCACCACAAGTGAAGTGTCTCGTTAGGAGAGTTACGGGCAACTACAAGTTACCCTCCTCCATAGCCATGTTTTTTCTCTACTCGTTCGCTGTGCAATCAAGGCTAAGCTCCCCCTTCACTGGCTCTGCGTCATGATATGACGTCATGTCATCGACTTCCAGTTGTCTTGGAGCCAGTGTGCAAAGCCTCTCCAACTTCTCTGCCAGCCGCTTGGCCGTTGATCCCCAGTGAGCTATCCAAGCAGCATGCGTTGTGAACGTTCTGTTCCCACTCCAGTTCCAAGTTTCAACTGCCGCTTGGGTACCGACCCAGAGCTTGAGAAGTGGTTGCACCGGTTGAGCGAAGAGATTGGTTTCGATAGGGATACTATTTTTCCCAAACCGGAGCTCCACGTTGACAACAGAATCAACGCTTTGCCACTGCCAGGCTCACCGGGTTCCCCTGATGACAACAATAATCGTCGGTAAGCGTAAATATGAAAACTGACTATCTCTATTCGATACGCAGTATTGTACTTGTAGTAATCCTTGCTGCAAAGTGGTGGCGAGAAATACATAGATGCTAACGCCGATCGGATGCTGACGACCCTGAAGCCACTCCAATTGACATGTGCTAATCATTAAATTTACAGCCCACAACGCAACAAGGGCAATTCATGGTGCTCACGAAATGAAACATTGAGACAAACACTGACTGCAGCTCATGTCATACAGAGCCCATAACACAGGCAGACAACACTTGCTGTGTGCCAGAAGTGCTCAAATGTAGGGATAAACTGTTGTGTATTCTTTGTTACTTTCTCTTTAGAGATACAAATTAACCAACACCTCAACTAATACGAACAACATTCGTTTAGCAAAAACTTGCTAAAAATGACCGATGATGTGACATGGTTTCCAAATCTGATAGCTCGCCTGAATGATGACACGTGCCCTTTCTACGTAGTAGGGGATGGGGTGGCTGGAAACTCAGGGAACCGGCACCACTGTAATTACAGTAAAAGCTCGTTAATTCGAACCGCAAGGGGAAGCCGCTTCAGTTCGAATTAATGAAAGTTCGAACTAACGAAAGTGAAGGAGGGCAACAGTACACTGCGATTTGGAAGCAGTAGGGCATGTCAGAAAGTGATGGCGTGTGCCGCGGGCACACGCCATCTTCAAGTCGAAGCTCTGCGTCCGACTGTGCCACACCAACGATGTCCACCGTAGCGAATGTTAGCCGAGGCTTAACACCATCACAATGAATCGCGACGGCCGATACCTCCTAAGCTGAAAACAGAGGTGCACAACCGATGAAGACTGCCGAGACAAAGACGCTGAACATGTGAAGGTGGCGAAGGCCCTCATTCGTTGTTTCTTGATTGGAAGCGCAGCTGCGACGTACTTGATTCGCTGTGTTTTGGAGCTTGCCATGCCATCTCCACACAACATTAGCAGCTGTACAAGATTTGCAAAGCCTCCGAGATTCGCAACGGGCAAGAAGTCTCGGAGGTTACGTAGAACGGAGAGGCGGCAGCCGCCGCTGCCTTCTAGCTGACCCCGCGTCGATTAAATTTTTTTTCCGATTTTGCCTTCTCTCGCCGTTCTCTCCGTTTCAGAGGCAGTATAGCCTTGTGTGTAGGCAGTAGGCGCGTTTCTATGGCCGTGTGCCAGGCGAGCGTAGTTCGAATTATCCGTGAGGGAACCTTCTTGCGTTCGAATTAACGGACTTTTTTATACATAGACTTCTATGGAGCTTGGCCGGACCAAATCGTACAGTTCGAATTATCCATAAATTCGAATTATTGAAGTTCGAATTAACGAGCTTTCACTGTACTCCATAGTGTAATAGTTGCTGTATAGTGTCTTAGTTATTTGACGCAATGCCATAGTTACTGTAGCTTCTTAGTTACTGCATAGTATAGTTGGCCCAGTGTGTCACATAATATCATAGTTACTGCTTAATGTAGTTAGTTGACACCGAGTATCATAGTTACTGCATAGTGTCATAATGTAGGGCCCCAATACAGGAGGTATTCAGAGACCTGGAGTGGGAAGAATGGGGGATAAAAGTTGATGGAGAATACCTTAGCAACTTGCGATTCGCTGATGATATTGCCTTGCTTAGTAACTCGGGGGACCAACTGCAATGCATGCTCACTGACCTGGAGAGGCAAAGCCGAAGGGTGGGTCTAAAAATTAATCTGCAGAAAATTGAAGTAATGTTTAACAGTCTCTGAAGAGAACATCAGTTTACGACAGGTAGTGAGGCACTGCAAATGGTAAGGGAATACATCTACTTAGGACAGGTAGTGACTGCGGATCCAGATCATGAGACTGGAATAATCAGAAGAATAAGAATGGGCTGTGGTGCGTTTGGAAGAATTATCATGAACAGCAGGTTGCCATTATCCCTCAAGAGAAAAGTTTATAACAGCTGTGTCTTACCAGTACTCAAGTACGGGGCAGAAACCTGGAGGCTTACGAAAAAGGTTCTACTTAAACTTAGGATGACGCAACGAGCTATGGAAAGAAGAATGATGGGTGTAACATTAAGGGATAAGAAAAGAGCAGAATGGGTGAGGGAACAAACGCAAGAGAATGACATCTCAGTTGAAATCAAGAAAAAGAAATGGGCATGGGCAGGACAGGTAATGAGGAGGGAAGATAACCGATGGTCATTAAGAGTTACAGAATGGATTCCAAGGGAAGGGAAGCATAGCAGAGGGCGGCAGAAAGTTAGGTGGGCGGATGAGATTAAGAAGTTTGCAGGGACGACATGGCCACAATTATCACATGATCGGGGTTGTTGGAGAAGTATGGGAGAGGCCTTTGCCCTGCAGTGGGCATAACCAGGCTGATAATGATGATGATGATGATGAGTGTTCAGTTCAGTTCAGTTTTATTCCTTAAAGGCCCCCATTTCAGGGGGTGTTACATAAGGGGTGGGATTACATTTGTAGTGAGAAAAACAAACAGCGATGGTGATTTAACATTGAAGGTGATCTGTTACGCGTTCTTGAAAAGCAGGTGTTGAAGCGATGGCGACGATGTCATGGGGTAGGCCGTTCCAGTCCGTGGCTGCTCGAAGAAATAATGAAGCTGAAAACGTAGTAGTACGTGATAGTGGGCGGGCAACTTGAAGGGGATGACTGGTGCGGTGAGATATGCGTGATGCGGCGGCGATATACGGTTCTTGATTGAGAGGAGAATAAAAGAATTTGTGATAAAGGGTGAGGCTAGCAATGCGACGACGAAAAGAGAGGGGTGGCAGTCCGGATGTAGCTTTCAAGGATGAAACACTGACGTCATATGAGTATGAGGAATGAATGAATCGGGCAGCACGATTCTGCACAGCTTCCAATGCGGTGATTAGATATGCTTGATGTGGGCTCCAGATGGGGGATGCATATTCTAATTTGGGTCTTATAAGTGATTTATACGCGAGCAATTTAACATGTGGTGGGGCAAGACGAAGGTGGCGTTTTAGAAAACCGAGTGTTTGGTTGATGCTGAAATGATGTTACCGACGTGAACCTGCCATGATAGATTAGAAGAGAGGGTGACTCCTAGATATTTATATGATTGTACTTGCTCAATCTGTGTGTTAGAAATTAAATATTGAAAGAGATATGGATTGGGACGACGAGTGAAGGACATGAGTTTACATTTATTAGGATTGAGGGACATTAGCCAGTTATTACACCAATTTAGTACGCTGTTAAGCTCTGTCTGAAGAGTGTATTGATCGTGACAGTTATTAATGGTGCGGTAAATAACACAATCATCTGCGAAAATTCGAATACTACAGGAAACATGCAGGGGCAAGTCGTTAATATATATTAGGAATAGGAGGGGACCGAGGACAGAACCTTGTGGGACGCCTGAAGTAACCGGGAGAGATGTAGAGAGATGGCCGTTAAGATAGACAGACTGAGAACGGTTAGTTAGGAATTCTTCAATCCATTTGAGAATATTAGGGGGAAGGTTCAGCTTTGAGAGTTTTAGTAATAGCCAGCGGTGGGGAACCTTGTCAAAAGCTTTAGCGAAATCAAGAAAGATGGTGTCGGTCTGCATATTACGGTCTAGATTAGTGTGCAAGTCGTGAAGGAAAAGCGCTAGTTGGGTTTCGCAAGAGAGGCCCTTACGAAACCCATGTTGTGAAGGGTGAAAAAAATGGTTTCAGTCCAAGAAGTTTATGATTTGTGAGTAAATGACATGTTCCATGATTTTACAGGGCACACTAGTCAATGAAATGGGGCGGTAATTCAACGGCGAGTCTCTGTTACCCGATTTGTAGACTGGAACGACCTTCCCCGTTTTCCAATCAAGAGGCAAAATTCCTGAGGAGAGTGACTGTGAGAAAATGAGACATAAATATGATGCGCAAATTGATTCCACATTTTTCAATAGTTTTGAATTAATCAGGTCCATACCAGCTGATGATGAAAGTTTCATATTATGAATTATGGATGAAATGCCTTCTTCGACGAACGTGACTACCGGCATGGGGGTATCTAAGTTAAAGGGTGGTAATTGTGAAGGTGCGTCGAGTTCGGTAGTGAACACAGATGCGAATGCATGGTTAAATATTTCTGCGCAGTCGTGGTCAGTCACCGCTTCATGTGAATAATTCGTTAGTTTAATATCGGGAGGATGTGTTGGGTTTAAGACTTGCCAGAATTGCTTGGGGTTTCTTATAAGTAAGTTAGGTAAGTCATTATGATAAAATGATTCAAATGAGTCATAATTAGTTGACGCAATGTCATAGTTACCGTAGTTTCTTGGTTACAGCATAGTGTCGTAGTTAGTCGAAGTGTCAGAGTTACCATAATGTCATAGGTACTGCTTAGTGTCGTAGTTACTTTAGTGTCAGAAATACAGCATCGTAGTTAGTTGATGCAGTGTCATAGTTACTGGTGTATAAGTGCTGCATAGTGTCACAAATGGCAAAGAGTGTCATAGCTATGGCAGTCACACAGTTAGTTGTGAACAGTATCTACTCCCATTTTTAGAACTTTATAATAAATTGCATGCTTAATGCGGAGAGCTCAAATGTATCGCTGATTAGAAGGACCTACCCTAAAAAAATTAAATTACGAGGTTTTACATGCCAAAAAAAAAAACATTCTGATTATGAGGCACGACATAGTGGAGGACCCCAGAAATTTGGACCACCTGGGGTTCCTTAAGGTGCACCTAAATCTAGGTACACGGATGTTTTCGCATTTCACCCCAACCGAAATGTGGCGGCCGCTGCCGAGATTCGATCCAGCAATCTCGTGCCCAACACCATAGCCACTGAGCAACCACGGCGGGTCAAAAAGACCTACCCTAGCAACTCGGTAAGTTTGTACAAAATAATCAAAATCGTTTCAGCGTCCCTTCAATAAAAGTACTTACACATCATTTGTGCCCAATGTTTATTCCCTTATGCGACAGTTGTCGACTTGGAGCGAGCGCACAGTGTGTATAGAATGAAATCAAGAAAAGAAAAAAACAAGTATTAACCTGATTATCAGAAAACCTGACACTAAGTTTAACGCTCATAAATTTTGTGCACGAAGACCAGTCACTGCACATGCCCAGGATTCCATTCTCATTGCATGACAAGAATGTCGCTAGCTGTCAGAAACCTTGGGAACCAGGAATCGAGATGTCTAGTACAGTCTACATTTATTAAAGGGAAGACCAAGTTAGTATGCCAGCGATCGTTACGGTTCAGTTTGTGTATGAAGGTCTGCAAATTATCTTTTTTACCAATGGAATGTCCGTTGAGAATAGAATCTATTCCCTCTGAAGCTGAGGAAATAGCGAAATTAAGTTGTCCTGAAGACCAATAAAGCTTTCAGTCGAATAGTGGACTATCCTGCACATGATTCATGGCAATCTTCGGTTGCTTACAAAGTTTTGCTTTCAAGTTCGTCTTTTGGAGCAGGTTTATGAAAGTAATTGAAAAGATTAGTACATGGAGAAAGAGAGAGAGAGCAAAGACAGGAAAGGCAGGGAGGTCAACCAGCCGAGCACCCGGTTTGCTACCACACTGGTGGTGGAGGAAAGGAGAATAGAAAGAGGAAAAAAGAGTGAGAGTAAGCACTGAGTGCCTATGGAGCACTATAACCAGTCTCTCAAGCCAGTGCACTTCAAGTATTGTACCAGTGCATGAATCACTTTTTGTGCCAGTGATGGGTGTGGCCACAGTCCGAGTATCGTTGACTTGGTGAAAGGTCTAGAGTCCAGTCGGTGTAAAGTTGCCCGCAGAGAAAGGCGTTGTACATCGTAGGGAGGGCAGGTAGCCAATAGGTGCTCGATGGTTTTCTCGCATCTACAGGAGTCGCACACTGGGCTCTCGGCCATTCCCACCTGATAGGAGTAGGCGTTCATGAACGCCACTCCCAGCCACAAGTGGCACAGCAAGGTTGTTTCGCCGCGGGAAAGGCTAGATGGTAGTTGTAGCCGTAGCGTGGGGTCCAGTTTATGTAATCGGCAATTGAAGGCACTTGAACTCCAGAGATCTTGTGACTTTTTGCGTGCAAGTAGGCAAAGTTCCCTAGCAGTGTCCGACCTCGCCAAAGGTGTTGGACGTGTCTGGGTATCTTCGTGGGCAGACCGGGCAGCCTTGTCAGCAAGATGTTGCCAATGATGCCACAATGAGCAGGAATCCATTGAAAGATAATGTTGTGCCCTCTTTCCAGAGCATGGTGGTGCACTTCCCTGATGTCAGATATCATCTGCTCGTAAGTTCTATGATGTAATGCAGACTTGATACCGTGAAGTGCTGCCTTAGAATCGCAAAATACGACCCATTTCTCTGTTGGCTCTTTGCTGACGTACGTCACAGCGGCATGGAGAGCTGCAAGTTCTGCCGACGTAAATGCAGTCATGTGTGACAATTTTAATCTAACTATAACCTGTTTAGCTGGATCGACGAATGCGGCAGTTAGCCGGTAAGTGAGGTCTAACCGTCAGTATACCGTATTTACTTGAATCTAACATGCACCTTTTTTCCGGTAAAATGGGTCAAAAAATTGCATGCGCATTAGAATCGAGTACGACACTAAATCCGCGTTAGCGTATCTCTATCGGCATTCAAAATATGGCCGCCTCGTACGCACTTTTAGCCTAGCTGCCGTAGCTTCCTCCATGTACATACCTCCATGTTGTACGTGTACCCAGGCACTGGTGTAACCTAGTCTACCGCCTGTCTTCTTGTTTTCTGCATTTATTCAGCCAGCATGGAAGCGGGGACTGCGAAGACACACCGAGTCCACCATGATTCCGCATTTAAAAGTAAAGTTATGATGTGTGTGGAGACTGAGGGAAATCGGGCCGCATCACGGGTGTTTGGAGTTCCCAAAACTTGCGTGCGGGACTGGCGCATACAGAAGGAGAATATTTTTGCCGGCAAAGCAACAAGGAAGGGTTTAAGTGGACCGAAGCAGGGACGCTTTGCTGAAATAAAAGAGCTGCTCGCAGAATACATGCAAGAGCAGCAAGCGGCACAGCGGCCTGTGACAACCGATCTGCTCAAAGTACAGGAAATGCAATTAGCCCTTCAGAAACAGCTAATGCGGACCGACTTCAAAGCGGGCAGGTGCTGGCTATCGAATTTTATGAAAAGAAAAGGCTTTTCTCTTTAAAGGCGGACAGGGATGTGCCAAAAATTGCCCGAAGAATATGAAAAAAAATTGCACAGTTTTCAGCAGTACGTTTTGAAGTTGCGCCATAGAAACGGCTACCACTTCGGACAGATTGGAAATGCCGATCAGATGCCGCTCTACTTTAACATGCCTGCCACCACAACCATTGAAAAGAAGGGGGTGAAGGAAGTGCGCGTTTTGTCTTCTGGCCACGAAAAAACTAATTCTTTTGCAAACAGTGCGAATAACAGGACACAGAAAGAGGCACATGACAGTGTCGACACAGCATAACGCCACAGCACCTGTGTTGTGTGTGCCTTTGTGTCCTGTTAATTGCACTGTTTGCAAAAGAATGTGTTCGTACCAACAAGTCCGGCTAGCCACTACTCCGAAGAAAAAAAAAAACTGGTCACCGCAATGCTTTGTTGCACTGCAGATGGGCACAAACTGCCCCATAGCTTATCTTCAGAAGAAAGACGCTCCTGAAAGGAATCGTGTTTCCGAGTGGCATAATTGTATGCGCAAATGAAAAATGACCACGGATTTGGCCACTAACTGGATTATTAACGTTTGGCGGAAGCGACTCGGCGGTAGTTTGGGGCTGCGTGGGATGCTTGTGCTCAACGCATTCAGGTGCCACCTTGACCAGCGCATCAAGGACAAGCTGGCTGCATGCAACACCAACCTTGTCGTGCTACCCGGCGGCATGACATCGCAGCTCCAGCCACTCGATGTTTGTTTGAACACGTCAGCGAAAGATACAATTCGGGCGCTCTACACCGAATGGCTTGTCAGTGGCTTCCACAAATTCACGCCCGCCAATAAAAGGAAGCGTGCCTTGCAGCATGACTTTGCTGGATGTGTGAAACATGCGTGGTGCACGATCCATAGACGGCACCAAGGATCAAATGCTTTGGTCTGTTGATAGTGATAAGGAGTTGTCTGGTAGTGAAGATGAGCAATATCTATTGCACCACGTGAGTCGTGTCGGCGCAGTGAAAATCTTGGCGGCAAGGTACGCCGCTTCCATTTGTGCTTTATTCATCACAACTTTAGTGTACAGTCAATGACTGAATTTTCGGACGGCCAAATTTTCGGACATGCCTGATACTTCGCACGTCTTCGCGGCACCGCCACGAGCCCCATAGAATCAATGTATAAGGACATCTGAAGTTTCGAACGCTCGAACCCACCACCGTCCTATTTTCCGGACTTTTTGACACGACGGAAGGTCCTTTGGCTCCTCGCGCAGCACCCTTGCGCAGGAAATCAACTTGCAGCCGAAGCCCATCACCGCTTTGAACCACAACTAGCCAAATCTAACCGTCACGCACCGATTTGGTCTGGCCACGCTGGCTCTGTTCATCGCTGCACTTCCGCTTCCGCCTCCGGCGGAGTTTCCGGAGCGGTGCCATTTCATCTGTTTACGTAGGCCACGTTTTGGCTAGCGTGGTGTGTGGTTGTACTGTTGTGTCAAGTGTGCTCTGCGGCGCTAGGCCTAGGTGCTTCGACGCGCGTCTGCGAATTCCACTGTTCGCAACTTCAGGATTTCGCTTGCCTTCAAAGGCCCCACTCCGTCTTCGTCGTCCTCGCCGACGGCATCGAAGTGCGGAAAGCAGTACCGTCGGTTTACGATGGAGAAGAAAGCCGCCATTATTAAGCAAGTCGTGAGCGGCCCATCGCAGGCTGACGTGAGCAAGGAGTTCGGCATGGAGCAAGGAGTCAGGTTGTGGGGGATTCAGAAGACTCCGATGTTGAAAATGAGGAGCCAATGCCTGCGCCGCCTACAAGCGCCGAGTTGACGCGAGCACTGTTGACTCTCATCGGTGTACAGTGCTGACATGACCCTTGCTCAGATCGAAGTGAATATGATCGCATGCAACCGGAACGCCGTCCAAACAACAATCAACAAGTTCTTCAAGCTACTGCAGCAATAAAACCGGCTGCCTGACAATGCACATGTACATAAACCGGCAGTCGGCTGCATGCGGAGTTTTTGAATGCGTTTTTTATAGCCAGTTCACTGATGCTTTGGCAGGGTTTCAGAAACCTGGTACTTCGCCCTTTACCTCTAGATCCGAGAAAAAAAGAAAAGAAAAAGTGCGTTTTTAGCATGCATTCATTTTTTCAGACTGCCTAAATTTTCTGACGTTTTTAAGTTCCCTAGAGGGTCCGAAAAATCAGTCGACTGTATATGGAATAAATCTGTTTTTTTCCAAATGAGAGAAAACAGGATTTCTATATGAAAGCACGAGGTGTGCGGTATTGTACTCTTTTTTTTTTTTTTGGTCATGGAAAACTAATGAATGTTACAAACGAGGTTATTATTTTTTTTTTTGTCACGGTAAACAGGTGCGAGTTACAATCGAGGGCGCGTTAGAATAGAGTAAATACGGTATATATGTATGCGGTCTTGATTTGTCTGGTGCAGTAATAGGAGCATAAGTTGCTTCAGAGTCGGCGATGGATGATTGGCCCTCTTTGTAATTCCAGGGATAGCAAAATTCACTTGAGGTTGTCACAGGCACCACAGGAGAGATAAAGGATTCGCCGCCGGTGTAAAAGATGATGGTATGCACTCTTGATGAGCGCTAATCACTCTTGAAAAAATCGCTTGAGGTCTCTCGGCTGGTAGGGAGACGACCCAAGCCATTTTTATGCTTCTGTGAATTTCCTTTTCATGGTCATGGTTCCCTGTGATTAGTTGACCTCGGTAAACGTACTCCTTCACAGACTCTAGAGGCCGACTGACAATTCTAACTCTTGTTCCTTTGTCCAGCTATTTATCATTATCTTTGTCTTCTGCATATTAATCTTCAACCCCACTCTTACAATCTCTCTGTTAAGGTCCTCAATCATTTGTTGTAACTCATCTGCATTGCTGCTGAATGGAACAATGTCATCGGCAAACCGAAGGTTGTTGAGAAATTCGCCGTCGATCTTTACTTCTAAGCCTTCCCAGTTTAATAGCATGAGCACTTCTTCCAAGCACGCAGTGAATAGCATTGGAGAGATTGTCTCCCTGTCTGACCCCTTTCTTTATAGGTATCTTCCTGCTTTTCTTGTGTACAATTAAGGTAGCTGTAGAACCTCTGTAGATATTTTCAAAGGTATTTACGTAAACGTTCTGTAATGCTGCTATGACTGACGGTATCTCTACTGAATCAAATGCCTTTTCGTAAGCTATAAAAGCCATATAGAAAGGCTTATGGTACTCTGTGGATTTCTCAATAACCTGATTGATGACATGAATGTGATCCATAGTAGAGTATCCCTTCCTGAAGCCAGCCTGTTCCCTTGGTTGACTAAAGTCCAGTGTTGCCCTTATTCTATTGGAGATTATTTTGGTAAATATTTTATATAATACTGGGAGTAAGCTAATGGGCCTATTATTTTTCAATTCTTTAATGTCTCCCTTTTTGCAGATTAGAATAATGTTTCCATTCTTCCAGTTTTCTGGGACCCTTGCAGTCGATAGACATGTCGTATAAACAGCCGCCAGTTTTTCAAGCATTATGTCTCCTCCATCTTTGATTAAATACTGGTATTCCATCTTCTCCTGCCGCTCTTCCTTGTTTCATGTCTTGCAAATGTGTCTTGCAAATGTGTAAAAAAGGTCGCAGTTCGCACCCATCTATTTCTTCTACATTTGCACTTATATTGGTTTTCGCGGGCTTTCGTTTTTACAAGATCACGAGCGCATATTCGCGACTGCTAAATTACAAGCATTGTAAGTGCAGCGGTAATGGGTATTTCAATAGATTCCCCGCGCTAACTGTACAAACAATGTCTTAACTGACTGCAGACACATGTGCTGTAGCTTGAAGGAGGCAACATGTAGGCTCTTTCCAACCACAGAAAAAGGACACCTTCCAAGGAAGCCTTTCTTACGCACGGCTCCGCACCATTGTGGCGGCCCGTGTCCCCACTCTGACAATTTGCTCTTTGAGCGAAGGTCTCTACCAAGGCATCCTTCTCTCATTTGGCGCCCCAGTCTTGGGCGGTGATTCAGTATCAGTTCCACCTCTTAGGAATGACTTCTCCGATGTGTGAGACAGGCAGCCGAGACTGTGAGTTGTTTGCTGCACCGCCTTGAACACGGTACTCGGGAATCCCCGGTAAGCGCTGAAAGTTTTTATTTCTTCTTTTCTTTTTTTTCCACGTTACATTTAAGTATTGTTTAGGCTCGCCGAAAACATATCGTATATCTAGCCGCATTCATGGCCACGTGCATACGGGTAACTCCGAAACCACCATGTTGGAACCATTCAGCAATACTACACCGTGTCACCTGCGCACGTGTGACTCGAACTACGAGGCCGGAACCACTTAGAAATTCGTCTATATTGAGTTACCCATCGCAATCAGGAAAACGCTTCTATCGCGAACAAATCAAAGAAGTTTTTACCCTGCAGGATTTCCTGACTGAGCTATGGCGAATGCTCAGTTGTTGTAGTTGGAAGTTTAAATCCCGCCACGAGTTTCTTTTTCTTTTTTTTTTTTTTTAATGAGTGGTGGTGAGCTTGAAATTCACCTCCTCCAGCGCACAACTTCTGCAGGCTTGGAGTGACGCCTGTCACCGGCAAAAGATGCCAAGAGCGAGTGGGGCTATACTAATCCAGGTACATCCAAATTAAGAAGGCCCACTAAGCTTGAACAAAGACACACCCTCATCAGAACAGAAATTGGCCTCCCTGGTGCTGCATTCGGCCACAACTTCCCCAATGATATCTACAATTAACTCACCGCCTTCAGTCCCCAGCAGTTGAGGAGCAGCTGCCAAGGCGGCGGTCGGACCTGAATGTCTGGGTCTGGACAGGCCGTCAATGTAAACTGACCATGTCAACCTTTAATTGCCGAACTCTGTCGAGTGAGGCTAGCTTAGCAGTACTGCTCGAAGAACTACCAGACATTGTTTGGGATATCATCAGCCTTAGTGCTTAGAACTCGTGAGGCTTATACATTGCTGAATAACGAACATGTCTTCTGCTATTGAGGTCTCCCAGATAAGAAGCAATACAGGGTAGGATTCATAATCCATAAGGACATAGCGGGCAACACTGACGAATTGTAAAGCATTAATGAGAGGGTAGCAGTAGTAGCATTAAAACTAAATAGGAGGCATAAATAAAAGTAGCACAAGCCTACGCTGCAACCTCCAGTCACGATGATGATGAAATAGAACAGTTTTATGAAGATGTTGAATTAGCGATGAGAAAAGGGCAAACTCAATAACAGCCATGGGCGACTTCAATGCAAAAATGGGGGAAAAGCAGGCTGGTGAATAAGCAATTTGCAATAACGGCATTGATTCTAGGAACACTAGAGGAGAGATGTTGGTAGAATTTGCGGAAACTAATGAGCTGCAAATAATGAACATCGTCCTCAGGAACCACAGCAACAGAAAGTGGACCTGGAGGAGCCCTAATGGTTAAACAAGAAATTAAATCGATTTCACACTTCCTGGGAATACCAGCATAGTGAAGGATGTATAAGTATTAGGTGAGGTAAGGTGCAGTGATTATAGGTTAGTGAGGTGTAAGATTCACCTCACTTTGAAGAGAGAAAGAGCTAAATTGGTCAGGAAAAAGCAGGTCGACCTAGAGGCAGTAGGGGCAAAAGCAGACAAATTCAGCCTGGTACTTGCAAACAAACATGGAGCCTTAGAACAGAGATGATGATGATGATGACATAGAGATAATGACTGAAATCGTAACTAGGCTAGCTTAAGAGGCAGCAACTGAAGTGTGAGACAAGGCACCAAGGCAACCAGTAGGCAAGCTCTCCAAGTAACAAAATACCTGATAAAGAAAATACAAAAAATGAAAGTGTCTAACTCAAGAAATAGGACGGAATTCGCAGAAGTGTCAAGACTGATCTACGAGGCAAAAATAAGGGATATCTGAAACTATAACGTGAGAAAGACTGAAGAAGCTATAAAAATTGGACGCAGCCTGAAATCGGTGAGAAAGAAACTTGGCATAGGACAAACCAAGGTGTATGCATTGAAATATAAGCAGGGTAATACAGTGAAAGCTCGTTAATTCGAACTTCAATAATTCGAATTTATGGATAATTCGAACTGTACGATTTGGTCCTGCCAAGCTCCACAGAAGTCTATGTATAAAAAAGTCCGTTAATTCGAATGCCAGAAGGTTCCCTCACGGATAATTCGAACTACGCTCGCCTGACACAAGGCCAGAGAAGCGCGCCTACTGCCTACACACAAGGCTGTATTGCCTCCGAAACGGAGAGAACGGCGAGAGAATGCCAAATCGGAAAAAAAATTTAACCGACGCGGGGTCAGCCAGAAGGCAGCGGCGGCTGCCGCCTCTCTTTTCTACGTAACCTCCGAGACTTCTTGCCCGTTGCGAATCTCTGAGGCTTTGCAAATCTTGTACAGCTGCTAATGTTGTGTGGAGATGGCACGGCAAGCTCCAAAACACAGCGAATCAAGTACGTCGCAGCTGCGCTTCCAATCAAGAAACAACGAATGAGGGCCTTCGCCACCTTCACATGTTCAGCGTCTTTGTCTCGGCAGTCTTCATCGGTTGTGCACCTCTGTTTTCAGCTTAGGAGGTATCGGCCGTCGCGATTCATTGTGATGGTGTTAAGGCTCGGCTAACGTTCGTTTCGGTGGACATCGGTGGTGTGGCACAGTCGGACCCAGAGCTTCGACTTGAAGATTGCGTGTGCCCGCGGCACACGCCATCACTTTCTGACACGCCAAATTTCTGACATGCCCTACTGCTTCCAAATCGCAGTGTACTGTTGCCCTCCTTCACTTTCGCTAGTTCGAACTTTCGCTAATTCGAACTGAAGCGGCTTCCCCTTGCGGTTCGAATTAACGAGCTTTTACTGTATGAGCAATCTCAAAAATATAGTAAAAGCAGCGGAATAATTCTATACTGACCTGTACAGTACCCAGAGGAGTCAGGATATCTCAATTAGAAACAGTAGTGAACAGGGTACAGGAACTCCTCTTATAACTAGCTATGAGGTCAGTCCCTTTACCTTGTGACTGTCATAGACAGTCTTTTGCTTCCCGTCTAAAACTGCAATGCAATCGTCACATTTTTCATGGGCTCTAGAAAACCCCCTGAAATTATATTTGTGACACTCTGAAAGAACCTTGGCTTCATGCCGTAGTTAGAGTTGACAGTTACTAAGAAAGCCAGAAAAGGAGGACAAATTTTGGGTCAGTATAAAAGACTAAGTACCAATAAAGAAATCTGCTTCTCCCAATTATTGAACATTTGAAACCATGGTCAATGGTCCATTATGCCAACTGTCGGGGGTCAACTTTTGAACAAGAGTACTTCAAGCTGCGAAAGGTGCCACTCACCCCTGTCCTTCAGGGCATTGCCCAAGGAAGGACTGACCAGGATGGATTGTTCAGCAACCAGGATGCTCTGCTCGAGATTTACTATCCTGCTGGTCATCACGGCATGGTCCCTGGTGCCGCTCCTGGAACACAAAGGCAATGCATGCTGGTCTCAGACCCCTACGTAGACCATCCAAACGATACGACCTCAAATCATACGAACTGCCACCTTCACTTGCTACAAACTTGGAAACTTCAGTCGCAGTGTGCTCACTTCTGTACACTGCTTATCTTTGCCAACGTTTACTCCAGTTCACTGCAGAGCAATGCTGCACACCAGCACTTTATTGAAGGCAGTACCATTCTTGACAGGATGTTTTATACGGCGCATTCCAGCATTAATGGGTAAAGAAAATTTTCCTTCTCGTAATGCCTGCAATTAGTAACTAACTTGTGCACGTGCTTTGATCATGTCACTAAATTATTTTTATGCAGTAAGTGCAACATGGCCAACCGTATACTAAATAGATTTAAATGTTGCGCAATTATGCAAGGAGTAACTAGAAAACGAACAGGGAATCATCTACCACACTGAGTTTATTTCACTGTAGTCTACAACACATTTGAATAAATTTGTCATTTGCGGCACATTTCGTGACAGTCCATCATAACATGCAACTGGAAGAGCTACTGTCTATTAGGACTCGCAGGGCCACACCGAAGACATGGCCTAACGAGGCTGCCGAGAGACACAAGCAGTCAGCACTAGATCCAAACTTTGCACTTCATTGTGTACCCCAACGTGTCCCTGCTGGCACAGTCGGGGGGGGCACCACTGACAAGTATGTTGATGAACGGCGACCTCTGCACATCCCATCTTTAGTTAACAAGTTCATGCAGTATGGTGGAACAACACGCCAGCCACTATGGGTGACACAGGCAACATCCCAATCACCAGCATGTCCTGGAGGCTATCCCAAGTCACTTGTTGTTTCAGTTATGTTGTCAAGCACTTGAGAAGTGGGAGGGGGCACCGGCTGCTGTGGCTCATGTGGTTCCAATGATGCCTGTGATGCCAGAGCAAAGGGAATAGGATGACACTGCCTTGTGGAAGAGGTCTTTGATGCTCCAGACCGTTCTCCCAGTTTCTCCACTTGACATGGCTATTGTAGGGATCACTCGTATGGACAATGCCGTACGAGGAAGCGAAAGCCGCAAACTCGCAATGAGAATGACGGGCTTTTGTTAGGCCGGACCTTGCAAGGCATGTCGTAGCCGGCAAATATGCTTTCCAGCACGTCCACAGCACTCGAACTGTTGTGCTCAAGGTTATTATTTGCAGGAACCTAAGGTAGCAATCAACTACTATGTCCATTCACATGGAACAGGTTCATGCCGAGGCATTCCCATGGACAACCAGGATACAAACTCAGCAAAGTTCACCAGAGGAAAAGCACATTGCTCACAGATGGCAACCACAGAGTAAATGTCTGTAGAGAAATGCCAGGCCACCGTACTGAATCTCGTGCAAGGGCTTTGCATCTGTTAATAACTCGACGTCCCTTATGTAGCAGTGCCAAGACTGCCAATCGGAATGATGATGGGATCGTCACAAAGGCACACATGAGCAACAATCCCTCACAGACAGACAGTTCAGCAGCCACCAAGCAATACAAGGAACCACCAAGAAAAATACCTCTTTTGAGGCCACCCGCGCTGACAGAAGGAGACAAATGCACTGCACTTCACATCAGAGCTCTTTGCTTGGCGCACATCCTCCAGGTTGAGTGGCTGAACTTCAGATCTCCAAGCCTCTAGTTGCTGTCGCAAAGAGCTCCACCGTATCCGAGTGACTGCTACCAACTCCACAAAACCATACGAGTGCTCCATTATGAACTTGACACCCCACCAAATCTTACTGAATTTTTCACATGGGTGTCCAATGTCGCAAAGCAACAGATAGACGAATACTTGAAGTTTCAAATATGAATAGAATATTACATACCACGTATCCATATTCGAAAAAAGGTATTCCGTGCTTTTGAGTATTTGAAACTAGCCGAATAGTCAAACCTTGATATGACGAAATTGTACTTACAACGAAATGCTTTGTTCAATCGCAAATTTTATGGCTTCAAAGCTTCAGCAGTAAAAACTTAGCAAATTCCCAGAGCATTCCCATTGGATAGTATCTTGTCAGTAAGCTCTAATAAATAAATTGCAAGAAGGTAGGGTCATAACCGGTTATGAGCGCCAGCACATGTGACACAGATCGCACCAAGAAAAATGTATCGACGTGGCTCATGGTGTCCAAGATTTGCTTGTGTTGCGTCGCACGGCGCCGTAAATCTTTGACGCCATGGCTGACCATGCTTAGTGCCCGCAGCTCTTATCAGATGGTACCCACAAATTAAAAGCAAAAGTGTAAAAAGATAAATATTTGTGCTGAGAAAAAAAACGAGGAAGTCAGTTTTGCCAGAAGGACTAAGCACTGAGGGCAAAGCAAAGAGACAACTAGGTACACGAAGTAAGGTTCGTAGATTTATTGAGGTCACCTGTGCCAAGGCAAACATGAACAGATCTCACTCGATGGTTACGAACTTGCCATCACAATGCAGTGAATGCTTTGCAAAGCATCTCAAAAACTTGAGACTACGCGGCCACCAACACTAGACGTGCAGGAACACACTGCGCAAAGCACCAACCGTCTCGGCTCAGTATTTGCACTTGTCGCAAATAACCTCCTAGGTACGGCATATGGCCTACGTGTGAGAGTGAGGCACAGGCTAGGGGAAGAGAGCTGGTGGCCACGCGTTCCCATCACTCTCGGCGGCAATCAAGGTTAGTAGATGCATAGGCTGTGCTTACACCTATGACTACAGTGCGTTGGACCTGCATTTCTTCCTACTTCCCGCATGCCATATGGCCACGTAAAGAGGACTTTGACAGCGTAGCATCAATCCCTTAATGTAGTTGCCAGCTCTCAAGCTTCACAATACTGATTCTTTTTTTCGTTATTGAAACTAATTTTTTCAGACTGCCAGATTATTGAGACATTTCTTCAAGCCCCTTCATGCAAAAATGAATTGGTTAGCAATTGTACTATGCATAAGAAGTTCAAATTCAATCTAGTGAAATTTCAATTTCACGAAGTAAAGTGACGATCTTACTAATTTCATCATATCGAAGTTGAACTGTATAGATCAACTTACAGTCCAAATTTTTAAAGCATTCAAAGCACACTGTCGTGCTGACAGTGTTTCACCTTTTTGCTTTTGCAATGTGCGGGGCACGACTTCGTTTGGTGCATTGCCTGCAGTCAAAAAGTGCGCCAAGCCCGACTTCAGCAGACAGCTGGGCTAGCTGCATCTCAAACTGATGCATTTCCAGTGCTTTGGAGGAAACAGAAAATCCAGACAGTAAAAGAGAACAACACAGGACAGGGAGGATGCTGTCCTCCAGCGTCCCCCGTGTTCTACCAAAGCACTGGAAATGGATCAGTAGCCTGGCTTTGGTCATGAAAGAGACTAGTCACGCAATCAAAACCTGATGTAGTGGTCTTCTGGTATCAGACGCAACTAACACACACACGCATATGACCGTGCTACCAAAAGCTGGGTATATTCAGCACTCAACGGGACAAAAGGGGCCGGCACTTGCAACACAAGTGCACAAAAGGAAGGGCCAATCTACCTTTTTCATGTTCCTGTGCTGCCCTCTGACGCACACTGCTGGAAACGTTTTAGAAGGGTGCCATGAGGCTTTCACCAGTTGATTTGTGTACCTGTGCCCATGTTGAGTGTGCATCTATTGTGCATTTTGTGGATCGTGATTAACTTTTTAATGGTTTCCCCGGTGCAGCACATCGTACCTGGAAGTCAAGTATCGCGCACCGACTATTAATTGGAATTTTCGGTTAATTAGAAGTGAAGTGCTGGTCCCGTCAGTTTTGCATGTAATGCTATAGAAGAAATCACTCAATAATTCGAAGTCCTGATCCAGTAATATTGTCTAATTGGAAGTTAATTTTCAGCCGGGATCCTCGAGGTGACCGTCATTCTTTGGTAGAATGTGCAATTTTTCAAGTGTTGTAACAGTTCCCTGCTCCGCCAAGCGTCATCGCCACTGCAGCCGCCCGCAACGGCATCCTTCTTCGAGCGACGCAATTATTCATTGCTACGGCTGCCGTGGCCTCCGCGATCAACTTCGGCGGGAGGCAAAGCGGCTCCCGCCAGAGGCCACGCGCGGCTGCCACGCGTGGCCGGAGCTGATCGCGGAGGCAACACGGGTGCCATAGGTGCACGCAGCGCCGCATACTGGCAGTGGCGAGATTGTGCGAGATTAGTCTTGCAGCGTGCACAGCGTATGTCGGTGCGTGTGTTGGTCGAGCGCCGTAGTGCGCGTAGCTCGTAGGCTAGGTTGTTCCACGGGTGATTCGGAATTGACTGTACCTAGCCGCGCAGTTTATAGCCATGGCAAACAGTGACTCTTATTGCACGCTCGACCTGGCAACGAAAGTCGAAGTTTTGAAGGAAGTTGAGAAGAGGGAGGTGCCGCCAAACAAGACATAGCGCGGAAATACAGGATCAAGTCGAACACGCTCTATAACTACATCAAGAACAAGTGCACAATAATGGATGCATTTGAGAACGACAAGTTCAACACTTCTCGGAAGTGAATGCGCACCGGCGCTTACCCAGAGTTGGAGAAGGCTCTGCTGGTTTGGATTAGGGAGGCCAGGAGCAACAAACTTCCTCTCAGCAGAAACATCATTGCAATGAAAGCCCGAACGCTTGCAGCAATGTTGGGGATCGATGACTTCGTTTCGTCAGATGGATGGCTGACGCGCTTTAAAGATCGCCATGAACTGGTTTTCAAGAGCGTGTGTGGTGAAAAGGCGTCCGTTAACCAGGAAACATGCGCCACGTGGAAGGACGGAAAGCTGCGTGAATATCTCGCCGAATACAGACCGGAAGACTTCTTCAATGCAGATGAGACTGCACTCTTCTATCGGCTTCTACCAGAGAAGACCCTGACATTCAAGGACGACGACTGTGCTGGGGGCAAACGCAGCAAGGAGAGAGTGTCGGTGCTGATCGCGGCAAATATGACTGGCACGGAACGATGTCGGTTACTTGTGATCGGGAAAGCTGCGAAGCCGAGATGTTTTAAAGGCGTGAAGACGCTGCCTGTGGACTATGAGGCGAACAAAAAAGCGTGGATGACGGCCAAAATCTTCAAGAGCTGGATAAGCAAATTGGACCGCAAGTTTGCTGCTTCGAACCGCAAGGTGTTGTTCCTCGTCGATCACTGCAGTGCTCACGTGAATGTGCCAGCCTTGAGTGCAATACGCCTCGAATTTTTGAGTGCAAAGAAAACGGCTGTTTTGCAGCCAATGGACCAAGGCATCATCAAGAATGTTAAAGTCCTGTACAGGCGGCACCTCCTCGAGCGCATGATTTTGTGTATGGATAGCTCCACAAAGTACGAGGTGAGCCTGCTTAGTGCCATCCACATGTTGGCGCAAGCATGGGATCGTGTGAAGCAAGAAACAATCGCAAACTGCTTCAGGGCTTGCGGTTTTGTGGCAGCTTCTTAGGAGGATGCCTCTGAAATTTCAGCGGAGGAAGCGTCAACAAGCGAGCTTGACGGCAATGATTTTGGTGATGCTCTCGGGGACGTCAATTTTGAAGATTACGTCGCCGTAGACAAGGCGGTCGAAACATGCGGTGCGCAGACGGATAGTGAAATTGTAGAGATTATTCGGCCCCAGGAAGCGACCCAGGAAAGCGACGATGACGTTGAAGGCGAGCCGCAACCTAAGGCTGCCAATGTAGCTGCGGGCCTTGCTCTCGCGAAGCGCTTCTTTGCCGCTGAAGGTAACGCGGAAGAAGCGTTCCGCCACATCTACAGCCTGCAGAACTTGCTTTCAGCAGCGCGATTCGGCAAGAAGAAGCAAAGCAAGATGACCGACTATTTTTCTTAGAGAAAATACTCGATTTTGCCTCAAATAAAGTGCTGTTTTTTGTGTTTTGTGCTTAATTGGAAGTTCGTTTAATTCGAAGTTTTTTGCGGTCCCCGTGAACTTCGTATTAACAGGAGTAAACAAACCTGTGCTTGGCATAAGCCTCGACTTATGGGTAATGTAATTCTCTCGCAAAAACCTGGCTGCCATTGCTGACACCATTTGTAACTGAGCGAGCTTATGCTGCTGTACCCATACCTGCCAACCTGAAGATTCAGAAATTCATGAAACTATTGCGACGGGGGTGGGGGACAGCACTTATTTTAGGGATTTACCTTTTGCAACAAGCTTACATTTTCACAACCTCAAGTGAAATTCGTGTCTTGGAGAGTAAAGAGCGAAAACTCCACTGGGGCACAATACATTTTTGCAATGATTTTGCCGTTGCCGACTTTGCCTGCTTCAGAAATTTCTCCGTGTAGGTTTGCTTGAAGCAAGTACCACTCTGGTGCCCCTTGACCATCAGCAGACTTTCATGCTTTCTCACACAGAGATGAGCGAAACTCCATTTCAGTTTTGTTCACAGTGCTGAATATTCTCTCACACTCAGCATTGCTGTGGGGAATGGAGAGAATACCCAGCATAACCATTGAAATTCTGTAGAACCTGAGCGATCCGTCGAATTCGAACGCTTCCTAATTGCAACCAGTGCACGTCGCACCTTGGCTCATTCAATATCTCGACTGGAACCTGATATGCTTTCAAGTTGGCAAACTCGACATCATGCACATTGATTGCTTCTTTTGATGCGCCACTCTGCTGGCGTAGGATGGCAGGGAACACCATAATAAAATGACGTACACTGTGTAATGAAGCAGTTCCCAGAGCTTGTACCTGAGCAACTTCAGCCATCTTGAGATTGACGTCTTCTAGCGGGAATTTGTGGCGTATGTAATCGCATGCTGCTCTTAGGTACAGACGTACAGCAGAGAAGAACTCTCTCTCCATCCAGCTCAGTGTATCAACCACAGATTAGGTTGTGCTGCCAATGACTATGTCTTCATCACCTTTCTGGTTCTCTGCAGCTCCATAGTCAACTTCCAGCAATGAATGACATGCCTTGACAACACCTGGGTGCATAAATCTAGTCAGGAGACCCTCGAAAAGCAGTTCAAAAGGCCCCTCAGTAATTGAATATGAGGAGCCTGTGCCTGAAGATGACAGTTTGCCTTCTCAAAAGGCGGTATAACATTTTGGAGAAAAAGACAGCATGGCCTGTTTAGCTCCAATGACAAAAAATAAAACAGGCACTCCGCATGGGTCACGTGGCTGGCTTCCCCAGAATCCTTGGTATGAAGCTTCAGTTTTTTTGCTTGAGGTTTAGAATGAGCTCCTTTCCTTTTTGATGATGACGATGATGTGTGGTGTTTTGTGGCGCAAGGGTGAGGTTTGGCCAAAGAGCGCCATGACAAGTGGTAGTGTTAACGGTGTATTATGGAAGATGTGACTTGGCTGTAAAGTGGCCTAAAAATTATCGCTGCAAAGTGCGTAAAATCTACGTGCTATAATATTATGGCGATGACTAATGACGGATACTATGAACATTAAAATCCATCGTAAAAGAATGATGCATTGTTTAAAATATCCCACAACTGCCTCGCCAGAGCCCTTGAACCACAAGGGCCTAGAGGCATGTGCTATTCAAAATAATTATCGCAGCGGCATCCTCTGAAGAGAGGATGCGCCACGAACGTGTGGGGCTAATAACATGCAACACAACATCTTTCGAAAAACCTAAGATGGCGTTGGTGTGAAAGAGTGGTTCTGGACCAAGTAACATAACAGGATGAAGGGGGATGTGATGCCAGTATACTAAGAGAAAATGTTTTTTTTTCTTTCGGATTCGGCTTCCCGACACTCCAGAAGGACGTGGAGGACAGTCAGCCTCTCCCCGCATCTACCACAGGTTGGAGGCTCATTTCCCGTGAGTAAAAAGTTATGTGTGCCAAAAGTGTGTCCTATTCTTAGACGGCAGAATAGGACATCTGTCCGGCGGGATTTTGTTACAAAAGGCCAGGAACCTAATTGTGGCTTTATTACATGCAGTTTATTATTTATTTCTTCGTCCCACATGCGTTGCCAGTGGTTTCGTAGTTTCCTTCTTAACAAAGGCTTCAGGTCTGTGACAGGGACCGAAGCAGTAGGATTAACTGCGTGCAATGAAATTGATGTGGCCATCTGGTCGGCTAGAAGGTTTCCCTCGATGCCCCTATGTCCAGGCACCCAGCATATGATCACATGTTGGTTAGATATATATGCTTTGCACAGTGCGGAGTAGAGTTCATTAAATACTGGATTTTTGTGATTACAGAAAGACATCAAGGCCTTCACAACACTGAGGGAGTCCGTATATATAACTGATTTCTGGAGTTGTGATTTATATGTTTTATGGCTGACAGCAGTGCGTAGGCCTCAGCCGTAAAGATACTAGTTTCCGGATGCAGTACGTCGGATTCCGAGAAGGATGGACCGATGGCTGCATAGGACACCCCGTCGTGTGACTTTGATGCGTCTGTGTATAACTCCGTGCAGGAGTATTTGTGCTGGAGTTCCCGGAAATGCATCTGGATTTCAATCTCTGGAGCATGCTTTGTGACTTCCACGAAAGGTATATCACATTGTATGAGCTGCCACTCCCAAGGAGGTAGCAGCTTGGCTGGATGCATTAGGCGAAGCTTGAGGAGTGGAACGTGCATTTCTTCACTAAGCTCCCTCACACGCAGCGAGAAAGGCTGTCTTACGGAGGGACAATTGCGAAAGAGTGTAGCATATGCCATGTCATACATAAAACAGGGATGTTGAGGATTTGAGTGGACTTTCAGAAAATATGTTTGGCTGATGTATGTTTACTGCAGATGAAGTGACCACTCATTTGATTCTACATATAAACTTTGTATGGGACTCGTTCTGAAAGCGCCAGTAGCCAGTCGGATTCCGAGATGGTGGACTGGGTCTAGCATCGAATGAGGCTTTTATAGATATTCATTAAGCACTTCCTGTCACTACCCCATGTTGTCTGGGATAGAAGTTTGATTATGTTCATTGTTTTTAGACATTTTTCTTTAAGATGTTCAATGTGGGGGACGAAAGTAAGTCTGTAGTCAAGTATGGCACCTAGAAATTTGTGTTCTTTGTTTACAGGTATCTGTTGTCCACGCAGTTCTATGCAAGGATCTGGGATAAGTCCTCTCTTTCTTGTAAAAAGAACACAAGAGCTTTTGTTAGGATTAATCTTAAATCCATTCCTCTCTGCCCACATTGAGACTTTGTTCAGGCCATGCTGTACCTGTCTCTCGCAGACTGCGAAGTTACAAGATTTGAAAGCTATTTGTACGTCATCCACGTAGACAGAATAAAAATTTGCCGGTGGTAATGAAGCACGAAGCGTGTTCATCTTCACGATGAAGAGTGTGCAGCTGAGCACGCCTCCTTGGGGTACACCCGTTTCTTGCGTAAAAGGACGTGAGAGTACATTGCCAACTTTTACCCGGAAGGTATGGCTGGACAGATAGCTTTGTATTATGTTAAGCATATTACCGTGGATGCCTAAGTCTGACAGGTCTCTTTAGGATTCCGTAACGCCACGTTGTGTCATACGCCTTTTCCATATAGAGAAATATCGATAGGAAGAACTGTTTATGTATAAATGCGTCCCGAATATTCCCTTCAACACGTACGAGATGATCGGATGTGGAGCGCCCTTCTCGGAAGCCGCACTGATAAGGATCAAGCATTTTGCTCTGTTCAAGGAAATGAATGAGTCGCCGATTTATCATTTTTTCAAACACCTTGCAAATGCAACTTGTGAGGGCTATCGGGCGGTAACTTGCCACTGAGGAAGGGTCTTTGCCTTGTTTCAAAACAGGGACCACAATGGCTACCTTCCACGCGGTTGGAAGGTACCCTGCATCCCAGATGGTGTTGAAAAGTGTGAGTAATGTAACTTGCGTATCATTGTGCAAGTTTTTAAGCATTTCATACATGACCCTATCAGATCCTGGTGCGGAGCTCTTGCATGCGCTCAGGGCAGCTCTCAATTCGGCAATACTAAATGGACAGTTGTAAGGCTCATTCTCTCGACATTTTCTTGTTAATGGCTTACGTTCTTCTATTTGTTTATATTTCAGGAAGGATTGCGAATAATGATTTGAACTTGATACGCTCTCAAAGTGCTCCCCAAGTGAGTCTACCTGATCTTGTAGTGTATTGCCCTGTGTATTTACTAGAGGGAGTGAATATGTTTGTCGCCCTCTAATCCTATTCACCCTGTTCCGGGCATTGACCTCATCTCTAAACGAGTTAATACTCGATAAAAACTTTTGCCAACTCTCTCTTCTGGCCTGTCGGCGGGTTCTCCTGCCTTGAGACTTAACTTTCTTAAAGTTAACAAGATTCTCTGCAGTGGGCGAGGCGCGTAGCAACCCCCACGCTTTGTTCTGATTCCTGCGTGCGATTCTGCATTCATCGTTCCACCACGGGACCTGCCGTTTGCATGCCGAGCCACTTACTTCACGTATGCATTTAGATGCGGCATCTAAGTGGAATCTCGATGATACGAATCTCACGGGGTCACGAAAAATATTCGTATCAGCCGAAATTCGTATCATCGTAACAATTAAAACTAGCTAAATCAAAGAGTAAGTGGTGAACTCACTCGGACACACGTACGTAAAAAGGATTTATTTCTTGTAGAAAATTCTCTAATGTCCTCTGCCTCTTATTCTTTGTCAGGTCAATTAGCAGGCTTTGTTCAAATCCATCATAACGCACGCACGTGTCGTCGCTGATTTCGTTCGCGCACGCCTCAGAACTTGGCGCGCATGCAGCGTTTCAGCCGCCGGTGGTGGGTCCTTCGCCGTCGCACACGTCTAACACAAAGAACGCGGCCCGAAGCACAGCAGCCACTCCGTCCAATGGCACGCGGAAAATGAAGAAAAGCACAAAAGCAACACAAGTGCCACCGCTTCAAACTCTTCGCGCCCAGTCGCGGCCTCCGCGCTGTCCGGCGCCGCATCCGCGCCTCCGCACGAAAAGAGAGAGGGACAAATCGCGTAACTGCGCGCTGTTCTCTTTCACTGCCATCGGTGGGGCTCATGCTCGCGGTCGCGTCCATCCGTGTGCTGGAATCGTGCCAACTGTGGTCTCTCCTCCGCGCAGCGGCGCAACCTCCTCCCCTCCTTAGCAACCGGCGCGCCGGTCAGGGGCGCAGCTGCGCATAGCAACCGTGACGTCACAGCAGCGGTAGAACTAGCGCGCGTGCGTCGGCGGTGGCACCGCCGCTCCTTCGCCAGCCGTTTCGTTGCAGTCGAGTGAGAGGCCCGTGTTGCGCGCCATGCGGTTCGGAGAAGCGCCAGCGGACGCCGGATTCCCCCAACACCAAACGCCAGAAGAACAAGGAGCGAATGCGCATGCCACGAATGAACATGTCACCAGATGCGAAAGCAAGGGAGGCAGAAAAGACACGCCAACAGCGACTGATTAGATCGCCGGGTACCAAAAGCAGGGAAGCAGAACGAAAGCGGCAGCAGCGACAGGCGATATCGCCGAACACCAAAGCGAATGAATTGGAGCGCAGACGGCAGCAGCGTCTGGCTTTCGCCAAGCACACTTTCAAATTTCCAATGTCTTCGGTAATTTTCGTATCAACCGACGCGGGTCGAAAATTGATTCGTAACAACCATTCTCTAACAGGTTGCGAAGTAATGGGGCTCGGCCGGGACCACAGAAAAATTCGTATCATCCAGAAATTCGTATCAGCCGTGATCGTATCATCGAGATTCCACTGTATTATGAAGGCTGTGAAGTACTCCACAGCAGCATCGATTTCTAAAGAAGACATGTCATCCCATGATATACTAGTTAAGTTTCGGAATTCCTCCCAGTCTGCTGTGTCAATCTTCCACCTAGGAGCCTGTGGTGCATATTCATTTTTTTTAAGTGTTCTTAATAGTATGGGGAAGTGGTCGCTTCTGTAGGGATTATTCGTAACTTCCCATTCGAGTTCGGGCAGTATAGACGGGGAAACTATGCTCAGATCAATTGAAGAAAAGGTATCGTTTGCAAGACAGTAATAAGTGGGTTTCTTCTTATTCAGCAAGCACGCACCTGAAGAAAAAAGGAACTGTTCAACAAGACGTCCTCGCGCGTGTTTACGAGAGTCGCCCCACAGGGAGCTGTGCGCATTGAAATCGCCAACAAGAACATAAGGTTCTGGCAATTGATCTATAAAGGATTGGAATTCATGTTTCGTTAATTTGTAGTGTGGGGGCATGTAAAGAGAGCTAATGGTGATGAGTTTGTTTAGGAGAACAGCTCGAACCGCCACTGCTTCAAGGGGCGTTTGTAGCAGTGAACGCTGACAGGAAATACTTTTATGAATAAAAATGGCAACACCGCCTGCTGATACGACAGCATCATCGCGATCTTTGCGGAACTTGACATACGGTCGGAGAAACTTCGTGTGTTGTGGTTTGAAATGTGTTTCCTATAGACACAGCACTTTTGGATTGTGTTTTTGGATAAGCTCTTGCACATCATCAAGGTTCCCAAGAAGACCTCTGACGTTCCATTGAATAATTCGTGTATCCACTTTGAAAGTAAATAAGTGCTGTGTGTATGGAAACGGAGGTGATGCCTTAAGTTACAGAGCTACTTTGAGGCCCTGTAACGGGGGTTCTGCTCTTTCTAGAGCGTTCGAGGGAGCCTCACCGCTCCTTAGGCGCTTGGTGCGCCTTGAGGATAGGTGTAGTGTCCATTGCCTCTTGTGAGGCGCCGGACACGTGCTCTTGCGAGCGAGAATTTACCAGCGAGCGTCCTGCCTTGGAGGGCAAGACCCTTGCGCCCACCAGCCCGGAGGTCGATGGGGCTCCCTGGGGAATTTGGCTGCGCCGGCTGTTGCCAGCGCTGGGAGGGGCCGGGGAGGCTGGGGCAGCCTCAGCTGCGCCCACCTTCGGTGTCAGTGGTCCTGTCTGGTGGGTTGGCGGAGCAGCGCTAGCTGCAACCGCCGCGGGGGCAGATGGCGTAACTGCCAACTCGCGGGTTGTGAGTCGGACAGCCGCCGGTGGCCGTTGTGTCGCTGCCCCCTGACGCATCACATCGGCAAAACTTTTCTTGGGCAGGTATGAAACCCACCTGCGTGCCTCTTTGAACAATATGTTCTCTTTTACTTTGGTGGTTACTATTTCTTTTCCTTCTTCCAGGAGGGGCACGACCGCGAGTACTCGGCGTGCTCCCCATCAGAGTTTACACAGTGGAGAGCGTTCTCACAAGTTTCAGTGGTGTGTTCTTGGGCACTGCATTTAGCACAAGTTTGGCGACCTCGGCATTTCTGCGAGCTGTGGCCGAAGCACTGGCATTTGAAACAACGGAGTGGGTGTGGCACGTACGGCCTGACACGGAGCTTGATATACCCGGCCTCGACTGACTCGGGCAAGACACTTGAACCAAAGGTGATTATTAAGTGCTTCGTCTGAATCTCTTTACCTTCTCACCTCATCCTAATTCTTCTGACATTGATCACATTTTGTTCGCTGAAGCCCTCCAGGAGTTCCGCTTCAGTCAGCTCAAGCAAATCATCATCAGACACAACACCGCGGGTGGTGTTCATTGTACGGTGCGGGGTTACTATTATGTGGGTCTCCCCAAATGACACTAGCTTCGGTAGTTTGTCATATTGCTTCTGGTCGCAGAGCTCCAAGAGGAGGTCGCCGCTTGCCATCCTCGACGCCTTGTAACTTGGACCAAAAACATCAGTCAAGGTCTCTGACACAAGGAACGGTGAAATGGTTCGCACTGGTTTGTCTGTCTTTTCAGAGTGAATGACGTGAAAGCGGCGTCCGAAAAACTGGAATAAATCTTCGGTGCGCCCTCGTTTCTGAGGGCGATCAGGAAGTTTGGGGAAAGAAGTTTCCGTGAAAAAATGTATGCATTCGGCAATAGCGCCGAACGCCCACCACGGAGCCCAACGAGGGGACACGGCAGAGCTTGCGTACAAGTCTGCACGACGCCAGTCGTACGCCGTCGCTATAACCGAATATGGTGTACCCAAGATTGGATAGCCACACAGGGTTAACCCTTGCCGCCAGGAGAAAGGAAGTAAATAGAAGAGAGAAGGAGACAGGAAAGGTCAAAAAGTGAGAGATAAAGACGAAGATTCGAGGAGGGAGAGACAGGAAAAGGCGACTGCTGATGTCCTCCAGGTGGGTCAGTCTGGAGGTGCCGTCTATGTGAAGCCGAGGCCGAAGAGGTGTGTTGCCTCCGCCGGGAGGCCTTAAAGGTCCAAACACCCAGCATCGGCTCAACCCCCAGGATCCCCTTTTCCTCAGACACGGCTAAGCCACGCACGGCTACACACGGGAGGGTCTAACCATCGTGTGCTCGGGTCCGTGGTGTCGCAACACACCAAACGCCTGCTGACACAGACGCCCCTGCGGGGTCCTTTCTTTTTTAGCGAGAGTTCATCAACGGTGTTTTCTCTCTCAGAGGCCTGCAACAGTTCTGTCAAGATGTGTAGCAGACTTTGGGGTCAGTGCAGGGTTCTTGGGGGTTTGTGAGGAAGTCCACGGAATTTGGTACGACTTCAAAAACAAGCTCTGCTTATTGCAGTGCTCCGTTTCAGATTTTAAAAAAAAGCTGAGTAGTGGTTTCCACCGGTCGAGCAGCCTCTTCACACACTTTCTCAATGACAGCCAACATGTCGGCGAATGCTTCAACATCTTTCTGACCTCGGCGTCATGCATTTTTTTGGAACTCTAAGTCTATGTTTCCGCTTCGAGCTTTTCTCTAGGCATTAAAAAAAAAATGACAACCAAAGCCTCATCAACTTTTACAAGAAGATATGAAGCTCCTTTCTGGGCGGCCAAGTTGATGAGATCGCCGGGGCAACCAACCCCTATCAAACATTAAGTAGAAACACCGTTTTTCTTGCCGTTCATAACATTGGCATTGTCCGAACACACAGCCAACAGGTTTCCAATAGGTAAATTGCCTCATCTAGAACCAGATTTTCAATCTTGTGACTCATCGCTTCCCCTTGGATTGTCCCAAGGCTAAGAAGACGGCTTTCGACTCTACTCATTTCTTTAACGAAATAGGTCACAACTATAGGGTAAAGCAGCGTATTCATATTGTTACTGCCGCCCACAGCGTTAAAAAATACTTGCTGTTTTAGGGCATCCAGCAAAGGAGTCTCCGCATTGGTGGCCATTTCCCGGACAATTGATGTCTTTTGTTTGTCCACAGGCATAGTGTTTCGCTTCTTCGCACTTGGGGAATATCTTCCGGAAAAGCGCTCCCGCACGATCGCTGACACTCAGCGGGATGCTGTGTTTAACTAAAAACGCTGTGAAGAGGCATTCTGCACAAATCACACCGAGGTCGTTGTCGCTGCGTACAAAACTTGCTAGGCTTGGCTGTCTGTTTGTGGCTTGCACGTATCCTTGATGCTTTTTCGAAGCGATGTGGACCTTGATGTCAGACTTGCCGCCACGCGAGATGTTCACATCACAGGCACACGTGGTGCAGAATCCGAACTTCTCCCCTTTTTTCGACGGCACGAAGCACGGAAATTCTGCCGTATACGATTTTAAAAACGCTTGGAAGTACTGTCTGGGCTTCGAGCCCACCACTGTGCTGCGAAGCCACTGCAGGGCGGAGTCGAACTGCATCCTACACGGCAGCTATTCACACAAGAGGCGAGGCCAATGCTGCAGTGACTGAAGTCCAAAGCCGTGCGCCCAAGCGAGCAAACGCAACAGCATGGCAACAGGTATGTGGAGGCGTTATTAGGGGCACTATCGAGCTTTGGATATGGATTCGTAACCCCCTAGTAGAAGACAGAAGTCACTGCAACCTTGCAGCTGCTGATAATGATACCACACATACGTATTACCCTCTCATGGCTGTGCAAGGTACCAGAGTGTAGTTTTACATGTTTACGTTTTTTTTTTAATATGTTTTCCGTAATATTTCAAGCAAGATTCGTAATATTGTAAGACTGCTTGAAATTCGTACATTTTACGGAAAATTCAGAAGAGTTGGCAGTTATACTGCACCGAATGCAGTCTTGTTTCCCGTTTGACGCAGAGGTGAACAGTGCTTCTCTGGAATGAAGAAATGCGTCAGCAAATGTGTCAGCACGTGGAGACCCACCATCTATGTAGTGAATGCGACCTGCAGCCTATGGGAATGATGACGTATGCAGATGTTGGCACGGCGCTGTGTTGCCGCTTGCCGCTTATTGTGTACGTGTCATGCAAAGTGAAGAGTAGTTTATTTCAAATCGCTAAGGCCAGAACGGAACTATAAAAGCAGTTTCCCTCGTCCTAACTGCTTACTTTTCAGTTCAGGTCTGCCGGTAGCGGGTGCACGAAGTCAACAGCACCAGGCCTAACCTTTCCTGAACAGAATCAACATTGGTTAAAACTTCATGCGCACGGCTCAGAGGGTTGAAGCTTGTGCATTTCAACTTCAGAGGCATGTTTTGACTCATCTTTAGGGCAATCCATAATATATAGAAGCGAAGGTGCTGCAGCTATCGCGTCGGTTCGACAGCCGATCGCACAGGGTTCAGTTGAACGATGGTCGACACGTCGATTTTATTGGCGCCGTCAACGAGAAAGCCCATCACAGTACAGCAACTTGCGCTCATCAATTGCATTATTGTCGGTTTGGTACGATTTAATGGTCTCAGTGACACACTGTGCTGAATAGTTAGCCATTCAATAGTGTGAGCATCTTGTCGGTCTCGTATCAACACAGTGTTATCGCGCTTCAAATGACTATGTGGCATGTGCTGTCACCAACAGCAAGTTAGGCTCGACGCTGCAAGAAGTCGGGATGTTTTGAAGTGTCGCCCAAATGTAACACAGGGGTTTATCGACAAATTTGATAGCCGTCTATGCAAAGCGGCAACTACGTGGTTCACTGTGCAGTCCAGACGAAGCCCTGGCTGCTTTCTGGTTTAAGCTGGAGTTGGTCCCATGCTATGCACTTTTTCGGGACTGCACTGATGCAGAGCAACAGACCAATGGAGTACCAACGCAGTACACAGCTTAAGTGTTCGCTGCAGTGTGCGTCCGTGCAGTTGACGATACAGTTACTGTTCTCAGTGCTACACCAGTCTCCCCATCTCCTTCCTTAACCCTATGAAGATTTTTGCCGTACATGTACGGCGGCAGTTTTCTGTCCCGCAAGGTCTGTGCCGTATGGGTGCGGTTTCAACCCTCCATTTGAAATTTCGCGCCATAATGACAATGCGTGCTCACTGAGAGGTGCTGCCACCTCTTAGGACTTACAAGAAGCATTTGAAATGTGCGCTACCTTCTTGGGAAGATAAACAGAACTGATTTCTAGCTTCAGCGCGTCGCGCAGACTGCGGCAACACCCGTTTTGTGGTTTCAGTTTCGCCGCGTGATCACAACAGAGGCACCCGAAACGTCATTTTTCTCTTTGTCGGCACTCTCTTGCAGGGGGGTGGAAGTTGATTTCCATCTTCATTGGCGTTGCTCTTAGCTTGTTTATCACCACCACTCACGTGGTATTCTCGCTCTCAACGGCAACGCACTTTCGCGGTTTCGGTTCCGCAGCGGGATCGCAACGGAGGCGCGCGAAAGATTTTTCTTTTTCGGCACGCTCTCACAGGGGCGGCGGAAGTTGATTTCTATCTTGATTGGCCCGGCTCTTAGCTTGTTTATCACCACCGCTCACAAGGTATTCTCGCTCTCTGTGGCAACGCACTTACTCAAGAGGGTGCCTCAGACCTCTGCTCAAGGCAGCCACACGCAGAGAAGAACAGACACGCATTTTAGGTGTGCAGACTGCGATAAGATGCTGTGCGTAGAGCCGTGTTTCAAGGAGAACCACACTCTGAAATACAATTGAACATCTTGCAGTTCTGAGTGATGCAGACACAAAAATACTGTTCCTAATTTTTTTTTACTATTTATTCCCGACTTTATACATTTTGTAGATTTAAGATCCACAATAAAGTAATTTGACCACCTTGGAAAGTTTTTTTCAAAATAATTCGACCCTCTAAGGTTTAAGAGTCACCAGTTTTCTTTCATGGAGAAGTCGCTGTCTTGGAGCTTAAAGACAGTGAGGGGTATGCAACGCTTTAGGCTCTTGCCATGCTTTACACACTTCAACACCATCGGTGGACACACAAGAGCCGTAAAATTACATTATCTATGTCGCTTCGAGCAAAAAAAAAAAATCCAATGTTCCAAAGCTATAACATCACCGTCAACCATTATCAGCAATTGGCAACGCATAAAAGAAGCGCCACAGAACCGTGATCTCCTGATAACGGTGTAATAACGACTGATCCTGTGGAACATTGCATGGCGGCACAGCATGGCAAAACGTTCTCGCTGACTCTGGCCGCGTAAGGCCGTGTCGACGGGAACGCTTGAGTGGCCCTTATTCCCATGGTGGAAAGACAGATGCTCGTTCCAAATCGTTGAAGCGAGCATAATGCACACAGTGCCACACGGACAATTGTGTAAAAACAAGAGTGACGCTGTTGTGGCACCCGATATCACACCGGCACACACTCTGCGCCATGCTGCTTGTTCTGTGCCTTGAACATGTGCGACCACACGTGACCTTCTTCGTGGCTTATATTTCGTAAGATACTACCACATTCCACTAGCGTGGGCGCCGCCATTTTTGTTGACAAAAAAGAAGTCGCAGTCCCACTCGCAAGGTGAAGCACTTATTGCGATATCGAATTAGTACACAGCCATACGAAGTAAGGAGAGTACTTTTATTGGCTGCATATAAATGCAAACATTCGCTTACTAAATGAATAAACAAGCATGGTGTCAGCACGCATGAGCAAAGATGAACGCATCACACACGATGAGCACGGACACTAGCTGTCAAAACGATAATGTAAGCAAGTGCGGCAGCAGCAGCGAGCGAAGTGACCTTCATGTGGTCTATCGCTTCAACACAAGAGCGGCGAGAACACAGTGCACGCAAAGGTATGAGCCGCCTGCAGACCGCTTTCAAGACACTGCGCATGCGGTCATGCAAAGTTCGCACTTGTTGGCAGAGTCTAAGCACCCCCAATCTTCCCTATTGCCTGCCTCCCGCTTGCTTCCATATAAGGTGGGCGAGATTAAGCCATGATTTTCAGTTCCCCTTGCGCCGAGTCGCGAAATACGCAGCTGCTGCCGAAGCACACCGCTGCCCCCCTTCCTACCTCCCGTCCCCACACAGCCCTTCGAGTGACGGAAAATGCCGTGTTTGCTTTCACATTTCTCTGTTTGCGCGTGCATCAGATTGAGCCTCAAACTTCGGCTTCCCTTTGTACTTTCATTGACACATACGGTATACGATGCAGGGCGACGATGCTATTGCCCTTGGACTTTATGCAGAACATCCCGGCAACAGCAAAAATGCACTTGTAGTGTCCATATAATTGTTATCACAATAAGACAAGCAAGCACCAGAAGCAATCGCACTGGAAACATATCATGGCCACCACCTTGTTCATTGATTGGCCGTTTGAAGCGGCAGCATGTTGCAACCGGCATGTGACGACAATTTTTGAAAACCCAGTGCAGTGCATAATGTGTGCCTCGGCAAGAAAAATGCAACAAAAACAAGCAAATCCATGTCCCACCAATGTGGAATTTGTTATGGCACTTGAGATGGCGGTCGCAGCATGGAGTGCTACGCATCAGGTCGTGATTGAGCGATCATCTGGGAATACGCATTCCCTGCTTCAAGAACACTAGTTTTGCACTTATGCAATATGCGCAAGCTGGATGTGGCCCATTGGTCAAGCCAGTGCAGAACAAGGTCGGTCCACACCACGTAGCACAGCCAGACAGGAGCATACGAATGCGTTCTAGCCTTGTCGTGCACAAAGCAAATGCTGCAGTTTGTGAGGATTGAGGTATGCTCCAGCACCTTTGCATGGGCATTCACCTGTTCTGTCGTCCCTATACCTCTCCCCTTTCCACTCACGACGGTTGTCGGCAATGGCACTCCACTCAATCAGTTACGGCGCTCCACTCGTGTGGGCAGCTGAACTGTCGATGCAATACAGAATTCCATGACACATTACTGACTTTCACGGTCTGGTACAATCCGATTCCTGGCTCGCATGCCGGCTCGTTCGATCCTTGGGACAAGCGCTTCTTTCTTGCCATACGATAAGATAACTTCTGCACTTTGCTTTCTGTACACGAGTCCGGTCTGTACACAGTGTGACCAACAAAAAAACAGCAGATCAACTTTGAAGCAGGCAAGCACATCACCCAAAGCAGCATTGCACTGTTGCCATACAACAGCCAATTGTAGGGCACCTCTAAGCTCGCTGCCTCGCTGAGAAAATAAAGGCACTTGCATTTCAAACTTCGTCAGACCGACCCCCGATTTCTGCTTTTCCTATGCAGCTATCATAGGTGAGGAGGGAGGGAACGAAAAGGTAGAACATGGAGCTCCTTAACAATAGCTATATGGCAGTGCTGGGATGGATGAGAGATGGCTCTAGTGTTTCTGTGCAATTTTTTCTGGACATTTAGAGTGCATCTTCAGCTAAATCGCTTTGATACAGCATAGATTAGGCATTGCAGATGCCAAAACTAATTGTTGCCAAAAATAAAATTTTTGTCAGAGCCCCGTCGCCCCTTAAATGCAAATATGCCGGTCGCATGCTTCGATTCTCACAAAGGACAAAGGAACGACAACACAGTAGTACAAACAGTCACAAGGGCATTTACTGCACCTTTCATAGATCAATGCCTGCTAGCCGAGTTGCTATACACAAAACATGCCCATGGGCGCGCGACAAATCTAGAAGTCCGACTTACCACAACCGGATAGCGAGCGAATATGTTCGTCCCATGCTGGATCCCAACGCCTGGTCGTTCGCGTGTACGGTCCCGCCAACGGTGGCGCGTTCGAAGGCGGCCACGCGAGGCGGTCTCGCAGAAGCATGAGTCGGCGCACGCGCGGCACATCCGTACAGCTTGCTGTCCCGTCCCAAAGAGAGCAAGCGCCTTCCTTTCAGCGCCCAAGTAACCTCGCCTGTTGGCGGCGTTAGCAGCGCAACAGTCGCGCCATCTCTCGCACTGCGCTTCAACCACTCCGACCGCCGCAGGCGCCATGCCACGCGGCGGGCGAAGCCGCCCTGCAGGAGACGAGCTATGCGGGAAAACTAGATCTCAGGGGAGGCGTGAGAGTCACGCATCCCCACATCCCTCCAACCTTAAGTCACTACATATTCCGGCGAAACATGTCACACAGTCTAACATCAACACGTGCTTCGCGAACTAGATAGTACACGCAACAGTGGCCGCGCCGAAGAAATCTCCACACACTGTCCATAGCATGCGAGCCAACATTGTCCCTGGGTACACCGCTGGCGTCCGCCGGTCACAGCAGCAGCTTTGCACACTCGACGGCACGATTCCAGGCCAGGACTCCGGAAACGATGACGCAGTAGTCAGTACGGGCAAACGTCGCTCGCGCCGACGCGTCCTGCTGGCAAAAGCCGCCGTAGCTGTCAGTGACCGCCTGCTCCTTTGTCCGCCGTCGAGGGTTGTGAGCTGGATACAGGAGGCCACCGAAGTCGCTGCGCAAACTGGCACAACATCACCATTGCTCGGGATGGCTCAATCGTAGTCCGGAGCAGCAGCGCAGACGATGTGCGGGTGACGGCAAACCAGGGGTGACTCCAATCAAACTGCATACACTCAACACACTCGGCAAACACTAAAGTAGTGCAAGGGAGAGGAATTCTGCATGCGCATCGCCCACGTGGTACGATGTTCAACTCGGCTAGCAAAAGATCGGGCAGCTACACAGATGCTAAGTTCACGTGAACAAAGCTCGCTTCCTTGAGTCGAACGAGTAATTTCAATTCGTGCGAGGCTAAATAGAATGAGGAAAGCAAAGTGCAACACCTCAACGCCACGGTCCACCAGGTTGTGTCTCTCCACCTGCGACGGGCAGCTTCGTAAAGCCTTGGGCCTAAAGCGTCGCTACCCTGACACCAACCGGCATCCAAAAACAACACTCAAAATGAGCGCAAAACAGGCAGCCTCGAGGAGACGTCAGCTCCGTTAGGTGGTCCTACTCCACTTGGTACACACAGCATCCGAGTTGACGGCGCCCACCGTCCCAGACGGTGTCGGAGCGCCCAGTGCCAGGCCGCAATACCAGTCAGCCCGTAGTGGCACCCGTAGCCCGCGGCCACCCGGTTCCCAGAGCCGCAACTTCATCCGAGTCAAAGAGATAGAAGAAGCTATTTACACAAGAAATTCAGACCACCCAAGAGGCTTCCGTACTCACTCGCTTCAGGCTTGCCATTCCTCCGCGGGCGCTAAGCCTCGCTCTCCCAGGATGCAGACCACGTGGCTCTCGTACTGACAAATGTCATTAAAAAAAACACTTGCGAAAAGGCTTAGCATGTTCACATGTTCAAACACACTACAGCCACCGTCGCCTCGCTCAAGAAAGCACGCCGCCAACGCTAGGGAACAAAATCCACGCTGGCCCTACACTTCAACCCCACATTGGGTGCCAGATGTGGGGTTCTCCGTACTCTTGGGACAAAGGAAGGACAACACAGTAGTGCAAACACTCACAAGGGCATTTATTGCACCTTTCATAGATCAATGCCTGCTAGCCGAGTTGCTATACACAAAACATGCCCATGGGCGCGCGACAAACCCAGAAGTCCGACTTACCGCGACCGGATAGCGAGCGAATATGTTCACCTTATGCTGGATTCAAACGCCTGGTCGTTCGCGTGTACAGTCACGCCAACGGTGGCGCATTCGAAGGCGGCCACGCGAGGCGGTCTCGCAGAAGCATGGGTTGGCGCACGCGCGGCACGTCCGTACCGCTTGCTGTCCCGACCCAAAGAGAGCTTTCGGCGCCCAAGTAACCTCGCCTGTCGGCGGCGTTAGCAGCGCAACACTCGCGCCATCTCTCGCACTGCGCTTCAACCACTCCGACCGTCGCAGGCACCAGGCCACGCGGCGGGCAAAGCCGCCCTGCAGGAGACGAGCTATGCGGGAAAACTAGACCTCAGGGGAGGCGCGAGAGTCACGCATCCCCACACTTAGGCTACATGTTTTGCTATGAATGTAGCCTTTGAAAAATGTTTAGCTTACAGTGGGATACTTCTTGTAGCACAGATATTCGCGACTCTGACGATTTATGCTACGAGTATTCTATGCTGCACAGGAAAACTTTGTTAATTTTCGGATTACCAGAGACCTAAAAAAAAATGTACCAAATCAACCGAATGTATAATTATCGAAGGTATCAAGAAAACAAAAAATGCTTGCTACGTCAACATGCTTTTTACTGAATGAATCAGCAAATCCCGTTTCTATTTTGCACAATAGCAGTGCGGAAGCTGCAATTCTGTTGATCTCGTGACTGGTTAGCACTCGCAGCGGCGACGGCCTCGCAACTTTGCAGAATGGCCACAACGCGAGTCTTCATCCGAGATGCTGTTTACTACTGTGCAGACATCTCAATTACTTTTCAGCCACTGAGCTGCTGCCCAACAGATGGTCTATCCATCGCAATATAGCCGGTGCTCTTTATCCTCGACAGCTTTGCACAGAGTCATTTCGAAACTACTGTTTGCCGCAACCACTGCGGCCAAAACCACGGCCGCTACTGACGCAATCGTGGGTGGCGACCTTGCAATTCTGAAGCCAAGCAGACAATGCATGCGCAAAGTCGAAACTAAGCTGCCGTTTGCACCAACATGTGCAGACGAAACCCCAGTTGCTGCCGAACGGATGGAGACTACGCAGTTATGACGGCACGCGGCCGATGCGGTGTTATATGCGGCAGTAAACGCAAGAATAAAGGCTTTAAAGGGACCATGAAACGATTTCGACGATTTTGTACAAATGTACCGAGTCGTTAGGGTAGGTCCTTCTCATCATTAATTGACGCATCTCAGTGCTCCGTGTAAAAAATTTATTATAGTCGAATCTCTATAATTCCAACTCAAAGGGGCCCAAAAATCTGTTCGAATTAAAAGAAGAAAGGAAGCTAATTGAACGGATGACTTACCTGCAGTGGTGCATGCGCACTGAATTAACAGATGAGAGGGAAGCTCCACAAGATTTATTCACACGTGTTTACAAATTAGTCAATCACCGATTTTTTGGACTCCCTAGGGGCCGCAGAAATGTCAGAAAAATCGGGCGGTGCAAAAAAAATGAATGCATGCCTTTTACTGCCCCAAGAGTTCAAATCATCACAGGCACGTCTGAAATTGCCCTGAAGGCCTGCCAGTGCACTTATTAGGCGTACTGGTGCCCGTACTGCGATAGGAGACGGCGGGTGCATGCATGTACTATAATGAAAAGAAACATGTCCAGTGACAATCTGCCTTTATCATGGCACAACGGCGCATGCTCCCTGCCCTAGAAGATTAGTCGTGAAACGTTTTGGAAGGGTCGCGCGCATGACCACGCACCAAATAGTCCCCCGAAAAAGAAAAAAAAAACACTCGGACACGCGCTGCTGCTAACACTCGTGCCATGTATTACAGTTGAAACTCTACTGGTAGCTCGACATCTGTGAGGTGCCGAAAACATGCGTAGCGTAAGACTGCAACTCCACATTAAAACAGAAAGCGGCCAGGGCATCATCCGAGTTGTCCGGACTGCACCGTGAGCCAAATAGTTGCTGTGTTTCATTGATGGCTAGCAAATTTAATGAAAAACCCATGCGTTCCACTTGGGCAACACTTAAAAACATCACGTTGTTGACGAAGTCTTCTTGCAGCGTCAGTCCTCACTTGCTGGTCGTGGCAGCGCACACCATAGCTCACGTACTCTTAAGGTGTAACACTGGGTCGATACGAGACCAACAAGACGCTCACAATATTGACCGACTGTTGTGCATCACTGAAACTATTTTATCATACCAGATCGACAACGACGCAACCGATGAGCGTGAGTCGTACTGCGACAGGCTTTCTTGTCAACAGCACTGGCAAAATCAGCGTGCCGACCATCAGTCGACCGAAACCCGCGCAATCGGCCATCGAACCAACAAAATGAGTCAAACACGCCTACCAAGTTGAAATGTTTCCGCACGTTTCCCAGTTCCACGTCATCATGTCGATGACGTGGAACTGGGAAACGTGCCCTTGGTTTTTTTTCCACCGAACTGCACTTCCGTGCTGCAGCCACTTGATCAAGGCGTCATTTGTAGCGTCAAGTGCGCCTACAAGGAGAGGCTGATTCAGCGTCTGCTGCTGAACCTCCAGTTGAAGCGTCCCACCGTAGTGGACATGTTCATGCCGCTTGAGATTATGGCTGCCGCATGGGTTGCGACGTCGCCAGCCGTGATAGCTAATTGTTTTAATCATGCCGGCTTCATTGCCACTCGGCAAGAATCATGCGCTGATCCAGTGGCATTGCAAGAAGATTCGCCTGAAGGTGCACTAGTTGACAGTGCTGACGGCGCAGTGCCGCCATCGCTGGCCCACGCATGGGATGAACTTTCTGCCGTGACAGATGGCGTTCCGGATGGCCTCAGCATCGATGAGTTCGTTCGTGTGGATGAAGGTGCTGTCGTCCATGAAGAGATGACTGATGAGGTCATCATAAGTAGCGTTTGCCAAGGTGCCGACGACGCCGACGACCACCAGACACCAAATCAAGAGAGGATTGCAAACCCGCGGGATGTGTTGAATGCCTTCGATGTAATTCGATCATTTTTCGGTGAGCAAGATGACGACGTGGCAATGGACCATTTCTTGCAGTGCGAGTCGAGAGCAGTAAAATTGCTGCAAGGCAAGGCTCGGCAAAGTAAGCTGACTGACTTTTGGCAATAATTTTTTTTTTTTTGCAAGCCAATTCTTTTCCCCGTCTTCTCTGCCTCATTCTCGCGCTAACGAAATTCCCGCAAAAGCGAAATGTTTTGCTTTCCCCGGCGATTTCGTTATTGCGGGTTTCGACTGTATATTTATTGGCTGCACTTTGCATGCCAGCACAGACTTCTTCATGCCATGTTCGACAGCATGAACGATGCCCAATTTTTCTTCCTATTCTGAACGACACTACAACATGGGCCACAACATTCCGACTCTGGCGCGGCGCCGAAATGATGCTGATATTGATGTGGCTTCACCCTTCCAAGGGCCCTCTGCGTTTGCGTTTGGAAGCCGTTCCAATCTCCGAGGCTCGTCGTTCTGTTGGGCTGACATACCACCGTGATTTCGCGACAAAAAGTCTAAACACTATGTTAACCAACACTTATGCAATAAGCTGGTACGGTTTATGCGGGTACAAAATGCACTATGTTCAATGGCCGCCCAGTCGGGTATTTGACAGGTTTTACTGTAACAAAAAGAGAATGCACAAGATCAATTTATCACTGCCTTCAAAACTTCTGGCATGCAGCAGGTGTCGTCTGCTTGTGCACTGGGTTGACGAGAGCTCAGTGGTCAGTGTTGGCCTCCATCTTTCTTTTCGCCAGCACCACGGCTTGCCCTTGTTACAATGCAGGCTGCAAACTTAGTGACTAGCAATATGTCAAGCTGCAACATCGTGTCCCTCTGCAAGGCAGCAGATGAGCAGAGTGGCTGCACCCCATCTGACTGTATCCAATAGGCACCAAGATCTGCGCAAAGTAAAATACACTTGGCTGCTGCATTATTAGCTGTTGTTGTCTGTCTGAGCTCCGCGCCACCAGGTGGCTGCACCATGCAGGCCATTTCTGCTTACGCCTCCGCCCCAACGCCCTGTCTGCCTGCGTTTACTCGAATATCGGGCAAGCTGAACCTCTTTGCAATTTCGCATTTCCGGTATTTGGGTAAATGCAAATGCAAGCACAAGTGGACTGGCCCTAACGATTTCATGGGATAAGCGGGGGCACAAACGTGAACAATCTACACGGTGCAGCCACCTGGTGGCACGGGGCTCAACCAAACACACAACTAATATAGCACTAACAAAGTGTGTTCTATTTTGCTGCTGGTCTAAATTTTTGGCAGGGGCGTAATCGTGAGCACACTGCTTTCCTAACTGTTAGAAATTTTTTACACTTGGTTAGAGCAATATTAGCTCTTTGGCTGGTTAAGCTCTGTGCCACCAGGTGACTGGACCGTGCAGACCGATCGGGCTGCTCACATATGTCTACGGTGAAGCTCCATCACCAACAGTACAGTATTTTCCTGTGTATAAGTTGGAAGTTTTTCTTTTTCCTGAAATTTTCGTTGATGCATTCTACATGTGCTGTGACTTATATACAGCTGTTGCTTTATGGGAAAAAAAACTTGTCGTCAAAATCGGTTTGAATGACTTGGCCACACGAAATGCGCGGGGTTCTTCTCGTGATGGAGTTGCGGAGCGCAGTGCAAGAAGGACGGAGCAGCAACGCAAGCGGCGGCGGGCTGAGTCGACCGGCTCCGAAGTCGTCGCATCTGCAGATACCTTTCAAGATGTGGCGTGCACCGCTGCCCAAACTACGCAATTGCTACCAGAATACAAGCCACCACCCCTCCCTCCCCGCCTTTCTCCCTTGTGTGCGATTCATCTCACCGTCACACGCTTCCACTCGCACATGCAGCATATGGCGCGCGGGGACAATGTTATCGCCCTTGGACTTGTATCGCCCTTGGACCACAACAGCACAAATGCCCCTGGAGTATCCATATCATTGCTTGCACGTGACCCGTGTTCACAAAGTGAAACGTCACAATTTTTTTTTTATATCGCTTACCAAATGAACAGGTTCGTTTTATACACCGGTGTGATATATACAGTCGCACCCACTTATAACGATACTGGTTTTAACAATATATCGGTTATGACAATGAGAAGCAGTTGCACCGTCGACTTTTAAAATTTTTCCATGACAAAATAACCCCCTTACTAGAATGCCCCAATGCCGCATTATCGGTTAAAATGATGAAGTCTGGCTGCTGGGTGTCCGAGCCAAAAGGTAGTGAAATGCGAAATTCTTGGAAAGGAAAAGAATGAAATTCCTGCCACTGTATGATGGGCGCTGCTCTAACAGCCGCCGCACGCTCATTTTCCAGCCTTCCCTGCGCACCTCTTTCCTGTCGCCCTTCCACCCCTCCAAACACGAATAGGCTGCGCCCATAGCTCTACGCTGCACCACCCTCCGAAACACCAATGAACCACACCAACTGTGTTGCTTGCATGTTGCTGCGCTGGCTCCTATTGAGCGCTATTCTGCTAACGGATTAAGTTGCTCGCATTCACCTTTGTTGGTTGTATCGAAATAACTCCTGGCCATGTGGTTTCTTGCCTCGTATGACTCGCCGCCAAAATGCAAGATGGCTGACTCGTCCACTGATCATTGGCAATGCACAACGTTGCCAATGAAAAGAAAGTGCATGGCTATAGATCGTCGCAAACATGCTTGCATCAGATAGCGACGACAACACTGACGTGGTAGGGCAGGCTGCCTCAACGTTGTCTTCACAGGAGGCCCAGCAGATGCCTCAGTTCCTCCAGTGCTGCTTTGCCTTAGAGAAGGATGTCAGCAAGCTTCGTGTAAAGCATGCACGGCTGGCAGCAATAGGGTTTTCTCGTGAAAGCCAGTGAGACGTACGTGGCGAGATGCCTTGATGCGATCTCGCTTCAGCTTTTCTTCTGGATTTCTCAAGCTGATAGACTGCCATGGCAGCCTTCTTGCAATTTTTAAAGGCCCCTTTTTGGACCACCAAAACGATGCCTTGGCGGAGCTCACATATCGCTTGCCACCCGTGACACCTCTTTGCAGTTGTTATAGCAGTGCCATTCTTTATTGCAGACAACCGCAGCCCGTTACATGGAATTGGAGCGCCCAGGAAGCAGCTAAATGAGTGAACACAATCAGCGTCCGGATGAAGGAAAGTGGTGAGGAGAGGCACTGGCCTCCCTGCCATTATTGTTTTATCACATCAGTTCTGCAATCCCCCCAATTTTAATTTTTTTTTTCATGCCGCCCAGTTATAGCAATTATCGGTTACAGCAATGAAATTTTCATGGCACTTGAATATTGTTGTAAGTGGATTCGACTATACATGTTAGTTTGTTTTTCGGAAAAGCTGCCGCTTTGAGGAGATGCGACTTATACATAGGTGTGACTTATACACTGAAAAAAATGGCAGTATGGAGAGGCTTCAGTTCACGCTTCCACCCATATGTTACAACGACCAGCTCGACTGCAGTTACCGGAATACTAGACAGTCTCGACGCTGCGACAGAATGTTTGCAACGCATGCTGCTTCGATAGCTCTCACTTGGGAGTGACCGCCAGGCAGCTGGCAAAGGTTGGAGAGGCTTCGCGCGCTGGCTTCAAGACAACCAGAAGTAGACGGCACAACGTCCCATCATGACGCAGAGCCAGTGAAGGCGGAGCTTAGCCCCAATCACTCGGTAAACAAGCTGAGGAAAAAATGCATGGTTATGGAGGAGAGTACCTTGTAATCATCCGTAGCTCTCTTAATATGAGGCACTTTACACAAATTTTGGTGTGAATCATTTACTATAGCTGTGCCCTATGCATCCACAAAATTTGTTCGAAGCGTTTCAGGGACCCTTTAAAGGCACAAATAGAGACGAAGTGTTCCGGCGTTGCTGTCATTTACTACGGCCGCTAGATAAACACGCTTTTATCTAGCAGCCGTGCATTGACGTACGATTTTGTGTCAAAAGGCTATGGCAATGCAGACTCTGCCACTGCATTTTGGTTGGATGCTTGCGCAGTTTTTGCTCTTTTTGCGTCGCACATTTGCAGTGCTCTGTGCTCTTCGAACCCCGGGAGTTATCCGAATTAACTAGTGTGTGGCCAGATACATCCGAATTAACAAGAGTTTGATTGCACTAAATAATGCATATGCCTACCGGAACTAGAGGAGGCATCGAATTATCCAATTTTCCAAATTAAAAAGGTCTTGCTGTATTGATATTGTGGTACTAACACACCTAAAATCATTTCTCTTCAGTGACCCGCTCAACCCTTTCTGTCCAGCGGGCACGCAGACAAACACAAAGACAGGTAAAACACACCTGGTCTTGGCAAGCATGCTACGCATCTTCTGCAGCTCCTGGCGCAACTGCAGCACCTCACACCTGAGTGCCTCAACCTGCTGGTCGCGTTCAGACTGCTCTCTCTCCTGGCGCTGAAGTTGCTCCAGCTCCATCTGTGCACACCGGTCTCGCTGGGCCTCCAGCCGCTGCTCCACTGGAAAAGGCAGGGCACTCAACCATTTAATGTCTGTGCATTAAAGGTGACCTGCAACTACACCTTGGACCAAGCAAGAATTTTAAATGGTGTACATATAGAGCCGCCGCTATGCTAAATTTTATGTTTGACATACGAGTGGATGCGCAAAAAAAGCTTGAAGAGCTAGAAAAAAAATTTTGCTGAGTGCACATGGCGAGAAAAGAGCTCAAAATCGCACAAAAACACCAAAGTTAGAGACATCTCGTTTCCCACCTACAAAGGCTGCGATTTTGGTACTGTTCAAAAGCTCCAAAGCTTTGCCTGTTTCACCTTTCCGTTCCCGCCCTCCTCTTTACAATGCTCACACAGGAAAAGCGCAGACACAAGCATAAAGAAACGAGGGCCAGTTCAACAAACCCCGTGGTGCACACAGCCCCCTCTACTGGCACAGCTTAACGGTACACCAAGAGACTTAGATTGGCTGTTGCTATGGCAACTGGTGCATCAATGCTGCCGGCAAAGGGCTAGCCCATTAGGCCTGCTTCAGAAACATTGTTTACGAGCTGTTTTTCTAATGATTACAGTGATCGTAAGTGGAAAATCCTTGCTTGTATTTTTAAAAAAGTTGGAAGCCAGATTTGCATTTTAAATGCAAAGCACAACCCTTATCTGAGCATGTGGTGAATCAGGCCCGCCAGTAAGTGGATTAATTGGATTGCACCAGACAGAGCAAGCCGTTAACATATTGATACGTGTACTTCTTTATCGGGTGACCACTTCTCGCCGCCTAACAAATGTTATCGCACAGCGCAGGACGCGCCTGCATGTAAAAGAAGTTTCTGGAATGTTATTGAGGGTTCCGTCCACTGTCTTTCACAGCAACTTGTGTTATCTGATTGCATGTGTGCACGACGCGAATGATGTGGAACTTTATGGAAGGCACGCGGGTCCCAGCAGTTGCTCTGGAACATTCGATGACAGATGTATAAAAGCTGACGCGCTTGACCCGCTCATCAGATTTTCAATGACCGCCAATCGTGTTCGCCGCTACCATCCTTCTTTAAGTGTAGCCTGTTTTTGAGGGCACAAGTTCGCCCAATAAAACGCTCGTTTCGTTAATCACAGTTTTGCTGCATTCTCAACTGTCACTACTACGTGACAATATCTTACAATTGCGTACAATGTTCAGCAGTAAAGCAACAGCAAAGCAGAGCCCTGTGTCGAGTCAACTACTTGTTAGAGGGCAGACATCAGTGGGTGCTTCAGAAAGCCATCGACGATGTGCTGGTACTTAGCCTCGCACCTCTGCGCAAAAGCACGGGTTTTCGCAGACTAGACCCTATTTTGAAGTGTATCTAATGTCACTAATAAAAGAGACAGCGCACATGCAGCCATAAGAGGGATGAATAATATGGGACAGTATGCATGGATTAAGGCTAGCGTTGAACTAAGCGTAGGCACCAGATGGGTGTCCTAAAGCAGAGTGTCTAGCACAGCAAGTGTTGAAGTGCAGAAGCAGTATGTCGCCCTCGAAAACAAACACTCCGACCTGCAAGCAGGAAGTTCGGACACTTTCATAATCGACTAAAGAAATCGCCTTTATGAATAACTTATAACTGCCTCTTTAATATGATTTGCAATGTTTGCCTAATTTCAGCGCTCTGCATCCACAAGCAAATAAGTTAGCTCTGATCCCCTACTTCCCCTTCAGCAGGCAGCAGAAAAAAATGCCAAACAAAAAGCAATAAAATTTTATGAAAAAGAAATAACCAGAAAGAGAGACAAGCGTCACCTAGAAAATGACATTACAGTATACACGCTTTGCGCTTGAGGTACCGAAAGAGAATACAAAACTTTGGAGGCTATTTTCTCAAAACAATATTTTATTATCTCCATCTCACTCGTGGCGCTGATTATATTGGCAATCACTTGTTTCTCGGCGCCTGCAAATACTTCAATATACAAATCAAACATTGAATGCTCAAACATTTATATTCGTGAATCTGATATCTATTACAGTAAAACCTTGTTCAATCGGATTTCATGGGACTGAAAAAAATGTCCTAATTAACCGTACGTTGAATTACCGAGGGTAATGAAAAAAAACAAATGCTTACTACAAGACTTTTATTTACTGCATTAACCGGCAAATCCCATTTCTTTGCACAAAAGCAGCGTGGAAGCTACAATTGTGGTAGTCATCTTGTGGCTGACTAGCACTCAGAGCGACAAAGGCCTTGTCACTTCCCTCACAGTGCAGCCGCGGTGCGCATTTTCCTCAAAGACATGCTGTTCACTATCGCACGCACATACCGATTACTTTTTCACCTGTGAGCTGGTTGCCAACAGATTCTTCATCTATATCGATGGCGCTCTTGATCCTCGACAGCTTGTTTGTGATATGTGCACAGCCATATATTGCACTGAGTAGAAACGCAAGTGTTGTGAACAAAACTGCAGTCGCTATCAACGCGATCATCGATGGTGACTACAGTTACGAAGGCATGCAGCGAACGTGTTATGCACGACTAAATTCAACAATAAGGTTATAAAGGCATAAATACACACAAAGCCTTTCCGTCATTAGCGTACAATTTCTGCTGATGACTATGACAATGTGGACTCAACTGCTTCCTTTCGGTTGGATGCTAGTGCCATTCCCACTCTTTTGTCTCTCACATTTGCGGCGCTCCACGCATACCGAGCTCGGAGAGTTGTCCATATTAATCGGTGCACGGCCAAATACACCTGATTAACAAGAGTTTGATTTTGATAAATAATGCACATGCCTGCCGGAACCTGACGATGAGTCTGAATTGCCAGACTTTCCGAATCAACAAAGACATTATTACCGTATTTACTCGATTCTAACGTGCCCTCGATTGTAATGCACACCAGTTTTCCGTGACAAAAAAAAAAGGTACAATACTGCACACCTCGCGCTTTCATATAGAAATACTATTTTATCTCATTTGTAAAAGACAAATTTATTCCCAACACACTGAAGTTACGATGAATAAAAACACAAATGGCAGCAGCGTACCTTGCCGCCAAGATTTTCACTGCGCCGATACGACTCACGTGGGGCAATAGATATCGCTCGTCTTCGCTATCAGACAACTCCTTATCGCTATACACAGACCAAAGCATTTGATCCTTGGTGCCGTCCATGGCATACGAAATCCCGCACTTTATTAAAAGGCCATGTTGACCATGGCAAGCGGGATCGTGCACCATGCATCTTTCACCCATCTAGCAAAGTCCTGCAGCGAGGCACGCTTTCTTTTATTGGCGGGCATGAATTCGTGGAAGCCACTGACAAGCCATTCGGTGTAGAGCGCCCGAATTGCATCTTTCACTGCCGTGTTCAAACAAACATCGAGTGGCTGAAGCTGCGATGTCATGCCGCCGGGTATCACGACAAGGTCGGTGTTGCATGCAGCCAGCTTGTCCTTGATGCGCTGGTCAAGGTGGCACCTGAACGCGTCGAGCACAAGCATCCCACGCAGCCCCAAACTACCGCCGAGTCTCTTCCACCAACGTTATCAAACCAGTTAGCGGCCATATCCGTGGTCATTTTCATTTGCGCATACAATTATGCCACTCGGAAACACGATTCCTTTGGGGAGCGTCTTTCATCTGAAGATAAGCTACGGGGTACCTTGTGCCCATCTGCAGTGCAACAAAGCATTGCGGTGACCAGGTTTTTTTTTTTTTTTTTTTCCAGAATAGTGGCTAGCCGGACTTGTTGGTACAAACATTCTTTTGCAAACAGTGCGAATAACAGGACACAAAGGCACACCACAACACAGGCGCTGTGGCGTTGTGCTGTGTCGACACTGTCATGTGCCTCTTTCTGTGTCCTGTTATTCGCACTGTTTGCAAAAGAATTAGTTTTTTCATGGCCGGAAGACAAAACGCGCACTACCTTCACCCCCTTCTTTTCAATGGTTGTGGTGGCAGGCATGTTAAAGTAGAGCGGCATCTGATCAGCATTTCCAATCTGGCCGAAGTGGTAGCCGTTTCTATGGCGCAACTTCAAAACGTACTGCTGAAAACTGTGCAATTTCTTTTCATATTGTTCGGAAATTTTTGGCACATCCCTGTCTGCCTTTAAAGAGAAAAGCCTTTTCTTTTCATAAAATTTGATAGCCAGCACTTGTTCGCTTTGAAGTCTCTCCGCATTAGCTCTTTCTATAAGGCTAATTGCATTGCCTGTACTTTGAGCAGATCGGTTGTCACAGGCCGCGGTGCCGCTTGCTGCTCTTGCACATATTCTGCGAGCAGCTCTTCTATTTCGGCAAAGCGTCCCTGCTTCCGTTCACTTAAACCCTTCCTTGTTGCTTTGCCGGCAAAAATATTCTTTTTGCCCCAGTCCCGCACGCAAGTTTCGGGAACTCGGAACACCCATGATGCGGCCCGATTTCCATCCGTCTCCACACACATAACTTTACTTTTAAATGAGGAATCATGGTGGACTCGGCGTGTCTTCGCAGTCCCCGCTTCCATGCTGGCTGAATAAATGCAGAAAACAAGAAGACAGGCGGCAGACTAGGTTACACCAGCGCCTGGTTACACTTACAACATGGACGTATGCACATGGAGGAAGCTACGGCAGCTAGGGTAGAAGCGCGTAAAAGGCGGCCATTTTTTGAATGCCGATGACAATATGCTAACGCGGATTTAGTGTCGTACTGGATTCTAACGCGCATGCAATTTTTTTACCAATTTTATGGGAAAAAAGGTGCACGTTAGATTCGAGTAAATAGAGTATTGAATATGTATTTTTTAACACTTTGTATATTCGAAAAAACCTTGATGCACACAGCCATTACACGACATGTGGTCTGTCGGTACAAGGTTGCCACAGGGCAAGAAAACCGAGTGAAGCTATCCCCATAATTAATACGAACAGAGGGAACAAAAGCCGCATCTATGGATGGCAAGAAAGCATGCACGAAGATTAAACCAGCAGGCCGCTGAAGGGCACACAGACTGATGTGTTGTGTGTGGGCGAGTCTGCAAAGCTTTGTATACATATTGGCACTCCCCTATGCACATGCCGGAGTTATCTTTATGGCGTGCCGGATTCAATAAACATCAGTTGTAAGCGAGCACCAGACCTGTGTCTTCCCTCGTCCAGACCAAATGTGTGGAACGATGGAACGGTAGGAACGATCCTACCCTCTAATGATTATGACATGACCACAGTGCTAGCTTGAATTAGCTGAAAGTTCAAATTATCGAGGTTCTTGAACAATGCTGAAAATAAGCATTCAGTTTGTAAGCAACGAACACGGCGCCGTCACTACCAGGCCCTGTTTTTCTCGGAAACCAAGGTGCCTCGAACACACTGAGGAGACAATCCTGCAAGCGGCGGGTTGCATGCCTGCAGCCTCGCCACCACCCCCGGTTCGACCCCCCTTCGCTGACCGCAGGCGTCTCCCTCCGCCTCGAGCCCCGCGTCTTACAACCCTGGCGGTGTACAGTAGCCTGTGTCGTTGAGAGAGTGAAGCTGCGTTTCAAAGAGAAAGGTTGTGTGTGTTTGCTCCCCCAAGTTCGCGAGGCGCCCTTTTTGCATGGGAGCCGCTTGGGGAGAGCGTATGCGTGTGCCTTACTTTGCGTCGCGTGTTTCTGGTACACAGTAGCACATTTGCGGGCCGCTGTCGACCAGAGCTAGTTTTGTAACCAAGTGCGCGGTTAGCTAGCCGAGTCCGTGGTAGAGAACTTTTCTTTACTTTTTATTTACAAGTTGTTAGTACTACATATTGTCTATTCATCGTGACTTGTGCATTTCTCCGTTTTTCTTGCTTGAAGTCACAGGCCAACCAGCCACAACACGTGCACTTCCCTTAAGACAGCTGAACGCAATCCTCCAATCTTTTAATCACCACTCTGAATTATCACTGCAAAATCTTAAACCAACCAAGGAAAAACAAACACGCACACAGCCTCCGCTGCCGTATCCGAATTTTAGCCATGCGGATTTCCTCAAACTGGAACTCCGTGGTGCCCCGGTAGACGATTGCTTTGTCATACATGGGCCGCGTGGGCAGGTCTGGTGGATCAGGCCGACAGAGCGGGACCTCCCAGCAGTCAAAGCGGTTGCCGTTGTAGACGTCGGCAGAGTTCTTGCGCTCTCTGCAAAGCAAACACCATGCTTAAGCCTCTTCCAACTGTAAGCAACAATTGCATCACATTTACCAAGTGAATTTCATGAGCAGCTTGTGTAACATAAGTCACACCTCAATGTAATGCAGTTGTACTCGCAGCGAAATACTTTGTTGAACGCGAATTCTGTTAATTTTGAAGTTTTAAAGTGTAAGCACTAACAACAACTTCATAAATTCTCAGAGCTTTTCCAGTGGACAGTGTCTTGTCGGTAGGCATTCATAAACAAATTGCAAGAAGTTTGGACCACAATAGAGCAGTTATGAGTGTCAGGGCCTGCGGTGCAGGTCAAGCCTAAAGCAGCGCATCGGCTTGGCTCACAGCATCCGAGATTTATGCGAGTTGCATTACACAGCACTGTAAACTTGGAAACTATGGCTGACTACTCAGTGTCCACCGGCATTATCAGATGGTGCCCGTAAGCTAAAAACAAAAGTAAAAAGGTATGGATACCCACTCTGAGAAAAAAAGTCAGTTTTGCCAGAAAAGCAGAGCACTGATGGCGATAGCAAAGAGACCACAACACAAAGGAAGGTGCGTAGTTTTATCAGTGTCGCACATGCTCTGGCAAACACGAACAGGTTGCACTTAATGACCACAAACTGTCACAACACAAGCAAACGCTTCGTGCTGTGTCTCAAACAGTTCAGATTACACGACCACCAACACTAGGGACTCAGAACAAAATCCCCATGAAGGCACCAAGCATCTCGGTTTGCGCTAGCCGTAGCTCACCTCCAAGATACAGCATGTGGCCCGCGACTGGACACTTGTGCTGAGGGGGAGGGCAGGTAAGCCCTCCACCCCCCAGCATGTGCTTGTTCATGCGCGTTCACCCCCAACCCGTCCCCTTGCACAGAAGCACCTGCAGCCTATGCAAGTTGTTTGCCAACACGATAAATGCTGCAGTGGTGTTTCCTGCATGGAGCACCAATATAACGTCACTAGAGTAATCTCAGGCCATTTGGGCATTCACTGCTGCGACTGCGACTGCAATCCCATGTTTGAAACTGCTTCTATTTGGTACAGAGCTGAATGATCAGATAAGTGAGCATGACAATGTGGTACCCACAGGCATGGGTGGCGATCTCCTGCTACACTGTAAGGAGTGCGATTGCACTCCCATCTTCAGCAACACATCAGTCGTGGCGAAGGCTAAGACTCGACAGGAAAAAGTTGAGGCCTATCATATCAATAAACTTTACCCCGAGCAGTCTGTAAGCGCACCATCGGTGTTCCTAACTAAGAAACAGCTTTAATTTCTTTATTAGTGTTGCCTTGTATATATAAGGTGATTACTGTGCACTTGTTATGCTGTGCCTTGCACACGTTCATTACGGACTTGTGGGATGTTTTCAAGATTAAAGTTCAGTTGTTAGTCCAGGCGCCTTCCTGTCACTTTGTCTATGCATGCTTCTCATTTTTTTTCCTTCCTCAAGTTTGCTGGCATTCTAGTACAGCAATGCGGAAGGACGCTTGGAATAACTTTTGCCTGGGAGGACATTTTTGTAGCTTCTTGCCAGATTTGTTAGCTATACAAGCTTCAACTACATGCTTGGAATGACCGAAAACTTTGTTAAATTGAAACCTCATCATAAAATTAGTTTGTTAAATAGCAAAAAAAAAAGATATATACGTCTTTCAACGGAACTTAAACTTGGAAATGAAAATAGTTGCATCATGAATTTAATTAAATTTTGTTATATACAGCAAAATCTCAACATAACGAACTTCAGGGGACCGCAACAAATTGTTCTTTATTCTGAAAGGTTGTTATAGTGAAAGCCACAAAATTAACCATTCCACCCATAAACCTACCAGTTCAAAAGTTGCCACCATTTGAGCTATCCATGAAAGCATCGCTGTTGGCTCTCAGCCAACATCAAATCTGTAGATTCTGGCACCACACACACCACCAAAGCACTGTATAATAAGAGTGGCACGCACAATAAAGATGCTGACGCCAAGAAAACCACTGACAAAGAGGAAGCTCCCTGTTGCCTCCAAAGCACAACATTTTTTGTCTGTTTGTTTGCTTTCAACATTCCTTGCCGGGGACACTGCAACTGTTTCGCTTGAGGTGGACACCTGAACTATTCCAAAGTGTAAGCGAGACCATCCCGAAACTGCATCCATGTGGCATACCCCCCAAGCCCAGAGGTTAAATTTCCCCACGCACCTAGCTGATATGGCCACAAAAAGAAGTGTGAAAGAAAGAAGGGGCGTGCGCAGAAACAAAGGCAAGAGGAGTTGCTAGGCGACACTTGTCTGGGCGGAACATGCACTAGAAACACGCGATGTCGCATTTGCACTAGAAAAAAGTTCCCTCCCGCGTTTTCCCCTCCAGCGCCGTCTCAGGTTCTCCGAACCCAAGCACTGCGGCATCCGGTCTCTATGCCTTGTCTGCTAGCCTACTGCTCCGGCTGAGTGAAGGATACAGGGAAATCTAAGAATACCGAAACGTTGGAACATTAAATTGTAGTACCGAGATGTTAACATGACACAGAAACTGAATAATGGTCATTCTTCTGAAACGTTCAGTATTACGAAGTTCGTAGTACTGAAATATTTTTACATTGAAACTACAAGCACTGAGCAGGGGACTTCAGAGATGTTCGGTAATGCTGTGTTTGCAGTAACGAGGTTTCACTGTATTGAGGTTTGACTGTACTATAAAATCCCACACAGAATATAAGGCTTAAGTTCAAAGCAATACTTGACTTGTATTCATTCAAAGTGTGCCATGCATGGTGGCAGCACTTCCCATAACCCAGTCTTTTATGCTAGACATTCAGATTGACATTAATGATGTTGACTGCTTGGTATGACAAATAGATACATCGAAAGCAGCTGGTCCCAATAAATTATCACCAGTTCTTAAACCCGTAGGGAAAGAAAAATGAACACTGAGAAAACATTTTTTCTGTCTTAATGTGCACACACAATGAGAATGAACATAATCAATGAAGAGTAAAAATACTTTGCAGCATCTTTTTCAACAATACAGGGGCAAACACACAGCAAGAAATTGGAAGTCTGCTTCATACTGAGCCACCTATGGTGTCTTTTAGAATTTGTGCATTGAATGTGACCCATTGATGTACATTTCGTTTATTTTACATCACATGTGAAACAGCCGGAGATCTTGGATCTGCCGTTCAAAAGAAAGCAAGTCACGTGCCAAACTTCTTCCTAGTTCTATGTTCCAGCTCTAAACCAGGTGACAGCCAATGACAGCCAGGTTGCTGGCTGTCATTCAGCGTCGGCCAAAAATTCCTAGCCAGAAACATTGTACTCCGCACCAAAATTCGGCAAGAAAATGCTTTCCTGGTATGTTGCCTCTAGGCAACATACCAGAAAAGTGAGTCACTTATTCTTACAAAAATCTCACTTATTTGTGAGATTTCAAATACCTCTAGATTATTCTCTCTTCCATTATCATCGTGGGTGCCACTGGTACTGTATAAATCTCTATAGAACTCCTCAGCCACTTGAACTATCTCATCCATATTAGTAATGATATTGCCGGCTTTGTCTCTTAACGCACAAATATGATTTTTGCCTATTCCTAGTTTCTTCTTCACTTTCATCAGGCTCCCTCCGTTCCTGAGAGCATGTTCAATTCTATCCACATTATACTTCCTTATATCAGCTGTCTTAGGCTTGTTGATTAACTTGGAAAGTTCTGCAAGTTCTATTCTAGCTGTAGGGTTAGAGGCTTTCATACATTGGCGTTTCTTGTCTTGATCAGATCTTTCGTCTCCTGCGATAGCTTACTGGTATCCTGTATAACGGAGTTACCACAGACTTCTATTGCACACTACTTAAACATGCCCACAAGATTGTCGTTCATTGCTTCAACACTAAGGTCCTCTTCCTGAGTCAAAGCCGAATACCTGTTCTGTAGCTTGATCTGGGATTGCTCTATTTTCCCTCTTACCGCTAACTCATTGATCGGCTTTTTATGTGGCAGTTTTTTCTGTTCCCTCCTCAGGTTTAGGCTAATTCGAGTTCTTACCATCCTATGGTCACTGCAGCGCACCTTGCTGAGCACGTCCACGTCTTGTATGATGCCAGGGTTAGCATAGAATATAAAGCCTATTTCATTTCTAGTCTCGCCGTTCGGGCTCATCCACGTCCGCTTTCGGCTATCCCGCTTGGGGAAGAAGGTACTCATTATCCGCATATTATTCTGTTCCGCAAAGTCTACTAATAGCTCTCCCCTGCTATTCCTAGTGCCTATGCCATATTCCCCCATTGACTTGTCTCCAGCCTGCTTCTTACCCACCTTGGCATTGAAGTCGCCCATCACTATAGTGTATTTTGTTTTGACTTTACCCATCGCCGATTCCACGTCTTCATAGAAGCTTTCGACTTCTTGGTCATCATGACTGGACATAGGGGCGTAGAACTGTACGACCTTCAATTTGTACCTTGTATAAATATTCACAACAAGGCCTGCCACCCTCTCGTTAATGCTATAGAATACCTGTATGTTACCAGCTATATCCTTATTAATCAGGAATCCGACTCCTAGTTCTCGTCTCCGCTAAGCCCCGGTAGCACAGGACGTGCCCGCTTTTTAGCACTGTATATGCTTCTTCGGTCCTCATAGCCTCACTGGGTCCTATTATATCCCATTTACTGCCCGCTAATTCCTCCAATGGCACTGCTAGACTTGCCTCACTAGATGACATTCTAGTGTTAAATGTTGCCAGGTTCAGATTCCAATGGCGGCCTGTCCGAACATGTAGGTTGTGTGTAGATTGTAATAACTTCCTATTCAGATACTGGTTGCTGAAACACTATACAGTAAAAGCTCGTTAATTCGAACCGCAAGGGGAAGCCGCTTCAGTTCGAATTAACGAAAGTTCGAACTAACGAAAGTGAAGCAGAGCAACAGTACACTGCGATTTGGAAGCAGTAGGGCATGTCAGAAATTTGACGTGTCAGGAAGTGATGGCGTGTGCCGCGGACACACGCCATCTTGAAGTCGAAGCTCTGGGTCCGACTGTGTCACACTACCGATGTCCACCGAAACGAACGTTAGCCGAGGATTAAAACCATCACAATCAATCGCGACGGCTGATACCTCCTAAGCTGAAAACAGACGTGCACAACCCACAAAGACTGCCGAGACAAAGACGCTGAACATGTCAAGGTGGCGAAGGCCCTGATTCGTTGGTTCTTGATTGCAAGCTCAGCTGCGACGTACTTGATTCGCTGTGTTTCGGAGATGGCGCTTGCCGTGCCATCTTACAACACAACATTAGCACAACATTAGCAGCTGTACAAGATTTGCAAAGCCTCCGAGATTCGCAACGGGCATGAAGTCTCGGAGGTTACGTAGAACGGAGAGGCGGCAGCCGCCGCTGCCTTCTGGCTGACCCCGCGTCGGTTAGATTTTTTTCCGATTTTGCCTTCTCTCGCCGTTCTCTCCGTTTCGGAGGCAATACAGCCTTGTGTGTCAGCAGTAGGCGCGTTTCTCTGGCCGTGTGCCAGGCGAGCGTAGTTCGAATTATCCGTGAGGGAACCTTCTCGCGTTCGAATTAACGGACTTTTTTATACATACACTTTTGTGGAGCTTGGCCGGACCAAATCGTACAGTTCGAATTATCCATAAATTCGAATTATTGAAGTTCGAATTAACGAGCTTTCACTGTATATGCTCATAGCACAGCTGCATGTAAGACAGGCTGTCGCCTTCGAAAAATAATGGGAGAATAGAAATGAACGGTTAAATGCATTTGCTAGTAATGCTCCAAAAATCTTCATGTTGTTCAGTACTTCTGCCAAATATTGCATTTAGTTTGCACCACATGTCCCCAGTGTATTGCCTCAGTGAAATCAAGTGTTTACAATAGCATCTGCTTTTAGCAACAGAAAGTTATTTAATGATGTGATTTCCATGTTCTTTGAAAGCGACAAGTGCACCAGGACATCTAGTTTGAAATAATGAAGGTATGTGAATAAAAAAAAGTATTCTGTTCTCGTTTTTTTATTCAATGCAAAAGGTCAGTTGTTATCCATGGCTTACGAACGTTATTTGGTCGTTTAAATGTTTTTTGTGTAAAGCATGAATTGTAGATGTAAACTGTTTTAAGAACCTGTCGTAGGCAGCTTCTGGATTATGTTCACTCAGAGCATCATCCCAGCTTACATGTTCGAAAGATTCATGAAAAGTGGTTAATGTGAAAGAGTTAATTGATCTATAAGAAAGGTATGCTACTGGTGTAGTGATCAATAACTCTACAAGATTCATTTCCAGAAATAAATGTTGGGAGATGGTTGCTGAGGCAGTAGTTAGACATCAGACTGCGCACAGCGCAACTCAACATATCTAATGATGAGATCAAGAAGCGTTACTGTGGTTGTTGCCAGTCACATTGGTAAGTCATTACAAAACACTAAACCAGTTGAAGCTAATAAAATGCTCCTTCAAAACTATATTCTCTAAATTTGGTGGTATGAGGTAAATTACTAGACAAGACAAAGACCAAACTTCAAAAATGAATTTCATACCTAAATTTCATTGCTGGTACATCGGAGTGATGTCATGGATTTGAAGGCATTTTTTCATGTAGGCAGCTGTGGTGCAGTAAAAACACCACAGGTTATCAAGTTCAGTCTCTGGCTCATTTAAAAGACAATGTAGCCCATTTGTCCCAATAAAAGCTTAACGAGGCCCAAGCAGAAAAATTCATGGCAAGCTGGTAGGTCAAGGTGGCATTACCACCCGTCTCGTTTATACGCCTTTTCTGGCTTACCAAGTCTACTCACTGTGAAAGTGGCCCTGCTTCGTATTGCAGAAGAGCAATTTACAAATGCAGCTGAACTTATTTTAAACATGAACAATTAGCAACTACGTGATGGTCAATGTTAACTGCATGTTCGCAAAAAGCATGTAGACAGGAGCATAATCTGCCTAGCCTGTCTCTTCTTCCCAACACAAGCCGCCTATTAGCGCAATGCAAACTAGTAGCAACTTCAGACGGCTGCGTATACTACACAGCGGATAGTGTTCATAACAGCTTTCTACAAAATAGGTTCAGACTTTTAAGTAGAAAATACCTGTGCCTCGGATGCTCATGTTTAGGCATGCGTGGTTGCTACACATAAGCACGACGCGTGCTCATTGCAAGTGTATACTGTGCTAATAGAGGCAGGATTGCATTGAGAATAAGGAACACCCTAGAAGACGACACTCGTCTCTGCATGCGCTTTGCAAGTAAGCATTCCACATAGACTGTCTTGCAAAATCTCTCCTTCACTAAGGCACTGCCATACACAGAAGCCAGCGCTCGCTTGGGTAAGCTAGGAATTCTGTCGGCTGCACCGTGAATGAAGCTGCACGAGGTAACCCAAGTACAGTGGAACCCCATTGATATGTTCCTTGCTGTTGGGTTTTCCTGGCTACTACATCATATATTCGCAGTAGGACTTAAAGCCCATTGCCAGCTGTGTATTATGTTCCCACTTGATGCGCCATTGTGCAATGTTCCCATATCTTGCATTGCATTCGAATGCAGCAGTCATGCAAGTTCAACAGTGCAGAGGCAAATTAACTCTCGGAACATTACTATAAAGGTGATAAATGCATACTTGCAGTTAAGCCTTGTCCATGGACCTGCTTCAAAACGCTGGGATTATGCAATGGTCAGCCGCTATAAGCACGTCTCTGCACAGTTGTGCTTTTTTTTGTTTGTTTGTTTGGCTGGTTCTCTGAAGTCAGTTTCACCACATACAGCCATGTTATGCAGCGAGGCATATCAAGAGTGAAAAGGGGCCTTTCTCACGCAACATAAAAGTATGTGTCCTTTGATTATACATGCGTGCATGCGCCGTCTCCGTTCACAGAACAAGCACCAATACTTCTAATAACTGTAGTGGCAGCCATTTAGAGCTGTTTCCGACGTTGCTGTGGCAATTTGGGGCATTCCTCATTGTTGCATATTTCCGGCTGTTGTGTCCTGTTTCTGCAATCCCTTGAAAAATGTGGGAATGAGGCTCTACTGCATTTAGCTTCCATTACACAGCTACCATCCTTGACATTCTGTTACACTTCTATACATGAAAGATAATTTGACATGCACTTGAGCCATATCACAGGTCTTTGTCAACACGCAAACAAACCATTCATTGCGTTTTCCATACTTACCTGAGGGCTTGCCGCGAGCCTGGGATCAGCACAGGAGTGCTGCAAAAAAGCACAAGGTGGTCTCAATATCAACGTGTGCCTGCTGCAATATCTCCGAGACATTTTCAAGCTGAACACGAATTCAATATGAGTATAACAGCGCAAAACAAGAAGAGAACACCCCCCCCCCCCTCCCCTTATGTAATGCCCCATGGGGTACTTAAGGGAAAATAAATTATGATGATCTAATTTCTTGGTCGCGATTGGCTCCTTTGCACAAGCTGCGAGAGGGAACCAATAGGGCCTTGGTGCAGGTGACTTTGGGCATGCAGAAGGCGGTGCAGTGTAATATTTGTCTGTTCCGTTGTGGACTACTTCCACAATGCAGCAGCCACCATAGCCACAGTGCCAAGGCAGCACCGCCGGCCGCCACCAACAACATGCCAGTGCATTACGGAGGAAAAAGACCACTCACTTGGTGCAAACAGGCCGCCCAAATAAAACTACATTCTTTTACCTTGCCACTCGAGCCAGCGATAGAGGGCAGGTGAGGAGGTCCGGGCTCATCTGCGTCTCCCTGTTGGTGGAGCTAAGTCGTGCGGTTGCACTGCCGCCGTTTCCATGGAAACGCATGCACGTGCGCTCGCACTCTGTTGGCCGTGCGCTTTGTTTCCTCGGTTTGTTTTCACTGGCGCCAGCGCAATGACAGTTGCTCTCTGTCCCAGTGATCGTATATCCGGCAATCGCAACTATCGACGTGCTGCGCACGATTGGATCAATCAAAAATAACAATCCGAAGGGTGAGGGAAGGTGCATGGCGTGAGAAGGACGGGCCACGAGCACCGCTGCAAGTGTGCTCCCCACCAGCCACACCCAGGTACTGGCACGGAGGAAAAGGGTGCGCACAGGTGGCACGCGTAGCTGGCAACCGAGAGCATCGGCACGAAAGGCGCCGCTGCGAGCGCGCACATGCCCCTTGCCAGTTTGCTCCAAGTGGAGAAGTTTATCGGAGTGCCTCGAGTAATCCGATTTAAAATGTATGCATTTGGGTTGGAACTTGGGAGAAATGAGGAACAAGGCAATAATTAGAGTAAAGCAGCTTTATTATGTATTAAGAGTTTACGGTATGTATAAAGGGGTACATAGAATGCATCAAAGGGGCACACGAGTCGATAAATCATGGGAAAATATTTGAAAATGTCATTTTTGGATTCTACAGCGGCCGATGCATGATCATGGAAATTTTCACCTATCTTGGATTAATAGTTTAGCTGCCATACCATTCTAAATTTAATTATGGGGCTTTGCGAGCCAAAACCACGATATTGCCACTTGCATTTATTTCTACCTCACCATTCATGTGTGTTATCACTTTTTTGTCTACGCACAGTAACGTGTGCGGCGTCGTTGAACGCATCTCGATTGTGGACACGTCTAGAATATTCCGCGATGCAACGCACAAATAAAGGACCGCCCCTTGCGCTGGCTTAGTCTGACCGCTGCCGTACGCACCTGCCGTTTTCGCCGTCGCCAAGTTCGTTCGCTTGCTCTCAGGCAAGAGTTTGCCCAATGAACTGCCGCTGCAGTGTCCCCTTCTCGTATTGTATCTCGTATTCCCTTCAAAGTGATCAATCCAGATTACAGCCCCTTCGCACAAATCTATGCCCTGCGCCGAACTATGTGTGGATTTGTGCCAAATCTGTAAAGGAGGCTTGTTGCATGGCAGTGAAAGCAGTGTTCTTGTTACAAGAGCACATATTTCTGGACGATCACTCAACGATGTCAGTGAGACATGAATTCTTTAGCACTTTTATCACTGAGCAGCACATTATGCACTGCGCTACGGGCACAAAAATTGTCCATCACATGTCAGTAGCAACATGTGTACCACTTAAAACAGGCGATTAGCAGACAAGATGGTGACCATGACGTGTTTCCAGTGCATACGATCACTTTCGGTGCTTGATGGCTTTTGTGAACGAAAATGTCGGTGCCCATGCAAACGTAATGTGGCATTTTATGCAATTTAGGTACGAAGCAAATGAGTCCTTTTTGGGTCCGCTAGCATTGTGCGAGTATGCTGAGTATGCACTATACAGGGTTACATTCCGCGAGATTTCATTGTCAAGAGGTACAAAATATACTGAATCCTTTAAGTGTTTGCCAGATATACGAAAATATTTTGTTGTCACTAGAATTTCATTGTTGCAGAATGTTGTTACCGTAGGTTTCAACTGTATTACGATTGGGCACTTGGGCCACATTGAAGGAATCACTGCTCAACTCACTTGAAGAAGAGGAACCAGCACGCACATCCGTAGCATAGTCTAATTCTGTGTGTGAGCGCATGCAAGAAAAGTTTAGGGTTGTGTGCCCGTCAGAAAAACCAAACTAGTAAGAAAGTTACAGTAATCCTTCGTCCCATCGCCAACAAGGGCCGATCAGTTTTCTCGAGTCTCAAGAAAAGAAATGTAGGCATGGCAGCATCGTTAGTATACTGTGGCATCTTTTGTATATACAAGCACCTGCTTGTGAACAGATGTAATCGCACCCCTGTGGGCAAAAAGTTAGCGAGCATCAAGTGCTGACCCTTTGAGAGATTAAAAACCAAATGGAAAGTGATAAGTGACAAATGGAAACAGATCGCAAGACTAACCGACCTGTGCACGCGGATAGACAAGCAGTTGCCGACTTGATGGCATAAGGAATGATGATGATATGTGGTGTTTATGGCACAAGGGCCAGGTCTGGCCAAAGAGGACCATGCAAGTGATTGCTGAGAGAAGGAAGCCACGCTATAAAAACCAAGATACTACAGAGCAAAAAAAAATTCCTTGTATCCACACATGGTGGCAGCATTTTCTGGGCAACAGAGTTGAACAAGAGTCGCATTTTTCAAACATATAGACGGCATCGTAGGTGCGTATACAGCATCGACCATTTGGGACTCGTTTGCAGCGCCGTGCTTACGTCTTTGACCTTTGAAGGGTTAATATCGTCTGTCTAAGCACATCTCACATTAGGTTGTATGCAGACCATTGCATCGTTTATAGGGACATGCTTCTTTGCAGGCTGACCATGACTTGATATTTTATTGGTGCCACAAATGGCACATGAACCTCAATGCTGCAAAATGTAGTCACATCCACTTGCACAGAAAGCTAGTTGCTACCGCAATCTGGTAAAAATTCTAATCAAAAAGGAGATCACGAAAAATACCTGGGTGTTCTGTGCGTGCGTGCGTGCCAGGCATTACATGGGACAAACATGTGGAGCACATCACCTTAAAAGCTGGACATTCTAACTTTATTATAAGTAGTTCTAAGCAAGCTCCACTTGATGCGTAACAAATTCAATATTTTTTTAACATGCATTCGATACTCTAACATGCTTTGGTATAAGTCCTCAACACTAAAGTTCTCATTAAAAAGTTGGAAGCAATACAATATTGTTCTGTACCTTACGTGACTAATTCCTATGGTTCTGACATTAACATAACAAATCTAAAGTGCTCTGTCATGGCACACTTTTAAACGTCGACACAGCTTTGCTAAGTTAAAATCATATTGTGGGGTTTTATGTGCCAAAGCCACGATCAGATTATGAAGCATGCCATAGTGAGGTAGTTCGAAGTAATTTTCACCATCAGATCTTTAACATGCATCCAATGCACAGTACACACATTTTTCATTTCACCCCCATCAAAATGCATCTGCTGTAGCCAGCATTTGATCCCACGGAATCATGCTTAGCCCAGCAACGCCACAGGCACTGACGGCGTCGCGTGCAAGCTGTTGTGATTGTCTCGTTTCACACAGCACACAATTTTGCACACTGTGTATGAGGACACCTGACTAGCGGTATGAGTCAGTGCTGCACAAATACTGAAACAGACACAAACGGATCACAGAGCATGATCCCGCGGTGGAATACGGTAGAAAATGGCATAGTTTTGGTGTCTGCGCAGGCGACTGCACGACGTGTGAACAAGCAGATGAAACGGAAGTGCATCGCTCTTGCTGCGGTGTGAAGTAAAACAAAAACAAGCAGACATTCAGTTTGTGTTTTATTATTTTTCTAAGCTTTAATTTGTACTTGGTAGTTGTACTTGAACTTCGTAGACACCAGGGTGTCTACCAAGTTGACATTTTCAAATTCCCCGAGTGTTCCATGTATTCCCTGAGTGCCTTTGCGAAATTCCCCGAGTGACACAGAACTCTGTTTTATGTCAAGGAAGGCTGGCACTATGTCGTCCGAAGCTGTCACTCTCTAGTAAGCTAGCTAAAAAAACGACTTAATCCAGTTTGAATAGTAAGGAGTACCATCTATTTCATTTTATTTAAATCTGAAGCGAGGGGTTAGCAAAATACACAGGGAATAAAGTATCTTTTAAAAAAATGGTAAAACTCATCGCAAGTCAAGTGGAACATTCTAAATACGAATAAAAACGAGATGCATACATAAACAAATGTTTTCGAATATCCACTTCAGTTACGAATTATTATCGAATGTCAATACATGTGTGAAACATAGGTGATGCTTGAGACTCTACTGAAAGAAAATCAAGGTGATAGAGTGACTGAGCATTTTATGATGAGTCATAATTAAATAGTAACTAAATATTTGAATATTGTAAAGTCAGTCATGCAGTTTCTTCATGAAAACGATTAAATCCCCCGGTCGAATTACATGCACAAGTTATTCATTAGCCTCAAGCATTTCAAGAAAGAAAAATATATATATATTTCAAGGTTGCTGCCGACATGCCACACATCAAGAATCAAGTAAAACATGGTACTGGTACCTTCACCAAAGCGATATTCTGTGGCGATACTTCCATTTTGCTTCTGAGTGATATGTATGTAATTTAGGTTATCAGAATGTTCAATTTGCCATAAGCTTAATGTTCATGCTATATTCCTTGCTACCACTGCATAGAAGTGACAAAAATAGGTCGCGTTTACAAATGTGGACGTGACTGAAGGCAATATGAGCTACTTATCAATTTATAGCAAGCTCATTGGTGTGAGGCCCGAACTTTGTCACAAATTAGATTCTCAACAGCTGGTGTGCAAACCTCAACTCTCCTGACAATCTCAGCCCGCGCACAATGCCTCTGTTTTGTGTTTCACTGCTTTCAAGAGTTTATTTTGGCTTGGATGAGGGTCGCCTGCATCTTTGCATCAGCCAGCACTTTGCTTTTTGAGCTCAAGCTCCTTCAAAGAAGAGGCGACACAGTTCCTTTTCCATTCATTCCTTAATGCATAGGTCCTTTCTGTTATTGTCCTCCTTCCATCGCGCTTTCGCCCCATGGACCATCTGAAGCACCCTCTTTGTCAGCTATACAGTCAACATCTGATTTTTCGGACTGCCTAAGGGCCGCTGAAACGTGCGTAAGATCAGGAAGTCAGAAAAAATGAATGCATGCCTTTTACTGCCATTAAAGGCTCAAATCGCCACAGGCACATCCGAAAAGGCCTACCAGCACGCTTATTAGGCATATCGGTGCCCGCACTGTGGCAGGAGGTGGCGGATGGATGAGTGTATAATTAACTCTCTGAGGGTCAATGACATAAATATACAGCACTGTGAACAAGTCCAAAAATGGTTGATGACGTATATTTACGGCGCTGTCTGTACATTTAAAAAGCATGCCAATTTCTTAACTTTTCTTTTCTATCATGTGCTGCCACTAAGTGGGAATACCAGCAATTTTTTTCGCGCGCCTCCCTCTCTCGGTTTTCGTTGCATGGTTTGTTTTAAAGCTAGTTTGCTCCCGCGCGTCTACATACTACTGCTTGCGCATTGGAGCACACACGGGCGGGCAGCGGTTTGGGTTTAGTCCCGCGTGCACTTTCAGCTTCTTTCGGTTGCAAAACTGATGGCTACCTCATTACTAATCGCTCGAAGGGCTACTACTTGTTTCTTGCTCGATTAGTGCTCGCAAGAGTGCGCACAGGAAGGATACCACCGTGCATGCGTTTCCGCTGCTTTTTTTGTTTTTTTGACACTCAAAAACGAATTGCCTCTGCTTGGCGATAAGATGAAGATTAGCGGAAGTCTGTTACAAGTTTTGCTTTTTTGACGGGCACAAAACCACACAGTTTTCTTGAGTGCACGCACCTACGCAGCTTGATTATGCTATGGACGTAAAAAATAGTGTAAGAGCAGGAACAGGTGAGTTGCGAAATATTCTCGTGTGGGCATTTTCAAAGCCTTGAACTATTACAATCCAACAAATCTTTAATTCTTATAAGTTTATTTCCTTTTTTACTGTTATTCATAAATGAAGAGTACATATATACCAACACAAAACATTTTTTTTCTCACTTAACGGTCCCTCTAGAAAATTTACGGTACATTTTTTTTCGAATTAAGTCCCTAAGAAGAATTGGAATCTGCAATAAAAAAATCGAACTTCAAAGGGTTAAGGAATAAATACTGTGTCCCGTGACAATTGCCCCTTCCCACGCTTGTTATGCTTCATGGCGCAACACTTCTGTATTGAGGCAAAGCTGACTTTTGGGAGCCATCATTATGCAACGCGCTGTACTTTCCGAGCTTCGAAGCCAATCGCGAGGACCACAAAGACGGAGACGGTGTGATTGCTTACAGCGGCGAATTCTTTCAATGAAAAACATGGCGCTGAACGGTAAGAGGCTTAATAACGAACGTTCAAATCACGGCGGCGAGGTAATCAAAACGGCGGCAGTGGTGGCTTTGATTAATGCCGTTTTGGACCTGCTGTCACGGCAAAATGTCCGGAAAATCGGTCGGCGAAGGACTCTTGCGTCCAGAATTTCAGACGTTCTCAGACATTGACTCTATAGGGTACGTGATGATGCCACGATGCCGTCGGCCATTGGCTGTACAATGGCAACTCCTCCAACTGTCGACACGGCGTCAAGTACGATTCGTTACGATCCCTCTCTGTTACGCGAGCCGGCATTACTGCTACTTTCTTTCCCTTTCAATAAAATTACATCTAATTTTTCCTGATGGAAGCAGAAATTCCATGAGTTATCACTGAGTATTTGCAGACTATTCAAAGTCCCTGAGAATTTCCGGTTTTCCCGGTTGGTAGACACCATGGTGCCTCAACGAGGAGGGAACAGCGATATGGAAGATGCTGATAAGGAGATACTAGAGTTTTAGAATAGGGGCCCAATAGTTTGGGGCCCCAAGAGCTTTGCGGGTGTTAGCGTTGGGGCACGCAGGAGTGAAGAGTGTTTTACTTGCGGATAGCGTCTTGCGCTGACAGCACCACTACGGCGTCAAAGAAAAGCTATTAGAAATAATTAAACAAAATATACAATTTTATGGTAGGAACAGTAATATTGACTTGCGTGTATTCGCGTTTAATTACAATGTAGAGGTTATTCTGCAAGCAGCAAACAATTAGTTGCATTTAGTTTTGAGCAAACCAACGTTACAGCCGTGTTGGGCCTACGAGCCATAAAATCCACAATCGAATTCGGTATCGGCGGCGTCTAATGAATTAATCTTCATAACACACGCTAGTTGTGAGAAAGCGATAACCGCAGTCACTTCTAGCTGGCAAACTTCACCCATCACCACGAATCGAACCAAGTTTGGTGCTAGCTTAGAGCCGTCACTTCAATGGGTGCCGCCATGTTTGTTGACGCCAAGCTTTTGGGGCCGCTATTTGGGCTCCCGCTAAATCGGTGAAATAGCGGTCCCAACGCAACACCCAAACGCAGTTTTCGTCTCGCGCATGTACAGTGGCTTCGATGCTATTTCTTTGAGGCCCCTATTCTAAAACTCTCCACTGTTTTTATGCAATGCTTATCTGTTCATTCCTTTTTTCCTTTGCTTTTGACATCTTTCTGTACATACGTAAATTTCATCACTTTGAGCCAATGTTTGAATCCATTTATGCATCAATATCTTTTTACTGACTATCTTTTGATACGCTGTACCATATGCCCCCTCAAGCTATGCCTCTTCGTAGGCCTGTGAGGTCTTTCTAAATAAGTAAATAAGCGTGCAATAAGCGAAAGGAGCTGTTCGCGCCGTATTTCGACGTGTGCAATGCCGCACTGTCTGCGCACGCGTACGTGTGGTCTGGGCTATGTAGGGACGAGGATAACGGCGGTGACACTAAGCTCAGTGTTACCGTGAGCGGTAACGCTAAGCTCAACATGCTCATAATAAATAAATGCTGTTATTTTGTAAACGCTGCACCACTTTTTTTTTTGTTCGGCCTACATTCAAGCCTTTTTTTTTTTCTGGCTTAAGACATTCGGGGGTCGGTTTAGAATCGGGGCTGACCTAGATTTGATTAGATGCGGTAACGGGTATAGCCGATATTCTAATTGACGTGAAAGCGAGATATAAGACGGAAGAAGAAGCATCTGCTTGCTGCGGTAAAGCTACAGAGACTATGGAGCATGTTTTATTAGAATGTGAAGACGTCTACCCAGCGGTCGATTTGGGCACCACTGGCCGCCTTGAAGCCCTTGGGTTCAGCGAAAGCAGTGGTAAAGCGAACATGTCCACAATAGGCATTAGTAAGAGGCGATTGGTGGAAGAAAAGTAGGGAAACGACAAAAGACGGAGACGTACGAAAGCACAGTTCGCAATCGGGGATCAGAAAATTTGGGCGTGGTAGTTCATAATGTTTTTTTCTCTTTTTTATTCTTTAACCTAGGTAGGACATTAGGCAGTATAATAGCAAGAGCTTGGTGGCGCAACCTACCACCCTGTTCCAAAGGGGATGCTCATAACATCCATCCATCCTACTGCAGTGCCACCAGTCGCTTAAACGAAGTCTGCTGGCAAGAGGAAAACTAATGGTACAACACTGGGCCGCCAGGATCGGCAGTTATGGTTGTCGCAGAGGTCATGCACATACGTGCAGAGCTCACCGATTGCTTGGTGTGGTTTTTCCTGCCGCATTCGCACATTCTTTATGTGCACGGAAAGCGCTGGATTTGTAAGTATCTGTGAGAGTGCGTCTCGGTGCGAGTTTGTTAGTTCGTTTTCTTCAGTGAAACCTGGCGACTGCTTTTCAGGCTGATGCAACATGAAAAGAATCCCATGCAACCCACCAGGCACAGTGCAGGTGCTCCTTTCGAGCTTCTTATCGTCCTGTGTTTCTAAATACTAAAAACATATGCGTGCTTACAGAACAGAATGAGTAGACAAGTGTTTGTCTTCTGCAACAGAAACGCTGCGCGGACGATCAGGAACACTGCATGATCTGTGGTTGGAAATGCGGAAGCTTAGGCGCCGTTACTGATGTATCCTAACAGTCTGTAGTGTTTATTTTTTGTGAATTATATTAACTTCAATTGTTGTGAGAGCGTTTTAGCTTATGAATGCAGGGTTTAGCACATGTTTAAATTTTGCGCGCTAGGCGCGCCAGTCGATCGCTGCGCCCTACAGGCGTCCTAAGAAAACTACAAAAAATAAATGACACCAGGATCAGGTACATAAACATGCAAGGCGGTAGAAAGAGAGCAAAGTGGTTAGAAATAAAACAGCAGTTAAAGAACGAAGAAGTAGTTGTATAAGCCTACTTGCTATGCTATGCGAATCACATCTCAGGGATCTAGAAGACCCACCGTTTATTGAAGGCTACGTCTGGGAAGGGAGCAATAGAACAACAATGGAGAGGAAGGGAGGAGGAGTAGGTATGCTGATACATCAAGGAACAAATTGGAAAAGAATAAAGTTAACTTGCAAAGAACATGTCTGGGTATCAGGTACAATTGCCGGTAAAGAGACATGGCTACGAGTAGTTTATTTAGAGACAGGGGCCAAATACAGGCAAGAGAACAAGGATCTAGTGAAGTGCCTCAATGATGATATAAAGCAGTTTGGAGAAGGTGCCGATATTTGTCTGCTGGGCGAGATGAATGGCCACATCGAGGATCTGGATGGATACACAGATTATAATGGGAAGTTGATGCTAGACTTCTGTGAGCGACACAACCTTGTTATAGTAAATAGAGAAACAAAGTGTGAGGGACAAATCACGTGGGAGTCCTGTAACAGACAAATGACCATTGACTACTGCCTGATGTAGCAGGGGTTGTACAGCAAGCTCGCAATAATGGAAATAGACGAAGAGGGGAAGTACAGCCTCGGAAGTGATCATAAGCGTATTAGTATACAGTTGGGAGCCCTGCTTAAAAAAATGCAGGGAAGTCAAAAAGAGTACACAAAATTAAATGACGAACAAATAGCGCAAATAGCAGCCTGCATAGAGGAAGCAATAGAGAAACATCCCATGGAAATGTTCCATGGGATGTTAATCAGTTAGAACTACTCATTAGTACAAAAAGAAGTAAACCGATGGAGAGGAAAGAGGAAGCCACGAAGTTGGTGGAATAAGGAAATTAGGGAGGCCATCGAACAACGGTTGGCATCTCAGGAACACATAAGCAAAGAGAGTGCAGTTATCTGAAGAGGAAATGGGCCAAAAATGGGAATCTTATAAACAAAAGATACAACAAGTGCAGGTGCTCATCCAGGCTAAAATAAAGCAGTCCTTTGATCGCCGGCTGGCTGAAGTTCCCGATGCAACTAATAAAGGGAGGTCAAGAAAATTCTGGAACCATATAAGCTGGCTGGGTAAAGCGAATCACAGAAAGCAGGAACAGATCCACGATTCCGAAAGAAATTGTTTAGAGGGAGATGATGCTGTGAACTACATTGGTTCAGTTATAGCTGAGTCACTTAGGAAAGACGCTAGGGTAATCTCCCCAAATGAGGGAGCAACATAGGATGGCGTAACAGAAAACCGCTTAGAACTGACCAATCTTAACATGAAAAAGGTGGAAGCAAATGTTCCAAAATGCACAGCCGCAGGGATAGACGAAATTCCAATCAAGTTAATTAATGAACTTGGCCCAAGAAGCAAGGAAACGCTGATAAAAGCATTGGAGGCAGTCATAACCAATAAGCAAATTCCGCACAGCTGGAAACAGAGTAAAATAAATTTGATTTATAAAGGGAAAGGTGATAAGATGAACATAAAATCCTTCCAACCAATTACAATAACATCAGTTATATACACTGGCAACGCAGGCAGTGAAATTAAAAATGCAGTCATGGGTAGAAAGTAATAGACTACTCGGAGAACTTCAGAACAGGTTCAGAAGTGGTAGGCGCTTAGATGATAGCCTGTTCGTGCTTACCCAGTGCAAAGAAATAACTAAGGCAGAAAACAGACCTCTGTATTTAGTCTTCCTGGACATAAGCGGTACATACAACAACGTGAACAGGGAACTCGTGTGGAACATATTAAAAGATGAAGGTATCGGTCATGAGGTAATTGATTTTGTACAGGAAATATATCGAGAAAATAATGTTGAAATAACATGGAAAGAAATCAAGAGTACGACAACTGTCGAGGCTCACAAAGGATTAAGGCAAGGTTGTCCTATATCACCGCTGCTGTTCATGCTTTATATGATAAGTATGGAAAGAAGGCTACAAGGAAGCAATCTAGGGTATAATCTGTCGTACAGATTAGGCGGAAAGGTTGTTGAGCAACGACTACCGGGTTTAATGTATGCGGACGATATTGTGCTGTTAGCAGAGAGCCAGAAAGGTTTGCAAACTCTGGTTAATTACTGTGGAGACGAAGGAGACAGTTTAAGTTTCAGTTTTAGCGCAGCTAAGTCCGGTAGGATGGTTTTCAACAATACAAGTGATCAGGAGCTTACAATACAAGGCCATGAAATACCCCGAGTGGCCGAATACAAATATCTCGAGGTATGAATAAACAAAGGGCAGATGTACACGGAAAAGCACAAACATTCTCTCATACCAAAATGGCGAAGAGATGCCGGAATAATGAAGCATACGGCATTGTGGGGGTACAACAGGTATGAGGTACTGAGAGGTATTTGGAAGGTAGTAATGGTGCCGGGGCTTACTTTGGGAATGCGGTCCTGTGTTTAATGGCAGATGTTCAGTCGAGACTAGAAGTAAATCAGAGCTGTGGGAAGATTAGCACTAGGTGCCCACGGGAAAAGCACAAACAAAGCAGTACAGGGGGATATGGGCTGGGCATCGTTTGAAGCACGGGAAGCTCAAGAGTAAAATCCTATACGAAAAACACCTGAGGAAATTGGACGATAACAGGTGGGCAGCTAAGGTATTTAAATACCTATACAGAAAGAGCATTGACTCACAATGGCGGAAAAGAACTAGGAAGCTAACCAGTAAGTATGCCAGACACGAGGACGAAGAAAGAGAGCATTAAACGACATGTTAAAAACGCGGAAGGATAAATTCAATGGAAAAGAAGCATAGTGTTGAACTATATCAATACTGGAAACAGCAGATCAGGAAGGAAGCGTTTTATGATAACTCAAGATGCAGTGCCCTTCTCTTTGAAGCTAGGTCAGGATGTGTTAAAACGCGGAGCTATAAAAAGAAATTTAATGAAGAAGACACATGTACAGCGTGTAGTAAACCTGTAGAAATCTCTGAACACTAGGCCCTAGTGTTCAGAGATAACAGTAGTCATGTAAATAAACATGCGGTGGGAATTAGCAAAAGGCGATTGGAGGATTGGTGGCTCAAAAGCAGAGAGGGGACATAAGGTTAAAAGGGCAAAATTTAAAAATTAAATTATGGGGTTTTACGTGCCAAAACCACTTTCTGATTATGAGGCACGCCGTAGTGGAGGACTCCGGAAATTTCGACCACCTGGGGTTCTTTAACGTGCACCTAAATCTAAGCACACGGGTGTTTTCGCATTTCGCCCCCATCGAAATGCGGCCGCCGTGGCTGGGATTCGATCCCGCGGCCTCGTGCTCAGCAGCCTAACACCATAGCCACTGAGCAACTACGGCGGGTGGTTAAAAGGGTAGGAAGACGTATTTAAAGAAAATTAATAACACACAGCACAGGTAAATAAAAATAAAAGGCAAAATAAAAAGCTGAGCATGGTGGCAACTGCCATCACCCCGTTTCAAAGGGGACGCTCCTACCTTCCATCCAATCCAACCAACCCCGCTACTCCTATTGTTTTGCTGTAAAGACGAACACTGCCCCATTCTAGTACACCATACACAAGTACCGGCCATGCCCGTAGTGAGCATACAACCGCGAGTACTTCACTGCATGTTAGGCAATACCACCTAAGTGGCCCCAGCTACCCACCAAATCATTCGACCGACAAAAACGCGCCACTAAAGCTTTCCGCGGGAGCCAGCTTGCCAGGCCAATGTAAACTGTCTCATTCGCGCACGTTGCCTCGCAGGCGTGCTGCGGGCACGGTGGCAGTGCACCGCCCCTCGCAACGCAAGGCCTGCATTGGACGGCGCTCACCGTCGTATCTGCCTGAGGTTTTCTTGGCACTGTGGAGCCAGTGCTGCCTGCAGCGACGACATGGCGCGGCCATGCCTCAGCGGCTGGATGTTCTCCTTGGACAGCTCCCAGTCGCCGCCGTCACCCTCCATTGCACCGCCAGTTCACTCTGGCACGCTCGGAACTGCCTGTCTAATGCCAGCAAGCTAACGGCGCACAAACGCCGTCGGTTACAAGGGCAAGTGTTAGAAAAGGTAACCCGCGAGCCCGCAGAAGCTTGGACAACGCGCGTACACCGCGGTTCAAATTCGTTGGCGCCAGTTGATTTGACAGCCAGGTCACGTGGTATATAAAATGCTCTGCGCATGCGCGACGGTGGCCTGGGCCATTGCCTGGGCCATAGAGTTTCTAAACAAATAACCTAGAGGGAAATGTGGCGCTAGTGTCTATGGGGGTTCTCATGAGCGTTGCCTCAACCTACATGGGAATGATGGGAAGTACAGGCTTCGGATTGACTTCGGTCTTTAGACTAGTGGCGTTTGCTTCTGGCGCAGTAAACAAAACTAAACTCAAATATTATCGCATAAAATCTAATTTTATTTCTTCAGTATGTTATGTAATGTACAACACGCTACAAAAACTTTGTATGACTTTGAGACGGAAGCATGGTTTACTATGGTTTGTCACCAGGACACACCAGGGTATGCATACTTGTGCGATTCTGTTCCCAATTTAACGCCAAAAAATGATTATTTATTCATTTTTTCAAGAGCAAAACAACCGTGCATGTTCTTATATAAGAATACTCATCAAGTATTTCTGGAAATAAAAATGTTGTATTGTGGCAAAGCGTTGCGCCCGTGAGCGGAATGGTACAAGTGTCGTCTGCTACGACGCCTGCTCGCTGCAAACGCGGGACTTTTCTCGCAGACGACAGGCACTTGCGAACTCTCTCGCTCTTTCGAAAGGTTGCGTCAGCTGTCACGATTGCTGAACGTCTTCAAGTACTTTTAAGCACATCTGCTGCAGTGCTAGCTAGGACGCTAGTGGCCTCCTACGAGTATGCTTCATCATATTTTATATTGGCGTACCGCTTCCGAAGCGTTACAGCGTGGCTTTGCGGGTACCTATCGTGCGACACTAGACTACAGCTAGGAAGCAGCCATCTTTCCTACCACAAGTAAGTTTGTGTTCTCAAAGTCCTAAAACACGCATTTCAATGAGCACATAAACGAGCACATAATGAAGCCCTCAATAAAACTTGATTGTCAAGCCACTAGAGGTACAACTGTATATGTCTTGTATCAGTAGTGCCTTATTTGTCCTATTCTGAAGTTTCATAAAGCACGTAACGCTTCAGTGCCAACCTAACACACTTAGCAAACCAAGGTACAAACGCTCAAAACATGTTCTTTCAACGTTTACGATGCCGCCGCTTTCTCGTCACGGCTTCGACGCCACACCGTGACACAAGCATCGTCCCAGTCGCTGGCCCAGCGCGCTATTGCCACTCCGAGCAACATAACAAAGGCAGAGAGCTTTGCGTTGCACTGTCCCACTGCAGGTTATAGCAATTGCGCTTGGAGTGAAACCAAAACTGCCAAAAAAATACTTGCAGGCTAGTTCGCCAGTCCATAGAATGCCAATCCGAAGCCTGTACTTCCCATCATTCCCATGGTGGTTGAACGATCGCAGCGCCAGATTTGCCTCTAGGTATACTAATATGAAGCTCTATGGCCTGGGCCAACGCCTCCTTTAAAAAGATGCCTGCCGCGTGCGCCGAAAACCTGCTGCCTTTACCTTTCCCTCCTTCCTCCGTTCCGCGTGAGGCGGTAGCGAGCGATCCTTGCGGTGGTCGCTTGCAACACATGCGCGCATGCGCACATCACCCCATGGAAGCGCGGCCGGCGCGGCTGTGAGCGCGCGCCGTAGCAGACGACGTGTCTACGGCAGACGACGCCTTCCACATGTTTTCAACACTTTAAGCAGACGAAAACAAAAGCGCACAATGCTTAAAGTAAAAAGTCCCAAATAAAGTGATTTGAGTCTCTCATAAGTACTTATCTAATGAAGTTTAACTATTTTATTAAAATTGTGTTGGCAGATCTACTAGCAGAAGAACTGCTTATAACGTATATCTGCATGACTGCCGCCGCTCGCTGCTTGCAAATTGCAATCGCTCCGTTCTTTTCGCACTTCAGCACTAGTTTTATTTGTTCTGTGTGTTTCGTAAAGCGCGATGCGCTATTGCTGCGTCCCACGCTGCACCTCAAGCGAACGACGAAAGGAGCCCGGAGTGTCCTTCCATGAGCTACCATCCGACAGCGCTACGCGGAGGCGATGGATGACTGCAATAGCGCGAGAGGTTTCGGCACCTAACACAACATCTTATTACACTGTTGTGTGCAGCCTGCACTTCAAACCATCTGATTTCCGAGACGACTGCAAACGACGACGTCTACTAAAGCCAGGCGCAGTGCCCAGTGTGTTCAGTGCCCGGACGCCGCGCACGGAGAAATGCGGCGCTCCGGCGAAACCCGAAGATCGAGGAACCGGAAAACGCAAGCGCGAGCCTTCGCCAAGTGTGCCTTGCGTGTCAGTGAGTGGAGATGAGCAACACGAAGATGTGGTCGCAGAAAGCAAGGGAGCACCTTCAACTGAACAACCTGCCGAGCCGGCGACATCACGAAGTGCTGCTGGACAAACCAGCGGGCAATTCCCAGATGGTAGAAGCAGCACACTCGGCTTTGAACATGGCGCGATTGCACCGATCGGCGCATCGCATGAGCCTGCAGAAAATAGCGAACAGGTCACAATTGTTGCCACAGCTTATAATAATATTTGGGGTTTTACGTGCCAAAACCACTTTCTGATTATGAGGCACGCCGTAGTGGAAGACTCCGGAAATTTTGACCACCTGGGGTTCTTTAACGTGCACCCAAATCTAAGCACACGGGTGTTTTTGCATTTCGCCCCCATCGAAATGCGGCCGCCGTGGCCGGGATTCGATCCCGCGACCTCGTGCTCAGCAGCCCAACACCAAAGCCACTGAGCCACCACGGCGGGTGCCACAGCTTTGAGGAACAAGAAACGAAAAACCAAAGTCATTGTTAAACGGTCATTCGCCACACAGACAGCGACCATCGCAAGGTTCTCCTGCAGCTCATCACTAAGAAGTTTATGAAGCCGCTGTTCACCAACTATGCCGTCAGCGCTAGCGACAGGAATGCGGTTGTTAAGTTCCTTGACCGCAAACCTCTGTCCCGCAAGGTGCTTAAACTGTAATTAAGGGAATGTGACCGCGGCGGCCTCATTTCAATGGAGACGATATGTAAAAAGGCACGTGTGCTTGCGTTGTAGTGCACGTTAAAGAACCCTAGGTGGTCAAAACTAATCCGGAGCCCTCCACTAGCTACGGCGTGCCTCATAATCAGAACTGGTTTTGGCACGTAAAACCCCAGAAAGAAGATGGACCCTTCATTACGCACACACCAAGTTCAAGTGAATAGCTTTCATGTTGTCGTTGAACCTGCTTTGAGTACACCACAATTTTCAGCAGAATTACGCGCTACTAGTAATGCTGCGCGAAGTGACATGCAAGAATGAGAGCGTGTACGTGTAAAACAAACTGCTTCGGCCTTCTTGTTACGTTATTCGTGAACGCTACTTAGACTTAGTGAACCAATTGCCATCACTGCAAGAAACTACAATTTCGTCGAAAGTCGCCAGAGCACAACCAGTTTATTCAAGTACAAGTGAACAGATGTGTTGCGATGTCTCCCTGTGTCGCGGCGCTTTCCAAGCAGCCGCCGCCGCTACCGCCGCGCGCCGCGACACCACACCAACCCAGCCCCCTTGGCGGAAATAGGGCTGTAGGTAGCGCCATCTCTTGACAACCGACCGCAACTCAAGGCGCGACGGCTACAATCATAGAGTTAGTAGAACAACTCTAGAGGAAAAGCTGGGCCGGAAAACTGGGAACCTCTTGGGCGCCGCCCTGTTGCTACTGGTCAATGTGGCCAGCGCAATTACTATTGAAAGAGCTGAGAACAAGTGCAGGTCACCTTATGCTTTGTCACCTAAAAACGCATACCTGATGGCTTTATGAAGGTGGTACGTTAATAATAAGTTTACAGAAAGCGATCGCTAAGTCCGTGACTTATGTAAATCACGATGTACGCATTCATGCAATAAAGGATGATGCGAATTTCGGTTTCGAATCTGTTTTTTTGGATGCGTAGTAGTTTCGTTTGACATGCGATCGCGCGTCGACATCGGACGCTATGACACACTCCTGCCTTATGTGCCACCGAAGCCCCGAAGTGGTCTGGCATATACGTTCACATGTAAGTAAACGAATTTATCTCCTTGTTGAGAATATCACGCGAGTAGGCAGCTCTTGTGGTACATCACAATCGTTCGAGAAGCGTCACATTAGAGCATTTTTCTGCATGCGGAGCGGTGTTTTTATTTGCAGGTTTCCCTTCAGTAGGAAATTGCTGGACAGGCGGACCAGCGCACCGGAATTGTACTGGCGAAGCCACAAGCAACTCAAAGAATCTGTTTAATTGTTGCACTTTGAACAATCATGCTTCTACAAAGGCCACAGCAGAAAAACAGCCTGATGACCGAGTATTTCTGTGCCACGCAGTAATCAAGAGGCGAGTGCCTAATGCGGACGAAATAGAGTGCATCGAGACTTAGAACGACAGAAAGCTGAGCTAGTTCGTAAGGATTCATTATGCAAAACAGAGGTGAGGCGTGCAGACAGGACACAAGAGTAGAGAAGTGGGCGGCGCGCGTGTTGTTTGCTTGTAAAGACTCTACTCTTGTTTCCTGTCTGCACGCCTCACCTCCGTTTTGCATAACGAGTGCATCAAGCCACATATTAATAGCTTAGGCGTTTTATTAACTGTGCAATATTTTCAACACTTCCTTGCATGCCATTTCATGTGGCATATCTTTTCTGGTCACAAATTTGTGCAGCGAATCTATTTGCATGATTGACTCCGGGCCTGTGGGACCGCTCACTTGCACTTGATGCTGAGTCTTTTACATGTACCCATAAACTGCAGATATGCACATCAGATCCCTGCGAGCACTTTCAAAATTCAATTATTTTCGACAACAGGCACATATGCAATACTGACATAATCCGGAATACCACTAAGCAGCTGGGACACAATTTTGTTGACCATACTCGCAGGTAAAATAAGTACATCATGTGGACAGCTCCAGCTCATTTTCCTTAAGTCAGTGCGTACAAGAGTTATGCAAAAATAATTTTTTTCTCGCGCACCGATTATTTTGCTTTATAAGCAAGAGAACCCACCACGTTAGTGTAACGTATCTTGTGCATCACACTAATATGTGCTTTCATTTACCAAGTGAGATGAGTTACTTTTATGGCTCATTCAGTCATATCACACTGCAAGCTGCATTCATCAATCTTCAATGCGATTTTGCAAATGTTTAATGAAACATGTTTCCCTTTTATGCAGATATGCAATGGCAAGCCCTTCCGTGTGTTCCAAAGGTAAAATTTAAGCTCTAAATTAAAGAAGACATTTCTAGTCAGAAACAAGCAAAAATAGTGAATGCAGAGTATCAGAAGCCCAAGGTACAGAAATTATGAGAAGTGTCGAATGATTTTAAGGAAAGAGTCGTATTTAAAAATGCAAGACCCTTTAGTGGAGGTCAAGCAAGTCAATATAGGTAGAATACTCTGCAAAATTATGCGAGTGAGGGGATGTCAAACAATGGGTCAGGAAATGCATTGTTTTTCTGCAAAACAAAAGCTGATTGCCATTACATAAGTCACTTTAGCATCATGATAAATTCAGAAATAAACCAAAAAACAAGACACGCAAAAATAAACAAAACATTTAATGATATTTCAGCAGAACTTTTTGTTGGGCTAGTTGGCGCATATTACTGAAGTACTATAGCGCCAAACAGACGACACAAGAAGAAGAGACACGGACACAAGCGCTCGTCCGTGTCTCTTCTTGTGTCGTCTGTTTGGCGCTATAGTACTTCAGCCATTTAATGATGCTCTCTCCACACTGGGATAAATAAAAACAAACACATCACATCTAATGTGGACATATCAGATGCCTTGTGAAACATAAAGGAACAATTCAGTTTCGAACTATGGCACTTGCCGCATAGATGTGGGGGGGCCTTGCACCAATAGTGATAGTTACCACTGCATTTAGAAATTGAAAGCATTCGTGCAGACAAGGATGATTCTTTATATTTTTGGCTACCACTTCAAATGCCTCCACCAAGTGTTACAATGCTGCACGCAGCCATACTAAGGATCTCGCAACAACACCTGCAGGTAAAAAGCAGAAGCAGTCAAAGTGCTGGTGTGTTCTGGACACTATGTTTGAAAACTTTTAGGCAAGAAGAGTGCAAGAAGCAGACATAACTGCATTTATTTCCATAATTCCCCATTTAAATGGCCTTTTCTTTTTGCTTAGACAATGCCTACGCCTAGCCACAGCAGCTCCCTCATACAGACTCCACAAACCAAGAGGCCGTGGAGGCAAATGCAGGTAAGAGACAATAAGCAATAGCACTGGTATCGACATTCATCTAATTTCTTTTTATTTCATTTAGGCAGCCAGCACACCTCGAACAGCCACCTTGACTGCGGGTGTGTCACCCTAGTCGCCAAGGAAACATTTGAGGGAAAGTGACAGGCAATGTGAACAGCCACTTCTCCATGTAAACAATACTCTTTCTCTCGGATGACTCCTACGCCTCACCACGCCAGCACACTTGTGCACAAAGATGCCGCAGAGGCACGTGCAGGTCAGAGGCAAGAAGCAGTGGCACTGGTGTCGACATTTGCCCAATTTCTTTTTCTTACACTGAGGCAGCCAGCACACCTCGAACAGCCACCTCGACTGCGGGTGTGTTAGTTGATCCCTGTTGTACATATGCTCATAATAAACTTTAGTAAACTTGAACTTCATAATAAATTTGAAGGCAAATGGTACATTGATGCATTGTATTTTTGAACATTTATTGTACACATACAATATATGTTATACTTTGCAGTGCTACAGAGCGTATTTTGAAGCTTCCCCCTATATTTTGCACCTTTAATTACGTATGTGTTGTGTGGCCCTCAATGCAGTTCATGTTGTAGCAGCTGCTTTGTCTGTGTATCGCACATTGGCTTAAGCTCGTGATATCCACATACTTCTCTCACATATACAAAATAAAGTTCTATGTAGTCCTCAGTGTTACAACAAAAAATGAAAGTAAACAATCCGATCGTGGAATTATGTTTATTACAGTGATTCCTACGACAGTTACTGACAAGTTGACAACTTGAACTGGTCAATCGGTCCATAGCCTCCTCTATTTTTCAAAAATAAGGGAGGCTATGATCCGTCATGGCAAGGAATTGTATGTATACATAAAATAAAGGGGGTATGTGTGTGTTTGTAGTGGGGGTATAGGATTAGGGCGGTACGAAAAAATGTACCAACACCGTCCTCTAGACCCATTCCGTTGAGGTACCGTAACAAAACGTATTATGCATAAAGTTCATACAACCAACTCTGATATTACTAGACGCCAGGCGACGCGAGCTACATTTGTCATGATGCATTCGCGACTGCACCGGATGCCCTCCACATTATTCTCGTTAATCGTGGTCACTGCGCCGAGGCAAAAGAAAGACCATGGGCGCAGGTGCCTTTAAAGTATCTCGACCTTGCGAGGCACGGCTGCGCGTGCCAGGGGAGCTGTCCGTGCGAACACTCCCTGGCACACACCTGCCTCGGCGGCCCCAACCTACGCACCGTTCTGCTTCGAGCTTTGATCCCCCCACTGTCCCTCGGGTGCCCTGGAGTTCCTGCGCCGCCTGCTCTACTACCATCTCAGGTGCTCTCCTGAGACTTCCGTTTGTCGGTTACATGTGCCCTACAGCTGGATCATTACTTATAATAATAAAAAACCCGATCTATCGTCACGACGATAGATCGCGAAAGCGGCTTTTGCAACATACCGCGCCCGTGCGAAGATCATTACGGAACGCCAACGAGGAATCTGACCACAGCTTCGAGCTCGTAACGTCGTCGAGTGACACTCCTGCAACAGGCGTGACCGCTGAAAACCGCATACCGCCAGAAGCTTGAACAGGATCATCCCTCGGTTGCATAACTGCCAGCTCTACGGCCAACATGGACCACACCCACACCATCCCGCAACATAGAATAAAGAACCGACTTATGAAGCCCAAACACACGGCTGCACGCACACATCACAACACTTCAAGCGAGACGCCATGCTGCTACGCTGCTACTGTTGCCGGATTAAAACTGACTACTGTCACCAAGTCTAGCAAGCGTCTCAGGAGCTGGCAACCTCGGCGCGTAGCAACATGGCGGCGCTCTTGAGGTTCCCGATTTTAATGCATGGGCCCTATGGGTAGCTTGTCCTCTAGAGTCAGTATAGTAACTCTATGGCTACAATGGGTATGGTGGCTAGAAGCCATACAATGGGTAAGCGAGCGACGCCCAAGGAGGATACAAAATTGCTGGAGTGGAAGCCGCCTATGGGCAAGGGTGAAGCCGGAGCCGAACGGCCGGCGGCCATCTTACCAGTGGCAAAAGGCAGCAGCGCAGCCGCGCCTGTCCGCGCTTCTACTTTTTCGCGCTGCTCATGAAGGCGCTCGCATTCAGAAACCAATGAAAACAAGTGCTTCTGGTTGTAAACGGTTATCTCCCATCAACTGTAGCAGCCAACTGGCGTGAAGAAGGCTATTTAACTGCGGAAATATTAAGGAGAAAAGCATAGCGCAGCCGCGCTTTTTCGCGTTTACAAAGCAACGCTAACGAGCGGTTCTAGTATTAAACGTCTATTTTTCGTCAAGCAGAGGGAAACTGGCATGTACAAGGCAGTTTGCCAGCTCAAATATTAAGCAGAAAAGCTTAATTAGCACTGCCGCGCTCGTGCTTTTCCGCGCTGTGGATGACGTTATTCGCATTTACAGAGCAACCAAAACGAGTGGTTCTAGTCATATACATTTATTTTCCATCAGCTAGCAGAAAAGTGGCATGTAGAAGGCAGTGTAACTGTAGAAATATTAAGGATAAAAGCGTAATGCAGCTGCTCCCATTTAGAAAGGAATCCAAATGTGCGGTTCTAGTTGTAGTCGTTTATTTACCATCAACCAGCAGCCAACTGATATGCAGAAGGCAGTTCAAATGAGCAGATATTAAGGAGAAAATTTGCCATACAGTCAAGAACACCATGACAGACACCCTACTGGTGATTGAAAATAATCACCCTCGACAAAAGTGGTCTCACTCTGTTTTTGATCAGTTCACGGTTTCGTTCTTTCGTCATGTGGTGTATTCTCACTTTCATATATTCTTCAGCGATTTTTTTGCACAAGATATAAATATGGTTATCAAGTGGATCCAGATCAAGGATGTGGTCCTCCAGTTTCTGGAACCAATTTTTCTCTGTGCAGGTGCCCAGGACTTCAAGGATGAGGTGTTTTGACCTTACCGTCACCATTTTAATAGTATCATATTCTGCCTGTAGCCGTCGCAGCCCCTTTTCAACTGCTTCACACAGGCCAACGACGTCTTGTGATGGTGAAATAAGTCCACCTCGGCTCTTTTGCCTAATTAAAGGTGCCAGTTCATCCGAGTGCAGGGCTGCGATGCACAGTTCACATGTTATCGTTGAACGAACTTTCTTAACGACGAAACCTGCAATGTACGGCACTACAGCACCGACAAAAGCTGACAGGCTTTCTGGGCAGTCAATGCGATGGGTATAGTTGTGGTCGTCGGCCTGCAGGATTGACGACCTGCGCATATCAGTAAGCATGCTGCTTTCACCTACCAAAGCTCCTGTAGTTGTTGGATTTAGAATTGAGACTATGTCTTGGGAGCAGTTTCCAGAGCTTGATGAAGTCACTTCTGTCTGAACCAACAGACGCTTGTATGCAGCCATGAACTGCGCAGCGGTTGGGTTGTTGTTATGACCACCTCGTGCACGTATGGACCCGAAGAAGTTTTCGGCGTGATCTTGGCTAAGCTTGTGCGTCAGCAAGTATTTCAGCTGATCCTTGCGAACAAGCTCATCGAACAATTTTTCTGTGCTGGTCATGCACACCAAAAATCCAACGAACCCAGTAGGCAACGCAAGCCAACATCCGTAGGCAACGCAAGAGGCAACCATAATCACATCGATGGTGTTTACATGCCCCTCACATCAACTTGCACTGCAGACCAACTCACGAAAACAGCAGCGCGAGCCGGTGCCGCCGGAGCCAAGCGCGCGTTCTGCCTCTGGCAAGATGGCGGACGGAGGCTTCAGTCGGAGCGCGCCGTCTCCACTCCAGCAATTTTTATGTATCCTCCATAGAGTTACTATACTGACTCTAGAGGACAAGCTACCCATAGGGCCCATGCATTGAAATCGGGAACCGCAAGAGCGCCGCCATGTTGCTACGCGCCGAGGTTGCCAGCTCCTGAGACGCTTGCTAGACTTGGTGACAGTAGTCAATTTTAATCCGGCAACAGTTGCAGCTTAGCAGCATGGCGTCTCGCTTGTAGTGTTGTGATGTGTGCGTGCAGCCGTGTGTTTGGGCTTTATAAGTCGGTTCTTTATTCTCTGTTGCGGGATGGTGTGGGTGTGGTCCATGTTGGCCGTACAGGTGGCAGTTATGCAACCGAGGGATGATCATGTTGAAGTTTCCGGCGGTATGCGGTTTTCAGCGGTCACGCCTGTTGCAGGAGTGTCCCTCGACGAGGTTACGAGCTCGAAGCTTTGGTCAGATTCCTCGTTGGCGTTCCGTAATTCTCTTCACACGGGCGCGGTATGTTGCAAAACCTGCTTTCGCGATCTATCGTCGCGATGATAGATCGGGTTTTTTTTGTTATTATAAGTACTGATCCAGCTGTAGGGCACATGTAACCGACAAACGGAAGTCTCAGGAGAGCACCTGAGATTATAATAAAGCAGGCGGCGCAGGAACTCCAGGGCACCCAAGGGACAGTGGGGGGATCAAAGCTCGAAGCAGAACGGTATGCAGGTTGGGGCCGCAGAGGCAGGTGTGTGCCAGGGAGTGTTCGCACCAACGCCTCCTTTATAAAGGAGGCGTTGATTCGCACGGACAGCTCCCCTGGCACGCGCAGCAGTGCCTCGCAATGTTTAAAGGCACATTAATACTTTAAAGGCACCTGCGCCCATGATCTTTCTTTTGCCTCGGTGCAGTGAGCACGATTAACGAGAATAATATGGAGGGCATCCGGTGCAGTCGCGAATGCGTCATTGCAAATGTAGCTCGCGTCGCCTGGCGTGTAGTAATATCAGAGTTGGTTGTATGAACTTAATGCATAATACGCTTTGTTACGGTACCTTAACGGAATAGGTCTAGAGGACGGTGTTGGTACATTTTTTTGTACCGCCCTAATCCTATACCCCCCACTACAAACACACACATATACCCCCCCCCCTTTTTTTTATTTATACATACAATTCCTTGCCATGACGGATCATAGCCTCCTTTATTTTTGAAAAATAAAGGAGGCCATGGACGAATTGACCAGTTCAAATTGTCAATGTGTCGGTGGCTGTCATAGGAATCACTCAAACACAATTCCACGATTGGATTGTTTACTTTCATTTTTTGTTGTAACACCGAGGACTACATAGAACTTTATTTTGTATATGTGAGAGAAGTATGTGGATATCACGAGCTTAAGCCACTGTGTGATACACAGACAAAGCAGAAATACGCTCTGTAGCACTGCAAAGTATAACATATATTGTATGTGTGCAATAAATGTTCAAAAAAAGCAATGCATCAATGTCCCATTTGCCTTCAAGTTTATTACCAAGTTCAAGTTTACTGAAGTTTATTATGAGCATATGTACAACAGGAATCTACTGACACACCCGCAGTCAAGGTGGCTGTTCGAGGTGTGCTGGCTGCCTAAACGAAAGAAAAAGAAAGAAATTAAATGAATGTCGATACCAGCGCTATTGCTTCTTGCCTCTTATCTGCATTTGCCTCCACGGCCTCTTGGCTTGCGGGGTCTGTATGAGGGAGCTGCTGTGGCTAGGCGTAGGCATTGTCTAAGCAAAAAGAAAAGGCCATTCAAATGGGGAATTATGGAAATAAATGCAGTTGTTATGTCTGCTTCTTGCACTCTTCTTGCCTAAAAGTTTTCAAACATAGTGTCCAGTACACACCAGCACTTTGACTGCTTCTGCTTTTAACCTGCAGGTGTTGCTGCGAGATCCTTAGTATGGCTGCGTGCAGCATTGTAACACTTGGTGGAGGCATTTGAAGTGGTAGCCAAAAATATAAAGAATCATCCTGCTCTGCATGAATGCTTTCAATTTCTAAATGCAGTGGTAACTCACTATTAGTGCAAGGCCCCCCACATCTATGCGGCAAGTGCCATAGCTCGAAACTGAATTTTTCCTTTAGTGTTTCACAAGGCGTCTGATATGTCCACATTAGATGTGATTGTGTTTGTTTTTATTTATCCTAGTGTGGAGAGAGCATCATTAAATTATTTTTTTATTTTTGCATGTCTTGTCTTTTGTTTATTTATGAATTTATCAAGCAGCAGTCTCATGATGCTAAAGTGACTTATGTAATGACAATCAGCTCTTGTTTTGCAAAAAAACAACGCATTTCCTGACCCATTGTTTGACATTCCCTCACTCGCATAATTTTGCAGAGTATTCTACCTATATTGACTTGCTTGACCTCCACTAAAGAGTCTTGCATTTTCTAATACGCCTCTTTCCTTAAAATCATTCGGAACTTCTCATAATTTCTGTACCTTGGGCTTCTGATACTCTGCATTCACAATTTTTGCTTGTTTCTGACTAGAAATGTCTTCTTTAATTTAGAGCTTAAATTTTACATTTGGAACACATGGAAGGGCTTTCCATTGCATATCTGCATAAAAGGGAAACATGTTTCATTAAACATTTGCAAAATCCAATTGAAGATTGATGAATGCAGCTTGCAGTGTGATATGACTGAATGAGCCATAAAAGTAACTCATCTCACTTGGTAAATTAAAGCACATATTAGTGTGATGTACAAGATATGTTACACTAACGTGGTGGTTTTTCTTGCTTATACAGCAAAATAATCGGCGCGCGAGAAAAAAATTATTTTTGCATACCTCTTGTACACACTGATTTAAGGAAAATGAGTTGGAGCTGTCCACATGATCTACTTATTTTACGTGCGAGTATGGTCAACAAAAATGTGTCCCAGCTGCTTAGTGGTATTTGAGATTATGTTAGTATTGCATATGTGCCTGTTGTCTAAAATAATTGAATTTTGAAGATGCTCGCAGGAATCTGATGTGCATATCTGCAGTTTATGGATACATGTAAAAAATTCAGCATCAAGGGCAAGTGAACGGTCTCACAGGCCCGGAGTCGATCATGCAAATAGATTCGCTGCACAAATTTGTGACCAAGAAAGATATTCCACATGAGATGGCATGCAAGGAAGCGTTGAAAATATTGCACAGTTAATAAAACGCTTACGCTAATAATATGTGGGTTGATGCACTCGTTATGCAAAACGGAGGTGAGGCGTGCAGACAGGACACAAGAGTAGAGTATTTACAAGCAAACAACACGAGCCCCGCCCACTTCTTTACTCTTGTGCCCTGTCTGTACGCCTCGCCTATGTTTTGCATAATGAATCCTTACCAACTAGCTCAGCTTTCTGTCGTTCTAAGTATCGATGCACTCGATTTCGTCCACATTAGGCACTCGCCTCTTGATTACTTCGTGGCACAGAAATACTCGGCATCATGGCTGTTTTTCTGCTGTGGCCTTTGTAGAAGCATGATTGTTCAAAGTGCAACAATTAAACAGATTCTCTGAGTTGCTTGTGGCTTCGCCAGTACAATTCCGGTGCGCTGGTCCTCCTGCCCAGCAATTTCCTACTGAAGGGAAACCAGCAAATAAAAACACCACTCCGCATGTAGAAAAATGCTCTACTGTGACGCTTCTCAAACGATTGTGATGCACCACAAGAGCTGCCTACTCGCGTGATATTCTCATCAAGGAGATGCATTCGTTTACTTACATGTGAAGGTATATGCCAGACCACTTCGGGGGTTCGGTGGCACATAAGGCACGAGTGTGCCATAGCGTCCGATGTCGACGCGCGATCGCATGTCAAACCTAAACGAAACTACTACGCATCCCAAAAACAGATTCGAAACCGAAATTCGCGTCATCCTTTATTGCATGAAAGCGTATATCGTAATTTACATGAGCCACGGACTTAGTGATCGCTTTCTGTAAACTTAATATTAACGCAGCACCTTCATAAAGCCATCAGGTATGCGTATTTAGATGACAAACCATAAGGTAACCTGTACTTGTTTTCAGCTTTTTCAATAATAATTGCGCTGGCCACATTGACCAGTAGCAACAGGGCGGCGCCCTAGAGGTTCCCACTTTTCCGGCCCAGCTTTTCCTCTAGAGTTGTTCTACTAACTCTATGGTATCCTCCTTGGCGACGCCGCAGGCATCTTTCTAGAGGAGGCGTTGCCTGGGCCCATTAAGTTTTAACCAACTCTGGCGGCGCCCACAGAGCAAATTGAGGAGAAGCGTGCGTGTGCGTGCAACCACAAAGTTTCTCACTATATTATCTAAAGAGAAATCTGGCGCTGCTGCGCTGTCGTTCGTAAAGTGGTATTAGTGGTATGCATCACGTATACATGGGAATGCCTCCGGTATATTGTGACTTCGGATTGGCATCGTTCTCGAAAAGCCAGACGTTCATTTGAGGGACTGCTGGTCGTTTGTGCGCAGGCGTGAGTAAGAGCGGGCGCGAGAGAGAAAATTTAGGGGCTTTTGCTCATGCGTTTATTCCCTAGTTCGCTGCGCCGCTGGCTGCCTGCGCGGTGCACCGGGAGGGCACATGTAACCGGAAAACGGAGTCCTCGGGAGGGTACCTGAGGTATGGTGTCTAGATAGGGATCTAGACACCCTACCTGAGGTTGCCCCGAGAACGAACGGGAGCGGCGCTGCGAGCGCCGCTCGCGTGACGTCAGGGCACGGACTCGCGCCTGTCGTCTGCTACAGTTCGGGCGTTGTCCGGGTGCTTTCTGCGGTGTTTTCGTTTGTTCGCCCTCGTTCTCTCCGCTTGTATTCTTATGGTGGTCGTCTCAAATATATTTTTACGACGTCTTCCTTTGCGAACATTTATTCAAAGAGCTAATTTCTTAGACAACAATGCAGCTCTCGAAGGCAACGCTACAGTGCCAGCCGAAGTGACGCAGACCAGCCCATTGCGGGTTTTTCATACGCGGATAGACAATCGCAAGAGCATAGCCTATAGGAATCCAGTTATGATACCATACCTGCCGCCTTGCAACAAGTATGTCACAAAGCTGGCTATATGTGACTTCTACAGCAGTTACGTTGATTTTATTCCGCTAAAGCAGGTTTGCTCACGACGAGTAGTTCATGGTATAATATCGAATTTTTGCATTTCCTCACAGAAACGCTCGGCAGTAGCACGGGGACTTAACTAATACTGGAGCTTAGATTCTACACGCCTCACTTTGCTTCTTTAACTGTTTGTCAACATTAGGCGGTTCTTCACGTGTTCATTTTTTTTAAGCGGCGGAAACTTGAAGTAAAGTTAATGAAGGCTTACAGCTATTTACAGAGTACAAATAGGAATGTACCAATATATATTCCCTTTTCCGTGCTACACGTTCAACTCACCTCTTTAGAGCGCGTTTGTTAATGATTAATAATGTATGTTATGTTCCTCTTTTTTGTCTATGTTACCAAATGTATATCATTTATTTATTTCAATGCCGCAGTGTGTTTTGCATTGTTATTGTGGAAATATTTCACTGTTCTTTCATATATTGTATAACTGCAATGTTTTATGGCCACTATATAAATGTAATTTATATGGCGCTTGATATGTGTTACCCCATGCAGCCATATTGTACCTAAGGAGGTGAGGTTACCTCAAGGTGCGTCTGTGCGGCTTTTTTCCCTCATCCACCTCCACTTACCACTCCTCTGTACATGTGTGTGTGTAAATGGAAATTAATAAATCATATCAAACTCACTTGAGAAATTTACTGGTGCTTGCTGCTTGAGGAATATACATGACGAATCTGTTTGGCGAACTGACACAGGCTGCTCGGCCTAATTTTTTTAGTGAAGTATGCCTGCTGGACCGCATAGCTGCAGCCAGAAAGAAGTCGAAGCGTCAATGATTAGTAGTATGGGACATATTGAAGATATCGAAATTCCCCCGGTGGAGGGTCAGAAATCAAGTGAAAGTATATGCAAGGCTTGTGGTGCTTTCTTTATGAATGTTTGCGATTGGATGGGAGCAAACTTAATTTAGCCTGCAAGGTTCTCTTTTATGTACCGACGAAGCGAATAGTTATCCGTTTGTATAATTAAATAACCCTGGATCGAGACATGGTGAGACAGAAGGTGCTTGAATTTTCCTTTTGTATACAGGCAATCTAAGCTGCGGTGTACTAGCTCGAGAATACTTTAGCCATTCCGGTTGGCAATGTAAAAAAATGCTTTATGGTTTTAATTCGAAGTTGTAGTGAACTGATGGGTTTCGCGAACATAGCGTGCCTCGCCATACGGACAGTCGATTGCTACCGTTACGTGATCAGGGGTGTGCCATATTGTCGATAAAGGCTACTGAGGGCCACTATGAAACATTTCATCACTTTCAATTGAGTGGCTCTCGATCTTAACAACGAAACTTTTCTCTCAAGTGATTGCTACTATGGTGTTTGTGAATTAACTATGTAAATACTCTACATGACGCGCTGTCGTGTTAGCAGCCATGAGCAATTCGTTTTCTGGAGGCCTGTTTCAGAGGGGGATGAAAATAGCAGCACACTTTTTCATAAGAAATGCGCGCCCAACTATCTTTTACGCATTAATGAATTACCATAGTTGAATAGAACAACACACCAGAGTAATAGGAATCATGATGACAGCATCGCTGGGCAGTGTCTTTCTAACATCGGATAACATGTTGACGCCAGTTACCAAATTTTTCTTCCACGTAAAATGCAATGCCTCTCATAGCTAAATACTAAAGGAATGTTAAGTGTTTAGCGAAGCATCATACACAACTTCGCGCGTTGAATTTGCAGATATTCTTTTTTTAGTCAAACGTTACCGATAGACACAGCGCATATATGCATTGCAAAACCTAGTAGACCCCTTTAACGCTACTTAGCTTGCGATATCCAAGCCGCAAAGTTTCTCGACTCACACGCTTTTGAAGAAGAAACTGTGGTTAAGGTATGGCAGCTGAAAGAAGCCGACGTATTCTTTAATACGTACGGCTCGAGCCACCCATACCCCAAGCATACACGAAGGGAACGAGCGCGCGCGGCAGCCGAGCGAGCGAGCGGCGTCCTGGCCGTGACGTCACTCGCGAGAGGGCGCCACTCCTAATTCTCGCCGCTAATAGAGCAGGCGGCGCTGGATCTCCGAGACAGCCAAGGGCTAACGGGGGTATCAAAGCTGGAGGCAGGGCGGCACGTGGGTTGGGGCTGCGGAGGCCGAAGCGTGCCAGGGGGTGTTCGCATAAAAAATTTGCGGACAGCCGATCTTATACACGCCTGAGCGCAGGCCTCGGCGAGCCCCAAGTAACCCACGGACCAGTCACGGTTCTAGCTTTGGTGTCCCCGTTACTGCTTTGGTTTCCTGGAAGTGCTGCCAATAATGCGAAAAAATGACACGTTGTTGCAATTATTGAAAAACACGATTGAATAAGTATAATTACATCCAGCCGCCAACTTGTCACGCTAGGTTCAGCACTACCGCGCCCCGCGACTACTGCAACACCAGTCAGAACTTTGCCTCTGAAGGTACCTCGGACAGACTTTCTCGCGCCTGCGGCGCTGGTACTGGGTCAGTCATTGTCACTGGCTGCCATTCAGGCGCTTGCGTTCAACCGCGGCCCAAGCAACCCTAGCCGACTGCCAATGATTGGCCGATTGTTGGGAAATAGTCGGCAGCCGGCTTCACTGGCCACCCGACTTCCGAAAACAGTCGGCCCGACGTCTCCTTCCAGCTACATCGGCACGCGGCCGGCCGCGCGGGCTGGGCCTCCGTCAGAGCACGACTGGACACCGAGCGCGCCAAACGCTCGTCGGCGCGACAAGCCGGCAATGCATCGGGCCGGCTTTAGTTGCCGACTGAACTTTGGCTCCACGTATTTTTTTGTTGTTGTTGTTGTTGGACAGCATAAAATGTATTGCACTAAGTAGACAACTACAATAATAACGAGCATTTTTCATGCTGCCACAAATGATGCACACTGCCGAAGCACGAGACTGCACATCTGGACCTTTTTTTTAATTATGTTTTTATGAGTTTGCTCGTGTTGCTGCTTGGTTTCAACTCACGTTTCGCTAAAAAGCGGCATTTTTTGTTTCTCTGCATTGGTGAAACACTTTGCATTGCTTTTTAACTGGTTCGTTCGCAGTTGGTTTGGTTCGACTGTGTAGGAGGTGTCTTTTTCGCATGAACCGTGGCAAGCAGAGATTAATTAAACACTCTGTGAAAAATGCAAGAAGAAAGAATGCGACCTCATTGCGAAATTCGAGCGCGAACGAACAAGCAATGTAAACGCGCATGCCTACTTCCAACGACAAGCTGATATAGCCTCTGGCGACTCGGAGCAAGGGGAAAAAAAAAGTAAAGGAAAATAGTCCAGAGGCGGGGAAGAATGCGGGCAAGAAGGGAGGACCGAGCCCAAGGCCGAGTAGCGTGGCCGGGTAACCGCAGTATGGAGCTAGGAGGGGAAAGAAAATGAAGAAAGAAAAATGCAAAACGTGCGCAACCAGGGAAGGCAGGCGGCGAAGCGCGGGAAACCTTTATTTTCGGTCGCTGTAGTCTGCGCTTGCGGCCGAGACGCCAGCGGTGTCTGTTGTCAGTAAATTTTGAATAAACGGTGCGATCTATATCTGAGCCCAAGATGAGAAATTCAGAAACACACCCAAGGCAGCACCACAAAAGCACTTGCTTGCGGAAGAATTAACATGGATGCATACGCTATAGTGCGTCGCAACAAATGTACAGTTTAATAGTAACATTTTTTTAATCAGTATAGTTTTACCTATACAGCTTTGCTTAATATAGTTATAAGTTATAAGTAACGGTATATATATATATATATATATATATATATATATATATATATATATATATATATATATATATATATATATATATATATATATATATATATATATATATAAGTTATAAGTAACGGCTTACGTTATGCAATATTATATAGGTTTCTTTTTTCTTGTCCATCAATTCCTGCTGTCAACTTTATACGTTTTCACGTATAGCGTTTTCACATATCGCTCTTGCGCAAGAGGAAGGGCCTTCTCGACAATGGCGCCACTCCCCAAATGGCAGACAGCGCGCTGCATGCAGGCGGCCACGTAACCTATAGCTCTCATCTAAAATAAAGCTTCGTCATTACAATATATGACTCATGCCTGTACTGCCTCAGTATACGAAATCGCATCCGTCGGAAGTCTCATTGTGGATATTTTACATATGAACGTCCGGTAGATATCCCGCACTTCTAGCTGGCACATATAAAAAAAAAAGAACAGTCGTTTGACGTGATCGAACTTTCGGTTTCCGCTTTCGAACATACATGTTTTCTGGTTTTTATATGGGGCTACGATGCACTTATGTGACAAATCGAGACCACCGAACATCCGAAAGGACGTCTAATTGATAAAGACACCATAATGCATAAACGAGGTATACGCCTAAATGAGTATTTGTAATTAATGACATAATGTAGCAAATGGGTACAACCACACACAGAGACACACGTAGCTAGAGTGCCTGAATGCTGGTGTAAGTTGACCATTGAAGTAATGAAATAACATTACTATAAAGGAGGTGTTCCTTACTTGCTGCTACCAGCGTGAGCCAGAGAAGAGGCGACACACGAGAGATGCGCACTTAATATTTGCACGAATATAGCGCAAGTTATTTCTCCGAAATTTCGAGTCTTGGAACGCGCCTCGCATTATATTCGGGTTCGTGACATGAACATAACGTGTGCTATTTTTATTTTACTTTATCTAACGCTGACATTTCACCGTGCGCAAGAGCGCGCGAGCTGGGAGTTCTCACTGTTCATTTCGCGCCGCCTTTATCCTCCCGGTTTAAAACGCTCTTAGTGTCGCATCAGCATGGCTACGGCGTATTAATCGAAACCTTGTGCAAGACGATCAGCGGTGATGTGCAGGCGCGCCAAGCGAGCGGCCTTCGCCCGGAGAATCGTCGCACAGTGCCTTCGCCGTATTCGATTCTATTACGGGTATGTCTGAAGTGCTGCCTGCCGAATAACTTTGGTCGCAAGGGGGGCAGAAACCGTCATCGCCGACGGTGACAAAGAAGTCAGCAGTAACAATGAGTGATTGTGCAGGCACTTGTCCTTTCACGGCATTTTGCGACGGCAGTTCGCAGTAACGAGTAATAAATTGCGCTTTGCGAGCACCCGCTTTTCTACGTCGTTTCCTGTTTCCTTGCGACATCACTTCGTGTAATATATATATATATATATATACATATCGTTTTTTTTTTGTGAGACCGAAAGTCCCCTCTCATGTTATATTAGTGGTCGCGTCATTTTGTGCATATACGCTAAGCGTTTTATTGGTTTTTTAGTGACGTGCCACAAGGGACCATGCACTGTTAGATATGGAGCTGGTGCCTGCGATCACTTCGAGTTCCCCAGACCACATCGGATTGCAGCACAGCTAATTGAGGAATGCAAAAGCAGGAAAGCGCATTCCAGAGAAGCGGCCGAGCAAACAAGTTCAAGGCAACAAGTTTACGTGCCAACAAGTTCGTGCGCCGCCGGGATTAGCAGGTGGGCATCCAACAATGAAGCAGGTGCAGCCCTCCCCTTCTCATTGTTCGAGGTGCATTGCCAGTCTGCGAGGCAAGACTGCAGCAAGCCGCCAGGTGTGACACCACGACACGGGCGCCTACCATTGGCTGAAAGTGGCGTCATCGGAGTGGACTCTCCCATTGGTCAAACCTGACGTGACTTGCAGTGCTCGAAGGGTTTATAAGAAGCCTTCCAGAGAGACCTGAGCATTCTGGGATATGCCCTGATTCCCTGATTCACCTCTCTCGAACCTCTTGCCGCGGGCCGCAGCGTCCGAGTTGCTGCCGGCCCGTAATGTCTGTACGACTGGTACTTGTCGCTCACCTTCCCTGTACATAATGTAGAATAAATCCTCCCAAGTTTGGGTTTCCGTCCCGAAGTCACGTCCTCCAACCCCTACATCTGGTTGGCAGCGGTAGGATCGCCTCCGAATGCTTCAGCTGGTGGCAGCGCTACGAATCAACCTTCGTCGAGAGAGATCATAAAGAACCGGGAAGAGCGAAGAAGAGAGAGCCTTCGTCGAAAGAGGTCCGAAGAGACTGGGAGTATCGAAGAAGGAGCGAGCCTTCGACCCAGGGAGTCCGGAAGGAACCGGCAACAGCGGACGAACGAACCGGATGGCAGGGTGCTGCAACCGTAAGTGAGCGCGTGGTTTTTTTCCTTATGATTCGCCAGACTCAAAGGTTGTGTGTTCAATTTTGATAGTTCTGGGAATCGGGAGTTTGTTGCATTGTGTGTTTGCACAAATTAATTAAGGAAAACAGTTTTAACCACCTGTCGGGGCAGCTGCCATGGATCTTAGAAGGTTGACGAGGTTAGACTTGTTGTTGGTGTGCGACGATTTGGGAGTTGAGGCGGACGAACGGATGGAAACGCCAGCTATCATAAAGGCGATTCAAGATAGTGGCAATGATCACAAAAGCATTGAGCTTGCTTGGGAAGTGATACAGGAGCCACGGGAGCGAGAGCGTCGTGTACGTTTGCGAGCGCGTCGTGAACTTAGGAGTGAGCTTAAGCGTGAAGAACGCGAGAATGAACGGAAGCAGGAGCTTCAAGAACTTACTCTTAGGTGTCAACGTCACGAACGTGAGAAGGCACGCGAACGTGAGAATCAACGTAAGCTTGAGCAAGAGGAAAAGTATGAGAGAGAGAAGGCAGCGCTGATCAAAGAGATACAATATTGTGATCAGTTATTGGCACAGAGACAACGGCTGTCTGAGAATTCTGTAGGAACTACAGAGCAAGTGTCTAGCGGATTTTCGCCAGAAGCCGACGAAAAGAGTAGTGCCTGTGAGATTGACTGCCGATTAATAAGTGAAGGGAAAAGGCTAGCTGCTAACGATGCCTTAGTGGCAACAGAGGCCGTTAAAGGCCGTAGTGAGAGCGACGAGGTGCTGTGCCAACAGATGACTGTGGAGACAGCTAGGCCAGCTGCGAACAAATTGGCACAGTTACCGCGTGTGTGCGTCGCTGGTAAGGTTAGCGAGGTTGCTAGCGAGGAAAAGGGTACTGTTGACGCGACAGACGCGAGCACCCATGTAGAGCCAGATGTGCGTGCAGAAGTGAAGTGCGAGCTGAGCGGTGCAGTTGAGGGTAATTCTCAGGATGGCGAGCTCCGTAGTCCACGAGAGAAAAACTGCATTGTTCAGGGATCGGTGCGGCTCTCCGCCAGTCTAGATGGCCTAGATAGGGATGATTCATTTAATCATTCGGACTGTGCGCGTGAGACAGCGATCGATACCGACGGGCTGTGTGCCGATTCACAGCGTGCGCTGGGCAATGTAGTAGAGGGCAGTTCGCAAGAGTGCGAGTTGTCTTACTCGAGTAAAGCCTGCTGCATTGTGCCAGAGTCGGTTGAGCTGTCCGCCAGTCGAGGCAGAGAGAGAGTAGATTTAAATGTAAATCACTCAGACAATGCGGGTAAGAGGCCGATCCGGGCCGACGAAATGTGTACCGGCCAGCACGAGGCACGAGGCGACATGAAAACGAGTGCAAAGAGAAAGCGCCGTAAAAAGAAGCGCGGTAAAGACCGAAAGTCGGTAATTAATGTAGCGCCGCCAAAGATGGCGAGAAACCCGAAAGGGCAGGGCGCGAGGAAAAAGGTGCGGTCGTCAAGGACGATGTTGACGCATCCTAAACGTTCGAGCCACAGGTCAAAGGAGGACCGCGAAGAATGTTCTGCACGGACGCGGACAAAGGGCACGAGGCAGTTAAGCTCCTCGTCGTTCCGTAGTTCTTTTCACAGCTCAGCGTGCAGTTCGAAGAAACGCAAGGTGGCAGGACGAGACCAGGTGGGGAGTAGCGACGCGGTCAATCGAGTTCGTGTTGAAAGCGGGGCGCCAGGACGCAAATTGGCAGGATACCGTAACGTCTTGGGGGAGCTGATAGTGAATCAGCCCTTTTGTTGTCTCTCGGCAGCCGGAGTAGCTTTCAGACCACGTCCACCCCGGGTTAGACTCAAAATATGAGTCAGACGTAAGCGTTTTCAAATGGAGGCCAAGAGCCCTTCCGTAGAAGTAAAACGTGTTAGTTTGTTTTATTTTTGGGCATCGGAAAGTTTTCGCGATTTGAGAGTAGGATTTCTTTCAATGTGTAAGGTTTGAGCTTTGTTTATGTTTTGGTTTGAGAAAGCTCCGAGATTTGAAAGATGCGTTTTAAGTAAACATGTAGTCTCGCGAGATGCTCATTAATAAGTAGATAGGCTATTTTTTTGTGTGTATGTGTGTGAGTAACCTGAGGGTCAAGGTTATTGTTAAGAGGCCTATCGTAACGCGCGTGTGTGTTATTTAACCTTCTTTCTTTTTTAAGTGTTCTTGAATTTTGTAAGGTTAAGCGCGTAGTTTTCAGTGAGTGCATAAGTTGCACGGAGAAGCGTTCGTAGTTCCATTAGCGCGTGTCCTGTGTGGACGGAAGGAAGCAGACTTTATGACTGGGTTGCTAGTGTGTGTGTGAGGGCAGCCGTGTATTCTGACTTCTTTAGTGAACGTGCGTGGAAAGAGTTAGTAGAAAACGCATCATTTTAAGAGTTCTGCGGAGTGTGTAAGTCCCGCGAGTTTAATTGTTCGTTTACGTCACGTGTCCTGTAGGACTTTCAGGGAAGAAACGTGAGTAAGCGTAAGTGAAAAGTTTGCCTACAACGCAAGTACGCGTTTTGTTTAGTGACCACAAGGCTAGTGCGCTTGTGATTACGTACTTGTGAGGTTGACCAGATTGTTCAGTGGCACCATTACGTGCGATAAGTACGCCACTGCGATAGATTGGAAACATGCTGTTCGTGTGGTTAGGCCACTTAAGTTATGTTCGGCTGTTTTCATTTGTTGTTTGCATCGTCGACGACCCTTTTGTTTTGCAACAACAATAGTACTCTGGTCTTGTCGGCAATCGAGGAGAAATGGATAGCTGTTTGGAAGGGTGGTTGGAACTGTTGTCAAAATTGGGGAACTAAAAGATCAGGGTTCATTTTGACGCAGTAATAGCCTGGCGAGTCAGGGGCGAAGAGCCTGCGCTTACACGTGGGGCAGCGCTGTGTTGTTTTGTTTGTTTGACGTTTGTTCTCCAGGGCCAAGGATCCCGAAGTTCGTCAAACGTGGCTCGACCCCAGTACCCTGCAGCTTCTATCAGCGTTCCTCATGGCCAGCGAATTGATTTCACCGGCCATTCAGAACAACCGGGGCGAGGACGAGCTGTTAGATATGGAGCTGGTGCCTGCGATCACTTCGAGTTCCCCAGACCACATCGGATTGCAGCACAGCTAATTGAGGAATGCAAAAGCAGGAAAGCGCATTCCAGAGAAGCGGCCGAGCAAACAAGTTCAAGGCAACAAGTTTACGTGCCAACAAGTTCGTGCGCCGCCGGGATTAGCAGGTGGGCATCCAACAATGAAGCAGGTGCAGCCCTCCCCTTCTCATTGTTCGAGGTGCATTGCCAGTCTGCGAGGCAAGACTGCAGCAAGCCGCCAGGTGTGACACCACGACACGGGCGCCTACCATTGGCTGAAAGTGGCGTCATCGGAGTGGACTCTCCCATTGGTCAAACCTGACGTGACTTGCAGTGCTCGAAGGGTTTATAAGAAGCCTTCCAGAGAGACCTGAGCATTCTGGGATATGCCCTGATTCCCTGATTCACCTCTCTCGAACCTCTTGCCGCGGGCCGCAGCGTCCGAGTTGCTGCCGGCCCGTAATGTCTGTACGACTGGTACTTGTCGCTCACCTTTCCTGTACATAATGTAGAATAAATCCTCCCAAGTTTGTGGTTTTCATCCCGACGTCCCGTCCTTCAACCCCTACAGCACACTGTCCGACAGCCGCTGAGCCAATTCGTATATTTAAGAAGCTGTGTTGATGCAGCTTAGTCTTGCAGAGGCCGCCAAATTTAATGTCTTGTCATCGGTCACAAGAAAAGCTAGCATAATAAAGTAACGGGGCACGAAAGGTCTTCACGAGTGGTACAGGCAGCAATTGAACACTTTGAAATTGAACCTTCAGGCCATGCGTTCACACGCGCCAGTGCGTTCCGACAGGCTGCGCAGTGCTTTGAAGAAGTGAGAGGCAGCAATTTTTGTTGTTGTTGCTTTTGTGTAACAAATGTTGAAGGACGAATATATATAATGACGGAATATATACCAGCTATACAAAAGCGATGACGGTGGTTCACCACACGGGGAAAAACAGCAACCATCACATACAGACGTTAGTGACAGTTCATCTGGCAGTTAGATCACCTTCCGGCTAAAGGATGGTTCTGTGTTCTATTCTGGACTGAACGAACTCTAGTAATTAGAGTGAATAATGAAATCAGAATCAAATTTATTTTCGCCATATATGCGGGTGCACATGCAACGACCACTATTATGAGAGCAAGAGTACGTGGAGACCAGTGTGCAAGTCGCAAGAAGAAGACATATCGCGTAAGTATTACATTTGCTTTACCAAAAAGCACAAGATTTCAATACTTCAAAAACGGATATGTTTGCAACACTATTGTGTCGTTCATTATTGCTTTCTTCTTTTGTAGTTAAACTATCGAGAAAATAACTATTTAACGGGGAACAAAATTTAATCAAGTGGATATTGCATTAGACAGTTCTCGTAATAGTCATCTGAACTGCAGAAAGAGACAAGCAAAATTGTTCGCGAACGGCGCGTTAATTGTAAACGGCCCTGTCGCAGCACAGAAAAAAATCGTCAAACGAACTAAGCGCAGGAGACTCGTGGACTGTACAGTTCTAGGAAACATTTCAGTTAGATGTTTTCTCTGGGAAGGGTGAAAGAAGCGATTATACGAAGGCGAATTGTGAAGAGATGTCAAAATCTGCAATTTTTCTAGCTATTGTCGATTCGTCTAAGAATGATTAAGGCTGCATGCCAATCAATGTAAATCATAAAATAGAGCATTTCTGCTGTCGACGTGGATTTGATTGGGAAGAACTAGAGTTAGATCAAATTCTTCCAATTTTCGCTCAATTACCTAATGACGTTCAACAATCAAGCAGTTAAGAATTAATAAATTCATGGTATATCATGAGTGTTTTTTCAAGCGCCGTCTCCTGTGAAGCATATCTACCATTTTCGTGCAAAGCTCTCTGGAAAGCGTATTGACTGTGTATGCATGCATGCACCTATCGAACTTCGTGCACATATAGACGCGATGCTTTGACGATAAATACTTATTAAAATTCAAATTATTTATTTCTGCCTTGTAAAGGTACAGACAGCAGAGGCGCAGGAAAAGCTGTCAGATACAGATTGACAAAGCCGCAGCCCCCTTTCGCTTGGCAGAGCCTTTACAGCGATACTTTTAAAACAAAGACAATTGCACCGGGTAATAACAGGTATACAATACTGAGCATGTACAAAAGGAAACCAATCAAGATTATACGATATTTGTACAATACTCTCAAACAAGAAAACAGAACCTACATGCTAACGTACATAGCACCCAAAGTACTGTTCGACGCGTTGAAGAGGTCAAAATTATTGTTCACATAAGCTATATACATATTCGTATAGCGCTACCAATCGCTGCAAAAAATAGAACGCAGATTTTCATTACACACACGCACGCACGCACGTGCACAGCACACACACCAAAAGGAAACGGCAACGCGCTCACAGGAAGCGCCTGAAAAAAAAAAAAGGAAAAGTGTGGGGAACCGAGGTCGTCTTGGGCTGTCGCCTCTCCCTCTCCCAGAAGGAATAAAGAGGTTCTTGGAAAGCAGGGACGGGCGATTCTCTCTGTCAGCATCAGCTCCCACCAGCGAGGACGGGGCGAGAAAGCGAAACGGAGCTTTCCTTGCTGTCTATTTTTTCTTCTTCAGGCCAACGCCGCCAGCTCACAGGGGCGCAGGCGATCGATGTTCCCGCCAAATGGCCCAGGGGCGCAAGCAGTTGCGTGAGTTGCCGCCAAATAGCTCTGGATGACAGCTCGTTCCGCGTCTCTTGGTAGACTAGTTGGTGCATTTCTGCTATCATGGACTGCGCATATAAACGCAAACTACACAAAAGTGACATGGACAAGGACAGCGCAAGCCCTTTCCATACAGTGGAGCCGCCGTATCTCGCCGTTCAAGATATGCGTACTCGTAAGTGGCATTTTAATTTCACGTTGTGTAGTGCATGACTGTCTTTTTCAAGTGAACAAAGGTCGCTTTGTATTGTGTAAATGGTTTTGCAACGTATGATAAACTCCTTGTTTTTCGGGCTTATTTTTTCTGACAGGAAGAAAAAAAAAAGAGGCTTTACATGAGAACGGATCAAGCGTTCGAGAGTTGGGACAGGGAAATGTGAGACGTACTTTCATGTATATATTTCTAATATTAATTTTTCGTCTTGTATTCTCATTAATTTTTCTCTAGGAAACACTGGAACGACACTGCTTAAATTGAAGCACGGTGTGCGAATGACCTGCTACGCTCGGAACTGTTATCACCATTCGGGAAGAAATCGGGTAAGACGCTTGTCTGATTATTATTGCGGAAAAGTCATAATTAATTAGAAGTTGCTTTCGTTCCTTCCCACAGATGAAAAAACATAACTGTAAATACCTGTATGATATACGTCTGGTGCATTGCAGGTAAGAATGGATTGTGTGTGGCGCGCTTCACCGCATGTGGACTAGAGTACATCTAGGTACATCAGACAAGAAGACACGTATGTGAAACCCTGCGGATAGCCCATATGTAAGTTCTTCCTCAATTTTTCTTTTGTTGCATTTTCGTGGTTTACGTGTAATACTTTGTCACCGCGGTCTCGACGTTATGTATACCTATACATTTGTCTCGTGGCAGTCTGCGTGCTATTTTGTTTGTGCAACTATGTGTTGTATTCATTTATCGCACTGCCTGGATGTTTTTTTTTTTTTTACTGATCTTCCGACCAAAGTCAGTAAACCTATCCTTCCTGTCCTCATGTTTCCTTGGGCGGCTCTAAAGCGTATAGCGTATGGTATAGTATGAATAACTTTAGGTCCTGAGGGATCAGTCTGGGACTGATGCGGGCCGCTCCCACGTCGGTACAGAGAGGCCGAGCCCCTCTGCCGTCACACGGGCCCTCTGGACAGCCCTGAGTTGGTCCGCCAGCACTTCACTGTGTAGCATCCGATGCCACCACTGTTCACCTCGAAAACCATCACCGGCCAACGCCAAGCAGCGCCAAAGCATGTGCTCTAAATCGAGCAAACCCCCACACTTACTACAATAGACTGAAACCACACAGTCCGGATTAATTTTATTCATGATGACCGGGTTAGGGTACGTTCGTGTCTGCAGAAGCCTTAATGTAACCGCCTGCGGCCTATTTAATTTAGGATGTGGCAGCGAGAATGCCTTGCGCCCTAAGTAATAGTGCTTGGTGATTTCGTTGTAGGTTAACAGTTGGTCCCTGTACTCAGGAGCGGAAGATCCAGCCCCTTCAGGGAGTACACGGCACACTAATCCTTGTGCCTCCCTGTGCGCCACCTCGTTGAGGTTACGCGGGGCTCCCTCCACTGTCCCCATGTGCGCCGGGAACCAATTAACGGTATGCGAAGTGATATCCCTACCCTGCAGCAGTCTGTTAGCCGGTTCCGCAACAAGTCCTCTCGAGAAGGCTGTAATCGCAGATCGCGAGTCGCTAAACACAAAACTCTTCTTGAATCAAGTAGTGCTACAGCAATAGCCACCTGTTCAGCAACCCCCGGATCTTTGGTATAAATGGAAGCAGCATTTCTAACGCTCCCTTTGCCATCTACTACTACCACCGAATAAGCATTTTTACCATTAATCCATGCGGCGTCAACAAAGGCAGTCTCCTCCTGATCCTTTGCCTCTCGCAACAAAGCCCTATATCTCTCGCGACCCGCCTCCCTACATTGTGCACGGGGTGCACATTCCGCGGAAATGGACGAACCATGATATTTGCCCTAAGGTTCACGTTCAACTCGTGTAGGGGCGCCCTATCGTGCGACACAGCCACCGATTCTTCAATTGACTCTAAAATATACCTACCCGCTGGTGTACCTAGCAACCGCTCCCTCTGTGCGGTACGTTGAGCCTCAGCAATTTCATCTAAAGATTTATGCAAACCCAGTCGTAACAACATATCGTTTGACGTAGTCATAGGCAGACCAAGCGCAGCCTTGATGGCTTTTCTGATTAATGCTTCCAATTTATTTTTCTCCCCCCTATTCCAATTTAGCATAGCTGCCACATACGAGAAATGACACATAATAAATGCGTGAACTAAGCGCATCGCACCTTCTTCTCCTAAACCCCTATGCCTAATAGAGATCCTTCTTATAAGTCTTATGGCCTCCTCCGTTTCCTTGGTAATACGCTGAATGGTTCTAATGTTCGATCCGTTTGCTTCAAGTACAAAACCCAGGACCCTGATTGCTTCAACTTTGGGTATCACCGACCCTTCCCTAGTATGAATTCTAATGCAAGGCTCAACTTCCGGTACCCAACCCCTCGGCCTACGACCTAGCTTCTTAGATTTGAAGATCAACAACTCCGACTTTTTAGTGGAGCACTTGAGCCCCATGAGACCCAGATACTCCTCCGTAAGCGTTACCACCTGCTGCAGCCTAGCCTCAAGCTCTCCATCACTGCCACCGACACTCCATATAGTAATGTCATCCGCGTAGATAGAATAGCCAATATCCTGGACAGTGTGCAGTCTATTAGCCAACTTCGACATCGCCAGATTGAATAACATAGGCGAGAGTACGGATCCCTGCGGAGTTCCACAGCAACCCAATTTAACGACTTCCGACTTTATCTCCCCAAACCTGAGACATGTCTTTCTATCCGTAAGGAAAGCCTTGACAAAATGGAAAAGCCGCTGCCCCATATTCAAGTCCGATAGCACCCGTAGAATGAAAGAATGTCGGATTTTATCGAAAGCTTTTTCCACATCAAGTCCAATTAGTGCTTTAGTATCCCTTGTTCGCCGGTCAAGGATCTGATGCTTAATCCTGATCATAGCATCCTGAGTCGAGAGGCCGGGCCGAAATCCTATCATCGAGTGCGGAAAGACCCCATTGCCCTCAACATAACGCGTCAGCCTATTTAAAATGGCATGCTCAGCGACTTTTCCCAAACACGACGTCAGGGAAATGGGTCTGAGATTTTCAAGCCCTATGGCCTTCCCCGGTTTGGGTATCAGAACAGTAGTTGCCAGTTTCCACTCTTCCGGGAAAGAGCCTTCCTTCCATAGGCAATTGATCTGCCGCGTAAGGAACTCAATTGACCCATCGTCTAAATTCCGTAGCATTTTATTCGTAATACCATCCGGCCCTGATGCCGATCGACCATTAAGATTCTGCAGCGCCATCCTTATATCACTTTCAGTAAATTCCGCGTCCATAGCTGCATTTTCGTCTCCACTATATTCCAAAACAGGTGTATCGTGCCAGGTCTCCAACGGAAGGTATCTTTGAGCCAAATCCTTCAGCAACTCCTGCTCCGTGGAGTCCCGACACGCCTGATGGACCAGGTTACCTATCACAGTCCTCTGATTAGTCTTAGTGTTTGTATCATCTAGTAAATGTCTGAGCAAACTCCACGCGCCTCCCCTCTTAATGCGACCATCAATAGAATTGCACACTTAATCCCATTGCTGCTTGCACAGTACGCTACAATGGTCTTCAATTTCCTGATTAACCACTGCTATACGCTTTCTAAGCCTTCTATTTAATCTCTGACCCTTCCATCTCGATAACATCGACTGCTTTGCTTCCAACAAATGTGCCAGGCGACTATCCATGTGTTCCGTGTCAATATCGGTCTGAACCTCTTTAGTGGACGCCTCAACGTCACTTTTAAGCTGACTAGTCCACTGTTCCAAGGTCAGCTCATTTCCCTCATCATCGATTCTCTGCGCTCTTCGTTTCCTAAATGCATCCCAGTCAACCATCCTGAATGTGCGCTCCTTTTTATTAGCCACTACCAAAGTAATCATAAGTATGTAATGATCGCTACCAAAATCTATATTAGAATTGGACCAGGACGAATCCACCACCCCCCGAACAAAATTGAGATCAGGTGTCGAATCTCTACATGTCGACGTGCCACATCTGGTGGGATACGAGGGGTCTGTAATCAGAGTTAAATTCAAGTCTAGTGCCTGCTGCCATAGTCTCTCCCCCTTAATAGTGCTATAAACATACTTCCACACATGATATGGTGCATTGAAGTCCCCTCCAATAAGCAACGGTGCATCCTTAGCCAGATTGGTTGCCTTGGTCAAGAGAGATTTGAAACTCTGCTTCGTGTCCCGGGGGCTACTGTACAGGTTAAGCAGGTAAACGCTCCTCTGACATGACCTTTGACGACCTAAGATTACTCCCACCATAATATATTCAATCTTGCAATCTACCATGTGAAGATCATGTCTAATATACGCCAACCTCCTATTAATGAGAGTAGCGAGTCCTCTGCCCTGTTCATTATCCTTAACTTCCGCTTTGAAATTCGTTAAGGTCACGTTAGACGTCAGTGTTTCCTGTAACATGATAACTTGAGGCTTGACACCATGCGTTCTAACAAACTGCTGCAGAGACGCCTTCTTATGATTGAACCCCCTACAATTCCACTGCCAAATACTAAATGAACTATTTAATAGAGCCATCTTGACCACGGAAATTTGGTGAACTAGTTTTGAGCTCAACTCGACTCGGCGAACCCTGCTGGGCTAGCGGCCGAGTGCACTCCCGCTCCATAACAGGGACCACTGTCTCGTTTAGATATATTTCAATTTTGCCTAATCTCTGATTCTCGCATGGAACAGATGGTGAGTGACATGCTGTGTTTTCGTTTTAGAGAAACTATGTATTCATGTTTAATATTTGGTTGATTTTCATTTTGTCATTCATACAATACCGCAGCCATATGCCATTCTGTCATAGAACGTTGTTTCTAGATATATTTGTTTTATGTGGTTAAAACATTTAAAACGAGAGCGTTTCTTATCCTGGAGATTATTTTTTACAGACCACGATAACCACGTATTTGGATGTCTGGTTTAACTCTACGTGCGCTGGTTCGTGCAGGTGAACTTTTTTTCCAGATACGGAGGAACGGACACCGGTCGTGCCTTGAGCACTATTCTGCAGGGCATACTTACAAATGAAGCTGCACTGCAGTTCAGCTGGAAAGGGTCGCAGGGGAGGAAGCACGCCTTCGTGAAGCTCATGGCCATCACGAATATCAGTAAGAAATATGGCATAACAATCAGCTTTCTAGTGCACGTTGCGAACATCGGTACCAACTGCATGCTTAGTTTTTTTTTCTTCATTCAAACAAGCTGCTGCTTATTGCATCTTGCTGCGTCCAGTATTAGCATTTTCTTTAATAAAATAATGCCGTAATAAGTGAGTTCTACTTGCGGCGTCCACATTTTGCCACTGCTTTTGAGGAGTTTGTTTTGCTTCACCATATAATATATGCTGTATATGCTGTTTCTGCTTTAACCCATGTATGCTAACTGTTTTCTGCAAAACATAGACCTATCATCGTTGCCATCATGTCAGCAAGTATATGTATCATGCCACAAGCTTCCCCTCTTGCCTCTCCAGACATTTACCTATTCACCTCCTTGTGCCGCTTGGCGCTCCGGGCTCCGGCGCGTTCTTAGTCTTAGCGTTTCAACTTGGCTGTTTCATACAATGCTCACGGGAAGCAACGAGACCTATCGTGGTGTAAATAGCCGCGCCACTGTGTATGCGTGTTTTGTTATGGTTCCGTGTTCAGTTCCCCCTATTGCTAACGACATATAAATTACCAACTATCCGGTACTTACACGATTTGTGTCGTCCAGCCACTCTTCCTGACAGCTTCGATCCTGATTTGCACGTCCCTAATATTGCTTTGTTGTCGTTTCTTTAATGTTTCGTGAATATCTGGCTTATGATCTTTTTGATTGTTTCACTTCTTTAAATGGAATGCGACTCACCAACTGAACTATAAAGCGGGGGCAGCTTTCTTATATGTGCCGTTTTATTGCAGCACCTGTGAGGAGCACCTTCCCTGACGCTTCACTGGCATCAGTGGCTGGAGTCGCAAAACGCTGGTTAGTTGGAGCAGCTGACAGGGATGGAGGCCGGAACGAAAGAAGGCGCCGTGACCCCGCTTCAAGCCCACCATGAACTAGTGTTTGAAACTTGTGAACGTGTCGGTGTATATATCCAATTTAAGACAAATACAAGAAATAAAGACCTGTATAAGAATCTTTTGCCTGGCATTTATGTGGCATGAAAAGTACAAAAAAGCGTTCGCTTTCGTGTGGTACTTCTATGCCGGCCACCACACAAGCATGATGCATGATGCGCGCATGCTGTTGTAAATGCATGATGCAAAAGCTACGATTATTCGGGGCGTCAAAAGCAACGTCGGCTTTCAGCACCGGGCCGGTGCAATGCCGACCATTATTGTCGCCAGGGCCATGGCCGGCCCGCGTGTGGCATGCGCTCGGCTGCGTTGGCCAAATAGAATGGCCTTACGGCTGGCCGACTGACTACGTACCTAAAACCTTGGTAGGCCCTCGTATGGGACGCCGTCGGCCAAGTCGGCTACAGTGGTCGGGCCTAGATCGATTGCCGACGATCGGCCGACGTTAGGCCAATGTTAATCCCAAAAGCTGGGCCGCCCTTGGTTGCCGAAGTCGGGCCAACCGTTTTGCAGTCGGCCGGAGACGTCGGGCCGACTTTTTGCCACGGACTTTTTGTTGCTTGGGGGTGCTCTGCCTTCTAGATTTTCAATATATGCAGCCCGGGCTCCACTATGGTCGTTACTGCTCCCACAGAAATATCTGTGCTGTTATGTACAAGGTACGTACATCACCGTAACGCGCGAGAAAGCTATACGATCCGGCCCCAACCACTGGCACGCGCCGGAAAGCTTCGGCGCGCGCCGAAGGGTCAAATGCGTCAAAGCGTCGGTCGGCAACTCGGCGAAGCGGAACGTCGCGCAGCGATTGTGTCTACTGCCGATGCTAGAAGCACAGAACACCTATACAAACTTAGAGAAGGGAAACTGTACCTTCCACAGTGCTACGGAAATAAGCGTAGCGGTGGCGTCGCGAACTAAAGTATGTGACCACGGGTGGCGCTGTACAACAGGAAACGGAAACGGGGTTTTGCGCAGTTTACCAGGTGTTCTGTGGCTTTACTGGGTTTCTAGCTGGTGCGCCTCGATCGTGCTCCCGCCAGTTTAGTTGCTGTGTGGCAAACGTAGCGCCTATATATTTATGTAGGCGCTACGTTTGCCACACAGCAACCAAACTGGCGGGAGCATGATCGAGGCGCAGCAGAATACGTGTAGCGCTGAGTCATGTCGAGTTAAGGCACACTCTGAACTGACTTTTAAGGGCATCCCGAGCGGTTTTTTGTTCATTACGCCGCCGTTACCCCGAGTTGTGCCGCCGCGCGCCAGCTGTTGCATTTCGTGTAGGGCTACTGACAGAATGCGCTTTCCAGGTGGCACGATGGCCTCGACTGGAATAAACGCACATGACACCAAAGATTGAGTAAGCCTGAAAATATTTTATTTGCATTTTACAAGTACAAACAGAAAGCACGCGTTTACGCATCCACACAAACGCGGTTACATAGTCAAGAACGTAATCAAGAAATGGCTCATTAATAAGGGTAGCACAAACGCACAAGAAAGAAGACCTAAGCTACAAAACGTACGGTCGGCTGCTAATTATAATAATTTCCCTGTCACCGCGTGTCACTTTTATACAGCATCTTTACAGCACTACCAGGTCGGGTAGTTTGGCCGAAAGAACGCAACAGCTTACGGCCGTCAGCTGCCTCTTCCTTACGGGTGTCATAATTACCCTAATGTCCGCATCAACGTCGTTCAAGTCCGCATACAGGTATCTGTATCTGAACCATATGTGCCAGCTTATACACGTGTAGTGAAATTATGATAACCACTGCGTCTTATCAAACGTATTGGTTTTGCGAATGCGCGTTACAGCTGACGGAACGAAATACTGTAACTGAAGCACAAGAGAACAAGGACAAAAGGAGGATACAACACTTGAAGAAATGAAGAATTAGTAGGCGTACAGCAAACAAGCGATGACGGAGAACACACAATGATGCATCGGGTGTTCTGCGACATCGGTTTGCGTACTTACGGTGTTATGGAAATCAACGGCATAAAAACGTACCTTCAAGCGTACTCCCTCAACCTCCGCCGCATTCATTACGATAATCAACGCCTAAACAAAATGAGGCACTATTTTTTGCCAAGAGTAGACCTCTTTACAGCAAGTCTATGTAATGGCTCGCAGACGAAACCAGCATGCTTTCGAAAATGTTTTACCGGTTTTACCGCCGCAGTATTCGAACGCCAACGGCCAGGAAACACATCGATACCAATAGGCTGTCGGCTGTCGGTGGTTAATCAAGTACAAAAACCTTGACGCTGTGACTAAAAAGCAGCTTCAACAATCAAATTAAAAAAAATCAACTGCCTATTTGCCTGAGGTAAAAGAGCATCCTTAGACACCTCGATTGTTCATGTTAATGGTTTGTGTAAATTAAAAAATTCGGCATGTTTAGCGCCCCTAGCAGAGAAAGCACAAATTAAAGTATTCGACCAAATTACAGTAGCTCCACTTGCGCGCTTACGCTGAAACGCGCCTCGATTGATTTTTCGCCCTCTGTGGCCATTTGTTGAACTTGAGAGTGTACGGGGCCTGCTAGAAGTTTGCCGACGCGCGGCGAAGCTGCGCCGGCGTGCACCAATGAGAGGCTGCGACCCGTCGCAGGCGTCAACCAATCGGAGGCTGCGAATCCTCCGGCTGCTATGCCTATTACTGCAGTACTATAGCGCCAAACAGACGACAGAAGAGGAAGAGACACGGAGACGACACAAGAAGAAGAGACACGGGCGAAGCGCTCGTCCGTGTCTCTTCCTCTTGTGTCGTCTGTTTGGCGCTATAGTACTTCAGTAATATGCACCAACTATAGCCCAACAAAAAGTTCTGCTACTATGCCTATGATGGCCGACCGTGCGAACGCGCCGGCACCAACGATTGGCCGAGTTTTTTGGACGCACGACGCGCGCGACAGTGTTCCTGAAAGACAGCGTTGTAATAGAAGGCCGATACGACCGACCGACCGACGACCGTGGGTTGTGGCAGTGCGACGTGGATCCAAAGCGACTTCGAACGACGCCGACTAATCCAACCTGCCCACTGGGTTCCGCCGAGCTCGGTACGATCGTCTGCTAAAACAGCCAACCGAATCACGATTGCCGCAACGTCTGTGCTTGTTGTATGTGTATCTTGTGCTCAAAACGAATGGAAACACGTTTACGAGCTCCGAAATCTGGATAATCAACACTCGCCTATCGCCGATGTTGTTTACGTTACGCGTAGGCCCAGCGCGTCCATCGAGTTCGTAACTAGCGAGTGAACGAACTCGCCTGAGAAACTCTGTCGAAGGAAATGAATTTTCAGGTCCGTTTGGTGCTGCAGTGATTTAAAATATGCCACTCTTGACTTCGTGTGACCTGTGATGTGGTGAACGAACCGTGTGGAAGTTGGGTTGGTCAACCGCGGCGTGTTTCGTGTGGTGTCGGTTGACTCAAGTTTAACGGGCAAGCTCTGCGCTGTTTCCAGTGGTAAAGATGACTTCCGAAAGCTAAATACACTAGTAGCCGAACTATTGGAAGTACTTACATAATCAGCCGTGCTGCCTGTTTCAGCTGACACTGCGCTCTTCTATTCGGCATGTGAATCCAGTTCAGTAAAAGTTCACTGTACTTATTCACTCACTACTTTCTAGTGTGTCTAGTTGGGCATAAATCGCTCGTGTAGCAATCAAGAACACTGACGCACTGAAGGATACGTGACAACGCAGTCATGTTTGAGTAAGTGTGTCGTTATAGTTGAGCACTGCAAAAAGAAATTATCTGTTTGCAACGTGTGCCCTGTGTGCAGTTCATAGCAGGACCTGCATCATGCAAGACCCATGCATGTATTGCTTCGATGCCCGCTTCAGAAGCAGCGAGTATTGAGTCAATGAAACTGTAATTGATTTTTTATCTCACTTTTTGCTTATGGAAAGTGTAGATAGTGTGAGTGCATTGTGGGGAAGGTGAAAAAGTGTCATCAGTGTTTTGTGCGGTCAGTACGCTTAAACTGCTGGGATCCCTTCAGTTTCTACTAAAAAGTTTCTTGCTGTAATACTATAAATTGTAGTCGGGACAAAGATGTACTCAAAACCAATTTACTAATGCATCTGCGCAGAATGTGTTTGATTAACAAGTTAACGCTTCCACAACAACAATATGCCGGTGCACAGCATATGTGCTTACAATAAATACATTTCGTAAAGGTGAACGACTGGGCCTACAATATCAAACTTTGTAGTAGCACCGTAAAAAGTGCTGCCATGCGTATCAGCCACAACGAAACTGCTGCACGTCCAACTTTCTTCCTTGGAGGCACTTCTATAAAGACTGTTCAGGCCCTTCCCATTCTGGGTGTAGCATTTAGCTGTTCTCTGAACTTTTCTGCATGTGTCACCAGCACTGTATGTAAGCACCGGCCCATTCTTGGGTTTGTGTCCAGTGTCTCCCTTCCGTGATGACCTAAGGTTTTCCGAGCACTCTACACTTCTATCATTCTGTCACGACTTGAGTACTGCTCATCAGTATAGTTCCCGTACCAAACTCGCGACGCTAACAAACTTAAGCTTGTTCAGCGCCGGACAATACGCACCCTTTACTCCCGTCTTTTCGGTTGTCACAAGCTCATGCCAGCTTTCGAGGATTGTCTCAAACCCCTTAAGTAGCACACCCTGCAATACCAACGCAACATTGCACTAGTCTGTACTGCAGGGTGTTTGACGACTCTCTGGACAGCACTAATCTTTCTTCAGTTCGTCTGAACGAGTGTTCAGCACAGCCTGAGCCCTCATCACGCCTCTATGGCCCGACACCACAACTCCATGATTATATCTGGCATGCAGAGCTTTCTCTCCACCCCCCTGGCGATTTGGATTCTCCTTCCTTGGAACCAGACTGAATTAGCACTCCTGTGTGTTGTGCACCTGTCGAATGTGTGCTTGTGCCATGCTGTGTTATTGAGCAAGTGTGTGTGCACGTGGAGGGGAAGGAAGTGTCTTCTGCATCCTGCAAATTCCTGCTCTAGATGGCTGGTTATCAGATGCTCTAACATACAGGCATCAGCCTTCTTTTTAGTCTAGTGTGCCAGGTTATCACTAAGATTATTGTTATTATTATTATTATTATTATTATTATTAGGATCATCACTTTGACCACATTGATTGTGTTGAAGCCAGCGCGACACATAATTCAAAATATTTCTGGAGCTTTGTGGGCTCTCTCTTTTAAAAAGAGTGCCAAAGATGTACGTCTTCTTCATGAAAATAGTGGTGTTGTCTCGAACAGGGCTGATGCCTTTGCAGGACATTTCTGTTTGTTATATGGAGTGAAATATGCTTCAAGTAATTTTCCTTCTCAGTCTGGCACATTGCGCACGCTATCAGTCAATGGAAACCTTGTTTTCAAGTGCGTGGAGTGCCTTAAACCTTCCCTTTCTTGTGGTGTTGATGGTATTTCTTCCGCACAGCTTAACCCTTTGAGACGCTGTCTACACAACTGTGCACAGCAGGAGAGTGCATCAATAGCAAAAGCACTGATGAAAGTAATGGTATTTGAAATGTTTTTCATACATCTTGAAGCATTTATTATTGGAACTGTGCTGCAATTTTGAATAACGTGCAGAATGTTTTAGCATAATGAGTGGGAAGGTAGACGGCTGGGTGTTTTTACTTTGTGTCAGTATTGTTGTATGTAGCGGGTTCACTTCTTTCATTGTTTTTTACAATGTCGTGCACCAGGCATAATTGTCAAGTGGCTGGATAAGTGCTTTTCAAGCTTTTCAAAACACGAAATAGTACATGTTTTCATATTTTGTGTTCCTGTAGTGAGTTTTCGCATGGAGTCGAAATTTTGTAAACTTGACAAAACTTGCTAAACAATTGAAAATTAATATTTATTTTTTTATTTAATTGAAATTAATAAACAATTAATATTTGATGCAGCTGTACACTTTCTATGATTCTGAGGGTGCAAGAGATGTGGCGAAAGCAACTTTTCAATCAACGGGATAAAGTGGTGTCTGAAAGGGTTAAGACGTATGGAAGCATACTTGTTCCTCGTTCTCACAAACATCTTCAATAGTTCCCTAAAGTCTAGTACCTTTTCTAGCACTCGGAAGGTAGCATGAACATTGCCCATGCACAAATCAGGTGCTAGATGTGCAGTTACTAACTGCCGACCTATATCTATCCTCTTCAGTGCGTCAGTTGTTTGAATCGATATGGGACTCCTCGCTTTCTGTTAGTGCTAAGAGCATTTTAATAAATGAACAGCATGACTTTGTGTGCCGACAACTTAAAACTATTTCAGACTGTCAACAGTGTTCACCACTGCATCGACTTCCAAAAAAGACATTTTTTTTGCTCTCAAACTGGTGCAGAAACAATAACTACTCTTAAATGCTTCCAACACTATGGCATGAAGTTATATGCACAAAACGCACCATGTGAAGTTTTGATACACCCTACGTGATGCTCCACTCCATAGGGTCGATGAAATGAAAGATCTTGGTGTGTACTTCGACAAAATGCTAAGCTTTTCTTCACATAGATAATTACACAAGATGCCCTTCACGCTCTTGGAATTGCATGATTTCGACTCACCTGTTGTGTTTCTGAAATTCTGCTGTATGCCTCCAACTACTAGAGTATGCCTCAGTAGGAGGGGGGTGCAATGAGCAAATCTAATTCTGACCTCATTTAATGCATCCAGAATAAATTGATACCTATCTTAAAGCACCACTTTTGCCATTCTGGCGACCACAGTCGAGCCTTCTCAAATATACTTCAACTCGCACCTCTAGATTCAAGTCTTAATTAATCACATCTTTGTTCCTGTATAAGGTGGTCCATGACATTATGCATTCCTTAAAGCTTCTTGATCATATGCATTTGTTTGTGCCGCAACAGTATACCAGGTAGCATTCCACATTCGTTGCCTGGGCTTGTTACAAGATTGTGCTAATAAGACTCGACTCCAAAACATACTTCAGAGTTCATTTCCTGTGTTTTGTGTATCTGTAGATAATCATGTAGGATTAACTCCCTTTTACTTTTCCGCGTTTCCTTTTTTTTCCTATTTGTTTCTCTATCTTCCATTTTTTTGTCTACTACATTCATGTTTTCTGTACATTTTGTCTGACATAGTGCTCGTTAAGTACACCTGTACAAAGGCGCTCTAGCTGTTCCTGGGCACTACAATAAAAATTTGAATGATTGATTATTATCGTAGTATAAAATTGTGCTTTTTAAGTATGTACTAGTATACTATTTCAGTGCAGTAGCTTTTGTGCAATTAAAAAAAGGGCATGAATTAAGAAGAGAGAGAGAAAATGATAAATGAAAGGTAGGGAGGTTAACCAGGACTGAGCCCGGTTGGCTACACTACACCGGGGAAAAGGGGGCGGAAAGATTAAAAGAAGAGAAAGTCCACTGGGGATATCAGTCGGTCACTCAGTTTGGATCACAGACGCTGACTCAATCCGGTATCTTTCAAATATCGCAGCAGCGCTTTTGTGGCCTTTTGTAGCTGCGATATGCGAGGTCATGGTCCCAAGATCTTGTTCAAGGTGAACGGCTTTCCATCTAGCTGATTGAGAGCTCTGCAGAGGTCTTACCTTTCATCTTCAAAAGATGGGCAGTAGCACATTAGGTGTTATATGGTTTCTTCGACACCGCAGGCATTGCACTCGGCGCTATCAGCCATTCCAATCAAAAATGCATATGCACTGTTGAATGCGACGCCCAAACGTAAGCGGCACAGCGCTGTTTCCTCATTTCGCGGAAGACCTGGTAACAGCCGCAGTTGCGTAGAGGGATCGAGGGAATGCAATCGATGTTGAGTGAATTCAGGTGTGTGCCACTTTTCCAATGTCAAAAGAGTGCGCTAGCTTGCCTAAGTGTTGGGCTGCGTCGGTCCGCGATAAAGGTATAGAAACAAGGGTTGCTCCTTCGTGGGCTTTCCTAGCAGCTTCGTCAGCGAGGTCGTTGCCGGAGATACCGCAATGACCAGGCAGCCACTGAAACACGACGTCGTGTCCTTTCATGATCATGTGATGGTGCATTTCTCGTATCTCCGACACGAGTTGTTCACATGACCCGCGACGAAGAGATGACAGAAGACATTGTAAGGCCACCTTTGAATCGCAGAATATTGCCCACCGATTAGCCGGTTGGTTATTAATATAATCAACAGCACCTCGGACGGCAACAAGCTCCGAACCGGTCGATGTTGTCAAGTGAGAAATCTTGTATTGGATGCTTAGTGATCCTGATGGTATAACCACTGCGCTGGTGGAGCTGGTCTGAGTGGAAGAACCATCCGTATATATGTGGACTCGATCAAAGTAGAAAGTGTGCAAACAATCCAGAGCTGCTTGCTTCAAGGCCAAGGTAGGCAGGATGGTCTTCTTTCTTATCCCTGGAACCGTAAGACGCACTTGAGGTTGTTTTAAACACCACAAAGCTGAGGTTGAACGTGCTGAGGGTGTGAGGCACGATGGATGCTGACCTTGTTGGAGAAGGACGCCTGAGGTCGTCGTTCTGGCATGAATTACGAAAGTGCAATACTATACTATGTGCCTAATCATATGCATTGTGCTTTTAATTTCTTCTGAGTTTTAATAATGGCTGGCTACTGTATGCAGTGTTGTGCAATAAAATAATATGCCACAGCAATTATTTCGTGCCTCGCAGAACAAATTGAATATATCTTAGCAGGCTGAAAACAATAAACTGCAATTTTTCTTTTTGTGGTGACGAAGTGTATAAATTGTGAAAATAACCTGTTTATATATTTCTTATACTATGCAAATGAGCTGCTCCCATACACTCGAATAAGTGCTTCAATAGTACGACTTGGCAATGGGAAACGAAAGACTCCTATTAAAACCCTCTAATTCTCAAGCTTGTATTATCTGACGGCATGTCATTTCATTAATGTAAAGAAAGGCAAACTTGATATGTGGAAACCAGTTACAATAGAACATGGCCCTTACACTGTGAAAAGGTTTTGTAGCAATACACTCAATGTGGAGGCCTCCAGATGCGGTGTTGATGCATCAAAACAACCTAGAATAATAGAGGTGCTCCATGGGCTAGATTTGGCAGAATCAAGAATTGGGGGGAGACAAGATACGAATTACATACATTTTAGCTATTTTATTTTTTTTTGTGAGTGATACAGGTGTTTCAATTCTGTTTTGCTGATTTTCTCAGAACCCACTTTTTCACGTTTATCTCATGCACCAACACGCATACTTATACTGACACAGATGCTTTATCTGTATCCGGTTACCGTATTTCACCGGCTAAAAAATGTTAAAACGTTATCGCTCGGTGCAGGATGCACCTAAACGTATCGGAAGTTTCGCGAATGTTATCGATGGTTCTGTCTGTTGTCGATGAACCTTGCTAATCTGATTGCATACGAGACACGAATTGTGTTGTAGTTTCTGGAAGGCGCGCGGGCACCAGCGAATGGGGCTCTTGCATTGCCCAGGGGGCGCTGCGAAAAAGGTGCTAAAAAGCGCCCTCTGTGCTAAAATGGGTCGTACCAAGCTCGGTCGTCTGCTTCGGAAAGCACGTTTACAATATGGACCCGCCACTTTCGGTTGTGTTGTATTACGGCCTGCAGCGAATATCGGGCGCCGAAGATTTTTTTCAGGGGTGGCATGCTGCGTAAAGGCAAGAAATTATGCGGTGCCGAATGCGTGTACGCCGTTCAGGAATTAGGCGGCGAAGTTTTAGCACGGTGTCAATCGCAAGTGAAGCGAGTCGCGTACGAAGTGGAACTTCAGGTAAGGTTTGCACGCTAGCTGCCAGATTCAGGCGCACAAACGCGAGGAAATGCTTGCCATAAATGAATACAAAGCAGCGATAAGCAGACATCATGTGTACGGAACTGCTCGAGCACACGACGGTACGCGCCACGACTGCTCGAGCGCACGATCGTACGCGCCGCGACGGCAGCGGTCTTTCGACATGCCGCGAAACGGCGGGCCGCCTGCAATCTTTGTTGACTGCATGCCGCTAAACAAGTAGTCATGCCTGCGTTGTAGTCACTGGCGTAGCAACAGGGGGGGCCGGGGGGCCGTGGGCCCCGGGTGCAAGGGGCCAGTGGGGGGAGGGGGGGGGGGTGTCATATACGTCTGAAGACACCCCTGCCGCCGGCTACACCCGGGGGAGGGGGGTGACAGAACACCTATGGGCCCCGGGTACCAGACGACCTAGCTACGCCACTGGTTGTAGTAGCGGCCATCTGTCCCTTTTAGTAACTGGTAATAACTGATGCGATGCATATGAGCTCGCACGTACGTGCGAATCGCGCCGCAGCGCGAGCTCGTGCGCTGCTCGCTTGATAGGTTTTAATGACAGCGTTCGAACATCGGTGTGTTGCAATCAATACTGCCTTGCTTCGCTGCCTCAACGTGCTGGCTTGATATCAAGGATGAGCGCATTTAACTCTCTTAATCTGTGCTCCTCGTAGTGGAGTAGTGAATTATCAGCGAATGAGCCCGACCATTTGTGCTCATTTGCACACACCTGTCACTTCACGTACCACTTCGCGTCGGTCGAATTGTTAATTGTCGCTGGGGCCGGGTCTCGAATCGTGAATTACCAGCCGTGCCTGCTGCTATGTCGGTCTGCTGTCGGGACTGTAGGTGCAAAAGACCAAAATTTAGAACGCAGATAATCAAGCAAGCTTCAAGACAGGCGAAGCAGTCAGCATGGCGGCGAAGTTTCGCTTACTCAGCGCGACGAATTGCAGCTATGCAGCGCGCCAGACACTCCACTTCGTGAGGCCTTGAAGGGAAACGGTAGAATCTGATGTTGGGATTCAGGCCTTCTTATTCATGGCAGCCCACGACGCAGAAGTAATGACGGTGACGCCTTTTCGAGGCTGGGCTAGGTCTCTCCGGATCGCCGCCACGGATTCCTTCTGCTCCTAGCATTACGTCCCACGGCACACGGAGAGTCCGTTTTCGTTAAACTATAGGCTGCGGCGAGCTCGCAGCGTGGTCGGCGTGGTCTGTGAGAAGTGACGAGCCTTTTCGCACTCGCAACAGGGCAGAAAAAAGTGCGAATCGACGCAATACTCGGCCTAGAAACGTGCTTCGCCATAGCCAGGGCTCAATACGACCCAAGCTGGTACGACCCAGATGTCGTTTCCCGCGCCGCCACCAGGCGCCGCTACTATACCTCAAACTCCAGCGCAAGACGCCCATAGGCTGTAACTTTCGACGACTGACGTATGCAAACCGACGCGCTTGACCCCCACATGAGATTTTCAACGATTGCCGACATTGCTCACCGCTATGGGCGTCTTGCGCTGGAGTTTGAGGTATAGTAGCGGCGCCTGGTGGTGGCGCGGGAAACGACATTTGGGTCGTACCAGCTTGGGTCGTATTGAGCCCTGGCTGTGGCGAAGCACGTTTCTAGGCCGAGTTTTGCGTCGATTCGCACTTTTTTCTGCCCTGTTGCGAGTGCGAAAAGGCTCGTCACTTCTCGCAGACCATGCCGACCACGCTGCGAGCTCGCCGCAGCCTATAGTTTAACGAAAACGGGCTCTCCGTGTGCCGTGGGACGCAATGCTGGGAGCAGACGGAATTGGTGGCGCCGATCCGGAGAGACCTAGCCCAGCCTCGAGAAGGCGTCACCGTCATTACTTCTGCGTCGTGGGCTGCCATGAACAAGAAGGCCTGAATCCCAACATCATATTCTGCCGTTTTCCTTCAAGGCCTCACGAAGTGGAGCGTCGGGCGCGCTGCATAGCTGCAGTTCGTCGCGCTGAGTAAGCGAAACTTCGCGCCATGCTGACTGCTTCGCCTGACTTGAAGCTTGCTTGATTATCTGCGTTCTTATGTTCGGTCTTTTGCACCTACAGTCCCGACAGCAGACCGACATAGCAGCAGGTATGGCTGGTAATTCACGATTCGAGACCCGGCCACAGCGACAATTAACAATTCGACCGATGCGAAGTGGTGAAGTGACCAGGTGTGTGCAAATGAGCACAAATGGTCGGGCTCATTCGATAACAATTCACTACTCCACTACGAGCAGCACAGGTTAAGAGAGTTAAATGCGCTCATCCTTGATCTCAAGCCAGCACGTTGAGGCAACGCAGCAAGGCAGTATTGATTGCAGCACATCGATGTTCGAGCGCTGTTATTAAAACCTACATCAAGCGAGCGGCGTACGAGCTCGCGCTGCAGCGCGATTCGCACGTACGTGCGAGCTCATATGCATTGCATCAGTTATTACCAGTTACTAAAAAGGACAGATGGCCGCTACTACAACGCAGGCATAACTACTTGTTTAGCGGCATGCAGTCAACAAAGATTGCAGGAGGCCCGCCGTTTCGCGGCATGTCGAAAGACCGCTGCCGTCGCGGCGCGTACGATCGTGCGCTCGAGCAGTTCGTACATCGCGGCGCGTACCGTCGTGTGCTCGAGCAGTTCCGTACACATGATGTCTGCTTATCGCCGCTGTGGATTCATTTATAGCAAGCATTTCCTCGCGTTTGTGCGCCTGAATCTAGCAGCGAGCTTGCAAACCTTACCTGAAGTTCCACTTCGTACGCGACTCGCTTCACTTGCGATTGACACGGTGCTAAAACTTCGCCGCCCAATTCTTGAACGGCGTGCACGTATTCGGCATTGCATAATTTCTTGCCTTTACGCAGCGTGCCACCCCTGAAAAAATCTTCGGCGCCCGATATTCGCTGCAGGCCGTGAAACAACACAACCGAAAGTGGCGGGTCCATAGTGTAAACGTGCTTTCCGAAGCAGACGACCGAGCTTGGTACGACCCATTTTAGCGCAGAGGGTGCTTTTTAGCACCTTTTTCGCAGCGCCCCCTGGGCAATGCAAGAGCCCCATCGTTGCGATTGAGCCGGCACTATTTATTTACCGTCACTACTACGTGGCAATATTTCCAACACATATTTTTTCAGTTATACATTGCACGCCTAATTCTTACATAGTTGGCTGTGCAATAAGCTACCAAAAATGAAATGGTACAACAGTCTTTGATATATGGCATCGTCGTGCAGGTGTTTGCAAAGCGATCTTGCAGACAGACGACGCGCGAGCGCTGATGTCGATATTTTGTACACTATTGTTACTTCAAAAATAAAAACAAACTGTTGCGGCAGGTGTATATTCATTATTCAAACGTGTTTTTTATATCTAAAAGCACATACAGATCACTAATTTATTGTTTGAAGCTTAGTTTACAGCAGGCTGTTTTAGACCGGACTTTGACGGATGAAGATGGAATAGTCCAGCAACAGTGCGCCGCAGCCGAGGTACAGTGAACTAGAAGATTCTAGTACACTGTAGCCGAGGAGCGAGCTTCGGCTAAAGTACAGTGAACTAGAATACATTATAGTGACACGACCGGAATGGCGCGCCTGCTTTTCCGGCGGCCCGTTACGCTCCGGAAAGCCGCTAGAGGTGCTGCCGCTCTCTTTCATATTAAAGCTTTATTTCATATTGCGGCGCGGACGGCTGGGCTTGCGTGGGGCACGGATAGGCATTCGTCAGCCTGCCTCTCCTGCGTTTCGCAAGGCTGTTGAGAGTGGTGTGCATACGGTTGGCCTTGTGTTTCGTGCGAAGGGCCTTCTCGTGCGGACCGTGTGCCCTGTGCGTCTTCGCCGCGTGCAGCCCGCGGCATGGCGAAGAGGCGGACAGATTCACACTGCTTCGCTCCGGGCTGCCGCACGGGCTACCCAAGCGGACCCAAAGCGTCGTTGTTCGCGGCACCGAAAGACGACGAACTCCGCAAAAAGTGGGAGCGCAACCTTCACAGGAAGGATAAAGCTCTCACCGTTTCTTCGGCGGTATGCGAGCATCACTTTGAACCACACTTAGTTCTACGCGACCATGTGCACGTGGTAAACGGCAACGAAATGCGGATTCCGCGAGGGAAGCCGTCGCTTGTTCCGGACGCGGTACCAACATTGCTTCCAGGCTGCCCAACGTATCTTTCCACTGCAACACCGCGACGAAGGCCAGAAAGGAAGAGGAAAGTTTCGCCAACTACTGAAGTGAAGCAGAAAAGAACGTGCCAACGAAGCAGGAGCCAGTCCTGCAGCGGCGAGGATGATGCTGGAGCGCCAGAGCATGAATATTCGCTTGCAGCCCACCGTGCTTCATTATCTGTCGACTCTCTCCGGACCATGGAAGCTCCGTCCAAGGATTGGTGCCGAATTGAGTTGGAGAGTCTCGAGGCCGTAATATTTGTAACAACATCTGTCCAAATAGAGAAAAGACTACAGATGTGGCATGAAAAAGCTGTGTGTTTTACAACGTCAGGAGGAGAATTTACTGCGAAGATGTACATTCAAGGTGTGCTATGTGCTGACAAAGCGGTGACTTTTGTGTCTGATGCAAGCAATATTTTGAAACATGCACATGCAAGCTATGCTTGCAAAGGAGCCATGAACATTGAGGATTTCAGTCATATTTCCCACTCTCCGACGATGCAGCTGCCTATCACGTGCAGAGCGTTGCGTTTATACTGAACTACATGCGAAAAATTTATTGGACGATCAAGAATTTATCTGGAGGGTGAAGGTGGGCGTAAGTGAGTCGAGGGTGGGCAACCCCCTAGCTAGGGTCTCCGGACCACCGTTGGAGCAGCTCAACACTGAATGAATTTGCGTGCCCTTAAGAGTGTTGAGAAACTGCCCATCAAGAATGTTTGCTGCTTTTCGCTACGACGTCGTTACAAGGACGGAGATGTAAGTTTCCCAAAATCGATCATTCATTGCCCGATCATGTCTTTGGGCAGCTTGTATTAGTTCAGCACAGTGTAATTGTGTCCAATTCGCACTGATGTGGAAAGGCGATCGAATGAAAATTTATCTACCCGCAGCCGGCGATTGCCTTGTACTCGGTTGAAAATGCGGAACGCGATGTTCGGGCTTAAATTATTTATCGGCATTTCACTACCTGAAATGTGCAAATAATAAGTAATCGCACGTGTAAGATGAGTGTGTTTAGGTAACAGCACCGATCATTTCGAAATCTGCAATTATTGCGTGCGGAAAAGCCCCAGAAACCGTAGGCCGCCGCGCCAAAGCAGTATGAAAAGTTGCAGTGGCGCCATCTCGTGGCATCAATGCGAAAACGGGCCGCCTGCGCGGAGCCGTTCGTGCCACTAGAACATAATATAGTTCACTGTAGGCTAAAGTATAGTGCCTAGAATATACTGGCTAGTGTGCTCAGCGCGAGCGGCGCGGTGGCCCCAGAGGTGATGCCTGCCGGCGGCGGCCGCATGGTGGCGCTGTGGTGCGAGTGGGTGTCGGGTGAGCGCGCGCAGCGGGGCGAGACGGTTTTGCGCCGCGCTACCGAGTTGGAAAGTGTGCTGCGCGTAGCTTCGGCTCCCGTTTAATACTTTGCTTTACGTCAATTCAGGAACTTGGGAATACTGTAACGTTTTAGCCTGCTTCGTACAGATTTCCGGAGGTTGAACGCTCAGTATAAACGCACATGCGAGCGCCAACGGTTAGTGGAATCCAAACACAAAAAACACAAGTTTAACAAAACACAGATTTGGTTTAATTAAAGTGTACTAGAATATTGGGTAGTGGGCTGACTGAGCTCCATCCGCTGTCGCGGTTTACGTCTCGCCTGCTAGATGGCGCCACCACTGTATTCAATGTAAGCGGCCGCGCTTTGGCCGTGCGAAAGGTACGTGGTCGCCGCTGTAGAAACGGTCTAATTTCTTGAATGCTCGTTTCTCATATAAATAAAGAGCTTGGACAGTATGCTTGTTTGTCAGTAGTACTTCGTCTTTCTTTTCATGAGGGAAAAGTTTCTTTAATCACCATTTTTGTAACGCTGGCTTTGGTGAGCTTGCACTCGTATCGAAAACTCGCGTCTTGCGCCGAGTAAAAGGCTGTGGGGTTCCTCTCCATTGACAGCAAGTTTGGGTATATTTACTCAATAATAGCGTGACATAACAAATGAATCACTTACATTCTTGTCAAAGACAGCAGTTTTACTGCTGTCTTTGATTAGAACGTAAGTGATCCATATGTCGCGGTGTTATCGAGTTGCGCGCGTGCAGAAATTCGTTTTCGGCGTTACCCTATTTGCAGTCCTTACAGCAATTCAGGCACCTTTGGAACGATGCCTTTCCTGTATACCCACCTATTTGACTCTGGCTGAGCATATTGTGGAAGAAAAATAGAGGTATATCAATGAAATGTTAAGCAGCATAGATATGAAGTTTTAATCGCACATGAATGATGAAACAAAAGGTAAACCGTTTAAAACACCTTCCATGCTGTAGCTTGTCACATATGTGCCAGAAAACATGCGCCTATACATCAGTCGTTGCTCTACATTAATCCAACATAAAACGCATTTAATTCTCCCGACACTAACATACTGCATAATTTCCTATATCTGCCTTTCCAGAGAGTGATGTTGGTATAGCCACACTTATTTTTAAGGAAATATTTTATGAAAGAAAAAGAGAAAAAAAAATGCAAACAAAATGTTGCTTGAACAACTTTAACAAAAGTTTATTACCTTGACAAGCACAATGCAACAAGTAGACAATGCAGACAGCATGCACATTTCAAGAGCAGCGGCTCAACTTCAAGTGCTTTGCCTTTTGGCGCTTCCCCGACTTGTCAGTATTTATACTTTTAACATAGAAGTGAAGTCGTGTAGTGACATAGAATTTGATTATTTTTGGAGAAAGGGTGGAAGCATGACTGGAACAACCAACCTCTTGGCCAAGTCTGGCTTTGACAACTGTCAGCACATCTAAAATGCTGTCAGAGTGCAGCTGTCCATGGGAGAAGCAGCCTGTGAACAAGTCCTCAAGCTTCTTTATGAAACCAAATAAGCGACCAGTTGGATAGAGGAGCCCTCCATTGTCACGAAACTTTGTCAGCCTCGCAAGCTGGAAAGTTTCATCTGGGGCAGGCATAGTGAGAAGGGTCAGACAGTCTTGGCAATTGGTTTTTAAAACGCATTTTCTTGCAACATAGCCAGCGATGTGAAAAATTATTCTTGAGTCACTGCTGGCAATGTGCTGGTTATGGTCTTGGGAGGATGGAGCTGTGTGCATGCTCTTAGCAGCACTCATTGGCAGATGAAAGTCTGCTGCATTCTGCGCAGTGTCTGGCAGGCTGTCAACTTCCAGGAGGGAGCCCAGTTCGTCCTGCTGACAGTTACCTTGACTGGCACATTTTACTAGCCCATAAAATGACAAGCAGTTAATGATAACTAGAAATTGACTTGGTGTTGGGTGGTCATTACTGCCAGAAGACTGTCGAACGATCCCAAAAAGGTTTTCAAGAGGGTCTTGACTAGTTTTGGAGGTCATTAGGTACTTAAAACCTACTTTTCTTGTAAGGTAATCTAGCAAGCCTAATGTGCTTGAAATGGTTACACGCAGACCTGTTGCCGTGGACTCACTCACAAAGCCACCTGTCCCCTTTTACATGCTCCTCCCATGCTTTAAGATAGGATAAAAAATCCTGCAGCACAGCTGTTGCTCGAGAATCTGGCCGGAGGGCTTCCGCAGGGAACCGTGAGGTCATCACAGATATCAGCTGGTGGATTTTGCTGAAATACACAAAAAAGCTCTTCAGATGTTGCTTGCACCAAGTTAGACTTAAACATCATTTCCAGCTAACAAAACCATTATGCAAAGGTTTCATTACTTTTAAAATTAAGTAGCAGAAGAGAAAATAGGCATTTCACCTGAAGAATTCCTGAGTTGCATCCATTCTTCCAAGAGTGGCTTCTAACGTGTCCTTATACAGGTGAAAAGCTTGGAGCACTTTAGTGCCGAAAAGCTGGAACGCATAACTGACTCTCATCTTTTCAAATGCGTTTGGCTCAATATGACATCGTGTTATCCCTGGCATAACCTTGAGGGTAACATTGCAGGAATCCATTTTGTAGGCTTCCTTTACGTGTTGCATATCCACCTAAAAAGAAATTGGAGAGGACCCTGTTAAGCTTCAAGAGTGAGTAATAGCACAACAAAATCCTCAATAAGATGAAGAAGAGCCTTACATGGCCAGCTGGAGTGTTGAATCCAGATTTCAACAATGAGTTGCGTAGACATTTGATAAGATGAGGGAAGTCGGATATAAAAAAGAGGTTTCGTGATGCATCGCTGGGGTGCTGAATTTTGCAGGTGGTAGACTCAGCTGATGCTTGTATCCCAAGTATCCTCCACATCCTTCTATTCCAGCTTGCGCCGTCGCATGTAATGAAATCAACAAAAAGGCCACTCTTTTCGGCCAATACGGTTGCCTCAATAACAACTTTGGCAAGAATGTCCCCCTTCATGTTGCCATGTGTGGCAAAATAGCCAATTACCTGGCTCCATTTTCCCTGAAAGGGAACAAATAGTATAACCATGCCATGGTCACATGGGACACCTTTGTCTTTGGCTGCTGTGAAAGGGCCTAGGTCTACAAAACCCTCAATAACCCCAGACGTTTTAACTGCAAAGTGTTCCGACAGCTTTAGCTCGTCTATAACTAATCCACCATGTTTTTTCCAGGCATCAAGCTCAGCTGACTTCACTTTTAGCTGCCTCAGAACTTTGTCGCTGAAGCCAAACACAGTGCGATATGCAGATACATAGCGCTTGAGGGTTGATTTGCACGGTAGGGAAAGAATGCTATTACGGCGAAGATGCTCATACAGACGAGGACTTTTCATCTTCATTATTATGCAGTCCAGGACCCACATTTTCGTGTAGCGTAGACCATTAGGTTTCACTTTTGAAGCTGCGAAGCACTGTCGAACAGCTTCCTGCTGTCTGGGGGGCAGTTTTGAGATCTGTGCTTCTAATGCTTCTGCTTGAATGGCAGCATTTTTTCCTCTCATTTTAGCAAGTTCATTTTTCACATCTCCTAGGCGAACAACTAGCCTCTTGTTTCTTCTCGCTGCAGCTCGCAGTTTAAGCACAACAGATCGGCCGCTCTTTTTATCAGTTCTTTTGACCCTCGCTCGTCTGATCTGCAGTGCTCGTTTCAAGTAGCGGCAAGACACACACTGCGTACCTGCAAGAAAAGTGCATTGAATTGAGTTCCCACGGAGCCAAAAAATCAATGAACGCAACATAAAATGAGTTGCAAATCAGGCAAAATGGACAGCATAATTACCTCTTTCAGCGACCTGACCCAGGCAATTGCTGCTGAAGTACATTTGCTCGAGGGTCACTACGTGGGATTTAAGGTTCTTCGTAAACTACCTTTCTTCATAATCTTCAAGTCGCATTACTCCAGTGCAAACACTCATGGAATCAGTTGCTCTCAGCACATCTTCTGCTTCCCCGCTTGTTTGCAATGTGCTTTATTTTAGCAGAATTCCTCTCACAAACACTTTGTAGTAACTGTGCGTCTGTGACTGAAAGAACATTACCACTTTTTCTGAGCACACCTCATTTCTTGATGTCAACACAGACGTGCAGTACACGACACCGTCGTGTCCAGGAAACCTGTGCTTGGTCCACTGCTCCGACGGTACCTGAAGACTGTCAAATAACAGCATGGGTTCCTGCTGACCCAGTGGGCATGAAAATTCTGCATCGGCGTCCGGCTCCACGCCTGCTTCCGTCGAGGAGGCCGCGCCTTGCTCAGCAATCGTTGCAGCGCTTGTGTAGGACACCGTCGTGTCACTGTTCGAGCACGGTCTACGCTTCGCCGGAGACGCGCAACTCTCTGACTTCCTTTTACGAGCAGGCCTCTCTTTCACAGCTTTTTTCGTCAAATACGCGGGTAGGTTTGGAAGAATGGTTGGCACAGCATCACTGCTAAGCAGTGGCTTACCACGTGGGATCCGCACTTCCTTGCCACCAATGATGTGTACATAGTCGCGAATTACGTAGCGCGGCTCAAAATGTAGTTCGCACACGGCACTTGTGTCTTCGAGAGGCTTGTCCGCTCGATGGAGGTTTTTTTCCCACAGTCTTCGAAGTGCTTCATCCTTGGGCACGCTGAATAACGACGGCTTTGGGGCACCTTTTACATGTACATAGCCCGTTTTACAGCCGGGCGCAAAACAGTGGTTCAAACGGCGTGGTGCCATTTCACACGCAATAGCGACGCACGATATACTTCCCTACGATGATTTCTTATAAACATTAGAATTGGTAATGTAAACTTCGGAACACATGAAAGAAAGCACAGCGGAGGCAGCGGCGCGCAAAGCCAGGAAGGCAGCGCCGGAGGCAGTGGAGGTTTACATTGACGACGACGACAGCGCCTCCGCGCGGGTCCCCGGGAAAACATAAAAATGTTCACATTTCCGGCGACGCGGGAGCGCACGCCGCCACCGGAGAATCAGCTCACTACCCAATGGTCTAGTAGTTCACTTTACTTAGGCGCACGTCGGAGCTTGGCCCCAGTGGTTGCGCTATAGTTGCGCGCCCTTTCCCTCCAGCCGAAGCGACGCGACGCGTTCGCTTGCCAGCGCGCGGAAGCTTTCGGCGCGTGCCAGTGCAACCACTCGAAGTGAGGAAGTGGTAGAGAAGTGAGGAGAAAGTGGTAGAGAGCGGCGGTTTTCCAGCACAAGAAACAGAGGACCCGTTGAGGTGGCAAGTGCGAGGAGGTGGCAAGTGCGGCTAGCCTACCAAAAAGAGCACAGTAAACAGAGAGCCCGTTAAGTCAAGTTTGACTTAACGGCCCGCCTGCCGCGATATGTCACCTATAGCTGTTCAGATAGGTCGGAGCATATGGTGAAGACAAGGCATATAGGCACGAAAGGAAATAGACGGACGCGATCGAGGCGTCTAGAATCAAACGTGCGAAGAGCCAAGGCGACCGAGGCAAAGGCGCGAAAGTCAAGATCCAGCCGAAGACTGAAAACGCGAGGGACGGTATAGCTTAGGCGTTTGCTGAGATCGGGGATCGGCGTGATGCAAGTGGCGAAAAAGAGAGTTTTGCGAAGATTCAGGCGTATAGTAACCGTCGGTTGAACGCATGGATGGCGTTTCGTTGTAAGAAGAGGGACAAAGGAAAGCGTCCTGTAGGCTGCTACAAGAGCTAGTAACTCGCGAGGGCAAAGAAGGTAATTTGCCTGGCACCTGGGGGAACAGCTCGCGGGTCTGTGTACGTACCCTTCTAGTAGGCGGTAGCTGTTGTTCCAAAGTCGTAGCTACGGGGAGTGTCAGGCGAATTGGCGGCTTTGACATTCTTCGTGACCGCACTTTGCGAGGACCCCGGAAGGCGCTACCCTCTCTAGCTCGTCTGAAACGATTTGTTAAAGGGACACTAAATGTTAATATTAAGTCAAGTGGACTGTCGCAATACCATCCCAGAAACCTCGAAACGCTTGTTTCATGCCAAGAAGAGACTTATTTTTAGACAAAATGCGTTCTGAAGCGTCCGCGTATCTCTAGCACAGATCAAATCGGCCCAGTTCCGATCGAGGAGTGGTGTGGTGATGGTCTCATAGTGACGTTGCGCCGTCGGTAAAACCGCGCCCGCTGACGGCGCTACGTCTTTTCTGCGCAAAACGCAAACGCGCGGCCAGAAACTCGAGAAACTCGCGAAATTCGTGAAATTGTAGCTTTTCCTTCGTGAAAACCAAATGGCGCACTCACCGCCCCGTTTTCGACCTGCAGTTGTTTTTGCGCTCCGGAGAATGCAAGCAAGAGCGACGGAACAGCGCTACGGGAAAGCGTTGCTTTGAAAGGCACTCCACACGATTTCAGTAAGTACGCGTCGAACTCGTAATCCACTGGACGAAAGTGAAGCGAGCACACTATGCGATTTTTCGGGTCTTTGCCAATGCGCTGTGGCAGAGGTACGGCTCTTAACCACTTCGAACGGAAAGGTTCACTCGTTGGCATACAGTGATAAGTAACGTTGGATTTGCCGCTTCAACTGCCTTTGGCCAAATTCCGTGGACCGTTCGCGCATCCCACAACATCACATGGAAGTGGCATTCTCGCTGCTTATTCCAAATGCAAGTTTCGCGAGCCAGCAGAACCAGCACAGCACGACGCGATAACCAAACAACTGAAACTCCAAAACCCGCGCGCCGCAAAGTCGAGCGCGCAGATTTGGTCGAGCGAAAAGTAAAATTTTCGACCACCCATACTACTGAAGGGTAACGTCAAAATGTTAATTTTTCATAGAATCGAACAGAAGTAGACAAGCAGCATTTTCTATCGTCTTATAACCTAAAGAAGTGATATTTTTAATACGAGTATAGTTGAGTACTAGTGACATAAATTATGATGACGAGTGCCTTCGTCATCGGGCTAGTAAGGGAATGTCGATGGGGGGTCTCAAATCGTGTCTTGCATTTACCTCAATTTCTTGGTTACTAATGCTCTGTTCGCGATTATATTGACGCCTTAGACGTTCTAAAGCATTGCTTTGTCACTTTAACTTGACTTCATAGTGAACTTTAGTGTCCCTTTAAGGCCTGAAAAAGATATCAGGAGGAAGCGTAGCAAATCGTTTTGTTCTTTTGTATTCATATTGTAGGAGATTAGTTGCGCGCGGAACGTTTGACAATGCGTAAAGAATACCACAATCTTTTTTTTTCTGTTAATATCATTTTCGGCTCAGGTTATTTCCGCAGTTTGAAGTGGAGTATCAACGTGATGACGCGTGTAGAACTGCAAGGCAAACAAATTCAGTGTTGCATACAGTTTGGAATGCCGCGCGCAAATTGCGCAAGTTGACAAGTTATGCGGGAGTTCATAACGACAGATGTTTGATTTGGCAGGAACATTTTTGGAGGCACGTTATGTAGATTGAGTACATTAGCTTTAATTTCTTCAATGACATTAAGATTTCGGAACGTTTAAATCAGTGGTGTATTCTGTTCGTGGTATGGCAGATATATATTTTATGAGTTTGCTTACTTGCATGAACACTTGACAGCTGAACGCTGGAGAAGAGAAAGCGTCAGTGTTTTAGTTTCTTTGCTTACACGGAGACGAAGGCTGGAAATAAGGAGCCTCAATGTAAATTCAATTGCTACTTGTTTTGGATAATCCGCACACAAGTTTTGGGGGGAAGTTTTGTTATTGTTGATAGGATTTGGTGTTATATTCTAATCACCCTGCGTCGTATTAGCATCATTAAGAAGCACGCTAAAAGAAAATCCGAATAAGTGAGGCCTTCTGAGCAAATTTATTAACGTGATAAGGTTTTCAGGTGGTTTTCTCTTTAGTTCATTTTGGAATTTGGCGTTATGTAATGCTCATGTAGCTGTCTCGTGCTAAATGATGGACATGAAGTAATCACGGCCAATTCTCCCTTTGCCTTCCTGATCAGAGGAAGGTCTAATTTATGATTACTTAGCTTGATTACGTAAACCCGTTTGCGTCTATTTAAGAGGACACATAATTGGAAGTTTCCGGGTAACTCGAGCAAATCAACGTGAACCTTGTGTTTAAGGTTTTTCTTTCGGTAGGGGGTTGTCAGAAATTTTGTTCCTTCATACAGTCTTGCGATGAGAGTGGCGTGCGCGTGGCGCTCGAGGCATTGCATGTGGCCGACAACGGTCGCTCCTTGGAGCTTGTCCCCTTGCAGTTGTGCAGCCCTGTCAGAGCCCACCTACCAAGAGGTCTTGGGGCAGAGATTGTCGTTCTCAGAAGCTATGGCCCATGGCTTCGAAGAATGCATGACATCAAGCCAGACGAGCTCCATCAAACAACACGACCTCCCTATGCACCTTGTGGCAGTGGGCGTGCTCTAATGCCCGGTGGCCTTACAGATCGGGGAAGATGCTACACCTGCAACATGCAACCGTCACGCCTACATTCGTCACACCTGTCGGCAGCCCAAATTGGCCTGTCCACGCCGGAGCGAAGATCGGTGCAAGGCTACGACTTTGCACGCCTGTCAGCAGCCCCAATTGGCACGACCATGCCGGGGATCGGAGTCAGCGTGCGTTCCTCCTACTTTCCTTCTTAACGCCCAGGGAAAGGCGTGCGTTTACTACCGGGCTCACCGAAAGGGGCAACAAGCTCACCGACGCCGGGATCGGTCTCCTGACGCCAACTGTCTCCTGAGGCCGGAGTGGTGGAAACCAGGAACAATGACGACGCAGGCATAAAAAGCGGATCCGAATGGCTGAGAAAGGACGCTAGGAAACACTGTGACTCGGAAACGCTAAGACGTTACCTTAGTGCGCTCCGTTAGTTGGAGCCGTTTTGCAATGTCAATCATGTAGCCTTTGTGAGTACATGCCTTTTTCCTCATTGTCTTTAAACGTTGCTCGGAACATTATCTCCCGGCTACTGACACGGCCCCATCGATGGAGACTTCGTTAACCGCACGGACCCCCTACTTTGCAAAAGTGGTAGTCAGCGGTGAAATTCACCGTCTTTACACACGTTCACTTGATAGCGGCTATCGAATGTTGGACACATGAGCTGACTGAGGTATTATTGCTATCTTATTAAAATGAACATGCATGATGCTGTTTAAAGAATACGACCACCCCGTTCGCAAATATTACCGCCACACAACTCGAACCGATAAACGCCACGGACTGCAATCGATACCAGTATATATGCTGCTGTACATCAGACGTCAGTAAGGTCACAAAACATTTATTCGAGTAATAAAACACAGACTATAATAACACACGTGCATTAAAACAACTGCCTACTTATTTTGTAACAAAACAACATGTTAACTATGCTTGTAGGTTAGCGCCCCTAGCAGAAAAAAAATGTAAATAAAGTATGCGAACAAAATACAGTAGCTACACTTGCACGCTTCATGCTGGTACGCGCTATGGTTGATTTCTCGCCCTTCGTGGCGATCACTGGAACTGGCGATGCAGGGCGTGTTCAGACTATCTCTCAGCCCAGCACGCCTCCGCCTACCCTCCTCCTCCACCACGCCTCTCCTGCTTTCTCACTCCACGCTTCACTCAACGCAACTAACACTTACCTCTAGGTGGCACTCCTTTGCCGCGAAGAACGTCAAACGGAAAGTCAGAGAGGCTGAAATAATCTCATGGATTGTGGCAATGGAAAAGAAGCCGGCCATTTGTACCTACTCAACAGGAAAAAACGAAATCAGGAAAGAAACAACTTGTGATAACTCAAAGGGAAGCTCATTACTTTTCGAACAGAGATCAGGATGCCTTAAAACACGCACCTATATAACGAGATATAAGAAAGAAGAAAAAGCATGTGCTTGCTGTGGAAGTTGCTTTTTAGAACTTGTTCTGGCTTGTTTTTGCAGGCTTCACGTGTCGCAAATTTCCTGGTACCAACATGCCCTATGTAAAGAACTCTGGCCTCGCTTCTCGCATGGGACCCAGCCCCTGAAGCAACTGCCCCTTCGCCTCTGAAGAACCCAAGTTGGACAGCTCAAACCATAACACAAGTGTTGTGCTTTTGTAACTCTCGACATTTTTATGTTTTATGTTAGTCTCCTGAAGAGCCAAATTTGGATTTCTCAAATGAGCTTACAAATGTTGTTCCTTTCTAAGCCTTGACATTTTTACAGGAGACATGCTAGTCTCCTGAGAAGCCCACATTGGATTGGTCAATCCAGAATACAAGTGCTGTGCTTTGTTATAGTTCACTACATTTTTATGTTAGTTTTTGATATGGTTCAAGTAAGGATAGTGTTTCCTTATTAATATATTTTTTAAGAATCTTAAGTCATATCATGCCGAACCACCCAATTTTGTCAAGAACTCTTCCATTATGGCAAACCATTTCAAGATGGCTTGATTTTGAGTAGGTACAATGAGAAAATTTTTGAGAAAATTTGTTTTCATACATACACTTGAGTCATTCCAGGGCAACCAACCAGCGTTTTTTTTTGCCATCACAGATATAGTTGAAGCTCCGAACTCTTGCTCCCCATTTATTTTCCTTCGCAAAAATTTTTTTGAATTTTGGCAAAAATTTATTGTTTTGCCCAGCTAAGCTAGAAGGCACTGATACACATTTCTTCTGAAAGGGAAATTGTATGATGCAGATATTCAGATGGTGTACATGTCAAGAGACTGAAGTGGTGTGACTGCCAAAATTTGCAAAGTTTGAATTTTCTTCTAACGTAGGGAAATACAGAAGGCACAAAATAAATATAAAATCAGCCTGGTTGACTTGGGATTGCTGCAAAATATTTCAAGCCTTAGAGGTTGAGTTGATCAGCTAAAAAAAACTGTAAAGTTGAAATTTTTTGCAAGAAGCTTCGTGTTGAAGGTAAAAAATTAGCTTTGGTGGTTGGCACAAAAGTATATGTCACCCATCATTACACAGCCCTACATGTCTGCTATGCATGTGACAACTAACAAAAAAGGTATTATTCTTTAAGTGCAATAAATTATTTTTTATAATGTTCATTTGTGGATCACACATACAGCATAAATATAGCATAAATATATGAAGCCAAGTCATCTATCAAGGAAAGATTGTTAATATATTAGCCACAAGAACTACTCAACAAACTGACTGCCTTTTTTATCATTACGAAGGCAGGTGACGTCAAGCACTGCAGCTGCAGTCTCAACTCGTATTTTTTTAACACGAACGCAAAAAGGGGTCGCCAATGGTGTCTGACCACATCAGACTGAACATGGCACATATGACTTATAGATGAGCATGTTCCGGCTCTGAAACAGTGGTAGCAAACAACACCACAAGAATTTATTCATACTCATGTAGGTTTTCAGTCATACTTATGAAGGTGTTTTCTACTTGCATCATCATAGGGCATCAGGGAGCAGGACACAAAGTGTCCTGCTCCCTACCTGTTGCATTGCAATGCGACATGCCCTTTAAAATGCTTTGTATGAACAATATCAGCGTTCTTTCTGGATTTACTGTCTACATAATAGCTGATATTTCTTTTTGCAAACTGCATGAAACATATCTTTTAGCACTGCAGGGTTCCCTCACATATTTAATACGTACGAGGTCTGTTAGAAAAGTATTTGACCTTTTTTTGCGAACACCTGATGAATATGAAACAAGCGCGTTTTCATCAGCCGCCCTTGAACCTTTGTGCACATGCACGAATTTTTTCCCGCCTGCCAATAGCGTCAATTGCTGGGACGCAGCGTTTGAATGAGGTAGTACAGTGCTCTAGTCGGTTTTTTATTGCAAGAAAAATGGCGGAGCGACAGGAGCAGTGCTACTGCATAAAATTTTGCCAGAAACTAGGCGACAGCCAAGTGGAAACCATTTGGAAGATTCAGACTGCTTTCGGCGACTATGCTATGAGCAGCACACAAATTAAGGAGTGGTACAACTAGTTTAAAGACGGCCACACATCGGTGGAGAGCGAGCCACGCTCCACTCGTCCATCAACATGCCGAAATGACCAGGTCATTGCCGAAGTGAACCCCGTGGTGATGCGGGACCGTCGTGTGACTATCCAAGAAATTGCGGAAGAGGTGGGCATCAGCACATTTTATTCACATTCCATTATCACCGAAGATTTGGCCATGAAAAGAGTTGCGCCTAAATTCGTTCCCAAGCTGCTCATGGTGGAGCAAAAGCAACTTCGTGTTGAAGTCTCAGAGACATGCTGGATTCCACAAACAGTGACCCCAACTTCATGAACACCATAATCACTGGTGACAAGTCTTGGGTGTATGTTTACGACCCGGAAACCAAATCCCAGTCGTTACAGTGGAAGCATTTCACGTCACCCACCAAAGACCGTTACGTGCGCAGCAACGCAAAGTGTTGCTGACTGCTTTCTTTGACTCCCGCAGTGTGGTACACCGCGCATACGCACCACAGAGTCAAACAATCACTAAAGACTACTACAGGGATGTCTTCCATGGCCTATGTGATGCTGTATGGCGCAAGATACCGAAGTTGTCAACAGGAAATTGGCACATCCATCACGACAATGCTTTTCTCGCACTTGATTCAGACTTTTTTTGCGAACAACCAGACTTCTGTAGTTCGACAGGCTCCTTACTCTCCTGATATGGCCGCCTGCGACTTCTGGCGGTTTGCAAAAATCAAGGGGCCATTGAAACAAGCGCGATTTCAGACAAGAGAAGACATTATGGCTGCAACGACAGCTGAGCTAAACTCCATTCGGAAAGAGGCCTTCTCGGAATGCTTCTAACAATGGCAGCACCGCTGGGAGAAGTGGCTGTATTCCCAAGGAGACTACTTTGAGGGTGATTAGGTTTCCAACGCTTCAGTTATGCCAGTTTTGTTTTCTTCAGCCAAAGGTCCGATAGTTTTCTAACAGACCTCGTATTGATATTTTATGTGCAATGGCTGTATGGTTTACGTGGCCCACACCAAACACAAGCCTCGTTGCGTTACAGCATGTGTCCCTTGGCAATAAAATGCAGACCCTAACACCGCTTCTCTGTCATCTGTGTAGCATACGAAGCCAGCTTTGTCGTCTGCATTCCTGGCCGGCAAGCTGTGCGCACATCCGAGAAAAGTCGGTGCTGACAAAATTTTAAAAAAGAATTTCTCGCATTTAAAAATAATGCCTTTTTTAACTTCACAAATTTATAGCAGGCATGTAGAGCTATCCAATAATGTATCACATATTTTTTGGCTAACTACGAAGGCTGTTTTTTCCTTGAACATGAAGCTTCTTGCAAAAGATTAGAATATTTTTTTACAGGCGATCAGCTGAACCTTCAGAGCTTCATATATTTTTCTGCAATACTATGTCACCTGGGCTACAATTCTGTATTTAATTTCTGTCCTGTGAATTTTTGCTTACGAAACAAACCTAACGGATTGCAATTTCACTCATTTTTGCCGGTGCCAAAAGCAATTGAAGTATTGAAATATTTGAAAAATTGGCTATTTTGGCAGTTGCATCACTTCACCGTATTTTCACGCACACCATTTGAAGGTCTCGATCAATACAATGTGCATTTGAAAGAGAATTTGAGAAAAAAAAAGTATTTGAAGCATTTGAAAAAAAAACAATTAAGAGCTAGAGGACATTTGATGTCCTCTAGCTCAGCTGAACAGGAAAACTAAACTGTCACCAAAATGCTACAAAATATCTGGCAAAAATAAATAAAAGTGGGTAACGAGCTTTGAACTCTAGTAAACATATGGCAATGTTTCAGCTATATGTGTGGTGTCAAAAAAACGCTTGTCGATTCGGCATGGAATCGCATACCTGCAAGTGCATCTGTGCCATTTTCAGAGTTCAGTAAAAAGGGCATTTTACATAACTTTGTAAAAATGGTTTTTTGCTATCTAAAATACATGAGTAAAAATTAATAGGTGTAAGTCGGCTTAAATTTAATATGCCACAAAAAATCTCCAGTAATGGCAATGATGTGCCTTTCATGTTTGCATAAAACGATGTCTTCTGAATTCTTTCGTTATTTTTGTGGCAGTTAATAAAATTGAAATGAAACTCACACAAGGAGTAACTTTGCTGTATTCCAGCACATCACTAAGAGCTGTCTTTTTTTCATATAAAAATCTGAAGCAGTTAATATGATTAAGTCGCTTGATAAGGAATGACCTGCGCAGGAAAGTTATCGTGGCAGAAAACACAACTGGATCATGCAACAGCAATGCAGCATAATAAACTGCTCCCATAAGCATCAATTGTTGTGATTGCCATGTTTCAAAAGTATGTAAGGTTTACTGAAATTGGCACACACCATTCAACCAACAAATGAGGATTGTACAGTGATCCTTTTTTAGTTTTACAGATTTTTTTTGAAGTTGTTTGCCAGGTAGCATAATTCTTGTTCTTGAGCTGGATTATTCAGAGGTGGACATTACAAGCACAAGAAACAATAAACTGATTGTCATAAATTTATTAATTCACTTATAACATCACGGCACATATTTCAGTTTGCAAATTGTAGCTAGTTAAATTGAAAGACATTCACTTGAATTTCCAGGATGACACCAGTTTCGAGATTTTTCCATAAATGTGAGAGAAATACATGGGCATTCTGGCTACTTTTGTGCTTCAATGCATAACAGTGCGTTTTGTAAAAAAAGTAAGTGCTACAGCAGTGCATTTCTACAGCCAGTTTGATGGCATGTGTCTCGTTACTAGTGTCATTCTGGAAATTCATTCTAAGTGCATACACCTTGTAAGATTACCTGCTACAATTCGTAAAAACTTTATTAGGAACTGAGTTTTTGTTAATCAGCTGACTATGGTGTCTTGATTTCTCATGCAAGTAATGTTTGGCACTCTGTATCTAGAATTATGTTAGCTGCAACAGTCAGTCTTCAATAAGTTCCATAAAACTTAGAGATAACCACCCTGCATATCAGGTTTCAGTTGAGTGCTGTGGGCTCAAGCAAATTGTGTCATGGTTTAGTACCACTAGCTACCTAATAGAGAAAGCAAGTACCTTTTTTGAGTGTTCCTATTTACAGTCATGTCAGTCTGCTTGTACATTTATTTATTTAGGTATTTATTTTTTAAAATTTATTTCTTTTGGGAAATGTGTTTTACTTGAGGGCCACACAGACTACATCTTCTGTATTCAATTTTGTTATGGTGTCAAGCTGCAGGAAGTTTGTACTGTGCGATAGTTTTTAAGAAGTTTCTGATCTCAAACTACAAATGGTTGTACATTTACACAGATGTTTGGCTACAAATAAACAGTTCACCTAGAAAAATGGTTTTTGTCTGCATCAGTTCAGCACTCTTGATTTTTTGGAGGACCATTCACTCTGACAATTGAAAAAAGTGGCATAACAGTACTGCTAGCAGTTTTACAATATGGTTTATTACAGGCAATCTAGGCGCATGCTTTTGAGCCCAGGGTGACAGAGGACTGCGATACAAAACACCTGTATTTAAATTTTATCGCTATCCTCTCACAGCAAACATACCACCGTGACATCAAAGGTAATTATATGCAACATAGCTCAGCAGTATTTTAAGGAAAGTGCAGGTTTAAACTGCTAAATACCCAGTGGGGCATAAAGGGCTTTCAACGTAATTTGTGTTGATGTTCAACAGATCTGCAACAATTCTTTTATGGGCTTTCAATATTGACGAACAACACATTTCAACAATACCTCTATGGGCTTTCAATTTTGAGCTTTAACAATGCTTCAATAGGCTTTCAACATTGACAAACAACACATTTCAACAATACCTCAATGGGCTTTCAACATTTACACACAACACATCTTCAACAATGCTTCAATGGGCTTTCAAGAGTGAAATACACCATAGTTTCAACGATATGCCAATGATTTTTCAAATTGAGAGGCCACAATGATGTTCCGACAAAATGTCGCGAACCAATTATCAACACTTGTCAACAATTTTCTCAATGATGTTTCAACAATTCCTCAATGATATTTCAAGGTTATTTGTTAACGTTGAAGAATGATATTTCAATAACCTTTCAACAATTCTTTTGTAAGGGTTGAAACGAGGAACGTGACAGAATATTATATTATTTCTGCCTACGGGAAACTTATACTTTAAGCACATGCGGCACAACGGGCCACGTCTCAGTGTAAACCCAGCGGAAATCTTCTGCGTAAAGCGTGGGAAATAATGAACTACACACGCAGGAAAAAGGAAAAGCACAAGGACGTTGCAGAAAATATCTTTAGGAAAGAAGAGAGAGAGAGATACATGGAGAGAGGAGAAAAAAGGTGGTTTTAAGGGACATGTAATTCCTTCCGCAGAAGTGAGAAACAGCGTATGCACAACGAGGATAAGAATAACAACGCATCAAACGTCAGCAATAAAGGGAACAACACTGAACAAGCAAATAAATGCTGCAAGGTTGGCGAAGGCCGCCGGTAGCTGGCACGCACGGGACGGGCAACGATGTAGAGATTATCTCTACTGAGAAGCAGCCGTAGTTACGAAAGAAAACAGGAAGGATGTGGGAAGCCGTAGCGTCTCCGATGTGCGTTTTTGAGCCCTACTGAATAAGAAAAGAAAAAGAAAGAGAATGAAAGAAAGACGGTGAAAGCGGTGTCTGTAAGCAAACGAGCACACCAGTGGTATAAGGTGCCGCGTCTCTGCGATGAACAATGCAGTCGACCCCGCCTACCGCAGCTACGAAAAACGAGCACGCACGCAGTCAGTGGCTATACGGCATGCAGCGTGCACACGTTGTAAACCTTTTGTCAGCCAGGAGGGTCACCGACAATGAACGCTCCGCTGACGGACACCGCGCCAGCCCTTCAGAAGTCTCGTGATGGGGATTCGGGCACACGGTATGAACCTTCAACTCCTTGTTTCTAAGGCGGCCGGAAAGAAGGCAAAGCGTGGAAGATTGAAAGAAACAGAGTCGTCACGCAGCCAGCGTACCGTGCACGCTTCCGCGCAGTGAAAATGCTCGCTTGTCTTGCGGTGAAACGGCATACAGTGGCGCACAGCTCTTCACGCTTACCTTTTTCGAAACCCTGTTTCCGGTCGTCACAGTGAATCAGCCAAGGTCCGATACGCCACGTCAGAGTTCGCTGGAGGAGACAACGTCGCTGTGTTTCATGGATCAGCAGAGGGCTCGCCGGGACACGCGCAACATGACAACCTGTTACTACGGCCTACACGCGCATTGTGCTCCCCAGCTCCATGTTCTTGATAACTTTGTTTCATGTTGCGATGAAACGAAATATTACCTTAACGTACTGAACTCTTCGTGGTAATACAACGACGACGTGCCTCCATTTCAAAATGAAAACATTATTTTTCACGCCAATTACTAGTTTTAGGCGGCGTTCAGATGGGCTCTTATAGAGCGGCATATAGCGCTGTTCAACCTTCACTTGCCGCGACTGTTCGGTACCAGCAGCGGCGTTGCTTGAGGACAGTCGAAAATGTCTTTTAAAACAGCTGCTCGAGAGCGCAGACACCACGACAAAACTTGGAGATACCTTACGTGAGCGTGTCCTGTATATATGTGTTCTTTACTTCATAAAGCCAAAAAAGTAAATACTTTCCTTGAATTTTAAGCAGAACGTAAGATAATAATAGATGAACTAAAGCGCAAGAAAGCGCGGCACTCAAATGCAAGTTATATTTTGTCCCCGCGATGACACTGTATATTTAGGAGAGAGGTGCTTCGGGCCCCCCTAGAGATCCTCCGTGATACTAGGGCTGGAAGGCGAATGGCGAGCAGTGTGGGTCACCGTGGTTATGACGACGCACAAAGTACTGGGCTCCGTGTCAACTTTATTTGGATACCATGGCCGGTATGACAAAAAAAAACTATTCGAATCTGTTTTTATTCCAAATCCGCTATTAGCCCTCCGTGATACGACAAAATGGCTCGGTTTCCGCCCATGTGGGCGCGTGGCCCTCCCATATGGGCTGGACCAGAGTCATTTTGACCTAGCACGGAGAACTGATGGTATAGATTTGGAATAAAAACATATTGAAATAGTTTTTAGTTATACTGTGGCCGTATAACGCAAAACTATTCCAATATGTTTTTATTCCAATCTCCTGACGTCAAATTTGCGTAACCACCGACGCAAGCATCTGGCGGTCACCCGCAGGGTTGTGTGAACAAACCAATCAAATGCTCCCCCCGTTCATAATAGCTAGGTCACTTTTGTTTCCTTCAAAAACGAATAACATTGCCTGCACTGAGCTGCTTGTCTTATCTAATTGAATCACGAGAGGCGAGGAGCATGCTTAAGTGGAGAGGGATTCGATGGGGCCCAGCCACTGCACTGAATATCGATCACCGGATGAAGAGGGTAGTGCCGGCGTCTGTGATTGGTCTGCTTTCTCTTATTGTGCTTGCGGTGGCTCGTCGACAATCGCGGCGGCATGCAACGGAAGCTTAAGAATGGCGCTAGAACGGATCCTCAGTACAGAAGGGTTGGCAGAACGAGGTCGTAAACGTGCCGAAAGTTCTCGAAAACGTTTACACGGCCACGCAACAAGTTTTATTACACGCAAGTAAACCCATGCTCTCCGGCAGGGGCGAGTAGCCAGTGCCGAAGCGATCGGCGGCAGCAATCTTTTGTTCCTTTCGGAACGGGGCAGGCTGCGGCTATTCAGAAGAAAATTTAGTTTTGTTTGGCATATTAATGCATGTTTAACGTGTACGGGTCACATTGACGTGGTTAATTTTTGCGGATTTGTGACGTCGCGTGAGAGGCAGGTGAAGTGTGTCCAGCCCGAAACCTTTTGACCAATAACCGAGGGCTAATGGCAAAAAGGCGTTGAATCAGAAATAACTATTTTTGTTTTGTTCGGTCAAATTATGCATAATCAGTGTGCACACATCATATCAGATGGGGAGGTATCATGGTTTTCGTGACGCCGCGTGACAGACAGGTGAAGCGGGGGGGGGGGGGGGTGTGTGTGTGAAAACTTTTATTGTACTGAGGTCCGGAGGCTCGACTTCTCAAGCCAAGGCGGGCCGCTCCAACGTTGGCACTGTCAGGCCAAGCCTTTCAGCGACATCATGGGCCCTCTGGACTGCCCTTAGTCGGTCCTGAAACAATGGGCTTTGAATCCTCTTCTCCCACTGTGTCCATTCTTCAACGAGGTTGGGGAGAGTCGCGGGACACCCCGCCAGCATATGTCTGATTCCAATGATGCCATTACAATCATTGCATTCCATCTTAATCTCCCTCTCTGGATATATTTTATTAATGGTGTACGGTGTGGGATATGTACCCGTTTGCAATAAGCGCAGTGAGACTGCCTGAGCCCTGTTAGCAACCTCATTGAGGTTTACCTGAGTCTCGTCCACTTGCCCCATATGCGCAGGAAACCATCGGATTTCAGTTGTCATAATCACAATGTTTTCAAAAAGTTTAGCTGCAACTTCAGCGGGGGGGTGGTCCAAAAAAGTTTTTGACCAATCGCAGTGGCCTGATTGCAAACTTGGAATAGTTTTACGTTATAGTGCCCCTGGCCATGGTATTGTCAGCTGGACTGCGAAATGTTTCAAGCCGTATCGCGTTAGATAGTGGCGTTCAGGCAGAGCGATTTCCGGCAATTTTTACAAGGCTATAGGTCTACCTGTACCAAGCAACACCCTTTCTCCTCCTCACGTCGTCAAAGCCGACCAACCGCGTCTCCATCGCAGGCACTATTAACGTGTTCTACGTTTTAAGCAGGCAAAGATCTCATAATTAAATCCTACTCATAATTGATCAGCTAATTACCGTGTCGGAGCGGCCGTTTTACGTCTGCCGGTGGCAAAAGCATCAGTTCAGAAACGAAGTTTGCGCTCATTTTAAAAATAATGGCACAGCATGTTCCTGCGCTGTGCTACCCACGCATGACGAGACCATTTGACTTTTCAGCACGGAACTGCCGCATACTACGCAGCTGTAGTGCCAGCAACCGCGGCAATCTCCTTGCGACTAACTCTGATCGGTGTGGAAGAATGTCTAGCGCAGATTACGCGTTAATTTAGGCGCTTTGCTCCGCGGTTAAAAGCAAGGCGTACTCCGATGTCCTCAGTGTGGGTGCCCATGTTGTGTTAACCATCGCAAAAAGGGAAGGTACGCCACAGGCGGATTGCTTAAGAGTACACAGCACAGTGCTTTGCTAGTACACTTAAATTTAGTTTCGGGGGGAGCCCACACAATTTACAGCCTTCTGTAGGGGCTCTTCACCTTGCGCCAGTTTCATTCGAGTACATGTCGCCTGTAGCTGGATGGCACTGATTTACGCTGCGTTAAGTACTCCCCATCGTCCGGGCGTTCCAAGAAGGAAACAGGCTTCTGCATCCTATGGCACGCCTGTCCTGCAGCCTGGATCAATTTTTACTGCAGCTCGCACAGTGCCGCTCACGAGACATTCCCCTCTGTGCAGGGGGAATAATAGACAGCCTTGTTGCTCACGGTCAAGCCGTTGTTGCTTCATGCAAAGGACTGTCACCTCTATACAGCGCTTGCCCGGGTCTTCCACCACGCTAATGTAGGGTAATTACGAATGCGCGAATATTGGGGTTTGCACACTTAGGAAAGCAGGGTCATGTCGGTGGCCTAGAACCAGGCCCTCCTCATTTTTTTTTTCGCCTACCCAGTTCTTCTACTATGGACAGCCAAGGCAAGACTTCAGCGATCTGGATTCGACGTCGTAGGAAAGCCCTCGCTGGCTACGCCGAACGTGTCCGCTGACTGCTATAGCCGCACTGCAGTGCGTACCCACTATCTATTACCAGCAACTATAAAATATTATGGAATTGAAACAGCGTTTTGCATTGACGCTCTGCCGAGACGTAACGCCGTAAAACTCACATTTGATTAAAGACGCACTCCCTAAGGCGTCCTGTCAGCGCGGTTGTGCTATGTACACAATCGCCCTGGCAAAGCGTCTGCGTTTCACTTCGGTTGAGGTCAGACGATGGGAGAAAGGGAGGCTCTACAGGCTTGAACGATGCTCGTGCTTGATGCTTCGTCTCACCAAGTATACACTAAATTCCACCTGCCTCTCAACGCCGCTGTGCGCGCACAGTATGTATGTAACGCAGGAAGTTGGGCTAGTTGTAATGAATGCATACTTTATATCCGTGCGGAAGACGACGACAACAGAAAGAGAATGACACAGGAAGAACGCCATATCTATAACAACTGAAGTTTAAGAAAAGCACACAAAAGGTGTGCATTGTGTATTGCTTTTGTGCATTGCTCTTAATAAACTTCAGTTGCTTGATAGCGCTCGTCCTGTGTCCTCTTCGGGTTGCTGTCATCTTCCGCGCTGATTTGAACTATACGTATGTATGTACATACTTACACGCACGCTCTCATGCTCTGCAAAGTTGTCACCGCGCGTGCTGAAACAAGTGAAGTGTATACATTTGTGCGTGCTTCGGGCGTGGGCATGGCTGCCCTGTAGGGGTTTACAAGTGATTTCATTTCGTGCACTCTCATTTCGTATACCCTCAAGTATTTTGCACGATGGCCCCCGGCAGCTGCCGCCTCGCCTACAGGATGATTGCGAGCCATGCGCTGCGTCTACCAGCTATACCACAGCTGCCGTGAACCTCTCTGGCTTCGCACTATCTGGGGCGTCTTGCCAGCTGCTCGATCGCTCTCCGGAAAAGTGCGGCGTCAGAGTGACGCACGAGAAGAGGGAGGGTAGGCGCAGACGCGTAGTACCTGCAATGGGACACAGAGACGGGCACCGCGGCGGCGCCTTGGGCACTGAGTCAGACAGCATTGCTGTTGGAAGTAGCCGCCTTCTTGGCGTTGCAAGTAGACACGAAGCACGAGGAGCGCCGGCGTGTGGCCGGCAGGCAGCGGAACAGCGCCTGCAGGCCCGCCCGGAACTTTGCGTTCCTCCAGAAGTACATGAGCGGGTTGTAGCAGGCGGTTGTAGCAGCGGGTTGTAGCAGGCCAGCCAGTGGCAGACGGACCACATGTAGCCGATGCCGCTCAAGTCGCAGATGGACGGGTGCTGCTCCGACGCGACGATGAACAGGTTCAGTGGGAGCCAGCAGAGGAGGAACGCGGCCACGCAAGCGATCATCATCTTGATCATCTGCGCACCCAGGTAGCGCACGTCACACTCTTTCGTCGCACGCGCATGCATGCCTTCCTCCGAAAAAAGAAAAAGTTAGAGGCGAGCATTTGAACGGTGGCACCTCGCGTTTTGAGACTTCATCGGTCTGCCAAGAGTCCAACTATACACCTATGAGGTACCTTTTTAATTTTGTAATAATAAGCCTACGCACCTTCTCGACACGTGATATTTGCCGACATCATTCGCTACATGCGAGAAGTGCGCGCTAACAGCTGAAGACATTGATATAGTAGAATTCAGTTATGTTGACATCACACATTGTGTAACTCCGGTCATATAGTAAACGCTGATGGGGGCATAAAGTGGACTCTTACGTTCCTGAGGTATAAACGCGTTGATGTTCTCCAAACTCGTACAGTACAAGCATCAGCCAGCTTGGCGATGCAGTTGCCCGCTACAGAAAGCGTCCTTCGATGCGAACATGCCTCCAGGCTCCTCGTTCCATTAATGCCCTTGGCGTTGCGTACGCACGTGCCGCGACGTACATGACTGTGCGTCACCTGTTATGAGTATTTTTTTAGCTAAAATATTGTAGCTTAAATAGTGTAACTGAAATTTTTTTGCTGAAGTAGCCATCCTGGCACTCCACGGCACGCCAGGGTGGATTATTAAAGGGGTGGTTCATTTAGGTTCATCATCATCATCACCAGCCTAGTTGCACCCACTGCAGGGCAAAGGCCTCTCCCATACTTCTCCAACTACCCCGGTCATGTACTAATCGTGGCCATGTTGTCCCTGCAAACGTCTTAATGTCATGCGCCCACCTAACTTTCTGCCACCCCCTGCTACGCTTCCCTTCCCTTGGTGTCCAGCCCGTAGCCCTTAACGACCATCGGTTATCTTCCCTCCTCATCAGATGTCCGGCCCATGGCCATTTCTTTTTCTTGATTTCAACTAAGATGTCATTTACCCGCGTTTGTTGCCTCACCCAATCTGCTCTTTTCTTATCCCTTAACGTTACACCCATCATTCTTCTTTCCATAGCTCGTTGCGTCGTCCTCAATTTCAGCAGAACCATTTTCGTGAGCCTCCAGGTTTCTGCCCCATATGTGAGTACTGGTAACACACAGCTGTTACACACTTTCCTTTTGAGGGATAGTAGCAACCTGCTGTTCATGATTTCAGAATGCCTGCCAAACGCACCCCAGCCCATTCTTATTCTTCTGGTTATTTCAGTCTCATGATCCGGGTCCGTGCTCACTACCTGCCCTAAGTAGATGTATTCCCTTACCACTTCCAGTGCCTCGCTACCTATCGTAAACTGCTGTTCTCTTCCGAGACTGTTAAACATTACTTTAGTTTTCTGCAGATTCATTTTCAGACCCACCCTTGTGCTTTGCCTCTCCAGGTCAGTGAGCATGTATTGCAATTGGTCTCCTGAGTTACTAAGCAAGGCAATATCATCAGCGAATCGCAAGTTGCTAAGGTATTCTCCATCAACTTTTATCCCCAATTCTTCCCACTCCAGGTCTCTGAATACCTCCAGTAAACATGCTGTGAATAGCATTGGAGAGATCGTATCTCCCTGTCTGACGCCTTTCTTTATTGGGATTTTGTTGCTTTCTTTTTGGAGGACTACGGTGGCTGTAGAGCCGCTATAGATATCTTCCAGTATTATTACATATAGCTCATCTACACCCTGGTTCCGTAATGCCGCCATGACTGCTGAGGTTTCGACTGAATCAAACGCTTTTTCGTAGTCAATGAAAGGTATATATAAGGGTTGGTTATATTCTGCACATTTCTCTATCACTTGACTGATAGTGTGAATATGGTCAATTGTTCAGTAGCCTTTACGGAATCCCGCCTGGTCCTTTGGTTGACAGAAGTCTACGGTGTTCCTGATTCTACTTGCGATTACCTTAGTAAATACGTTGTAGGCAACGGACAGTAAGGTGATCGGTCTACAATTTTTCAAGTCTTTGGCGTCCCCTTTCTTATGGATTAGGATTATGTTAGCGTTTTTCCAAGATTCCGGTACGCTCGAGGTTATGATGCATTGCGTATACAGGGTGGCCAGTTTCTCTAGAACAATCTGACCACCATCCTTCAGCAAATCTGCTGTTACCTGATCCTCCCCAGCTGCCTTCCCCCTTTGCATAGCTCCTAAGGCTTTCTTTACTTCTTCTGGCGTTACCTGTGGGATTTCGAATTTCTCTAGGCTATTCTTTCTTCCACTATCGTCGTGGGTGCCACTGGTATTGTATAAATCTCTATAGAACTCCTCAGCCACTTTCACTATCTCATCCATATTAGTAACGATATTGCCGGCTTTGTCTCTTAACGCACACATCTGATTCTTGCGTATTCCTAGTTTCTTCTTCACTGTTTTTAGGCTTCCTCCGTTCCTGAGAGCCTGTTCAATTCTATCCATATTATAGTTCCTGATGTCCGCTGTCTTACGCTTGTTGATTAACTTAAAAAGTTCTGCCAGTTCTACTCTAGCTGTAGGGCTAGAGGCTTTTATACATTGGCGCTTCTTGATCAGATCTTTCCTCTCCTGCGATAGCTTACTGGTTGCCTGTCTAACGGCGTTACCGCCGACTTCTATTGCGCAATCCTTAATGATGCCCATGAGATTGTCGTTCATTGCTTCAACACTAAGGTCCTCTTCCTGAGTTAAAGCCGAATACCTGTTCTGTAGCTTGATCCGGAATTCCTCTAGTTTCCCTCTTACCGCTAACTCATTGATTGGCTTCTTGTGTACCAGTTTCTTCCGTTCCCTCCTCAAGTCGAGGCTCATTCGAGTTCTTACCATCCTATGTTCACTGCAGCGTACCTGGCCGAGCACGTCTACATCTTGTATGATGCCAGGGTTAGCGCAGAGTATCAAGTTGATTTCATTTCTAGTCTCACCATTCGGGCTCCTCCACGTCCACTTTCGACTAACCCGCTTGCGGAAAAAAGTATTCATTATCCGCATATTATTCTGTTGTGCAAACTCTACTAATAACTCTCCTCTGCTATTCCTAGAGCCTATGCCATATTCCCCCACTGACTTGTCTCCAGCCTGTTTCTTGCCTACCCTGGCATTGAAGTCGCCCATCAGTAGAGTGTATTTCGTTTTGACTTTACCCATCGCCGATTCCACGTCTTCATAAAAGCTTTCGACTTCCTGGTCATCATGACTGCATGTAGGGGAATAGACTTGTACCGCCTTCAATTTGTACCTCTTATTAAGTTTCACAACAAGACCTGCCACCCTCTCGTTAATGCTATAGAATTCCTGTATGTTACCAGCTATTTCCTTATTAATAAGGAATCCGACTCCTAGTTCTCGTCTCTCCGCTAAGCCCCGGTAGCACAGTACGTGCCCGCTTTTTAGCACTGCATATGCTTCTTTTGTCCTCCTAACCTCACTGAGCCCTATTATATCCCATTTACTACCCTCTAATTCCTCCAATAACACTGCTAGACTCGCCTCACTAGATAACGTTCTAACGTTAAACGTTGCCAGGTTCAGATTCCAATGGCGGCCTGTCCGGAGCCAGGTATTCTTAGCACCCTCTGCAGCGTCACAGATCTGACCGCCGCCGCGGTCAGTTGCTTCGCGGCTGCTGGGGACTGAGGGCCGGGGTTTGATTGTTGTACTCATATGGGAGATTGTGGCCAAGTACTGCACCAGGGTGGCCAATCCTGCTCTGGTGAGAGAGTGCGTTACCGGTTCTGGTCACCGGGATCAGGCCGCACTCCAGGCCTGTTTGTGCAATTTTCTCAACACACGTTTTTTTTTTTGTATTTGCCGGTGGAGAATTGCGCGGCACCGGGATTTGAACCACGGTCCTCTTGCACGGGAGACGGATACTCTACCGTCCCCGCAGTAGTAAAATTAAAAAATTAAATTATGGGGTTTTACGTGACAAAACTACTTTCTGATTATAAGGCACGCCGTAGTGGAGGACTCCGGGAATTGCGACCACCTGGGGTTCTTTAACTTGCACCTAATTCTAAGTACACGGGTGTTTTCGCATTTCGCCCCCATCGAAATGCGGCCGCCGTGGCCGGGATCTGATCCCGCGACCTCGTGCTCAGCAGTCTAACACCATAGCCACTGAGCAACCACGGCGGGTCCCGCAGGAGTCGTACGCCTCATTTAAACTACAGTGGTTCCCTATTTGATCAGTCAAGGTGGACCAATCTGAGCTCGGTTATACCGCACGGATGGCACTCGGCTAGAGAACCTGGTGTTTATGACATGCACATGTGTGGCCATACATAATTGAATATATATATATATATATTTTCTTTAGGAGGGTTCCCGTACAGTGATACAATAAAGGAAAAGACATTAAAAAGAAAGAAAAAAAAGCGAAAAAAAGGGAACATAACAGGTGATTTGAACTCATGACCCTTGGATGTTGCCCGGAAAGATAGCTCAGTCGGTTGGTTCCTCAGGCCCCATGTTACTTTCAAGCGCCATAGCTCCTGCTCCGAGCCTCATACTTACGTGGAAAGGGACTGATGTTGTCCGCGATAGTCGTTGACAAACTATAACACGGCAATCAGCACTCGAATACGAAGAGAGAAATTATTGAGACGTGGAAAATTCCCTTGAAATAAATATGGTTCACGAGACAAATGCTTGTAAGTATTGAACCTCTTAAAAGATGAGAGGGGAAATACGCGCTCACCGAGAGGGCATTGTCAGCACGAGACCACCACCAGGCACTTTACTGAGACGTGGAGAGCTCTGCGGCCGGAAACAAAGCCTCCCTTCTCCGCCGGCCAAGAGGGGAAAACGCGCTTTCCGATCGCTCATGGTTGTGCGGACATTGTATAACTCTAGCGTCTAGGAAAAGCTTAAACAGGTGCGAGGGTGGCACGCATAGCGTGTGAAGCTAGCCGCCAGAATAACCATCTCAAGGACTGCTGCTGACGAGGGCGAAATACCTTCGTGTAATTATAATAACCCTAATAGGACTACTTTCGAATCAATAAAAATTTAATCTTGTGTTAAAGCAATCCTGCACGCTGAAGTAATTGTGACCCCGCTTGTAGTGAACTTTTCTTTATAGAAAACGTTTATCTTTGTACCTAATAAATTATCCTGACAAGGTTCTTCTGTGTAGCGGTCGACGTGAAAACGGACTAACGGCAAGCGTAATCGAAACGCAAAGATAAATAAAGGGGACAGCATACTGGAAACCGCACATCGAGGAAATTGCGCAGGTCGTTTTTAGCGGTATAAAATTACCACGATGTAAGTAATGTTATTCGTTGTGAAAGATGTGTACGTGGTAGCAGAGTTTAGAGTGCAGATGCTGACATTACACGCACATGATAGGCCCAGATGCTTCAATTAGGAATATTATAATAATTAAATTCTGGGATTTTACGCGTGAAATTCAGAATATAATTTTAAAAATTAAATTATCGGGTTTTACATGCCAAAACCAGGACATGTATATGAGGCGCGCCTTAGTACGTGGGAGGCTGCGGATTCAATTTCACCACCTCGGGCCCTTTAACGTGCCCCTAGATCTGCGCACGTGAGCGTATTTCTTTCGTTTCGCTACCACCGAAATCACTGTAAAATCATTTACACACATAAAGGGGGTGAATTTTACTACAGTGTACGGCCGCCGCGGCCAGAGTCGAACTCGTGACGTCAAGATCAGCTCTGCAACGCCATAGCCACTAAGCTCCCGCGGTGGGTCAATGATTGGGACAGCATTAAACCGGGAGAAACCATGCGCACGAAACCAAGCAGACCACGTTGCTGTCACACACCACCTGGTTTATTCACAAAGATTAGCCAATGATAAAACCAATAAAATCGTCTTCTTGGACACGGAAGACTATTCTGTGCGCTGAAGAAGAACGCTGATAAACTGGTTTGCTGGGAAGCTTCGCAAGAGAAATGCTCCAGAGACCGCGCCAGTTAAAACACGAATGCTACCGCCATTCGGTACTGCAAATTGGGTGGCAGAATCGCATTCGCGAAGTGGCTCGAACGCAAAAAAGGTCGTACAAAACAAGCGCCAGCCAGTGGTGACGAGGCGACGGCGAAGACGCCGGTCAGAGACGTTCTTGCGGACTTGAATAGCGACGCCATCGTGACATGAACGACTGGTGCGCCTGCCATGACACGTGACAGGGTCGCTCTGAACGTGAGAGAGATGACTTTCAGCGGTAAGGAAGAGGTGAGGGAAACTGGCCTGAGTTTTGCGGCCGTCGTGCGTTTTATGGGTCTATGGAGTTTCATCCCAATATATTTTACTATCAAACTCTAGACGCAGTTTTAAACGAAAGTACATTTTTGCCCACACTGAGATGGGCACCATTGTTGTAGTGAGCACTGTTGTTGTGTTATCGAATAATGGCCCGAGAAGGCATTCTTTGACGATGATAGCTTTTCCCCACCACTATACCTTTTAAATCATGTCCCACTTATGCAAAAGTGAGGGAAGAGCACGTGCTGACACACCGGCGCTTACCAGTATTTCATTCATCGCGTTCACCTTCTGTGATTCTAATACAGGCTGCTTACTGCGCCAAGCAGTTCGGTATCCGGGTGTACCTATAACATCACAGTCGAGACGTGGGCAAGAAAAACAAATTTAGAAAGACGTTCACAAATTTCCCCGGGCACATTTCCTTTCAGGCGTAGGAAAGTTGCGTTATGGGCTTACTTTCCGAGTTCACAAAACTGTTTTAACAGAGTCCAATTAGAGATAGCATCTGAATATATAAAATTATTTCTTTCGTGTTTGAAATTGTGCCTTGAATGTTGTTGTCCCTTAGTGAAATGGCGCAAACCACTCTGGGGTATTCGCCATGAATCGGGTGGTGTCTTAACAGTACCCAAGTGCAAACACCCTTCAAGTAAGCAACACTCCCCCTTGTCTTCTCCCATGTCACAAAAAAAAATTGCTTTATGATCTTACTGCGCTCTACAAAATGCGATTAACAGGTGACATAAAGGTAGCATGAAATATGAAAGTACTTGTTTACATATTTATGCTACACCTTAAAGTACACAAGGATAAATTGAACAAAGAAAAACGCCCACGTCGTTTTCTCCCATCCAGTCATTCCTGGCTAAAGATCACGTGACTCCCAAGTAAATGAGGTCACAAAACAGTTTTAGCAGGTCGCATTCAAGGTACCATCAAAAAGTATGAAATCATTTTTGGGATTGAAATTCAACCGGAAAAGTATTGAGATATGTGCAAATGTGCTGTGCCATCAAGCAGAGAGTGGCGAATATTATTAGCCAGTTCTCTGGCTTCCGACATTTGCGACACCGCTGTGTCGGTTGCCACGATGCTCGCCTCTGAGTTTCCGCGTAGCTGTAGCGTGCACACACTGCATTCAATCCGAAGTCCCTGCACAAAAAAAATCTGTGGCCACCACAGTCCATCCTGTACGTTCCATTGTTAGAGGGACACTAAAGCAAATATTAAGTCAAGCTAAAGTGGTATATTAGTGCTCGAGAACGTCTAAGACGTCAATATTATCGGGAAAGAGCTTTAGTAATTGAGAAATTGAGGTAAATGCTGGACACCACTAGAGGCTCGGTCGGGATGACGAAGGCTCTCCTCATTATAATTCTGTCACTAGTACTCAACCACTCGTAATCAAATTATCATTGTATTGATTTACAAGGCAAAAGAAAGTGCTGCTTGTGTAGTTCTATATGACTTTTTAGAAAAAAAAAAAGAACTGAACGGCGCTACCCTTGACAATGACGCGGGCGGTCGCAAGGTTTCGTTTTCTCCACCCTGCGCCGCCCACGCTTTCGCGTTTCAGTAGTTTCGTTATCGCAAAGTGTTGAGCTGATTTTGCTGCCCCGCGAAGCTCACACAAAAGGCCAAGATATAGTCCGGCGTTCTCGGCGCGCCAGGCCGCGGCAGGCGAAGTCGGATACGCTGCGCTAGCGACGCCAGGGGCGCAAGAAATTTGCTCCTCTAGAGTTCGGCGTGCGCGCGCAGCTCGAGGCTGGCGCCATCTGTGCGTCCGGGAGCGCAATTTCACCGCCGCGGCGAACAGCTGTTTACATGGCGCATGCGCGTCTTGCATATACCCTCGCCGTTCGGGTAGCGCGCGCGCTTCTCGTTCCGCGCGCTGTTTGTGCGCCTAAAACGAAAACTTTTGAAAAAAAGAACAGGGTTTTACGTGCGAAAACCACTTTCTGATTATGAGGCACACCGTAGAGGAGGACTCCGGAAATTTCGACCACCTGGGGTTCTTTAACGTGTACCTAAATCTAAGCACACGGGTGTTTTTCGCATTTCACCCCCATCGAAATGCGGCCGCCGTGCCTGACAGCCAGAACATCGCACTCATATTGCTCGTACTTCGGCTACGTCAAAAACGGAAGCGGACCATGTACATGCGAAAGCTATTCGACAAGCGCCCTCAACTCGGCGACTACCAACAGCTAGTACAGGAGCTGCGAAATGCAGCTTACCTGTGGCGAGACCACACTGCTTTCGTATAGCTTCCCACGCGTTGTTCTTCCGCTCTGTGTCGCGGTAGTCCATGCGTTTCACATCGTGTACACATGGATGGTTGCTAATCGCTTCAAACAGGCGTTCTCACTAGCGCTGTCATCACACACGGATGTTGAAAAAACCACAGCCGCACTGTCAGTACGCGCACCGCAGGCCGCCATTCTGCCTTCTGCTCGCTGCCGCTACAGCGCGCAGTGCATTCTGGTCTAGCGTCAGCCGCGTGAAATAGAACACGCTCTATCTCCGCGCCGGCGGCGTTGAGTTCGCCAAGCGCGCCTGGGCACGCCGGCTACGCCGTGACGCCGAACTGTAGAGTGCGCGTTTTTCACCGACGTCGCTTAACCGCGACGCGCGTGGCCGCGCGCGCGCGTTACGCCGGACTATATCTTGCCCTTTAATTCCTACGGGGCTTTAGCGGTGCACGGAGGCGAAAAGGGATAAACGCAACAATGCGCGACATGATTCGAGTTTACGTGGTGACGTCGCACGGTTCACGAGAGCAGTCAACCGCATTCACACACGCGCACACACTACGCTCGATGTTGGTGTGCCGTGAGATTAGATCGCTCTGGCAGCCCGAACACGATCTATAGGACAGTCGCTGACACGATCCATACCGCCGCTTTAGAATGTCACGACAGTTGCACTGGCTCGTAGCATTGAACCGCAAGACACAGCAGTCGTCGTGTAATCGCTACACGACAGACACACTCAGCGGCAAGAAGTCTGTTGGCGCACTCGTTTCCACACACACACAGAATGTTGTTTAGTAGCCGTGAGGGTCACGCGCTTTGAGAGTCACACGCTTGAGCGACGTTATTTCGAAAGTTTTTCGGTCCAAGCGACTGTCATCCTTCATTTTTACACGACTTCTTCGTTCAAAGCAACCGCTAAGGGGAAGCAGCACACTTACAAGCAAAATACTTAACAGAGCAAACTGGATTAAGCGCAATCAATCACCAAGGCTCGCGTGGTGATTGAGCGCAAACGAACGAAATGTAAAGATACGGAATCGAGGCGATCAAGCCCTCATTACGCTCTCTTGAGCGTTTTTCTTCGAGCGCTCATGTGAAATTAAAGGACTAAATTTGGCAGTTCGAGTCCTTCTTTCGTTTTTGGCCACAGTCAGGCACCAGTAGGTTTTATTTCCGCGCATGTGCAGATATTTTTTCACCTCACGGATGCCGCGGCGCCGCGGTTTAGCGTGGGCGCCGTCTGCTACAGGAACTTCCTAGGTGGCGCGCGCGGCAGATGTTGCTACCTTGAAAATTATAGAGGGACCTTATATGTCAAGAGAGAGCACACTTTACGCGTTCGCGCCAACGTCACATCCCTTGGAGGAAGTTGATGGTGTACCCCGGCATAAAACACTTTCGTGTAAAAAAAAAAAGCAATTATTGACGCATGACATAGTTCTACGAATCCGACTGAATGTGTTGTTTTACGTTTCCCGTCAGAAGTCACGCACAGAATTCAAAAGGTAAAAACTTGTTTAAATAATCTTCTTTCTTTAGTCGAATATTTAGCGTACACTAATTGCAGCTAGGTAGAGGACCTTTGTTTGATCGGACACTTTAAGGTCAAATAATTGTGCGTATTTTATACCAGGTAAAGGCTCAATTAAAGATCGATTCCAGCGGTCTAGCACACGTAATCTAGAACAATAGAAAGTCAATAAATGTCGTACTGTTCACGTTAACATGATCTATACGTTTAGACTTCCAGTCTTGTTATACCAGTGACATACATTTACAATATACCTTCCTGAAGTCGCGCTATTAAATTAATATTTCAAGTAAATATTTTAATCAACCCTTCTGTTCCTAGTAATTTGTATTCCTTATACGCTCTGACTTTACTTCTGCAGCACATATAATTTTTTCCTTATTGATATTTTGCAAAAAGTGAATGTCATAGTTGTATAATGAGATGTGTTTACAATATATGCCTAGTTGTGTATATATTACATGTTAATTTACTCTAATGGGAGGTGATTTGGCGTCCTAATTAGTGTCTTTTTAATTCAAGTACTGCATTTTGCTTTTTTGAGCATTCGGTCAACTTGTTAGCTTTTTTTTGTTCCCGAAACGGACGGACGGACGGACGGACGGACGGACGGACGGACGGACGGACGGACGGACGGACGGACGGACGGACGGACGGACGGACGGACGGACGGACGGACGGACGGACAGACAGACAGACAGACAGACAGACAGACAGACAGACAGACAGACAGACAGACAGACAGACAGACAGACAGACAGACAGACAGACAGACAGACAGACAGACAGACAGACAGACAGACAGACAGACAGACAGACAGACAGACAGACAGACAGACAGACAGACAGACAGACAGACAGACAGACAGACAGACAGACAGACAGACAGACAGACAGACAGACAGACAGACAGACAGACAGACAGACAGACAGACAGACAGACAGATAGATAGATAGATAGATAGATTTTTCTTAGAACGAGGCTAACTTAACCCAGGACCTCCCATATATCAGTGCAACGGCGGCGAGTAGCTCGCGATAGAGTTTAACTTTTCACAGCATGTCCAAAGGTAACAATTATTCTGATGTCACAATTACTGTAATCACATCGATGTTAGCAATTTATTGGCAATCCGCCTGTTTCATTTTCCTGTGCTGCCCACGTTTTGGAATGGTCCCGGGGCTTTTGCCGGTTTATTCGTGTACCTGCGCCCACGTTGAGTGCACGTCGGTTGTTCGTTTTGTGGATCGGGAATAATTAATAATGACTCATCCGGGGCAGCATGTCGTTCCCTGGAAGCCATGTAGCGCTCACCGACTACTGGGGTGAGCATGCCTGAGTGCGCTGTTGCGCCAACAATGCAGCCGATAAAGGCACGCTGAGTTCCGCCTGGCGACGTGGCTGCCTTGGAATGTCTGGTCGCTGATTTCTGCACTTGCACATCGCTTTTTGTAGTCTTTTCACACGTTCATTTGACATTTCGCATTACACTAAGACTTGAAGCGCAGGCTTCCGCGTCGGATTTACCGGAGCGGCGCACTTCTTTACAAGGACATCTACAGCCGGCGATCGTTGTTAGCGTCAAATATTGGGAAAAGGTGCATCACTGAAATGAAATAATGGTGAAACGTAGCAAAACATACAGATCTGCGCATATGAGCCTAGTTGTTCCAAACTAAGGCGAGTCAATATGAGCGACCGAGTCACTTAAACGACAGCAACTGTGATCCAGATAGATAGTAGAGAGTTTTATAATAGGGGCCCCCCCAAAATAGCGGCGAAGCCACTGCGCATGCGCGAGACGCAAACTACGTTTGTATTTTGCGTTGGGAACGCTAACTCAGCGATTTGGCGCTATTTCACCCTTCCAGAACGTTTTGCGACTAATCCGCTAGGGCAGGGCGTATGCGCCGTCGCGCGGTGAAAAAGGCGGATTCACGCCCGGTTCCTGCTTTCTTCTTTGTTTTAACATCCGTAAATCACGCATTCGTGCAGTGAGCAATTGTCCGCTAATCGAGAGCTTACATGAAATGAATAAATAGAAAGTGAAGGGTAAAGAAAAAAAAAGGATAGAGGCGATTTGGAAGTACACATACTACAGCAAAAAATGTCATACTGTCAAAAATGGAATTGGAGAAAACTAGACAAAAATTATTACGAAATAACTAAGAGTAAAGGAAGAAGAAGAACGACACCGAGGCCGCGCACTCGTGCGCTGGCGCGAGAGGTTCACGTGGCACAGGAAAATCTTGCTCGCACTTTCGAACACGCAGCTGACCGTGGCACGCGCATATCCAAGCATCTCTCAGAAGCACGGACCCGGCTTAGTACCCGCCATGCGCATTGATGTATCCAGCCGCCTCCCGATTTATCCTCTCCTCCGCGGCGGCCCATCAGCCTTCTCAGAAGCATCTTCACCCCAGAAGATGACTTCGTTCACAATACACGTCCTGCTTCCAGACGAAGCCATCGAGGACGTCCTCCCGAGGAACGGCGACCTTGTGGTCAAGACTCTGGACACGGCTGAGGAAGAGGCTTGTAGCAGCTGCGCACCACATCGGAGGAGACTTGTCCCGAGGGCCGAGTGCGACAGGATCGTTGAGAAGGACGCCAAGGACAACCTGGCTGAGTACAACTCCCTGGAAGCACCGTGCAGCATGCAAGGACATCGTCACCTGGTGGAAGAGGTATCCAGAGGCACCGGGCACTGCTTGATGTACAGGTAAAGGTAATTCAGTCTTTTGCGTGTTGTATCGAAGGGCCGTTGCGAACATCCTCAGGTTGGGAAATGACATTAACAGTTTGCTATCTCCTGCCAAAGAAACGTAATTGAGGTTATTTCCTACTGTGCTCTATAAAGAAACTATAAATCTAGTAAAGTATATCAGCTAGGGTACATGGAGTGCATAAAACATATTGGTTTGCGCATAGTAATGCGATTGGTTGCTGTGCTTATACACCTCGCAATGCTGTATGCTAGTAACAGTATTTCGTGTGGTGCCATTAAATATGCTGTTGTCGCACTGCGGGGATAATTTTGTCGCAATTAAGAAAACAACAATAAAGAAAATTTGATATGCCTCGCCAGATGTACATAATGCACAGTTTCTGTCACATTTTAGCACAGCGTGATAGCCGAGCCAGAGAGGTACTCGAGGTGTACCATGTTAGAAAGAAGGGACAAGAATGTGTCAGTGGCACCACAGTTTATTTACACAACAGTGAGATGAGGTTTATTGACGAGCGTAGGTAGGTCGTGTTTTGCATATACAAGGTTTTTCTTTTCTTTTACCTTTTCTTTTTTCGCGCACGCGCAGTGGTGTATATCGGGGGTGTACTTATATGTGGTCGTTGTGGAATGAGCATTAGTTGCAAGTCTGCGCCCGTCCTTGTCCCATGCTGTCTTTGTGGTCCGTTTGTTCGCGCAGTTAAACAATGTTGCTTGAAGTGCGTCGCAGACTGTCGATTAAAGTTACTCGCCTTGCCCTAGTCCAATAGTGCAGTGGTGCCATGTCGAAGTACAGAAGGAACGCGAAAATTCGCCGCAAGGCCACCAAACCAGGCTAAATCCGAAAAAAGAAAAACAGGCAGACGGGTGCCCAACCAGGCCAACGCTTAGATGCGCGACCGCTCTCCTTCACTTCGGCGGTGTGTCTGACGAATGACGCAAGCATCTGGCTCGTCATTCGCCGATTCGCCTGTCGCTAGGCAATGGAAGTAAGCCGCAAAGTTTAATTTAATTCATACGCAGATATTTTTACTTTTGCCGCAAAAGAATAAAAAAAATAAAACAATTTCTGGTAATCTCATTTCACATTCCTTTTTTTTTCGATGATCGCGGCCCCAAACAGCCGGCGTTAATACTATAGCGTGACGTGTTTCCTGTTTCCAATTTTCACCGAGTGTCCGCTCTTGTTATATTCATTTCTCTATGCTTTCACGCTTTTCTGCTGGCGGCCTGAGGTGCAGGCGGTGGAGGCAGATGAAGCCCTCGTTCACCTTCAGGACGATGAACCGCTGCCTCACGCTTCCTCAAAACGGCGTAACATCGTAGTGGTGTCAGCTCTACCTTCCGAGACATTTTACGAGAATAACAGTGAGCGATTATACACTGTGCTAAATATACCGCTAATGTGTGAGCAAAAAGGTTAAAAAACCCTTGGAAATATTGTAACACTTTCATGTAACCTGCGAACTCACGTAACACATTTCCCCGTAACAGGTGCTCTATAAGGTTTATAGAATAACGCTACTTTTATTTCCTCTTCTTTCCTGAAGAGTTACTAATTTTTATGCTTTGTCAATATACATATATTTCTTTACGTACCAATTTCGCCAGAATTAGGAGAAACTCGTAAGCCCTAATTCGAAATTCGGCAAGCGCCGACCGGAATTAAGGTACCGATAAAAGAAACCACTTTCATTCAGATCGGTTGAGCTCTGTTCTCTAATTGCAACATTTATGTGTTTAAAGAAATAGGAGATGGTGCTGAGCTAAACCCTCCTCTTTCGTTGCTGACCTCAAATTGGGGTACCTCGCGGCGTTCCTTAAGCCTTGCGCATGACGTCACTTTCTTTGCGGGTGGAAATACGGTTCGCGAGAAGTGTGTGCATTTTTGAGCCAAGACGGAGAGTAACCGCTCCTGTTTCTTTTGTTTCTTTCATCTTGCAAGCAGTGCCACTCGCTTCATTCTTCACCTTCGCGGTCAATGTCCCGCACCGGTCTCACGCGCCGAACGTACACGGCACGTCAACGCTATGTGTCGGGCTTTGCACGTGAAGAGACGTAGACGGGCGATGACCTGGAGGCGCAAACCTTTCCGTAGCCATAATCTGAGGAGATAATCTCGTGCGACCACCATCGGAGATAGTGTCACTATCGCGAGATTTCACGAGACTCGGTCCGCGAGCGCCAACGAGGGATCCTTTCGCGCGTTTGGCCTGCCCGCTGTAACTGCCTCCGAAAGTGATCGCCCTAGAATGCGTTCCCCGAACTGGGTTTGACAAAGGCTTCGGTGTACTTTTACTTTATTCGTTTATGTATACATGCTGTCAATCCCTCGTGGGATTATAACTTCTTTATAACTGATTGTAATAGTTTCCATAAATAGACGGTTACCACAGCAGAATATAGTGTGCAACGAAATTTCAAATTACGGAAGGCATAAAGAAACGGAGCATTTAATTTAGTACAATCGATCGAGCCGTAGAAACACAAGGTGCCTGTGTGTTTGTGTGCTGTGCGGCTTTTGTTATTCCTGCATGTTCGGACGTAACTTAGTTATTTGGACTTCTTTTTAAAAATCCACGTACGCACTCACGCACGCACACAGCGAAACCTGTTCAGCGCCCTAACGTTTAAAGTGATTGCGGCACTGCTAGCAGTCTACGTCGAAGGACAGGTGCTGCGGCTCCCTCGCAACTCAAGAAGCGCTCGTCAGACGCACTGGTGAGGTGACCTGTGGCGTCTTGCGTGCCGCCGACGACGTGGCCGCAGCCAACCCTGGCGATCCAGCTGTTGTGCGCCGAGGCACCACGGCAGTGCAAAGTGCGCCGCTCGTTGCTCGTCGAGAGCGACGCCAGCTGCGCTGTGTGTGCGAGCGAGATTTCCCAGAAAGGACGACCACGGGTCGGCGGAATGACGCGCCTGTCGAGCACGAATTAGCACGAATTAGATTTGCGTACCTGGGGAGGAGTCGTCGCTCGGTTCAAGCGAACACAGGGAGTACTGTGTACTTTCGCCATCCACTCTTTACTTGGCATTTAGTCAGCGGTCGAATATGAGTGGCACTCGTCAACTGCCAAAAGAGGGTCGTACAAGACAAAGTAGGTGCGGTGTCGCAAGAGAATGTTCTAGACGCGAAGACGGGATGTTGTTGTGGTGGAAAGAGATGACATTCGGGCTCGTTCAATAATCGAACTGTGCTCACCATTTTAAGTTAATGAAACAGCATATGCGCGATATGCGTGACTGCGTCCGTATACACTTTGGGATGCGAGAGATAATTCCTGCACATGCCGCCTAATGAATTCTAAACGCAGCTCGGCGAAAAGAAGCAGCTCTGCTGCCCTGCACTGAATATCGGAAGAAAGGGCACAGAAGAAGCAATTTCTTTTTTTTTCTTGCGAAAAAAGATTCTAAATCTTGTGCCTCACGAAGAAACTCTCCAGTAAACTGGTGGCATTTACATCCACCAGACGTAATTTAATAGGGTGAACAAAAATTAAATTATGGGTTTTTACGTGCCAAAACCACTTTCTGATTATGAGACACGCCGTAGTGGAGGACTCCGGAAATTTCGACCACCTGGGGTTTAACGTGCACCTAAATCTAAGTACACAGGTGTTTTCGCATTTTGCCCCCATCGATATGCGGCCGCCGTGGCCGGGATTCGATCCCGCGACATCGTGCTCAGCAGCCTAACAACGTAGCCACTGAGCAACCACGGCGGGTGATAGGGTGAACAGTAGCTATTGGTGTTTCAGTGCTTTGAGAGACTTGGGTAAACATTGGCAGCGCAGCTAAGCACTAACCCGCAAACGCCTACAAACTATACAAGTAGAAAAAAAAAGAAAGCGTTTGCATTGACAAGGCTGCAGCCTTTGTTTGGCAAAGTGTTGCTCGACCAAGGCGCGTTCCAAACGCCCTGCTCAATTACGGTCTGTCATCTCAACGCAGTCCGGAGGAGCCGACTACACGTGCAGCGGCAGCGGCCGGGAGCGGGAATCGCCAGCACGGGCATTGCAGCGCAGTCGCGTGGCCCGACTACAGGTTCGAGGCGCTGCGCTGCCGGCCACGCGTGCACCCTGCGCGACATGCTGCCGCTTCGGTCGACGACGACGAACTCCCGCACGGCCGAGTGCAACAGCGACGCGGTGGCAACGCCAAGCAGCTGCCTTCGGAGGCTACTCACGAGGTGAGGCCAACTGGGGCCGTATTCTGAAACGATCCGCGTCGGCGATGCTGTCACCACGCCTTCGCCGTCTGCGCGCACTGATTGGTTGGTTTAGCAGAATCGGATGAGCTACGTCATCCCCTTTTGCTCAATCAGCCAATCAGCGCGCGTTTTACGGCGATACTATCGCCTAAGTACTGGTCGTTTTAGAATACCGCCTTGCTGTTCGGCGAAAATGATAAAGCTCAGCACCGGCCTCTCTTAACGCCAGTTCATTTTGAACGCATCGAGAACTGCAGCTTATGCTAGTATTTGCTACACCTTCAGCGGAGGGCTTGAAACAGCTTTCCCAAATTCAATACCAATGTTGCGACTCTTAAAAGAACATGTAGGGTTCCATATTAGCCCTCTGTACCGGGGTGCCTAGGTTTTAGAGCAAAATATGCTGAGATAAAAAGAACGTATGAATATACCATCTATTGCGAGTAGATACCTGGTTTGAACATTCAGATATTCATTGTGTTGCACAAAAATAATAAAAAAAATAAATGTCCCTGCATGTTTACAACTTGGTAAATGAGTAATATAGAAGCTATGTAACATTTGTATCAACTGCATATATTTGGTCATAGTGTCACGTAGTAGTGACGGTGAAGGCAGCCAAACTGTGATTATAGAAACTGGCATTTTATTGGGCGAACTTGTGCCCTCAAAGGCAGGCTATACTCAAAGAGCAACGGTAGCAGCGAAAACACTCGGCGATCGTCGAAAATCTGATCAGCGGGTCAAGCGCGTCGGCTTTTATACATCAATCGTCGAATAGTCCAGGCTAATTGCTGGAACCCGCGTGTCTTCCACAAAGTTCTACACCATTCGCGTCACGCAATGAAATCAGATAACACAAGGTACGGCGACAACAGACAGTGAATAGAAGCATCGACAACATTCCAGAAACTTCCGATACATGCAGGCGCGTCCTGCGCTGTGCGATAACATTTGTTTGGCGGTGAAACATGTCGCCTGATAAAGATAAAGAAGTTCACGTGTCAATACAATAAGGACAATAATATTAGTAATTTATCGCAATTACGAAGGCGAGCAGGAAACACAAAGGTAGCGAGCGTGTTTAATGTGCCACTTTTCTAAGGACACCAGAACTGTCCCACGGCCACCGAAAAAATACAAAACAGCAGTAATTGAGAAGTGGAAGAAAACTCCCTAAAGAAGTAAATGGTTCTAGATGAAAAATGAGAGCATCAGAAAGAGCGTATCTTTACACGCACAATAGAGAAAGAATACTGCAGAACCTCCCTAGTGGGACTTTTCATATAGTGCGTAAGCATTATTTCTATTCGCTCATCTTGCACATATACGTCACTGAGGTATCCAAACCCATCTGGTCGTATGGTGGCGATGCTTGATCGTTTCCGTTTTTTCATATTTTGTTTATATATATATATATATATATATATATATATATATATATATATATATATATATATATATATATATATATATATATATAGTGGATCCGATTCCGCCGCCGCCGCCGTGAGCGTCTGCACAACGAGCGGATGTTTATGTTCGCGGCGCCGGCCTACTCGGCGTGGAAGGCACGTACAATAAAGGCTCAGTTTCACCCCCGCTCGGCTACTCGCCGGTTGCTTTCAAAGTTCGTTCTCTTCTCTCTGCGCGCGTCTGTCTATAGCGGACGCATTTCGCGCCCCTATAGCTTGGTGACCCGGACGTAGCAAGCTCACGCAATGGACGACGAAATGAACACTACAGTATTCAGCAACGACGCCCCGGCTCTTCAGCCCCAGTCAACAGTGCCAGGCGACATCCCTGCCCCCAGCGCTGCCATGGACGCCATTTCTAATGCCCACCTGCGGCTGCCGCCATTTTGGCCGAAGAATCCCGCCGTGTGGTTCACGCAAGTAGAAGCCCTCTTCGATCTGCGGCGCATCACATCGCAACGTGTGATGTACCTGCATGTCGTCTCAGCACTTTCCTCTGAGGTAGCTGATGAGTTCGACGACGTCATGAGAGCCCCACATCCGGCCGTGCCCTACGACCATTTCAAGGCCATAGTGCTCACACGCAAAACCGTGTCCGAGAGAAGCCACTTGCAGCAACTCCTCAACGCGGAAAAACTCGGCGATCGCCGACCATCGCAGCTATCACATCGGATGCGACAGCTACTCGGCGACCGTACCCAAGACTCCGAGAGTCCACTATTGCGCGAGCTGTTTCTGCAGCGCTTGCCTCAGACACTTGTCGTGGTTTTGGCAGCTGCGGATGATATGCCTCTTGACAAACTGGCAGAACTCGCGGACCGCGTGAACGACTACTCCGGCGCAAGCTCCGCGGTGTCCTCGACCACTGTCACATCAGACCTCGAGGCCCGGCAATCTCGCCTCGAGGAGAAAATTGACAGGCTGATGGACACCATGGCAGCAATGCAGATGGACACGCCTCGTCGCTCTCCACTGGCTAGGGGTGGCTCACGTTTGCGTTCCCGTTCCCGTCCAAGATACACTTCTGACGGCTTCTGCTGGTACCACACCAGGTTCGGCGCCAGCGCTACGAAATGTCGACAGCCTTGTCGCTGGCAGGGAAACATGGAAGCGAGTCACTAATGGCGGCGCGTGACTCAACTGCTACGGGAAGCCGCCTATTCTACATCACAGACAGGATCGCAGGCCATCGCTTTCTTGTGGACACTGGTGCAGAGGTAAGCGTCATTCCTGCCTCTCGCCAGGACCGGCACCGTTATCCGAGGACTGCGCCTTTGCAAGCTGTAAATACATCCACAATCGCAACATATGGCCAACGCTCCCTCACCATTGACGTGGGCCTGCGTCGCATATTTCGGTGGATTTTAATCCTCGCCGACGTGCGCTTCGCCATATTAGGTGCGGACTTTCTTACCCATTTCGGTTTGAATGTGAATCTCCGCTCCCGTCAGCTTGTGGACTGTACGACCAGCCTCTCCGTGCAAGGTATCCTCGCACCACTGTCCGCCTCTACGCAACAAGCTCCACATTCGCCATCATCAGAATTTGCCTCTATCCTCAGTGAATTTCCTGAACCTACCAAACCTAGCAATTTGGAACTTCCGGTGCGGCATACTGTGACGCACCACATCGTCACCATGGGTCCTCCAGCGTCCTGCAAGCCACGACGTCTTGCTGGAGACCGCCTCGCCACAGCTCGCAGAGAATTTGATCACATGCTGCAGTTAGGCATAATCCGCCCATCGTCAAGCAGCTGGTCATCTGCCCTGCACATGGTGCCCAAGCGTGACCCCGGAGATTGGCGCCCTTGTGGAGGCTATCGTGCATTGAATGCCTGCACCGCTCCCGACCGGTACCCGTTCCCACACATTCATGACTTTGCTACCACTCTTGCTGGAACAACCATATTTAGCAAGATTGACCTATTCAAAGCATACCATCAAATTCCTGTGGAACCAACGGACATACCGAAGACTGCCATCACAACACCCTTTAGCCTATTCGGGTACGTCCGCATGCCTTTCGGGTTAGGTAATGCAGGCCAAACTTTCCAACGCTTCATCAATGAAGTAATACGCGGTGTGCACTTCGTCATCGCCTATCTTGATGATCTGCTGGTGGCAAGTTCTTCACCAGAGCAGCACGCTGACCATCTGCGGTTGCTGTTTTCACGACTGCAGGAAAATGGATTAACTATCAACACAGCCAAATGTGTCTTTGGTGTTGACAACGTCGAATTTCTTGGACACCTTGTCACACCTGAAGGAATCAAGCCATTGGACAGGAAGGTTCAAGCTCTGCGGGATTTTGCACATCCAACGTCGCTTCGCAAGCTCCGCGAATTTCTCGGGCTTCTGAACTTCCATCGTCGGTTCCTGCCGAATATAGCGCGCATCATTCTACCTCTGAACGACGTGCTGAAGGCTCCAAAGGCACCGAGGTTGTAGTAGTAGTTGCAGGCGCAGGTTGTAGTAGCTCACGTTCCTTACATTGTTGCTGGCGGGTACGGAAGCGTGCCAACTGCCGGACTTCTTCAGCTCGTTGTAGGATGTCGTCAACGTCGTACGGGTTGTTGTCATCATCTGCCGGCAACATAGCGTCCAGTGTGGTTGTTACTGTGCGGCCATAGACCTGCAGTTGAAATGGAGTGACCTGGGTATGGTGGCTAGAGGGGGAGGTGTCGGCATCGGAGCGCCCGAAAGGCAGCATTTTTTCAGGACGATGCGGCGGCGCTGCTGTCGGCTCCGAGATGCGTCCCGTACGCTGGCTAACGTCCGCTGCGGTTGTTTGGTTCCGCTGTGAAGTGTTTTCTCGCTCCGCGGCTTGTTGGGGTGCAATACGCGTATCGGAAAATCATTTTAAAGGCTAGGCGACTTTATCACTGCAGCTGGCCTGACGTACTATTAAATTTTGGTCGTTTTATCGCCGTGCTTTAGCTTCGCGCTCTGTGCAACACTTATGAAACTCAGAATTCCACCGAACAGAGAAAGCTTCCGCAGTAGGCGGTCGTTTGCGGTTTGCCAGTGCAGCATTTTCATTTTAAGGGACTATTATAGGGTGTCGTATGCTGTTCTGCCTGGCGTGACTTTATTAGTGCCATGAGCTGTAGGCGCTTGTCCTAATCGTCTACTGGATGGTGCGCGCCTCGGCACTTGAAATGGGCCGGGCCGCTCGAGTGAACCAGGATTATTTCAAGTTTATTTTATTTTGCAATGAAAGGTAGAACTGTAGACACCAATGGTCAAAACTGAGCATAATGAGAGCGCAAAGGGAAATTTGGTTTCGAATATTTGAAACCTGCAAAGAACTAAGTCCACGTATGTGGCACCACTAGGAAAATGCCAAGAATGTCTTAGAAAAGAAAAAGAATATTTATTGTTAATAAAATAATGCACACGATCGACTGTATATACATGGTTGCTAGCACTCAAACAAACAATATGACATGAAATGGAGCGCAAATTCAATATATAATGGAGGTATAGGTCTTGTTGTGAAACTTAATAAGAGGTACAAATTGAAGGTGGTACAAGTCTATGCCCCTACATGCAGTCATGATGACCAGGGAGTTGAAAGCTTTTATGAAGACGTGGAATCGGCGATGGGTAAAGTCAAAACAAAATACACAAAACAAATACAGATGCTTTGTCTTGGTCTAACTGATGTAAACTTTGTGGTTATGTTGTGCGCCTCAGCTTGAGGTACTTCATTTTTTCTCGTTTCCCTTGCTTTGAAGCGTTCTCTCCTGCGACAAGGAAGTGCAATCTCGTGATAACAAAAAACCGTATCACTTGGTTGGTGAATTCTACGCGATGTCGCGCACAGCCAACCATATGCAGCTTATTTATGGACAGGCAGGAAATCAGGTCCATAATGCTGTCAGCCTTCAACTTGTTGAAGCTGAAACAGTACGTGAAGGTATCTTCCATCGCAGCAACCAAGTCTTTTAGTGCGTGAGATGGGTAGAGTAGGCCACCTCTATCCATGTGGTTGGTTAGGCACGACTCTTCCGGAAGCAAGTGAGAGTCTTTTGCTTGAAGCAACAGCTGAGAACACTCTTCGCACTTTGTTCTCATTAGCATTTTTCTGGCCACATACCCACTAACGTAGTAGGTTATGCGAGAGTCGCTATTTGAGCCTACCATTTCATGTTGATCTGGCATCGCATCACATGCCTTTACCATCTCGTGAACTTCATTTAGGTGGCCCACATCCAGGAGATCATCGAGCTTACTTTGCATGTCGACCAAATTTTTGCAGTGGCGTGGGTCAAGCAGGCTACTGAGAACTCCTTGCGACGTATTGCCGCTGGTAGGTGACCGGGCCAAGCTATAGAAACTCAGGCAGTTAACAGAAATCAAGAATTGCGCTGGGGTGGGATGGTCATCGGAACCTGACATTTGCCTTAATATATCAAACAGGTTTTCAAGGGCGTCCTGGCACAAACGTGAGGTCATCAAATAATTGAAGCCTAATGTCTCTGTCACGTAAGTCAACAGGAAGAGTGTGCTGGAGAGGGTTACACGGAGGCCTTCAGCTGTTCCTTGGCTCAGGAACCCACCCTGCTTTCCGACTGCTTGCTCCCACACATCAAGAAAATCCAAGAACTTTTTTATGTGTTTGGCTTGTTCACTGCCTCGTCTCAAACCCTTCCGGCTGTACGTCGATGTCATCGCATCAATTAGGTCCCTCATCGTAGATACAAACACCGAGGTTGCCATTGTACTGCCAGGACCATAGCGGGTCTCCACTTCATTCTTGTATATATAAAGGCTCCTCAATACCTCGTCGCTGAAGAACCTAAACGCCAGGTTCACTCGCATCTTTTCAAATCCATTTGGCTGGCAAACAGCCATGGTTACATGTGGCATTGCTCTCAGCCGTACTGTACTCGTAGTGTCAAACTTCCAAGCTTCCTTCACGTACTCGTTGCCGACTCTTCCATTAGGTGTCAAGAGCCCTTTCGATGCTATGAAATTACGCACACATTTAACAAGATGAGGAAAGTCCGAAATGAAATGTAGGTATCTACTTGTATCCACTGGGTGCTGGGTGCCAAAAATTTTCCACATGCTTCTATTCCATGAAGCGCCATCGCATGTGACGAAATCAACAAAGAGTCCAGATTTCTCAGAGCAGATCACAGTGTCAACAATTATTCTGGACAGTAGATCCGCTTTCACATTACCTCGCGAGCCGAAAACCCCGAGAATTTGTTGCCATTTGCCAGTGAATGGCTGAAACAAAATCACCAGCCCATGGTCACAATGGACCCCTGCTTGTTCTGCAGAGGTGTAGCTGCCGAGGTCAACGAATCCGTCGATCAGTCCATTTCTGTTGACCCTCAAGTTTTCTGAGAGCTTGATCTCGTCAATAAGGATGCCTCCATGTCTGTGTCTAACGTCAATGCCCTTTGCCTTCTCGGCTACTGCCGCGAGCACCTTTTCAGTTATTCCAAACCCGCTTTTGTACCTGCGGTTGTAAGACTGCAGGCATGAAGGACTCGGGACAACCATTACTTTGTGCTTTCGAATGTGGTCATAAAGTCTTGGGCTCTTCATATGCATAACAATGCATTCCAAGATCCACTCTTGCTCATACTTCATACCATTTGTGCCTTTCCTAGTTGAAGCTTCGAAGCATGTTCTGACTTGGACTTGCTGCTTTCTTGACAGGCTTGCCAACTTTGTTTCAAAATGAGCAGTAGACGTAGCTTCATTGTCCCGTTTCATTTTTTTGACCGTGTCACTCAGTTTGCCAATGCTCAGCCTCTGTCGACGAAGTTGCTCGTTTTTTCTTACTAGCTTGCGTGACAAGTTAGCCTGTCTTCCTCGTGTGCGTTTGTAGGAGGCTTGATTCAGCAGCAACTTCCGAAGGTACTTGCATTGCAAGCACCTCGTCTCATTTTGGGATATTCCGCAACATCTGAGGCTGTAATGCTTCCCTCCATAAACTTTGTGTTTTGTTTTTGTATTATCAATTCTGAGAATTTCTAACCCTTCACAAGGATTCATAGCATCTATCTGAAACAGCAACTCCTTCACATCAATAACATTTTTAACATTGACGCTTTTCACCAATGATCCCTGCACATATGCAGTGCAGTGGAAATCTACATCAGTACTAGTGCACAAAAGTAACTTCTGAAAGCACAATGTTTCGCCGCTACACGCACATACAGAAAATGCCACAACTTTTGGAGCGCTTGAAATCAGGTGCCTTGCCCAGAACTCACTTGGAAGGCTTACTTCTATAACACTATCCAAGCCTCCGTTGCTGCTGTCAGAATGCGAAGTTGATGGGACGTCGCTGACTACCCTGTCATCACGCTCATCTGAATGGTCGACCTTCTTTCGCTTGTGCGGCACACATCCAGTCGAAGTAGCTGTCTTTCTTTTCGATGGTAGCTTCTTGGAAAGGTACGCAGGGACGTTGGGGAACAAAGTTGGAACCGCATCGGGTGTTAGAGAAGGGCGATCACGGGGAATTTCCACTGTTTCACCGTTGATTACATGTGTGTAGCTGCGAACTACAAACCTCGTCGAAGTGAACTTCACACACAACGCAGTTCTTGTCCAGTGGCTTGTCAGCTTGCGGAATGGAACGTTCCCAAGCCTGGCGGCGTTCATCATCGGCGGGGACGGCGAAGAGAGAGGCCTTCTTTCCTTTTTTTTCTGGCTGAGACGTATCCAGTGGTACATCCAGGAGTAAAACAATGTCTCTGTTGTCTTGCCATCACATTGAGTCGGCACAAGGAAACAACAAACTCGCAGGTGAGCCGTCAGGATCCGTCATGCACTAGCAAACAAAAGTGGGGCACACAAAGTTAACTACACGAGGCGCACGCCGGAGAGATTGCTCAAACCAATGCCTCCGCTCAAACACAACCTCGGGCTAGGCATCTCGGAGACGACGCGAGCGCCACCTGTCGTTGTCATGAAAAAATGCCGCACCGCCGTACGCGGCGCAGCCCAGCCGATGCTGACACCTCCCCCTCTAGCCACCATAACCTGGGTTGTCTCCTGTACTGCCGTATTATAGGCGAAAGTGGCGTAAGGCAAGATTGCGTCCCATCTCTTATGGACAGCATATCGGCCAGGCTTCGGTTTAGACGTTCCGTCAGGCCGTTTGTTTGGGGATGATATGCAGTGCTTTTTCTGTGACTGGTGTGAGTCATCTTCATCAAACACTGCATCAAATCAGCTGTGAAGGCCACTCCTCAATTGGTAATAACGACCATTGGTGCACCATGTCGCAGTACTACGTTACAAACGAAGAAATTTGCAACTTCAACTGCCGTTCCTCGCTCAAGGCAGCCAGTTTCAGCATATCGTGTTAAATAGTCCGTCGCTGCTACGATTCATCTCTTCCCTGACGACGATGTTGGGAACGGGCCAAGAAGATCTATTCCAACTTGTTTAAATGGAGTCTTTGGTGGGGCTATGGGCTGAAGAAGGCCGGCCGGTTTCACGGGTGGTGTTTTGCGCCTTTGACGTTCGCGACATGTCTTCACGTAATGCTGCACCGGCGCTAACAATTTAGGCCAGAAGTATCTGACACGAATCCTGGCGAACGTCCGGCTTACACCTAAGTGACCCGACGATGGTTCATCATGGCAAGCTTCCAAAATTTCTGGTTGCATGGCTGACGGTACGACGAGTAAGAATTTCTCCTGGTTGCGTTCAAAGTTTCTCTTGTAGAGCGCATTATCTCGGAGACAAAATGACGATAAACCTCTCATAAACATGCGTGGGACTTGGACGTCGTATCCTTCGAGGTGTTTGATGAGTGGGAGCAATACTGTGTCGGCCCGTTGACGCTCGGCGATTTCCGAAGCTGTCATCGCTGTAAGAAACGGGAAATCTTCTTCTTCTGAAGGAGTCGACTTCACTGGTGAGTGGGACAAGCAGTCAGCATTGTTATGTTTTCTTCCAGACCTGTACACGACAGTAATGTCGTATTCTTGGAGCCTGAGGCTCCACCTCGCAAGTCGTCCAGATGGGTCATTTAGGTTTGCCAGCCAGCAAAGAGAATGGTGATGGCTGACTGCATGGAACGGCCTGCCGTAAAGGTATGGTCAGAACTTGCTGATGACCGCTATGACAGCCAAACACTTCTTTTCCATCACAGAGTAATTTGTTTAAGCTTTCGAGAGAGTGCGGCGAGCATACGCTATGACTTTCTCTTCCCGATTTTGCCACTGAACTAAAACCACGCCGAGACCAAGATTGCTTGCATCTGTATGGACTTCTGTGTCTGCTGTCTTGTCGAAGTGGGCCAGGATCGGTGGGGCTTGCAATCGTTCCTTTAGTTCATTGAACGCAACCTCTTGTTCAGCATGCCACATGAAGGGTACGTCTTCTTTAGTAAGTTTCGTCACAGGTTCAGCAATTTTCAAGCAGTTTCTACAAATCGCCTGTAATAACCGCATAGTCCCAAAAATTGTCGTACCGTCTTCTTGTTTGTATGCTATGGAAGTCGTGCAACGACAGCAGTCTTGTCGGGATCCGGAGCAGTACCTTCCGCGCTAATTACGTGACTCAGGAAACGAAGTTCTTCGAATCCAAACTGGAACTTTTCCTGTTTAATGGTTAGGCCTGCCGAGCGGATGGCTTGAAGCACTAAAGGTAGCCTCTGGACATGCTGGTCGAATGTTGCGGAAAATACCACTACGTCGTCTAGGTAAACTAAGCATGACTGCGATTTAAGACCCGAGAGGACACTGTCCATCATGCGCCGGAATGTCGCCGGCGCACAGCAGAGGCCGAATGGAAGCGCTCTGAACTCATACAGGTCGTCTGGGGTTACTAAAGCAGTTTTTTCACGGTCCCTTTCGTCTACTTCAATTTGCCAATATCCGCTCTTGAGATCTAGTGAAGAAAAAATTTTGCATGTCGTAGGCGATCCAACGTGTCATCAATGCGGGGAAGGGGGTATACATCCCGCCTGGTCACACTGTTCAATTTCCGATAATCAACACAGAATCTCAATGTATTGTCCTTCTTTCTCACAAGGACTAAGGGCGACGCCCAGGGGTTGTTTGATGGCTGAATGACATCGTCCTCAAGCATCTCTTGCACCTGACTCTTTATGATCTATCGTTCAACCGGTGACACTCGGTACGGATGTTGGTATACTGGCCTGGTCGCTTCGTCTGTTATTATACGATGTTTAACAATTGGTGTGCGCCATACCTTTGGCGAGGTGGAGAAACATTCTGCGAATTCATTTATAAAGTCTTCCATCATTTCTTTCTGTGCTGGCGACAGACTTTGGTTGATTGCAACTGATGTTACGGCGTCGTGCATAGTTTGGACAGCAGGCGGTCTTGACGCTAAGCTACATACATCTGTGACCGCAGTAGCGCTGTGCAGGAAGGCGATGGCTGTGTTCTTTGCGACGTGCTGAAATTCACTTCCGAAGTTCATTAGCAATAGATCAGCACACCCATCGCGTAGTTGAACAATTCCTCGTGCTACGCAAATACTTTTTCTCAACAGTAGCTCGACGTTCACCTCCGCTATACCTTCCGAGTCGTCGAATGCTTCGTTTCTTACGCGAACCAGCATGCTGCATCGTGGTGGCACGGTTATGTCATCATCGGTAACCCGCAAGGCAACGCGTTCTAGCTCTCCCGACTCTTGCATGTCTATAGCCTGCTTCGTAGAAAATGACACGCTAGAATTCTGCAGGTTGAATATGGCACCATTTGTTAGGAGAAAGTCCATTCCGAGTATTACATCCTTCGAACATTCTGGTAGCACGACAAAATCAGCGACGTGAGAAAAACCCCGAATTCCGATTCTCGCTGTACATCTACCCAGGGGCGTAATGAAGTGCCCACCAGCCGTACGTACCTGGGGTCCACTCCATGGCATCAAAACTTTTTTCAATTCCTTGGTGAGTGCATATCTTACGACGGAATAATCGGCACCTGTGTCAACTAATGCACTCAATTCATTACCGTCTATTGTAATGCGCAAGTCTGAAGAAATTCTCTGTTCACTTATCTTATTCATCCGCTTCTGTTCATCGCGGCTGCTCGGTAAACTTGACGGAGCATCGTGGCTTTTTCGAATGTCAACGGCCTCGCCTCCACAGGTCACTCGCTTCAGTTTTCTGGACGTGGGCTCAGTGAACGAAGCCTTGGTGAAATCGAGGATGGCCGTGGACTTGGTGATCGGTAGCGTGCAGACGTTGATGATCGGGTCTGGTGTTGGTATCTAGCAGCCGGATCCTGTTGTCGGGTAAAGTAGTCCTGAATTTCGATGGGTCTTTCGCCATTACGGGGACAAGGCGCATTTATCGTAAAGCCGCGAAGACCTGCTCTGCGATATGGGCACATTCTGTAAAGGTGTCCAGCTTCCCCGCAGTGGAAACAGAGTGGTGGCTGGTCGGGTGCACACCACACGTCACTTTTTCGTGGCCTCAGCTCTGCTAGAAGGGGTCCACTGCGCAGAATGGGCTGGCGGCTTCTGGGAGTCGCGAATGGAGAACTATGCCCGGTCGGTTGACATAACACAGCAGCGTACGTTGGCACCCGACGTACGGGTGGTGGTTGGTCATGATGGACAGGCGGTTCCTCACGTCCTGGCTGCAGAATGGTGTGGCGAACTTCATCTCGAATGACGGCGGCGAGAGGGGAAACTGTCGGCGTGGCTTCCGGTAGCTGCAGCTTTCGAAGCTTCTCCTTTACGATTGATCTCACCAGTTCCCTTAGTGCTTCGGTGTTACTGCCAGGGCCTGCTGACAGGATATCGGCCGGTGCGCTGGTGACATCACGATTGTAGTGATGGGCACGCTGCTGCAGCGCCTTCTCTATGGTCGTCGCTACGGTGCGAAACTCAGCAACCCTGTGTGGTGGGTCGCGGACGAGTCCTGGAAAGAGCTCATGCTTAACGCCACGCATCAGATGACGTAATTTCTTCTCTTCGGTCATGTTTGGATCCGCGTGCGTGAAGAGACGGGACATGTCCTCGATATACATGCCGACACTCTCGTTAGTGAGCTGGTTTCTGGCTTGTAGAGCGTGCTTGGCCTTCTCTCGCCGATCGGTGCTGGCATACGTGGCAAGCAGCTGTCACCGAAATTCTTCTCATGAAGATAGCGTCGCTTCATGATTGACGCACCACATCCTCGCTGACTCTTCTAACGCGAAGTACACGTTGCGAAGCTTCCGTGTCTCGTCCCAGCCGTTGAAATCTGCCACTCGCTCGAAGCGCTCTAACCAGTCTTCCACATCTTCGAACGTATCGCCGTGGAAGGACTCGGGCGTGCGTGGTGGGTACACGATGAGCTGGGACGATGCCACTGGGCTGGTCATGGTTGCACCGTCACTGGTAACTGTTGCCTGTACTGCTGCAGCAACAGGAAGCGGTCCGAACTCGGGTGGGTCTCCTCGGATGCGGCGGCTTGTGTGCTGATGTACTGGAGTCAGTTCCCTGGGTTCCAGTCGCTGAGGGTCGGGGCTCCGTTTTTTTACGAACTGGGGACTTCCAATCATACCCAGCACCTCCACCAGAAATGTAGCACTCTTCAATGAAGTACACTAAACACACTGGTTTATTGGGGCGAACTTGTGCCCGGGTACTCAATATTAAGCATTCACACACTTTAAAAGAAAAGTTAACATGAGCCTATTCCACAGTCAAACACGTCTCTTCGCCGAACGCACTTTTCACGCGCCCCGAAGGCCAAGAGCCACGCCGTGGCTTCTCATTGGACGGCAGACTCGGGCGCTGCCGTGTGTGCGTGCACGGGAGACACGCTGGATCGCCATGCACGAGGCGTTGCTGGTGTTCTTCTAAGGCGATGCTATGAGTAATGCCTAGGGGCTTTAGTGATGAGACGCTTGGAAGGGTACCCCACGAGAGTGCTCGTAACTGGCATGTGGAGAGCTCTCCGCGGCAATACTTTCAACTTCCGTCTTTTGAGCACGGTTAAAAATGACCAAGCTATTTGCATTGCTGCCTCTATTCTATATTGCAGGGGACGTACTTGCTAAAGTTGTGTGCGCATGTCGTACTTGTGCTATGCAGCGATATACTTTGTTTATATCCGCAGTGTCGATGGAAGTCCGTTGTCACCATCAGAGACAACAGGGATCTGTAGCAAACATTTTGTGAGAAACTGCAAAAATGACTTTAGCTAACACGCATCGTATGTGCTGACGATTTTTCCGGCGGCACATACGATGTCGTGTCCAATTACCTGCTCAGCGTCACTGACATGGCTAAGTAGGCGCTGCCCTTTCGCCGCATTGCAGCCACAAGAATAATCATCAAGCGTACCGGTCTTCTGAAAGGCAAATGGAAGCGTGTGCAGTCTGTTTCACACTTAGGGGTAAACTTGGAACGTATTGCATCACGATGCGGCAGGCAACGGAGTCGTGCGACGACAGCAACTCGAGCAGGCGCAGACGCTCGAGGGGCGGAGTCGTGATCTGCGTCGTCTGCTACGGCGGTGCGCGCTGGCCGCATTGTCGGGAAGCGTGCTACTTACTGTCAGGGGCAGTGCACCGATTTCATTGTTACTGCGGGAACTGAGCTGATATTCTTTACTAAACGCTGTGCGACGCCAAACTCTGAGCCTTCATTGTCGATAATGGAGTTCCACAAACTTCTTTTGACAGCATGCTTCGTTTGTCCTTCCGAAAGGCCGGGGTACTGAGCGCGTGCATGTATATTTCTTCACTGTGTTTGCTACCGTACTAAGCAGCGACAAGACGCACCAAGATGTGCGCGCAACGTGCTCAGTCTTTGACGCGAAAGAAAAATAAAGCACTCAACAATGATAACTACGTGGGTCGAACACGATGAAACAAACGGATACGATTGAAGGAATGTTTTAGGTTTAGGACAACGAGATGGAAGTGATTTTTCTCGACAATCATTCACTACACCAGACAGACCTCTCCTGCCGGCGGGGAATATGAGACGTCACGCTCCGAACTTCAGTTAGTATCTCGTCATGTCCCCAGCGGCAGCGATGACAGCGCTCATCCCGGAAGGCAGTGAAATGTAGAGTGGCTTGATCAGCGATGTGTTCATTCGCAGCACGTCTCAGTCACTGGCGATGGTGGATCGAGGCCTATACTCGGGAGCCTGATTGAGGCCATGGTGCGCCAGCGATACTTTCAACGAGCCCCAGACATATTAAATGAGGTTGGGGCCCGGGTATTGAGGCGGCCACTCCAAGAGAGTGACGGCGCGCTCTTCCAGCAGTTCTTGCGCAACACGAGCAGTGTGAATCGGCAGCCTATCATGTTAGAATGTATAGTCGGCTTCCAAGGATGGGCCGTCAAGAATGTATGGAATCAGTACGTCGTCTATGACTGCCCTGCACCTTTCCGCGATGAACTTACCTTCGACGCGTATCAGTGGGCCTCGCACAACGCTTAGTAAAGAATACCGGCTCATTTCACGCACTAACGATGAGATCGGCGCACTGCAACTGACAGCAGAACGCTTCTCGACAATGCGGCCAGCGCGCACCGGCGTAGCAGACGACGCCGTTGGAGACCCCGCACCTCGAGCACCTGCGCCTGCTCGAGCTGCTGCCGCCACCTGACTCAAGCGCTCGCCGCATCGCGATGCAATGTGCTCTCAGTTTTCCCCTAAGTGTGAAACAGACTGTACATCGTCCTTCGAATAAAACGTCCACGCACACACACGTAGGCACACACCGCGGGTGGTACGAAACGTGCCCAAGCACGCGCAGTGCAAGAGGCAATTAAGGCGGTGCGAGCACGAGCACATCATAATTGGATTTCTCCGTTCTTTCTGCGCATGCGCGAGGAGCAGTGATCGCGTGAGAGAAATGTGGGGACTTTCGGTCTTTGAAATTTCTCTTCACCTAGGTACTAAGGAGAAGAAAGTTGTTAGCTCCGTTCGTCCCTAGCCGAGCTGGCAACACAGTCGACAGGATGCATGGCCGGCAAGGCGAAGAAGCGGTGTCCGAGGTGAGTTTGTTCCTATTTTGTTGCAACGGTAGCGTATTAAATTTTTATAGTCGCATTGGGATACGTTTGGAAGTGAGGTGTTTTGTCGGATGACTTTAGTGGCAAAGCATTACATGTGGCGATGCAATGTTCATTAGTGTCGTTGATCATGGTCAGCATACCGCGCACTTCAGGAGATTCGCGGGAACGGAAACAGTTTATGAATTGAATTGCCGTGCTGATGCGAGTTTGTTGCTTTTTTTGCGGTGATTTCATATTAAGTTCTGATAGTCGCAGGTGTATACGTTTGGGTGTGAGGTGTTTTCTCGGATGACTTTAATGCCAAAGAATTACGTCGCGCCGATACATTGTTCATTAGTGTCGTTGAGCACCACACACTTCAGGGGAATCGCGGGAACGGAAACAGTTTATGAATTCAACTGCCGTGCCGATGCATTAGTTATTAATGTAACTGAGCATGTATACAACACACTCGGAGATTCATGGGAATGGAACATCTTGTACTCTGTATTTGAAAGTACTAAAGCTTGCGTCGCCATGCAATCTGAGCCGTAGATCGTTGTGAGAGGTGTACAGCCAAACTGGCAAAACACTATGCCCTGCGGATGAATACGGAACAAATGTTTCCTAACGAAAAATGGTCGTCATGCAATTTCACAGCACTAGACTCTGGTGAAAGCTATACAGTAACACTGATATTGGCTAGGTGGTTTGTGCAATCAGCCAGCTCTTCCAGATTCAGAAAAGGCTTAAGACCGGAGGAAAATTTCTAAAACTACATGACGGCAACCTGATTTGATAAATCATAGTTCGGATGTTTCCAGCAGAAGCACCTGCACAAATGGAAACTAAGTTGCAGTAAACGTTGGACTTCAAAAAGTAAATGCGTGAACATTACACCAACGATAAACGCAATTCTACTACATGAATGACTTGCCTTGTGTGAAAACATTGTTTTCACCTTCTGGTCTCCTGTTCGCCACATAAGCATTGCGGATTAAGGCGAAGTGTCACTGTTTAGTGCAATGTGTTTATTACTGGCTGACCACAAATGAATCGCTATGAATGTCGTATAATGAGCAATAAAAAGTCCTCTTCAGCTCCTACTTTGCGACTGGTGAGCCGGCTGTGTTTACGTAGGTGCGGATCCACCTCCAGAGGGTCATCACTGAATTGCATATATATATATATATATATAGGAGCGTAGACATCTGCATAAATAGTGTTTTTTGACTGACTACACATAGGTTACCAGGCGTTTTATCAATCTTTTAAATCACCCACGCAGGCATGCGTTATCCTCTTCATTGAGCAAAGAGGGGTAAACATCGACAAAATGATGCAGCTCAAATAGCTTGAACGTGTATGCGTTTTCTATCCGCAGTTACGGACAAGAGGACGCGAGCGTTGCAGAATGCCGGTTGCCTAAAGTCAGCTTTGCCGTAAGGCACCAATGTCGCGCAATCAAGCATGCGCAGTGTATTGCGGCGAAGCATACCAAGAGTGGAGAGCGGCCCCTGTAAGAGGATATAGTGTGATATACGTGCGCACCTGCCCTCACGTCTCCTGTCGCAGTACAAGCACGGAGACGCCGAATAAGTGTACCGGCAAGCCTTCAGAGCTATCTCCCACGCAGTTGTAGCGATCTGAGCCCTTGTTCCACGCACATACAGCTCCCCGTATATGAGCTAGACATCGTAACAGCCGGGATTTGTAATACGCGCTCCTTCATTAATTACCCTTGCGCACAAGCACCTCAAAAGCGCTGTGAATCTGCACGACGTAGCCAATATCAGTGTTACTGTAGAGCTTTCACAAGAGTCTAGTGCTGTGAAATTGCATGACGACCATTTTTGGTTAGGAAACATTTGTTCCGTATTCATCCGCAGGGCATAGTGTTTTGCCAGTTTGGCTGTACACCTCTCACAACGATCTACGGCTCAGATTGCGTGGCGACGCAAGCTTTAGTACTTTCAAATACAGAGTAAAAGATGCTCCCTTCCCACGAATCTCCAAGTGTGTTGTATACATGCTCAGTTACAATAATTAATGCATCGGCACGGCAGTTGAACTCGTAAACTGTGTCCG